>NW_027202937.1:8915000-9515000 GCF_024711535.1 Dipodomys merriami | reverse complement strand
ACTTTTTGTTGTTGCTGCGAAAGGAATGATTGAAGAGTGAATGTTGGAGTGATTGGGTAGTGTAATTAGGAAGAGGTGAGAGGGAAGGATTCCTTGAAGGCATTTTTCAGCCTCCTAGAGAAGTTTTGCCTTAAGGGAGAAAATAAGAATCCAGTAGAAGGGCTGGGAATGTGGCTTAGTGGTAGAGTAATTGCCTCTCATTCATGTAGCCCTGGATTTGATGGCAGAGAGCAAAGAGAAAACCTGAATTTATGGCACCTCTGATCATTTACCATTGGGTTGGCAGAAAGTGTCCAGGTATATTGTAATCAAAAGTCCCATTTTTGGGTTACGGAGAGTGATTGTCTTCTGGCTTTGTGGAGTAGTCTGGTGAGGATGTAGAAGTCTACTCAGGATGTAGTGGGAAGAAGTCCTGCAAGGATGGAGTAGGGAGGAGTGGTAAGGACATAGAGGGAAGTTTGCCCCCTACCTACTGTTTCAGGGCCTTTGCTACTGTCATAGTAGCAGCTCCACCTCTTTCCAAGGTGAAATATCTAAAATGTTATCCATCTGGGGCAGATACTGGCATCGATAGAGCCTCCCAGTTTGGTCGAAAACTGCACAAAAAGCATCTGAAACCTGGTGGACTGGCAGCAAGGGAATGTGAATTGATTATGTGAGCTGGATGGCTATTTCTACCACTAAGCCAGACAAGGAGGAGGAGGAGGAGGATGGATATTTGCTGTGGTGGCTGAGTTTGTGGATGAGCATCTCAAGGAGGTAAAGCAGATGGAGCCCTTTTGTTCCAGAGCTAAAAGGAAGCTTCTGGGAAGCCAAGACCTACCATCACCTAGACATTTCTGGCATGACACCCCAGATCCGTTTCCTTCTAGGAGAGTCTGTAATGACACCTTAGATCCATCACAACCAAGAAGAGCCCATCACGACTCAGTCACATCTTCCAGGAGGGTGCGCCATGGTTCCTCAGAGGCTTTGCTCCCCAGGAAGCCTCATTGTAATTCTTCAGGCATATTTCCTAGGAGAAACCATCATGGCTCCTCAGGTATCCCTTCCCAGAGAGGCCCACAATTCCCATGATGCATCTCTCCCTTGGAAGACTTGACTCCTCAGAAACTTGGCATCTCAGAAGGACCTGTTATGACTCATCTGATTTGGTATCTAAAGTTGCTCATTCACTGCCTAGAATCCAAAGTAATAAGGCTCCAAAAAGCACCTCTACCACTTCTCCACACTTGAAGGAACCAGAACCTTTTAATTCCTTGCACTCCAAGAACAGAAAATATGAGTATGACTAGGACCTTTCTCCTCCTTGAAAAAAAAAAGCAAGCAAAATCCCATTTTGGAGGTAAGAGCAGATTGATTCTGACGGTAACTTCCAGAACGCCTCTGATTCAGATATGTTACTTCCACAGAACCGACCAAGATACCAAAACTCTGATTCTGACCTCTCACCACCAAGGAGGAATGAGAAGACAAAATCTTCTGATTCTGATCTGTCTTCACCTCGAAGGAGTTGGCCTACTGGAAAGAAGGCTGAACACATGTATTCTGGGGCTAAAACTGAGTTGCTTTTAACTAGCATTCTGAAAGAGCAAGAAGAACTCCAGAAACAGTACCACAGAACCATGTCATTTGAAGCTGAATTTGTTTGTTGAAACTATATCTTTTTTTTTTTTTGGTCAGTCTCGGAGCCTGAACTCTGGGCCTGGGCACTGTCTCTCAGCTCTTCAGCCCAAGGCAAGCATTCTACCACTTCTGGCCTTTTCTGCTTATGTGGTGCTGAGGAATCGAACCCAGGGCCTCATGCATGCAAGGCAAGCACTCTAACACTTCAGAGTGTTAGGAAACTGGAAGAGAAAGGAAGGAAATAGGCCGGACTGGATCTTCCACAGGCAAGGACTGTTTATTGAGATATAACAGGGAGGAACATAGACTTTCCCACAGGTATGGAGGTTGTGGGGGGAGGCAGGGCTGGAGTCCTGGGTTTTATAGGGTCTGAGCAAGGAGACAGTTACATGAGTTTTGTATAGGGGAGTGACTGCAGGTGCAGGCAGAGAATAGGGTAAGTATTCCCTTATCCAAGGACTCAAGTTTTTTAATGTTCAAACAGTTCTGGATTTGTCTAGACTAGACAGTGACCTTCACAAGATAGTTTTTACTCTTCCAACCTCTTAACCCTTTCCCTGGCCTCACAGCTTGGCCTCAGAGCCAACTAGACCCACAATGGAATGTTTATAGCCAGGCTTAAGTCTGATTGCCCTGCGTGTGTCAGGCAGTCAGCACAGATCTTTGATGACTTGCATGATATCTGTATGCACCTGGGAAAACAGGGTGGGAGTCAGTCCTTCAGGGAGGCTAAGGCAGGAGAAGCACAAGTTTTGGGTCCATTACATAGTGAAATACGGATACTGGGTCTAAGTAACTGTAACACCATCTACTCCTCACTGCCATCTTGGTGTCTTAATAGATGAAGGGAACTTTCCATCCAGTTCCCATAACTCTAGAGGTGATATAGGTCATTCATTGATTTACAGATGTATCATGGGCTGTTTAGGAAAGTCTTGCTCCAGGGAATTCTTGCCCTAAGCCCCTGATTGTTTTTGTTTTTGTTTTTGTTTTTTTTTTGGTCACTCGTGGGGTCTGAACTCTGGGCCTGGGCGCTGTCCCTCAGCTCTTCACTGAAGGCTAGCACTCTACCACTTGAGCATCAGCCCCACTTCTGGCTTTTTCTGCTTATGTGGTGCTGAGGAATCGAACCCAGGGCCTCATGCATGCAAGGTAAGCACTCTACCACTGAGCCAACTTCCCAGCCCGCCCCTGATTGTTTCACTTAGCTTGCTTTGCTTCTTTAAAAACACACCTTTGATAGGTTTAGTTCCTTACACCAATCCTGTGAGTTTTGCCTTTATGAGCTTTGGATTCACTGCATTCTAATCTTTGAATTCTTTGGCTCATAAGTTTCCTTACAGTGGCTGGCCTAATAAAGATTCCAGACTCAACCTCTCAGAGCATCACCAGGCTGTGGTGCTTCTCTGTATCTTGCTGATCAAATTCCCACATAACATTAGTGGGATCTTGTCTTAAGAAAAAAAATCTAGAGAGTACTGAATACACTAAATCTAGAATTGGTTGGAAATGTCCCAACATCTGTTGTTAAGAACAATAAAGGTAGCTGGGCGCTGATGGCGCAAGCCTGTCATCCTAGCTACTCAGGAGGCAGAGATCTGAGGATCCAGGATCAAAGCCAGCCTGGGCAGGAAAGTCTGTGAGACTTGTATCTCCAATAAACCACTAGAAAACCGGAAGTGGCGCTATGACTTAAGCGGCAGAGCGTTCACCTTGAGCTGAAGAGCTGAGGGACAGGGTCTAGGCCAAGAGTTCTAGCCCCCCGGCAAACCCCTCTCCACCCCCCAAAAAATTATATTAGCTATGCACTGGTGGTTTACTCTTGTAATCCTAGCTACTCAGGAGGCTGAGATCTGAGAATTGTAGTTCGAAGCCAGTCTGGGCAAGATAGTCCAAGAGATACACTTTTTTTTTTTTTTTTTGGGTCAGTTGTGGGGCCTGAACTCTGGGCCTGGGCGCTGTCCCTCAGCTCTTCAGTTCAAGGCTAGTGCCCTACCACTTGAGCAACAGAGCCACTTCCAGCTTTATCTGCTTATGTGGTGCTGAGGAATCGAAGCCAGGGCTTCATGCATGCAAGGCAAGCACTCTACCACTGAACCACCTTCCCAGTGCCCTCCAAGAGACTCTTAGCTCCAACTAACCACCAGAAAACCAGAAGTGGTGCTGTGGCTCAAGTGTTAGAGCATTAGCCTTGAGCTGAAGAGCTGAAGGACAGCGCCCAGGCCCAGAGTTCAGGCCCCATGACCAACAACAACAACAACAACAACAACAACAACAACAACAACAACAAAACAAAACAAAAAGCCAGATTTAGTGGTAGAGTGCTTGCCTAGCATGCATAAAGCCCTGAGTTTGATTCCTCAGTATCACATAAACAGAAAAAGCCAGAAGTGGTGCTGTGGTTCAAGTGGTAGAGTGCTAGCCTTGAGCAAAAGAAGCTCAGGGATAGTTCCCAGGCCCTGAGTTCAAGCCCTACAACTGATAAAAAAAACAAAACAAAACAAAAAACTAGGCCTCACAATACTAAGCTAGCATTCTACTACTGAGCTATGTCCCTCCTTCTCTCACACACATACATGCATACATACAATTAAACTCAGGGCCAGGAGCTTTACCACTTGTGCCATACCCCTAATCCTTTTTGTTTTATTTTATTTTTTGTGTATCAGTCATAGGTCTGGAACTCTGGACCTGATCACTGTCCCTGAGCTTTTCAGCTCAAGTCAAGCTCTCTACCATTTAAGCCACTTCTGGTTTTCTGGTGGTTAATTGGAGATGAGTCTCATGGACTTTCAGATCCTCAGATCTCAGCCTCCTGAGTAGCTAGGATTACAGGCATGAGCCACTGGCGCCCAGCTTAATTTTATTTTTGCATGAGCCACCAGCACCTGGTTCAGGGCCTTAGTTTTTGATGCCAGCACCACAAATGTAACTCAAGACTAGCACTTTACTACTTGATCCATAGTGCCACTTCCCACTTCCCTGTCTCTCTGTCTCTCTCCCTGTCTCTCTCTCCCCCCTCTCTCGCTCTTGCTCTTTCTTTCCCTCCCTCCCTCCCTTCTTTCCTTCCTTCCTTCTTGTCGCTCACGGGTCTTGAACTCTGGGCCTGGGCGCTGTCCCTGAGCACTTCAGCTCAAGGCTAGAGCTCTACTACTTGAGTCACAATGCCAGTTCTAGTTTTCTGGTGGTTAATTGGAGATAAGAGTCTCATGGACGTTCCTGGGCTGAACTGGGACCCTAGTATCTCAACTTCCTGAGTAGTTAGGATTACTGGTGTGAGTGGCACTGAGCTACTTCCAGCTTTTTCTGAATAGTTTATTGGAGATAAAGAGTCTCATGGATTTTTCCTGTCTGGCCTGGCTTTGAACTGTGATCCTCAGATCTCAGCCTCCTGAGTAGCTAGGATTATAGGGATGAGCCTCCAGCAAACTAACAAAATATTTCCTTCTAACTTTACTTATTTTTTGTTTATGTGGTACCAAGAAATCAAATCTTCATGTATGTTAGGTAAATACTCTACCACTAAGCTACATTCCTATCCAGTCACTGAGCCCTTTTGCTCAGGGCTAGTGCTCTATCACTTTGAGCCACAGCTCCATTTCCAGTTTTCTGGTGGTTAATTGGAGATAAGTCTCACAGACTTTCCTGCCTGGACTGTCCAGTCACTGAGCCCTTTTGCTCAGGGCTAGTGCTCTATCACTTTGAGCCACAGCTCCATTTCCAGTTTTCTGGTGGTTAATTGGAGATAAGTCTCACAGACTTTCCTGCCTGGACTGGCTTTGAACCTTGATCCTCAAATCTTAGCCTCCTGAGTAACTAGGATTATAGGTGTGAGCCATCAGCACCAAGATGAGGTTTTTTGTTTTTGTTTTTTGACAGTCTGGGGCTTGAACTCAGGGCCTGGGCACTGTCCCTGAGCTGCTTTTGCTTGAGCCTAGTACTGTATCACTTGAGTCACAGCGCCACTTCTGGTGTTTTCTGTTTATGTGGTACTGAGGAATTGAACCCAAGTCTTTATGAATGCTAGGCAAGCATTCTACCTCTAAGCCACATTCCTAGCCCGAGGTGTTTTTTTAAATTAAGCTAAAAGACATGGAGTACCGTGCATAATGATCATGAGATACTTCCTTTGTTCTAAGAACAAAGGAGTGAGCCATTTCAAAATGTGTTCTTTGGTTGTGGAGGCCAAATCCACATACATTCACACATATGCAACACACATATGTCTACATACACACTAGCAGGCATACCAACAAGCACATATGAACACACTCAAACACATAAACACACACATCCTCATGCATAAGCCACACATACCTACACATGCATATTCATGCTCTTGCACTTAAAACTCATGCACATAGACTAGTGCATATAGACTTGCACAAACTTATACATAAACACATGCACAAATTCATGTGTACACACACTGACACCCACATGAACAAATGCTCATGTACACTTATGCATACAAACATTATTGTCTGGGCTCAGATCCTGTCTTTGCCACTTATACCTATATGATTTTGTTCAGATTACATTGTATTCTTGGATCTCACGTGCATACAAATGTGCACATAGCACATATGCTCATGCTTGGCCTGCACACTCATGCACAGCTCCACATACATACACTCATTCAAATGAACAGTCATGCACCCTCAGACTCACATATCACATATATGCACAATCATGTATATGTCTACACATTCACATACATCCCCACTCACACAATCACAAAAACAAGCAAAAAACTTCAAATTGCATCAGAAAACATAATAAAAGCACACTTATGGACTTAAAGTTCTGACACCAAGCCAGGCACCTGTGGTTCACGCCTGTAAACCTAGCTACTCAGGAGGCTGAGATCTGAGGATTGTGGTTCGAAGCCAGCCCGGGCATGAAGGTCCAGGAGACTCTTATCTCCAATTAACCACCAGAAAACTGGAAGTGGTGCTATGGCTCAAGTGGTAGAGTGCTTGCCTTGAGCTGAAGAGCTGAGGGACAGCACCCAGGCCCAGAGTTCAAGTGTGACAACAAACAAAAAAAAAAGTTCTGACACCAACCATGTGCTTAGTACATGTTACTTTCCCTTCTCTCTCAGGAAAAGCCGAGCCACTAAAAATAAAATGCCCTTACTGGGTGCTAGTGTCTCATGCCTATAATCCTAGTTACTCAAAAGGCTCACATCTGAGGATCCAAGTTCAAAGGCAGACCAGGTAGGTAAGTCTTTGAGACTTTTGTCTCCAGTTAGCTGTGGCTCAAGTTGCAGAGCACCAGCCTTGAGTGAAAAAGATAAGATATGTGCCCAGGCCCTGATATCAAGTCCTTTTTTCTTTTTTCTTTTTCTTTTTTTGTAGGTCATAGGGCCTGAACTCTGGGCCTGGGCGTTGTCCCTCAGCTTTTCAGCTGTAGACTAGCACTCTACCACTTGAGCCTCAGCCCAACTTCTGGCTTTTTCTGCTTATGTGGTACTGAGGAATCAAACCTAGGGCCTCATACAAGGCAAGCACTCTACCACTGAGACACCTTCCCAACTCCTCAAGCGCTAATACTGGCATCAAACAAACAAAGGACAATATGCCCGAGGGCAGCAGAATGGTGTATGTGTGTGTGTGATTGCTGACCATAATGCTATCTTCTGCAGGAGTGTTGCATTATCAGGAGGTCAGGCCATTTATGTTTCTGCCTCCAGCTTTTCAGCTTGACATCTCTGGAGTAAGACTAGATAAATATACTTTGCTAATAAAATGAACTCAGAGAAAGAAGCCATACTTATCATAAAAAAAAGGCATTTCAAGAGTAATAACTCCTTTTCAGTAAAGAACTACTCAAAGCCTCGCTGCCAAACCTGTTCTTCTGCTTTGGTGATTAGTGCCAGTCTAGCTTCTTCCTGATGCCACAACCTGTTGATCTGACAGCTTTAGGTTAATAAAGAGGTTCAAAAACCAACATACTCTCCAGGCCCTCGGACTTTGACCTCTTCTATTCTTAGCAGCAAATCCTCTGTTTACTGTAGGGAGGCAAAATAATCATAGCAGAATTAATGAATAGTTCTTTTTTCACCTGTCCAGACAAAGAAGGATGGTGTCTACTGTCACCATGTGGTGTCAGATGGGCACCCTTATAGTGGTCCCAGTGTTCTTTTCATTTGCCTGGCTTAGATGTCTTCAGAAACCCAGGGTGTTGGAAAGTCACCTGGTTGATTTCATCTGCAGGATAGAGTAGGCGGAAGATTGCTAATTACTTCTCCCAGCTGGAGCTGTTTATCATCATCTGACATCTGATTCAACTTAGGAGAACTTTTTAAAGTGTTCCCTATGTTAGGGTTCCAGATTTGGGAGTGGGGGAAGCCAGGCACAGGTGGCTCATGCCACCAAAAAAAAAGAGACAAGTACTTATCTTAGGGTGAACCCTAAACTTTTTTTTTTTTTGGATGTGGGGCTTGAACTCTGGGCCTGGGTGCTGTCCCTGAGCTCTTTGGCTCAAGGTGAGCATTCTACCACTTGAGCCACAGTGCCAGTTCTGGTTTTCTGGTGGTTACTTGTACTTGAGTTTCACATTCATGCTGGGTGCAGGTGGCTTACACCTGTAATCCTAGCTACTCAGGAGGCTGAGATCTGAGGATTGAGGTTCAAAGCCAAACCAGGCAGGAAAAGTCCGTGAGACTCTTATTCCTAATTAACCACCAGAAAAGCTGAAGTGGTGCTGTGGCTCAAGTGGTAGAGCACTTGCCCAGAGTTCAAGCCACATGACCCACAAAAAACAGAAAAAAACAAAACAAAACAAGACAAAAATGACAAAAAGGAGTCTCACGTACTTTCCTGCCCACTGACTCCAGCCATACTAAACTTTTTGTTTTTAGATTTTTTTTATTGTTGTTGGTTATGGGGCTTGAACTCAGGGCCTGGGTGCTGCAGTCCCTAAACTTCCCCCCCCCCACTCCCAATCTAGGGCTTGAATTCAGGGCCTGAGGGCTATCCCTGAGCTTCTTTGGGTTTAAGCTAAAGCTCTACCCCTTGAGCCACAGCTTTTTTTTTTTTTTTTTTTTTTTTTTATCGGTCATGGGGCTCGAACTCTGGGCTTGGGCGCTGTCCCTGTACTCTTCAGCTCAAGGTGAGCCTCTACCACTTGAGCCACAGCGGTTTTCTGGTTTTTGAGTAATTTATTGGAGATAAGAGTCTCACTGACTTTCCTGGCGGGGCTGGCTTTGAACCGTGAACCTCAGTTCTCAGCCTCCTGAGTGGCTAGGATTACAGGCGTGAGCCACTAGCACCCAGCTGAGCTACAGCTTTTTCTGAGTGGTTTATTGGAGAAAAGAATCTTTCAAACTTTGCTGCCCAGGCTAGCTTCAAACCAGGATCCTCAGAGCTCAGTCTCATGAGTAGCTAGCATTACAGGCATGAGCCACTGGTTCTGGCCGAATTTTTTTCTTTTTCTTTAATGTTTTCATTAAGGTGATATATAGTGGAGTTATCTTTTTTTTTTTTTTTTTTTTTTTTTTGTCGGCCGTGGGGCTTGAACTCTGGGTCTGGGCGCTGTCCCTCAGCTCTTCAGCTCAAGGCGAGCGCTCTACCACTTGAGCTACAGCGCCACTTCCAGTTTTCTGGTGGTTTATTGGAGATAGGAGTCTCACGGTCTCTCCTGCCCGGGCTGGCTTTGAACCGCGATCCTCAGATCTCAGCCTCCTGAGTAGCTAGGATTACAGGCGTGAGCCACCAGCGCCCGGCTGGAGTTATCATTTTTAAGTCAGGTAATGAGTACATACTTTTTTGGAAAGTGTTACCCTTTATTTTCCCTCAGATTTCTCCTCCTATTCCTGCCCTCAAGTTGCATAGTTTATTTTCCACAGAGCCTACTGAGTACCACTGTTGAATTTGTTCACCCTTTGTCCATACTAACATTTCACAAGCATTGTCATATATAATTATTCTTTGAATACCACAGTGAGACAGGGTAAGCCTTGAAATGTAAAACAATTTGCACTTGGCTTTATTTTGCTGTATGTTATCTTCTCACTGTTATCATATATCGCTTTTATGTTTTACCTTCTAGTGAATTCTGTGTGTGTGTGTGTGTGTGTGTGTGTGTGTGCGTGTGTGCGCGCGCGCCAGTCCTGGGTGTATGTCAGATCCTTGAACTCAAGGTCTGAGAGCTGTCCTTGAACTCTGGGGCTCAATACTAGCCACGGCTTGACTTTCGGCTTTTTTGGTGCGTAATTGGAGATGAGTCTCACAGACTTGACTGTTTCGCCTGGCTTCCAGCCGCGGTCCTCAGATCTCAGCCTCCCCCTGAATAGACAGGATTACAGGAGTGAGCCACCGATGAGGGCTTACTCCTGTTTGTTTTAAAGTCATTTACAGAAGCGAGTACGCAAGGACCCTTCATGGCAGTTGAGAATGAAAACCAGGGGTCCCGAAGCTGCTCCAATCTCGTCGTCGGGACCTATGGTCCTCCCCTTTCCCGCTCTACGGTAGGTAAACGGGAAAGCGGAAGTCCCGCCCTCCCCAGACTTGCAGATATGCTGGGCTTCTTCTGGAGCCGTCGCGTTATTTCGTCACTTTCCCGGCGTCGACGCCTGGTTTTTACGTGGTTTCCTGGCGGCGCGGCACGGAGGCAACGGCCCTCACAGCAACATGCCCAAGTAAGTCGGGGGCTAAAACTGGAGGGGGCGGCGGAACTTATTATTTGGAGCCCCAAGAGAGGGTCGTAGAGCGGATCTGGCTCATGAAACCTGGAGGGAAAGGTGGGGTTCCTCCGGGAGAACGGAAGTTCCAGATACCCCGGCTAGCGGGTGGGTGGGGGACGACCGCTCTGAGGCCGCAGGAAAAGCCTAGTTTTTGTCAGACGCTTTGATTTGAGTCTTAAGTCGCTCAGTGACTTTTGTCAACCGTCAGCGAATAGCGCGTCTGTGAATGGGTATCTCCTAACTGGTCGGCATTTTTTTTCTCTTCCGTTTCTTTCTAGGTTTTATTGTGACTACTGCGACACATACCTCACCCATGACTCTGTAAGTGGTGTGTCTTTTCATATTTTCTTTTAAAGTCTTATTGTAATTAATAGGATTTCTTTATATGTAGGCTTACGCTTTCCAACCTGTTGAAGTTTAAGACATTGTTGGAGATTATTAGAGTATATATTTGCACTGTTGTAATTTAAGAAAGTTTGCAGCAGCTAGTGCTTTCACTGGAGATCAAAAATATTAAAAACAGTTTGGAGATGGATGGAATATAAAGCTAAAAAGGCAAAAACAATTGCATACTTGGTTTTCTTTAAAATGGAATCATATACTCTTTTTTAAAAAAGTGTATCTTGAATATATAACTTTAGCCCGGTGCCAGTGGCTCACGCCTATAATCCTAGCTACTCAGGAGGCTGAGATCTGAGGATCACGGTTCAAAGCCAACCCCAACCCCGTCAGGAAAAGCTGTGAAACTCTGTATCTCCAATAAACCACTCAGAAAACCGGAAGTGGCACTATGGCTCAAGTGGTAGAGTGCTAGCCTTGAGCTGAAGAGCTGAAGGACAGCACTCAGGCCCAGAGTTCAAGCCCCAGAAAAAAAAAAAGAAAGTATAATTTTGTTGTTATTAAGGTGTTGTACAGAGAGGTTACTGTTTCATCAGTCAGGTAATGGGTACATTTTTTTGGGGGGGGCAGTTATGGGGCTTGAACTTTGGGCCTGGGCACTGACCCTGAGCTTTTTTTGCTCAAGGATAGAGCTTTACCACTTGAGCCATAGAATCACTTCTCTCTTTTCTGTTTATGTGGTACTGAGGAATTGAACCCAGGGATTCATGCATGCTAGGCAAGCACTGTATCATTGTCACATTTCCAGCCCACTTTTGACTTTTTATGTGGTTAATTGGAGATAAGAATCTCACACATGGGGCTGGGAAGGTGGCTCAGTGGTAGAGCGCTTGCCTTGCATGCCTGAGGCCCTGAGTTCGATTCCTCAGCACCACATAAGCAAAAAAGAAAAAAGCCGGAAGTGGCGCTGTGGCTCAAGTGGTAGAGTGCTAGCCTTGAGCTGAAGAGCTGAGGGACAGTGTCCAGGCCCAGAGTTCAGGCCCACGACTGGACAAAAAAAAAAAAAAAAAAAAAAGAATCTCACACACTTTCATGCTCAGGAAGGCTTCAAACTACAATCCTCATATCTCAGCTTCTTGAGCAGGTAGGATTACTAGTATGAGCAACCAGTGCCCAGCTGCATCATATCCTTTTGATTATCATGTATTAGTTGTACAGGGAGTTTCATTGTTTCATGTGTCTGACCTTTCTACACACAATAACAAATGTATCCTAATCAGCCTCACCTCCCATCATTTTCCCTCATGCCTCTTTCCCCTTCTTAAAGCAGTCTTGATGAGCCAGACATCAGTGGCTCACACCTGTAATCCTAGCTACTTAGGAGGCTGAGATCTGAGGATCTCAGTTCAAAGCCAGAATTGGCAGGAAAGTCGATGAGCCACCAGAAGTGATTCTGTGGCTCTAGTGGTAGAGCACTAGCCTTGAGCTGAAGAACTCAGGGACAGGGCCCAGGCCCAAAGTTCAAGATCCATGACTGACCAAAAAAACAAAACTTGACAGTTACTACTTTACTTTCTGACAGAGAAATAGCCTCATATTTTAGTATGTTGAAGTGGTTTATTCATCTTTCCATTCTGTAATTCATAACATTAAAAGGCTATGAACTTGAAGGGCTGAGTTACTAAGATTAATAATTTTTATTGCTTCATTATGGACAGTTTTAGTGAAATTGGCTTTTGTTCCCATGAGTGTAATTGAAATATACAGTGATTTACTTAGCCAGTGCTAGTGGCTTACTCAGAAAGCTGAGATCTGATCATCCAGGTTTGAAGCCAACCTGGGTAGTAAAGTATGTGAGATTTTTCTCTAATAAACTACTCAGAAAAAAGCTGGAAGTGGTGCTGTGGCTTATGTGAGCTGAAGAACTCAGGGACAGCGCCCAGCCCAGAGAACAAGCCCTATGACCGACCAAAAAAAAAAAAAGTCTTAAAAAACATACCTCAAGCCAGGTACTGGTATCTCACGCCTATAATCCTAGCTACTCTGGAGGCTGAGATCTGAGGATCTCGGTTCAAAGCCAGCCCAAGCCGGGTTGGCTTATGGAAGGTCCATGTGGCTCTTTATCTCCAATAATCCACTAGAAAACTGGAAGTGGAGCTATGGCTCAAGTGGTAGAGTGCTTGCCTTGAGCTGAAGAGCTGAGAGACAACACCCAGGCCCAGAGTTCAAGCCCTACAACTGACCAAAAAAAAGCCAAACAAAAACAAACAAACCAAAAGGTGCTCGTGGCTCTTGTGTCTAATCCTACCTTCTAAGGATCACAGTTTGAAACCAGCTCAAGCAGTATAGCTCTTGAGACTCTTTATCTCCAATTAACCCCCAAGAATCTAGAAGTTAAGCTGTGGTTCAAGTGGTAAAGTGCTAGCTTTGAGCACAAAAGCTTAGGTCCTGAGTCCAAGTCCTAGGATTGGCACAAACACACACACACACACACACACACACACACACACACACACACACACACACACACACACACACACACACACACACACACACACACACACACACACACACACACACACACACACACACACACACACACACACACACACACACACACACACACACACACACACACACACGAGTTGCTGGGTGGGAGTGGCTTGTGTCTATAATCTTTGCTATTCAGGACCCTGAGATCTGAGGATCTTGAGGCTCTTCTAATTAATCACCAAAAAGGCAGAAATTATGACATAGCTCAAGTGATAAAACCCTAACCTTGAACAGAAAAGCTCAGACAGTGCCTAGGCCCTATTTTAAGTCCCAGGACTGGTACATGTGTGCACACATACCCATTTACTCCCCTCCCTCCCAAATACAAAGAAAATAAAAAACCAAAGGCTGGTGGCATGCAGTAGTGGAGTGTTTCCTTAACAAGTGTAAAATCCGGACAAACCCAAGTACTGCCAGAAACATACAAAATTCAAAATGCTCAAAATGTATAGTGTTATTTATTTATTTTTGTCGGTCATGGAGCATGAACTCTGGGCCTGGGTGCTGTCCCTGGGCTCTTCAGCTCAAGGCAAGCACTCTACTGCTTGAACCACAGCACCACTTCCAGTTTTCTAGTGGTTTATTGGAGACAAGAGTCTCATGGAGTTTCCTGCCCAGGCTGGCTTTGAACGGTGATCCACAGATCTCAGCCTCCTGAGTAGCTAGGATTACAGGCATGAGCCACTGGCACCTGGCTGTATAGTGTTATTGTATGTCCATTACATCTGAATAAAACTTTTTTTTTTTTTGCCAGTCTTGGGGGCTTGAATTCAGGGCCTGGGAACTATTCCTGAGCTTCTTTTGCTCAAGGTTAGCATTCTACCACTTGAGTCACAGCATCACTTCAGGCTTTTTCTGTGTATGTGGTATTGAGGAGTAGAACCCAGAGCTTTATGCATGCTACCACTAAGCCATATCCCTAGCCTATATAAATATATATATGTGTATATATATATACACACACACACACACACATATATGTATACACACAAATATACACACACATATATATATATTGTCATTAATAAGGTGTTGTACAGAGGAGTTACCATTTTTTAAGTCAGGTAATACATTTCTTTTTGGACAATGTTGACTTTTTTTCTTAAAGGGCAGATTATAATTATTTTAGGCTTGCATATATATGATCTTGCTGTAGTTACTCAATTCAGAGAACCCATAGACAATAAACAAATAAATGTATTTGTTGGGGCTGGAGTGTAGGCTTAGCACACATGAAGCTCTATGTTCCATCACCAGCACTGCCAAAAGCAAAACAAATGTCAGTGTTCCAGTACTGTTACAAGAATAGGCAGCCGCCGGGCGCTGGTGGCTCACGCCTGTAATCCTAGCTACTCAGGAGGCTGAGATCTGAGGATCGCGGTTCAAAGCCATCCCGGGCAGGAGAGACCATGAGACTCCTATCTCCAATAAAAACCACCAGAAAACTGGAAGTGGCGCTGTAGCTCAAGTGGTAGAGCGCTTGCCTTGAGCTAAAGAGCTGAGGGACAGTGCCCAGGCCCAGAGTTCAAGCCCACGGCCAACAACAACAACAAAAAAAACAAGAATAGGCAGCCTGCTGACAGGCCATAGTTTGTTAAACCCTTGTCTAGATAGTAAATAGAATATATAAATTACTATATTGTGTTGCTGGATAGTGTATGTGGTGCGTGTGTGTGTGTGTGTGACAGATGCTTTAACATCTGGCAAAAGTTAGCTGGAATATTATGTAAAGGTAAAGCTTTATAAATTTTTCAGTTTGTTTCTGTGTCTGATAATGACCTTTTTGTTTTACAGCCATCTGTGAGAAAGACACACTGCAGTGGTAGGAAACACAAAGAGAATGTAAAAGACTACTATCAGAAATGGATGGAAGAGCAGGCTCAGAGCCTGATTGACAAGACAAGTATGTTTCATTCTTTTGTTCCAAGTGAGAGAATGTTCCTATTCTTTCTCATCCCTGTGTCTTTGTTGTTTTTCACAGCAGCAGACTCATTCTGAATAATAAATAGAGGCATTTGCCCATGTTGAATGAAAGAAATGGAAGGCCATTGGTTTCCCAGCAATATAGGAACCCATTAATATTAATTATTTAGACTGAAACATCAGTGGTAGAACAATCAGGATTGGTTAGATTGGGAGGGTAGAGTAAGGGAGAAGAGGGGAGAATAGAGTTGCCTAGTACTTTTCTGTTGATGTGAACCAGATTTTGTAGAATATGTAGTTATTCACAATTTTTTTTTTTTTTCTGGTCTTGGGGCCTGAACTTGGTCTGAGTTTGCTGTCTCTGAGCCTCTTTGTGCTCAAGGCTAGCACTCTACCATTTGAACCACAGTGCCCCTGCTGTCTTTTTCTGAGTAGTTTATTGGAGATAAGGACTTTCTTGCCTGGGTTGGCTTCCAACCATGATCAACAGATCTCTGGCTGCTGAGTACCTAAGATTATAGGTGTAGCCTGTGGTGTCTAGCTTGATTCATAAATTTTAGAAAATTTTTTTGGCCAGCCTGGAGCTTGAACTCAGGGCCTGGGCACTATCTCTGAGTTTCTTTTGCTCAAGGCTAGTGCTCTGTCTCGAGCTATTAACATCACTTCTTGCTTTTTCTATTTGTGTGGTACTGAGGAATCGAACCCAAGGCTTCATGCATGCTAGGCAAACATTCTACCACTAAGCCATATTCCCGACCTAGAAATGTTTTCTGTTTGAATAGAAAAAGGTGGAGGTAGGTCTGTGGTTCTTGCTTATTAATTTGAGAGACATTTATTTATTTATTGCTAGTCTTGGGGCTTGAACTGATTTTCCTTAAGCTGCTTTTGCTCAAGGCTAGCACTCTACCACATGAGCTACAGCACCACTTCCTGCTTTTTCTGTTTATATGGTACTGAGGAATTGAACCCAGGGCTTTATCCAAGCATTTTACCACTAAACCTCATTCCAAGCATCTTCCTGACTTGAGTGAAAAAAAAAAAAGACAAAACTGTTAAAGCAAAATTTAAAGTAGAATGAAAAACTTTAAGTAGTTTTAATAGACAAGTTTTAATGACTAGACTCCTGTGTTCCCTTTCTTCCACATTTTACTTCACTCAGCTGGAATAGTCTTGTTTAGTTTATATATACTGTTGACATTTAGGATCCTATAATTCTTTGTTATGGTGGTCAGCTTTGTACATTGTATGGTGTTAACATCCCTGGCAACCTACTAGATGCTCTGAGTTATGATAATTATTAAAAAAGTTTTTATAGTATTGGGCTTGACAAGAGGGATATATAAATTGCCCATGTAGGGGGGCTGGGAAGGTGGCTCAGTGGTAGAGCACTTGCCTTGCATGCTCGAGGCCCTGGGTTCGATTCCTCAGCACCACATAAGTAAAAAGTCGGAAGTGGCGCTGTGACTCAAGTGGTAGAGCACTAGCCTTGAGCTGAAGAGCTGAGGGACAGCGCCCAGGCCCAGAGTTCAGGCCCCACGACCGGACCCAAAAAAAATAAAATAAAATAAATAAATTGCCCATGTAGACAACACTGAATACTTTCATCATTTCCCTTTCTGTCTTCATTGTATTATGTCAGTGTATATATGTATTTTTTTCTTTCTTCTTTTTTTTTTTTTTTTTTGGTTGGTTGGTTGTGGGGCTTGAACTCTGGGCCTGGGCAGTCCCTGAGCTTCAGCTTAAGGGTAGCACTCTACTGCTTGAGCCACAGTGCCACTTTCTTTCTTTTTTTTTTTTTTTTTAATTTTTTTTGGGTACGGTCGTGGGGCCTGAACTCTGGGCTTGGGCACTGTCCCTCAGCTCTTCACTTCCCAGCCCTGCACTAATTTTAAAAGTAGTAAATCATAGTGATACAGTATTTTCATTCAGAAATGGGAAGGATAGGGGCTGGGAAGATGGCTCAGTGGTAGAGCCCTTGCCTTGTATGCATGAGGCCCTGGGTTCGATTCCTCAGCACCACATAAGCAGGGAAGAGCTGAGGGACAGCACCCAGGCCCAGAGTTCAGGCCCATTACTGGACAACCCCCCCTCCCCCCCAAAAAAAAATAGAAAGAAAAAGAAATGGGAAGGATAGAATTTTTTTTTTTTTTTTTTTTTTTTTGCCAGTTCTGGGGCTTAAACTCAGGACCCTAGGCACTGTCCCTGAGCTTCTTTTTGCTCAAGGCTAGTGCTCTACCACTTGAGCCACAGTGCCACTTCAGCTTTTTCTGTTTATGTGTTACTAAGGAATTGAACTAAGCCACCTTCCCAGCCTGTATGTATGTATGTATGTTTTAATATTTGTGATTCTTAAGACAGATGTTAATGATCTTCATTTTATTTTTTTGATCTTGCCTCACATATTCTGAAAGTTGATAGTATTGGACTTTTTTTTTTTGGTCGGTCGTGGGGCTTGAACTCTGGGCCTGGGCGCTGTCCCTCAGCTCTTCAGCTCAAGGCGAGCGCTCTACCACTTGAGCTACAGCGCCACTTCCGGTTTTCTAGTGGTTTTATTGGAGATAGGAGTCTCACGGTCTCTCCTGCCTGGGCTGGCTTTGAACCGAGATCCTCAGATCTCAGCCTCCTGAGTAGCTAGGATTACAGGCGTGAGCCACCAGCGCCTGGCTGGACTTTTTTTTTTTTGGGTCCGGTTGTGGATCCTGAACTCTGGGCCTGGGCGCGGTCCCTCAGCTCTTCAGCTCAGGGCTAGCGCTCTACCACTTGATCCACAGCGCCAATTCCAGCTTTTTTCTTTTTGCTTATGTGGTGCTGAGGAATCGAACCCAGGGCCTCAGGCATGCAAGGCAAGCGCTCTACCACTGAGCCACCTTCCCAGCCCAGTATTGGACTTTTTTTTTTTCCTTTCAGTATTGGAGTTTGAACTCAGATTTGTGTTTGGTTAGGCATTTGAGACAGATCCCAAGCCCTGTAGTGAACTTTCTTTTTAAAAGATCATAATCTTCAGAGCAGGCTCTTCCTTTGAAAGCTTTGGTTTTTCCATATCTCCTACTTCATTGCACTAATTTAAAAAGCAGTATACCATAGTGATACAGTGTTTTTGATTTTTTTTTTTTGTTTTTTTGGGTCCGGTTGTGGGGCCTGAACTCTGGGCCTGGGCGCTGTCCCTCAGCTCTTCAGCTCAAGGATAGCACTCTACCACTTGAGCCACAGCGCCACTTCCGGCTTTTTTCTTTTTGCTTATGTGGTGCTGAGGAATCGAACCCAGGGCCTCAGGCATGCAAGGCAAGTGTTCTACCACTGAGCCACCTTCCCAGCCCTGATACAGTGTTTTATATGGTACTAAGGAATCAAACCCAAGCTTCATGCATGCTAGGCAAGCACTCTACCACTGAACCACATTCCCAGCCCCTAGAAATCTTTTAAAGCCTTACTATTAAGCATGTTTTGCACATTGAAAAAAAAAATTGAATGGCTTGAATTGCTTATAAACCGTATATATGGATTACAGATAATTATTTCTCATTGGTAAAAGATATTGGCTAGGTAGAAAGTTTTCATTTAATTTCTCATAGTTTTGTTTATGCCCAAGCTGATCTCAGACTTCTAAACTGAAGTAATCCTGCCTCAGCCTTCCAAGTGCTGGGATTATAGGTATGCTCTACCACACCTAGTCCTGTAGTTATTTGGCGCTATATTAAATATTAAATAAAAGTAGGCAGGTATGTTGGTATAAGCCTGGAATCCCAGCTACTTAGGAGGCACATGGAAAGATTGCAAGGTCACCCCAGGTAAAAAGTTAGCAAGCACACAAGACAACATCACAATCAACAAGCAGGGTGTGAGGTGCATGCTTGTAATTCTAGCTTTTGGAAGGAATAGGTAGAAGGATTATTATATAGCTTTCTAGGGTAAAAATGAGACTCTACCTGAAAAACAACTTAAAAGGGCTAAGGGTGTGCTTTAAGTTGGTAGAGTACCTACCTAGCAAGTCTGAAGGTTTTCAATTCAAACTTAATTATTGCACATACACAAAGCATGTGTTCTAAATGAATACGTTCTAGAAAAGCTATAAAAACCTAAATCAGTCATAATTATAGTTTTTAATAGATGAAAATTATTTCAAGATTAGTGCCACAATTTAGTAATTAAATTTACAATAAAAACTGGTTGTTGAATTCTTTTTTTTTTTTTTTTTTTGTCTCATCTTCGAAGCGGCTGCATTTCAACAAGGAAAGATACCTCCCACTCCATTTTCTGCTCCTCCTCCTGCCGGGGCAATGATTCCACCTCCTCCCAGTCTCCGTAAGTTTATTGCAAATAAACTGTAATTATTTCAAATGCTTATCGAATTAATATGTAGATAGTAAAAATTACTTTAGTGGAGGTAATTCTATTTACAGCTATTTTTGTGTGTATGCTACTACTTGGGCCTGAACTATGGGCTTGGGCGCTCTCCCTGAGGTGTTTTGTGCAAGGCTAGTTCTACCATTTGAGCCACAGCTCCTATTCAGGCTTTTTTAGGAGGTTAATTGGAGATAAGAGTCTCACAGACTTGCCTGGGCTAACTTTTTTTTTTTTTTTTTTGGGTCCAGTCATGGGGCCTGAACTCTGAGCCTGGGCACTGTCCCTCAGCACTTCAGCTCAAGGCTAGCGCTCTACCAGTTGAGCCACAGTGCCACTTCTGGCTTTTTTTTCTTTTTGCTTATGTGGTGCTGGGGAATTGAACCCAGGGCCTCATGCATTCAAGGCAAACGCTTTACCACTGAGCCACCTTCCCAGCCCCTTGCCTGGGCTAACATTGAACCATGATTCTCAGTCTTTTTTTGTGTGTGTGTGTCAGTTGTGGGGCCTGAACTCTGGGCCTGGGCGCTGTCCCTCAGCTCTTCAGCTCAAGACTAGCACTGTATCTACCACGTAAGCCACTGTACCACTTCCAGCTTTTTCTGCTTATGTGGTGCTGAGGAATGGAACCCAGGGCCACATGCATGCAAGGCAAGCACTCTACCACTGAGCTACCTTCCCAGCTCCCAGCAGTCTTTTTTTTTTTTTTTTTTGAAACAGTCTTACTATAGCCTAAGCTGGTCTCAAACTTGTGATCTTTCATCAGTCTCAAGTGCTCAGATTACAGATATGTGCCATCATACCTGGCTTCATAATTTTCTGTTTATTTTATTTTTATTTTAACTTTGTTGGTCCTGGGACTTGGACTCTGGGCCTGGGCGCTGTTCCTGGGCTGCTTTTGCTCAAAGCAAGCCTTCTACCATTTGAGCCACAGTGCCATTTCTAGTTTTTTTTAATACTTTATTTAAAAGCGAAGAGTCTCACAGAGTTTCCCATTGAAGCTGGCTTTGAACTGTGATCCTCATATCTCAGCCTCCTGAGTAGCTAGGACTACAGGGGTGAGCCATTGGCACCCAGCTTATTGATTTTTTTTAAAATTATTGTTATAAAGGTGATGTACAGTGGGGTCAGAGTCATGTAAGTTTTTTTTTTTTATTTGCTGGTTTTGAGCTTCTTTGGCTCAAGGCTAGCCCTGTAACCAGTTGAGCTATTGTGCTACCTCCAACTTTTTCTGAGTATGTATTGGAGATGAGTGTCATGAACTTTCACCTGGGCTAGCTTCGAACCACAATCCTCTGGTGTCAGTCTCCTGAGTAGCTAAGATTATAGGCCTGAGTCAACTGTGCCTAGTCAGAGTACATTTCTTTTTTTGATACTGTTACCCATTCCCTTGCTTTCTCCTAGTTTTTCCCTCCATTCCACTTACAAGTCATATAATTAATTTTTACCATAGTATTTACTGAGTACCAGGGCTGCTTTTGTTCTCCCTTTTTCCCTCCAAGTATGTGCTATAACTTTCTTTTTAAAATCTAAGCATTTTATATTTGTTTTGCTAGGTTTAGTTTTGCCTTTTATCTAGTAAGGAAGTTTGTTGTTTGTTGATGTTGTTGTTTTTTGTTTGTTTTGTTGGTTGTGGGACTTGAATTCTGGGCCTGGACGCTGTGCCTCAGCTACTCAGCTCAAGGCTAGTGGTCTATGACATTGAGCCATAGTACCACTTCTGGTTTTCTGGTGATTAATTGTAGGTAAGAGTCAAACTGGACTTTCCTGCCCAGGCTGCCTTTGAATCATGATCCTCAGATCTCAGCCTCCAGATTAGGATCTCAGCCTAGGATTAGAGGTGTGAGCCACCGGTGCCTGTTTTTTTTTTTTCCCCTGTTGGTTGTGGGACTTGAACTCTAGGCCTGCGCGCTGTCCCTCAGCCCTACAGCTCAAGGCTAGTGCTCTACCACTTGAGCCACAGTGCCACTTGAGGTTTTTTGGTGGTTAATTGGAGATAAGAATTTCACAAACTGCCGGGAGCTGGTGGCTCACGCCTGTAATCCTAGCTACTCAGGAGGCTGAGATCTGAGGATCATGGTTCAAAGCCAGCCCAGGCAGGAAAGACCATGAGACTCCTATCTCCAATAAACCACCAGAAAACTGGAAGTGGCGCTGTAGCTCAAGTGGTAGAGCGCTCGCCTTGAGCTGAAGAGCTGAGGGACAGCACTCAGGCCCAGAGTTCAAGCCCCACGACAACAAAAAAAAAAAAAAAAAAAAAAGAATTTCACAAACTTTCCTTCCTGGGCTGGCTTTGAACTGTGATCCTCAGATCTCAGCCTCCTGAGTAGCTAGGATTACAGGCATAAGCCACTGGCATGCTTTTTTTGGCTTAGTTACTCAAAAAGTTATGATTGGGAAGATCTTAGTTTGTGGGCTACCTATGCCAATTCTTGAGACTGTCTCAACAGAAAAAAACTGGGGCCAGGCCCCCATTGCTCACGCCTGTAATCCTAGCTACTGAGGAGGCTGAGATCTGAGGATCTTGATTCAAAGCCAGCCGGGGCAGCAAAGTCTGTGAGACTCTTATCTCCAATTAACCACCAGAAAACTTCAATTGGCTCTGTGGCTCCAGTGGTAGAGCGCTAGTCTTGAGATGAAGAACTCAGGACAGTGCCCAGGCCCTGAGTTCAAGCCCCAGGACCTACAAAAAAGAAAAGAAAAAAGTGGGGGATGATGGTTTGTGTCTGTCATTCCAGGTCTGGTGGGAAGCTTAAAAAAGGTCATAGTGCAGGCCAGCTCAGGCAAAAAATGAGACCCTATCTCAAAAATCTCAAGAGCCAAAAGGGAGTTGGAAGTATAACTCAAGTGGTAGAGTACCTGCCTCACAAGTGCACGTCCTTGAGTTCAAGCCCCAGGACTACCACAAAAAAAGATACTGTGAGGGTTATATTTAAGAATTAGAACCATCATGTTATTTAGTATACACTATGTGGAAAATGACCTATGTTTCTTGTGGGCAGGGATGGGAGTGGGAAACGGTGCAAAGATAGCATGACATTGTCCAAAAAAAAGAAATGTATTCTGTTCATTACCTAAATTAAGAAATGGTAACTAATGGCAAATAATAAAATTACATCTTAAAAAAAAAAGATAACAAGCAGGGTGTCGAAGATAACAAGCAGGGTGTCGGTGGCTCATGCCTGTAATCCTAGCTACTCAGGAGGTTGAGATCTGAGGATCACACTTCAGAGCCAGTCTGGGCAGGAAGAGCTGTGAAACTCTTTTTTTTTTTTTGTCGGTTGTGGGGCCTGAATTCTGGGCCTGGGCGCTGTCCCTCAGCTCTTCAGCTTAAGGCTAGCGCTTTACCACTTGAGATACAGCGCCACTTCCAGCTTTTTCTGCCTATGTGGTGCTGAGGAATCGAACCCAAGGCCTCATGCATACAAGGCAAGCACTCTACCACTGAGCCACCTTCCCAGCCCCTGTGAAACTCTTAACTCCAATAAACCACTAGAAAACTGGAAGTGGTGCTGTGACTCAAGTGGTAGAGCGCTAACCTTGAGCTGAGGAGCTGAGGGACAGTGCTCAGGCCCCAAAGTTCAAGCCCCATGACCAATCAAAAAAAAAAAAAGATTACATACACACAGAAAAAGAATTAGAACTAGGTCATGAGACCTTATGAGTTAAAAAAGAGAAACTGTTGACTTGTAAGAAACTTTTAACTCCAAGTTTCATTCTCTATGCTAGCGGGTCCTCCTCGCCCTGGAATGATGCCCGCTCCCCACATGGGAGGCCCTCCCATGATGCCAATGATGGGCCCACCTCCTCCTGGGATGATGCCTGTGGGACCTGGTAAGTTGGAATGTCTTTCCTTTTAGTGTCCTCCATTGTTTGTTCTTCAGTTAAATGTAATTTTTTCATTAGCTTTCTAAATATTATTGTGACTTCTGTTGTAACAACTTAGGTTTGGTTAACCTTTAATGATTAAAAATAGTATTCATGTAACCCCTCTGTACAGTATGTTCTCAAATAAAATAAAATAAAATTAAAAAAAAATAGTACTCATTTTATCACTATAATTGGATGGTATCCAGCGACCGTTTCATACTTGCTAGGTTGATGCTGTGCCAGTAGAGCCATTCCACTCCAAGCTGGTATTGTTGAAAGCAGGAGGTCACTGCCTCAGTCTTTCTCCCTCCCTCCTGTTTTCTTCTTGCCTCATCCTCTAGTTTTGCTAAAGAGTAGGGTTCCTCCTGTTGTAGATTTATTCTTACAACTTGATTAGGCTCAGTCATGTGGGTGGCTTACATCTGTATTTATTTATTTATTTTTGCCAGTCCTAGGGCTTGAACTCAGCGTCCCTGAGCTTGTTTTGCTCAAGGCTAGCACTCTACCATTTGAGCCACAGTGCCACTTCCAGCTTCTTCTGTTTATATGGTAGTACTGAGAAAGTGAACTCAGGGCTTCATGCATGCTAAGCAAGCACTTTACCACTAAATCACATTCCTAGTCTTCATACCTGTCTTTCTTTTTTCTTTTTTTTTTTTTTTTTGGTTGGTCATGGGGCTTGGGTGCTGTCCCTGCGCTCGTCAGCTCAAGGCGAGAGCTCTACCTCTTGAGCCACAGTGCCACTTCCCGTATTTTTCTAGTGGTTTATTGGAGATAGAGTCTCACAGACTTTCCTGCCCGGGCTGGCTTTGAACCATGATCCTCAGATTTCAGCCTCCTGAGTAGCTAGGATACAGGTGTGAGCCACCGGCGCCTGGCTCACACCTGTCTTTCTAACTACTCAGCATACTCCCCATTTGAGCCTAGGTTCCACTTCTGGCTTCTTGGTGGTTAATTGGAGATAAGAGTCTCACTGAATTTCCTGCCTGAACTGATTTTTTTTTTCTTGGCCAGTCCTGGTCTTTCTTTGCTGGAGGCTAGCTCTCTACCACTTGAGGCATAGCACCACTTTCAGCATTTTCTGTTTATATGGTACTGAAGAATTGAACCCAGGGCTTAATGCGTGCTAAGCAAGCACTCTACCACTAACCAACATTCCCAGCCCTAGAAACAATTCTTTTTTTTTTTTTTTGGTCAGTTGTGGGGCCCGAACTCTGGGTCTGGGCACTGTCCCTCGGCTCTTCAGCTCAAGGCTAGCACTCTACCACATGAGCCACAGTGCCACTTCTGGCTTTTTCTGCTTATGTGGTGCTGAGGAATCAAACCCAGGGCCTCATGCATGCAAGGCAAACACTCTACCACTGAGCCACCTTCCAAGTCCCCCAGAAATAATTCTTTTTTTTTTTTTTTTTTTTGGTTCAGTCATGGGGCCTGAACTCTGGGCCTGGGCGCTGTCCCTCAGCTCTTCAGCTCAAGGATAGTGCTCTACCACTTGAGCCACAGCACCACTTCTGGCTTTTTTTCTTTTTGCTTATGTGGTGCTGAGGAATGGAACCCAGGGCCTCAGGCATGCAAGGCAAGCGCTCTACCACTGAGCCACCTTCCCAGCCCCCAGAAACAATTCTTATCTCACACATTTTATTGCTTTGCAGAATAGTTAAGTTATGTAGTTAGTTGTAAATATGACTGACATAATAAGGTTTAGGAACAGAGGTATCTGATACCTACAATTCAACTAGACAAACATGATGCAAAGATAATTGAGTAGCTTTCGAGACAGAAGTATTTGGCATGCCTGCTGTGGGTATTATTTGGAAGTATGGATAAGTATACATAAAGTCCTTGACTTACTTGTTTTATAATCTAAAACATAATGAAGTGATTTAGATGGCTTAATCATCCTAAAGTCAGAATCACATTCAGATGTCCAGGGGGTTAGGGATTTATTGAGCTTGCTTTCAGCTGGCATGTCATGGGTTTTAGTTCCAGCTATTTGAGAGGGTGAGGTAGGAGGATCGCTTGATTTTAGGAATTCAAGATCATCTTGGGCAACATAGTGAGACTTTTGTCAAAAAGAAAGAAAAGTTACTCACGAGGCTGAGATCTGAGGATCATGGTTCAGGAAAGTTCATGAGAAAACCGGAAGTGGTTCTGTGGCTTAAGTGGCAGAGCACTAGCCTTGAGCTGAAGAGCTGATGGACAGTGCCCAGGGCCAAGGTTCAAACCTCATGATCGACAAAAACAAACAAGAAAAGAAAAAAGTAAAAAGTAAAAGAGGCTTCCAGAATTCAGCTTTAACTCATGCTTGACATTTGAGATTACAGACTTAGTGTTGCCTGTTCTTCAGTGTTTCTTTTCTTTTTTTCTAAGCCAGGGTAAAATGATAAAGTTGTGGGGTTTGTGTGTTTTTTTTTTTTTTGGTCGGTCATGGGACTTGAACTCTGGGTATGAGTGCTGTCCCTTAGCTCTTCAGCTCAAGGCTAGTGCTCTGCCACTTGAGCCATAGCGCCACTTCCAGTTTTCTGGTGGTTTATGGGAGATAAGAGTTTCACAGACTTTCCTGCCCAGGCTGGCTTTGAACCGCAATCCTCAGGTCTCAGCCTCCTGAGTAGCTAGGATTACAGGCGTGAGCCACTGGCGCCCAGTGAGGGGTTTGTGTTTTAACTAAATAGCTGAGGGTTGGGAAGGCCTAGGAATGAGTGGGGGTATATATAAGCAACAGTAGTCATGGATAGGTAAATACTGAAGCTGAAAGATGAAAACATGGATGTTTATTATACTTTTTTCCTGTTCTTTTGTATAGTGTTTCAGCATTCTTATAATGAAAAATTAAGGAGTCTATACTGGTATATGAAATCCTAATGTTGGCATCTAATTTAGATTAAATCCACTATAGAGAGCAAAGAAAACAAGTTTCAGGTGTCCATTTTTTAACCATTGGTGTTCCTGTAAGAAATACTTAAATATGGGTTATGTTAAGCATGAATCTCTTTGTGCAATTTAGGAGTTAGCATTTATTCTGTGTTTCTGTTGAAATTGATCTTTAAGAAGGTCTGAGCCTGGTGCTGGTGGCTCATGCCTTAATCCTAGCTACTCAGGAGGCTGAGATCTGAGGATTGCAGTTCAAAAAAGCCAGCCTGGGCAGGACCATCTGTGAGACTTTTATCTCCAATTAACCACCAGAAAACCAGAAGTGGCGCTATGGCTCAAGTGGTAGAGCGCTGGCCTTGAGCTGAGGGACAGCACCCAGGCCCAGGGTTCAAGCCTACAACTGACCAAAAAAAAAAATGTATTAATAGTTTGTAAAATGCACTAGAAAAATAAAATTTATATATGATAATTGCTAAAAATCACATTATTGCCTTTTTTGTTTTCTTTTGGTCGGTTGTGGGGCTTGAACTCTGGGCCTGGGCGCTGTCCCTGCTATCTTCAGTTCAAGGCGAGTGTTTCACCACTTGAGCCACAGTGCCATTTCCGGTTTTCTAGTGGTTTATTGGAGATTCAAGAGTCTCTCTGACTTTCCTGCCTGGGCTGGCTTTGAACCGTGATCCTCAGATCTCAGCCTTCTGAATAGCTAGGATTACAGGCCTGAGTCACCAGCGTCTGGCAGCCTATTATTTTTTTATTTTTATTTATTATTATTATTTTTTTGGGTCGGTTGTGGGGCTTGAACTCTGGGCCTGGGTGCTGTCCCTGTGCTCTTCAGCTCAAGGCGAGCGCTCTACCGCTTGATCCACAGCGCCACTTCCTATTATTATTATTATTTTTTGACTTGAGCTAAGTATGGTTACTGACAGGTTCTTAGAATGGGCCTTTTGTTCACCTTCCCTACAACTGTGAATGAACCCTTCACAGTAAGGTTGTCCCTCTGCTTGTGTATATTCATGAAATAGTTCCTGCTTATATACTGGCTATAGCTGGTTAGAAGAGTTAACTGAATACCATGTGATGTACTTGCGAATTTCCCTGGGTGAGAAAAAAGATCAGTTTAGGGAACTAGTGTCCTGGTGACTTCCGAAGTCTATTTATAGTTTTCCTTGCTATTATTACATCGTGACTACTATATGGTTCTTGTGTTGACTTTTTTTGTTTGGCAATGTCTTTAAGTCATTTACAAATATGATTAATTTGTTGCATTTTCTTCTGTCACGTAAATCTTTTGGCAGCCTTTTGCTGGGGAAAGGATTCTTTTTAAAATTTTAATTGAAGTCTCATCAAGCTTGCTCATAAATACTTTCTCACTTCCTTTTTTTCTTATTTTTTTCCATTTGTTCTGCAGCTCCTGGAATGAGGCCACCCATGGGAGGTCACATGCCAATGATGCCTGGGCCTCCAATGATGAGACCTCCTGCTCGTCCCATGATGGTGCCCACTCGGCCAGGAATGACTAGACCAGACAGATAAGAATAAAGGAGGGGGGGCCTTATCAGTTTTATATTATTTGTTCAACTTCACCAGGAGATCATTGGTGACACTGGGTGTTTTCCAACAGCATGACAAGGAAGACTTGCTTCCTTTTATCAAAAGAATAGATTTGGAGGAGAGAAGTGGGACAGAAAGAACAGATTTCATTTGTATTGTGAAATGTGAAAATAAAACTGTTAGCTCTTTTAGTTAAAAGTGTGTTCCCTTTTTTCTTTTGTCTTTATTCTTTGTATATCATAAAAGAGATAAAACATTCTAGTTGCATTCTAGCACATTCTCTTCAGCATGTTCTCTGTGTGGATTCTTGTTTCTCAGCAGTAGAATAAGTCTCCACATTCTGCCTTTGTTTAGTAGTTATCTTAAGTAAATAAATTCTAACCCTGTAGAGCTTTTCTTTCTTTGTGGAAAGAAAAGGTGCTGAGAATCAAACCCAGGGCTCATGTGTGGCCAGACAAATCTACACTCCCAGCCCTGGAGAGGTTTTTCTGATTAACATAATAAATAGATTACTGGGTAACACTTTCACAGTTGTGGGTTTTTCCTGTTGAAGTAGGGGACAGTGCTTCATGTTGGATGTACATCAGCTAAAAATGCCAAGAATTAACTTTGCCTCAGCTTCTCCTTTCTCTCTGCTCTCCTCTTTTTGGCTCACACCTGTAATCCAAGCTTCTCATGAGGCTGAAATTTGAGGGTCATGGTTCAAAACCAGCCTGGGCAGGAAAGTCCATGAAAGTCCTCTTTCCAATTAACTACACAAAAGCTGTGTCTTTGAGCAAAAAAAGCTCAGTGACAGTGTTCAGGCCCTGAGTTCAAGCCCCAGGACTGGCGTGCGCACACAGAAAATTCTGAATAATTATGCTATTATTTGGTACAGAAAATGATTTAAGAATGCTGTCACGGGGCTTGGAAGGTGGCTCAGTGGTAGAGTGCTTGCCTTGCATGCAAGCCTGAGGCCCTAGGTTCGATTCCTCAGCACCACATAAGCAAAAAGAAAAAAGCTGGAAGTGGCACTGTGGCTTAAGCGGTAGAGCACTAGCCTTGAGCTGAAGAGCTGAGGGACAGCGCCCAGGCACAGAGTTCAGGCCCCACAACCGGACCCCCCCCCCCCAAAAAAAAAAAAAAAAGCTGTCACATCAGTGAGCTGCTAGTGTAGGATATTTTTAGAGAAGCATCTAGAAAGGAAGCCACTGGCACTATTCATATTCAGTATAGTGTATAATTTAAACTTTTACAATGTAAGCAGAAATAAAATTGTTTTGGAGAAGGCAATTTCACAGTATCAAAATTAAAATACCTGTACCTTAAACTTAGCATATCCATGACTAGGAATTTATCTTACAAGTAAACTTGCACAAACACAAAATGATACATTAAAAGGTTATGTGTTAACAGCAAGCATTTGTAAGTAGAATACATATTATCTACGATAAGGAGCATACTTACCAAGTATGATTCATTCGTACAGCTGCATATTCTATGAATGTGGTACCTGTAATCCCAGCACTTAGGTCTGAGTGCTGTTTTTTTTTTTTTGGTCAGTTGTGGGGCCTGAACTCGGTCTGAGTGCTGCTGTCCCTCAGCTCTTCAACTCAAAGCTAGCGCTTTACCACTTGAGCCACAGTGCCACTCCCAGCTTTTTCTGCTTATGTGGTGCTGAAGAATGTGGGCCTCATGCATGCAAGGCAAGCACTCTGCCACTGAGCCACCTTCCCAGCCCAATCCCAGCATTTCGGAAGTGAAGACAGGATTATTAAATTAAGAGGCTAGTGTGGGCTCCCTAACAAGATGTTGTTAGACCAAACAAGACCTTTTAAGACCAAAAGCCAGTCTGGGCAGAAAAGTCTATGAGACTTATCTCCAATTAACCAGAAAAAAGTTGTGAGTGGAGTTGTACTCAACTGGTAGAAGCCTAATCCTTCAGTGAAAAAGCCAAGTTAGGGTGAGGCCCTGGGTTCTAGCCCTAGTACCAAAACAAAAACGAAGTTGGGGGGGGGCTGCCTCACATCATAATCCTAGCTACTTAAAAGGCTGAAAATTGCAGTTTGAAGGCAGCCAAGGTAGATAAAGTATTTGTATAGGTGTACACAAGACACTACTGGCAAGATTTATAATGAATGACAATTTGGAAAAGCACATTTGCTTTCTGTTCTATAGGCCAATCTAAAATTAGTGTAAATGCATTTATAAGTCCAGGCTGTCATTGTTGCTACTGCCACAGATTTTTAGTGACTTGTCAGAACACTGAACTTGATTCCAGGCTGCACAAGAAATGAGATCCTTCCACAGAGCCATTATCCTCTATGGAAAAAGTCCACTGATGATGAAGCCTTTGTCCCATTTAAATAGCTTCTGTCAGATAGTATCTTAGCTTCTAGTTGGTTGGTGAACAATAGAAAAAAGCCTGGGCGGCTTTCTGTTTATCTGACAGTATCCTTAAGGCCTATAAACGTTTAATAAGAATAACCAATTGGAGACATTTTCTTCTCCTCCTAACTGAAAATTGTGAGGTTTAGACTTTGTGGATAGAATCAAATGCAGAATCTACAGTAGTTCATCAGACAAGGGTAGGAATAAGGTAGATGGAAATGTTACTGTCCTTGCACTTTGGGGACTCGAGATTTCAAATTTACAGAAAATCTTCAAGAACCACACACAGAGTACAATATAAAAAATAATGTATTCAAGTTAGCCTATTAGTATTTTGCCCCATTTTTACTCCCCTTCTCTATGCAGGTCTGTGTGTGTGTGTGTGTGTGTGTGTGTGTGTGTGTGTGTGTGTGTGTGTGTGTGTGTGTGTGTGTGTGTGTGTGTGTGTGTGTGTGTGTGTGTGCTGTCCTTCAGCTCTTCAGCTCAAGGCAAGCACTCTACCACTTGAGCCACAGCGCCACTTCTGGTTTTCTGGTAGTTAATTGGAGATAATCTCATGGGCTACTTTCCTGCCTGGGCAGGCTTAGAACTGTGATCCTAAGATCTCAGACTCCTGAGTAGAGTAGCTAGTATGACAGGCATGAGCCACCTGTGCCTGGCTGGACAGCTGTCTTGAAAGTACAGGCGACCTTTCTTCAACGAGATTCCCAAACATCAATGGCTTAACTTTAACAAGCAGGTCAGTCTTACAGTCGCTGATCCCAAGTGAATGTGCGAACAAGGGGGAACACTTAACGTAAGGTGGTTTTGAGTCAATTCTCAGCTTTTTAACTTTCTCATCATGAATGCCCGTGATGTTAAAACACTCATTTGCACCTGTTATCAGCATTGGCCGTACCCATGGCTAGGCTGTGTGCTAAATTCCCGACTTTGCTTTACTAGTAAACTTTCTTAGTTTCTACCTCGACGTGTCCTCTAAGTTTTTTCTGGGACATCACCAAGAAGTACCCAAGAGCCTAGCAGAGGCCTCCCTTTTGGGGACCTCCTCCCCGGAGCCTCACGGGTCACGGATCCGGTACCACCACGGTCTGGGAGCTGCGCAACTAACGAATTCCTGCACGGTTATTTATTTACTTTTAATGTCGGCTTCTCCGGATGCACCGGGCGACTGGCCAGGGTGTGAACCTCACGGAGTCCACCAGCAAGTCCTTGATAAGGCGGGGGAGGTTCCTAGCCCGCCCCCCGCCGCGCGCGCTCCCGCCACACCCCGCGCTCGGCCCTACGTCGCCGCGCGCGCGCGCGTCTCCGCCCCTCCCCTCCCCTCGCTCCGGCCGCCGCGAGCCAGTCGGGCGTGCTGCGAGCGCTCGCCGATCGTCCGGGCCGGCGGCTGTGGCACCGCGAGGGTAGGTGGGATCGTGGCGGAATTCCCTGTGCGGAGGCCGGAGCGAGAGCGCGTGATGGCGGCTGCGGTGGCGGCGGCATCCGGTGCCTGCGCCGTGGCGGCGAGGTGAGAGGCCGCCTCTTCTCCGCGACTGAGGAGGCCACAGCTGGCCGCCCGCCCTCCGCGCGGGCCGCAGCTCCGGCATGGCCGGGATCATTAAGAAGCAGATCCTGAAGCACCTGTCCCGGTGAGAGCGCCCGCGCCGCCCCGGCCCGGTCCCGGCCCCGGCCCCGGCCCCGGTCCCTTCCTGACCCCCGCAACCCACCTCCTGCCGGAGCGGGGCTCCGTGGTTCCCCTTGTCCCCCTGCCTGACCACCCCAACTCGAGCTGGGACAGCCCCCGACCCGCGCCCGCCGGCGCCGACCGTTGTCACCGCTCCGTTTCACCCTCGCCCTCCTGGGCCCGCGGGGTCGGGGCGCTCGCGCCGGAGCCCGGTCTCCTCCCAGCCCGCCAGCCCCGGTCCCCTTCCCTCCCGTGCCTCCCGGACCCTTCTGGCCTGCGGCCTCCGCTCCCAGAGCTCGGAGCGGGTCACCCCATCCGGCCCCCTCTGCCTCGTCGGCCTCTGGACGCGCCTCCCGCCTCTTAACCCGCCCCACCGCCTTCCCGGAGCCTTTATCCCCCAGTGGCTTCTGAACCCCGTCACCCAGGCCTCCGTCCCTCTCCCGAGGGCGCCCTCCCCACCCCCTTCCCAATGCAGACACTGGCTTTTTGCTTCCCAGAGCTTCCCTCTCCTCTTCAGTCTGTCCGTGTGTGTGTGTGTGTGTGTGTGTGTGTGTGTGTGTGTGTGTGTGTGTGTGTGTGTGTGTGTGTGTGTGTGTGTGTGTGGTGGTCGGGGGCTTGAACTCTGGGCCTGGGCGCTGTCCCTCAGCTCTTCAGCTCAAGGCTGGTGCTGTACCATTTGAACCACAGCGCCACTTTCGGCTTTTTCTGTTTATGTGGTGCTGAGGAATCGAACCCAGGGCCTTGTGCACGCGAGGCAAGCGCTCTACCACTGAGCCACCTTCCCAGCCCCTATCCCTGTTGTATTACCCTTGAAAAGATGTAAACCCTGTACCCAGGCCCTTTCTCTCCTTCAAGCTGCTTTCTCTCTCCTAATTAGAGAAAGGTCATGAGAGTTGGGGATAAAGTTTCAGCAACCTTCCCATTAAGAAGACTTTTTTTTTTTTCTTCTGTCAGCCTGGTTTGAAAAGTACTATCAATGTTCGTCTACTTCTGCTTTGTTATGTCTTGCTATTTTGCTCAATATGTTAGCAGGACTTGAGTGGCTGGGCTGGCAAGACAGTTTCAGCTATGAATGAATGACTGATGTTACCATCGCAACTTGTCAGAACTGGTGGCCAAAAAATTTGGTAGCTAGTTTTTCACTTAGTTTTGTGCTCCTCATTCCAGAGGCCAGAATTGGTGGTAATAGTTGATAATTTAGCCAGCCTTTTTCAGGATGTAGGGAGTCAGGGAAGAGGCCAGTCAGCATGGAACACTCAGGCCTTGTACTCCTGTAAATTTCTAGGTCTTTCCATTGCCCTCATAAGGCGCGCACTTGTGTGTGTGTGTGTGTCCTTGCCACTGTGTCTCTTTTTTTCTGGATGGCACTTCTGGTATACTTTAATGTTAGGCTTTAATTTTCAACTTGATTCAGATACATTTTTGGTTAATTACAACCTTATAGAGAAAAAGCATATTGAAAACTAGAGCTGGAGAGTGGCTTTCAATCCTTTATGAGAATAACCTAATATGTGTTCTTTCAGGTAGAGTCAATCCAGGTGTTTTAAGTAAATATTTGAAATTAAGAATAAAGATTGCAGACTGGCCCCGGGCACCAGTGGCTCAGGCCTGTAAAAATCTTATTACATGGGAGGCTGAGATCTGAGGATCATGGTTGGAAGCCAGCCCAGGCAGAAAAGTCCCTGTGAGACACTTATCTCCAGTTAACCACTCAAAAACTAGAAGTAGCACGGTGGCTCAAGTGGTAGAGTGCTAGCCTTGAGGACAAAGAGGCTCAGGGACAGTACCCAGGCCCCGAGTTCAAGCTGTACAACCGACAGGAAAAAAACAAACAACAGCAACAAAAAACCCTACAATTGCGGGACTGGGACCTAAGACCAGAGGAAAACTTTAATAATTTGAATAAACATCTGTTATTTTTCTTGGTATTAGTCCTAGGGCTTGAACTGAGCCTGGGCCCTATTCCTGAGATTTTTTTTTGCTCAAAGCTAGTACTTCACCATTTGAGCCACAGTTTTACTTCTGATGTTTTGGTAGTTAGTTGGAGATATGAGTCTTACAAACTTTCCTGAGACAGCAGGCTTCAAACTGAGATCCTCATATCTCAGCCTCCTGAATATCTAGGATTACAGGCATAAGCCACTGGCACCTGGCTAGAAATGATCTCATTTTTATAACATTGATCTAAGATTCTAGGATTTTTCCCTTTTTTTTTTTTTCCAGTCCTGGGGCTTGAACTCAGGTCCTGGGCACTGTCCCTTCTTTTTTTTTTTCTCAAGGCTAGCCGCAGTACCACTTTTGGCCTTTTCTGTTTTTGTGGTACTAAGATATGGAACCCAGAGCTTCATCTGTGCTGGAAAAGCACTCTACTACTGAGCCACATTCCCAGCCCAAAATTACCTTTTTTTCTTGCTTATATCAACTATAAGAGTAGATTTCATCATTATATCTCTGTACACGTTTGTGCTATATTCTCATCAATTTCACCCCAGCAACCATCCTACTTCTTAAGAAGTAGCATCCCTAGGGCTGGGAAGGTGGCTTAGTGGTAGAGCGCTTGCCTTGAATGCCTGAGGCCCTGAATTTGATTCCTCAGCACCACATAAGCAAAAAGGAAAAAGCCGGAAGTGGCCCTGTGGCTCAAGTGGTAGAGCGCTAGCCTTGAGCTGAAGAGCTGAGGGATAGCGCCCAGGCCCAGAGTTCAGGCCCCACGACCGGACCCGAAAAAAAAAAAAAAAAAAGAAGTAGCATCCCTTAACACATTTTATTACTCTGTTTTCACAGTGGGAAATAGTCTGTCTCAACAGTATTCAATCTTGTTTTGTTTTGGTTGGTTATGGGGCTTGGACTCAGGACCTGGTGCTGTCCCTCTTTGTAAGCCTCTTTGTAATCAAGGATAGCGCTCTACCACTTAAGCCACAGCACCACTTTTTTTTCTCTCTTTTGCTCTAGAAGGAGAACAATAATACCATCTACTGTAAAGGTTATTGAAGATTGGCATGGTTGTGCATACCGTGCTTATAATCCCTGGCTAAGGCAAGAGGATGGAGAGTTTCAGGCCAGGCTACGTGGTTAGAACTTGTCCCAAAACAAACTAGTAATAACAACAAAGGTTATTGTGAAGGTTAAATGAATTAATGTATGTAAGGACTTAGCACTGTGCTAAGAACATAATAAGTTTTCAAGAGAACATGGCTTTTTATATTTTTTGGGTATAATTTGATACAAGCCTGAATAGTGTGTGTGTGTGTGAGTGTGTGAGTGTGAATGTGATTTTTTTGGGGGGCTTACTAGAATATGAGCTAAAAGCTTCCTTTTTAGATGAAGTTAGTTTGATAGACATTGAGTGATTTTTCTTGGATGTTGAGCTAAGGACAGAAGAAAAAGAGGAAAGGTTCTATTGTAGCTGAAGTTTCAGGGCTCAAGGATGAGCTCATAGGATGTAAATATGGTTAGAAAGGCCAAACTTCTGAGGCCTTCATGTTAACTTTGGAAAGCTGCCTAATTGTATGACATTTGTGTGTCTGTCTTTTGCAACATACATATACACTAACCACATATATCATTTGTGTGTCTGTGTCCTTTCTACCACAGAGGTTCTAGCTTGCCAACCTTAATGGGGAAGGGGAAAGGAAGGTTCTATGAGACCCGATGTTAAATAAATATTATAGGTGTTTGATAATTATTAGTTTGTGATGACAATGCCATTTTACCCTGAGGAGAATGTCTTTCAGAGAATCTTCCAGTGACTCCCAGTTACATCTATTTGTGATACGAGATTTCAGATAATCCAGTGTCTTGTTGAAATGCTTCTTTCTTATTGGCAAGATACCGTGGTAAGCAGAATTTTAGGGAAATGTTACTCAAAATGTTTTGTTTTTTTCTCTCTTTTGTGCTGATACTGGATCTTGAACTCAGACCTCCTGCTTTCCCTCCCTCAGCTTTCTTTTTTTTTTTTGCGTCCGGTCGTGGGGCCTGAACTCTGGGCCTGGGCACTGTCCCTCAGCTCTTCAGCTCAAGGCTTAGTACTCTACCACTTCCAGCTTTTTTTTTTCCTGCTTATGTAGTGCTGAGGAATCGAACCCAGGACCTCATGCATGCAAGGCAAGTGCTCTACCACTGAGCCAACTCCCCAGCCCTGAAGACAGTTTCTTGAACTTTGCTGCTTGAACTGGCTTTAGCCTTAGTCCTTTAGGCCTCAGTCTCCTGAGTAGGTAGAATTACAGATGTGAGATACTGGTATTTGATATTTCCTTAAATGCCTGTGCTAGGCCAGGCTCTGACCTGGGCACTTGAGAGTACAGCAGGGAAAATATGTCATTTTTTTTTTGTCAGTCATGGCACTTGAACTCTGGGCCTGGGCACTATCCCTGAGCTCTTCAGCTCAAGGCTAGCACTCTACACTTGAGTCACAGCACCACTTCTGATTTTCTGATGGTTTTATTGGAGATAAGAGTTTCATGGACTTTACTGCCCAGGCTGGCTTTGAACTGCAATTCTCAGATCTCAGCCTCCTGAGATTACAGGCTGATTACGCCTGATTACAGGCGTGAGCTACCAGTGCCGGGCTATGAATGTCTTTTAAATGCTTCAGCCCATTGCTTTGATGACTGCTGATCAATACACATAACTTTAATGCACAGTATTCATTTAGATAGACCTGAGAACTTTCTCTAAAAACACAAAGTAATTATTCATTTTAAAAAAATAGTCCAAATTAGTCAGGTATAGTAGTACATGCCTGTAATCCTAGCGCTTGAGAATCTAAGGCAGGAGGATCATGAATTTGAGGCCAGCCTGGGCTACCAAGTGAGTTGTATAATGAGACCCTGTCTAAATAAATAGGTGGATAAACACAATTGATTTTTCAGTAAATTAAGTTCTTGTTTGAGATCACCTTTCATTGTACAAGTAAGACATATGATCAATTGTGAAGTAACTCAAGGGATTATGGCTAATGAAAAGAGCATGAACTTTGGAGCCATAGAAACCAGATTCACTGTCTAGCTCTGCCACTAAGAATCAGGGTAGTGGTTCTAAGCCTTCCTTTTCTTATCTGTAAAAGTTAAGAATAAAGAAGAAAAGTTCATAGCTACCAGTTTTTTTTTTTTTTTTTAATGGGTCATGAGGCCTGAACTCTGGGCCTGGGCACTGTCCCTGAGCTCTATCAGCTCAAGGCAAGCGCTCTACCATTTGAGCCACAGTGCCACTTCCGGTTTTCTGGTGGTTATTGGAGATAAGTAAGAGTCTCATGGCCTTTCCTTTCCTGAGCTGGCTTTTTTGTTGTTGTTGTTGTTGTTGTTTTTGTGGGGCTTGAACTCTGGGTGTGGGCACTGTCCCTGTGCTTTTTAGGTGGCAAGCATCGCCACTTGAGCCACAGTGCCACTTTCATTTTTCTGGTGGCTAATCAGAGATAAGAGTTTCATGGACGGGCTGACTTTGAACTGAGATCATTAGATCTCAGTCTCCTGAGTAGCTTGGATGATAGCCCCCAGCGCTTGGCTGCTAGCAGATTTTTTTTAGAGGATTAGGGTACAGTATTTCCTACAGTGTATGACATTGAAATAGCTATTTAATAAAGTAGCTATAACATGACTAGAGGGGGTACGGACACTTTCACAGCATGAATGACAGAAAACTGACTGGCCCGTTTAGAAACCCATTGGAAGTCTTAATTATTTACTCTAAATGACTGAGTGAAAAAGTCATGGCAGATAGACTTGATGTAGGTATTTAGAAAATTTCAGTATTAGGTGTAATTAGAGGCATAGGTTTTAAGAATTCCTTTTGATGAATGAGTCTGATTGAGTTCAGCTTCTTCAGGTTCTGCTTAGAATGCTGCAGAGTGCTGAAGAGCTGGAGGCTGTTCCCATTGGACAATACCTGGTTCTAGCTTCATAGAGGCTGTCTACTTGCCCAATCTCTTTAGTGAAGGCTTGCAGGCCACTCTCAAATTGTAGGTCATGTTCTTTGACACTAGACTAGTTATGTCACTGTAATCTCTCAGCTAATTACTTTGCATTTTCTAATAACTAGTCAAATAATAAATGCCTTCTTTTCTTTTTCTTTTTGGTACCAATCCTGGGGCTTGAACTCAGGGACTGGGCTGTTTTTCTCGAGGCTAGCACTCTACCACTTGAGCCATAGCACCACTTCTGGCTCTTTCTGCATATGTGGAATTGAGGAATCAAACCAAGGGCTTCATGCATGCTAGGCAAGCACTCTACCACTAAGCCACATTCCCAACCCTGTTTCTCTTATTTTCTTGTGTTGCTTTAGAATAAAGTGCTTTTTCCAGGGATTGGTGGCTCATGCCTGTAATCCTAACTACTCTTGGAAGTTAATATCTGTTTATCACAATTCAAAGCCAGTCTGTGCAGGAAAGTCCATGAGACTAGTATCTCTAATCAGCCACAAAAAAAGCCAGAAGTGGATCTGTGGCTCAAGTGGAAAGTAGTGGAAAGCCAACTTTGAGTGAAAAAGCTAAGGGACAGCATCCAAGTCCTGAGTTCAAGCCCCAGTATGAGTGCGCACACACACACACACACACACACACACACACACACACACAAATGAATAAAGGATTTTATTTACATAGCAAATATTTAATAATAGACATCTGTACTAATAAGCATTTGCAAGTCTGTGAGAACTTAATCCTCATCATAACACTATGAGGTAGACATTAAGCTCATTTTATAGGTAAAGAATTGAGGCACAGAAAGGCTTACTTGCCCAGTCATAACTAGCAGGTGATAGAACTGAGATTCTAATGCTGGCACTCAGATCCCAGGGCTCTACTCTTTGGTCACTGTACTGCTTCTCATCTACTGATGATTTCAAACTGCACATAGCACCTACTGGCACCAAAAACCTCTGAAGAAGCAGAATATTCCCAGCACTCAAGAAGCCCATCAGTGCTTCCTTCCTGTCATTTCCTCCATCAGAGTGAAACCACTGGCCTATTTTTGTGTTTTATATAAATAGAACTGTACATGTAGGCTTTTATGTTGGACTTTTTTTCTCCTTAAATACAGGGCCTCACTCTATTTATCAGGCTGTTATTGAACTCATGGGCTCAAGTTATACTGAGTGCTTGGACTACAGGTGTGGTCTACAACATTCAGTTTTATATCTTGCTTTTCTTGTGTAGTGTTGGGTAGGCAAGCACCCTACCAGTAACCTGTATTTCCAGTCCTGTTTTGCCACCCCCCCCCCGCCCCTTCCCTAAACCCTGGGTTGTTTTATTTATTTATTTTTGGTCGGTTGTGGGACTTGGACTCTGGGCTTGGGCGCTGTCCCTGCGCTCTTCAGCTCATGGCCAGCCCTCTACCGCTTGAGCCACAGTGCCACTTCTGGTTTTCTAGTGGTTCATTGGAGATAAGAGTCTCAGGGACTTAACTGCCCGGGATGGCTTTGAACTGAGATCCTCAGATCTCAGCCTCCTGAGTAGCTAGGATTACAGGCATGAGCCACTGGCACCCAGCAACCCTGGGTTTTTTTTGAGACAAAGTTTCATTATGTATCACAGGCTGGCCACAAACACAATCCTTCTGCTTCAGCCTCTACATCAGTGGACATATAGGCATGAGACACTATATCTACCTTGAGAGTACATGACTAGAAATCAGGAAACAGACTTGGGGAATTGGAGGCAGATGGGCAAGGAAATCTAATTCAGGCAGTATATTAAGGGTGTTTCTATCTCTGTGCTCAGGGCAAGTTCAGTTGTTTCCAACAACAGGTTCTGTAGTTAAGGGAGAATTAAATAAAATATTGCATGTTACCATGCATGTTGTATGTAGTTTGTACCTACTTGCCATAAAATTAAGGACTGAATATATTTATTGGATTGTGTTTATTTGCCTACTTTAGTAATCATTTTACATGTATGCTTAGTTTTTATATAGTGCATTGGTTATATGTAAGTTTGGATGCCAACCCATAATATAAAAAATTATAGAGAACATTGGTGGCTAGATATCAGTGTATTTAAGTCTAACTGAATGGAAGTATTTTGTTCCCAAAATTTATTTTTAAATTTTATATTTGGAGTGTGTGATCCAGTACAAACAGGGTTATAATGTTGACTGGTTTTCTGAGCTAGCCCACAAAACCCACAGTGAATTAGCTACATATGATGGATTCTGAGTCTTTGTGGGTTGTTTGGGAAGTCTGAAAGAGTGAAAGAGGAAGGATACTCTCCTGGAGTAAGATCTCAGCAAGAACTATTTTTGTTTGTCATAGTGATTGAGGAGTGTGACCAGTGGGGGTGTGTGTGTGTGTGTGTGTGTGTGTGTGTGTGTGTGTGTGTGTGTGTGTGTGTGTGTGTGTGTGTGTGTGTGTGTGTGTGTGTGTGTGTGTGTGTGTGTGTGTGTGTGTGTGTGTGTGTGTGTGTGTGTGTGTATGTGTGTGTGGCGGGGGCAGGAATGCTAATGTGTTTCAGTACTCAGAATAACCCCACAGAAACAATTGTCCCTTAGCTAGGTGCTAGTGACTCATACTTGTAATTCTAGCTAAGTCAGGGGCTTCAAGGTTTGAAGCTGGCACAGGCAAAAAAGTATGAAAGACTACATCTCCAATGAACCAGCAAAAAGCCTGGCTATTGGGGGTCTGGTCAGAGATCAAGAAAGGCCAAAGGGCAGCAGGCAGCTGTGAGTTACTGTTGCTGAGGCGTGCACCAAATCCTTCTTGTAGACTGGTCAATAAGAGAGTATCTAGTTAGGTGAATGGGGGAGGGAGAGGGGAGTTGTGAAAGTCCATAATATAGATCTTACAGGCCTGACTCCTGATCAAACAGAATGTTAGGGCCTTTGCCAAATAGATCAGGCTTTTAGTAAGGCTCTCATCTAAGCGATGAGGGTTACAGGGTTACTGTGGAGAATTAAGGAATGGGAATCAGTGAAGAATCCTCATTTTATTGATTTGGCGCAATATTGGGTGATGGTGTGTGTGTGTGTGTGTGTGTGTGTGTGTGTGTGTGTGTGTGTGTGTGTGTGTGTTGTGGGAAAATAGTATTTGATTTAGAATGAAGTAATTGTAAAAGAAAAAGTAGCCATTAAAGCAATGAATGCAAATCAACACCGTGATGAGATACCACTTCATGCCATAGGTAGTTGGGAAGATTGTGATTTGAGGCCAGCCTGGGCAAAAAGTTACTGTTACCCCATTTCAACATGGGAGGTTATAGGTAGAAGAATTTGTGGTCAGAGGTTGGCCCTGAGCAAAACCACAAAATGCTATCTGAAAAGTAATGAAAAGAAAAAAATTGATGCTTGGTGTTGGTGGCTCATGCCTGTGATCCTAGCTACTCAGGAGTTTGAGATCTGAGGATCATAGTTCAAAGCCAGCCCAAGCAGGAAAATCCGGGAGACTCTTATCTCCAATTAACCACTGGAAAGCTGGAAGTTGGCACTGTGGCTCAAAATGGTAGAGTGATAACCTTGAGCAAAAGAGCTCAGGGACAGCTCCCTGGCCCAAGTTGAAGCTTCATGACCAATTAAAAAATAATGAATATAGTCCTAAGTGATTGATATTGAAACTAGAACATATAAAATTTCTAGGGTGGCCAGGCACTGGTGGCTCACATCTTAATCTTAGTGACTCAGGAGGCTGAGATCTGAGAATCAAAGTTCAAAGCCAGCCCAGGCAGGTAAGTCCATGAGACTCTTATCTCCAATTAACCACTTGAAAACCTGAAGTGGTGCTGTGGCTCAAATGGTAGAGCACTTGCCTTGAGTTGAAGAGCTCAGGGACAGTGCCCAGGCCCAGAGTTCAAGCCCCATGACTGGAAAAAAAATTGTAGAGTGTACCAAATAAAATGATCACTTGGAAATTTATAGCTCCTTGCATTTTTTTTCCTGTCCATTCCTTCCTTTTTCTCTTTCAATAATCTATTTGGGTCTCAATATTTTGCCAAGCTGGTGTTAAAAATTCCTGGCTCAAGCAAGCAGTTTTTGTGCTTCACCTTCCAAACAGCTGGGACTATAAGCATGCCTTGCTTATCCTGGCTTAAGATGTTTTAACCTGGCTGGGAGTGTGGCTTAGTGGTAGAGAGCCTGCCTAGCATGTGTGAAGCCTGGTTCAATTCCTCAGCACCACATAAACAGAAAAAGCCAGAAATGGCACTGTGGCTCAAGCGGTATAGTGCTAGCCTTGAGCAAGAGAAGCTCAGGGACAGTGCGCAGACCCTGAGTTCAAGCCCCAGGACTTGCACACACACACACACACACACAAAGTAATAAGGACAGTGTGATCTTGGCATAAATAGAAGTTCGGAAATGAGTCACTGTATATAAAGTGCATCTCAGATAACAATTTAAACACATAACATTGTAAACAAATGTAGGAAGAATTTTCTCCTAAAAAAACCCATAAAATCTGAATGAAGAAGTCCACCAGATTGGATTGGAGCAGTGCTGGCTACAAGAGTAATCCTTTGTTTTACTGAGATGATGCAGGAAATTCCTCTGTATTAGTGATTTGTTTTGGAGTTGTGTTGTCTTCTCTTGAAGACAAGCAGTGAAAATACTTTGACACTGATGGTTGTAGGAAGCTTGGAAGCTGAGATCTGGGCTGTGATTACCTTCTCAGTGCAAAGGCTTGTGAAGGGAGCAGCATCTATTTGTGGGTCTTTTTGATTCTCCTTTGAGAGTTCTATTTCTGTGGGATTTGAAGCTGACCGACTATTAGAGCTTACAATATAACTGACTAAAGATTCTGAAGGATAAAGGATAGGGTAGTAGGAATGTTGAATGAATACTAGTTAAGTTTCATTTCTTCCATTTACATAGTCTTGACTTCCTACTGGCTAGTTATGACTCTCTTGAGCAACCATTTAACTTGTGGCCATTTGTTTCCTCATTTGCAAATTATAAATTTGAGATAATAATTATCTAATATCTTTTCTGGTCCTGAAATTCTGAGGATCTGCAAATCTAAGAATTCTCACATCCTGGACTAGGAATACAGCTTAATGGTAGAATGCTTGCCTAGCATGCGTGAAGCCTGGTTCAATTCCTCACTACCACATAAACAGAAAGCCAGAAGTGGCTCTATGGCTCAAGTGGCAGAGTGCTAGCTTTGAGTAAAAGAAGTTCAGGGACAGTGTTCAGGCCCTGAGTTCAAGCCCCAGGACTGGCAAAAAAAAAAAAGAAAAAATTCTCACATCCTGACATGGTGGTACATTTTTACAAAGATGTCTGAGAGCATTTCTCTGTTGTCTCTTTGGCAGATTGCAATCCTTTGGCAGTGATGAAACTTTGATAAATCTGTTTTTCCAACTCGATTTCATTTTAGCATCTATATTCCATAATAGTAACAGATGGCCAAAAAATGTTTTCCCACATACTTGAAGTGGAATAAATATAAGGCTGCCATTAGCCTTTTTAGCCACTCTTGAACTATGAATAATATCATCATCTATTCGGAGCACAAATAGTGAAATAAAGTTTGTACAGGGCTTATGAAATATGGAAAAGAGGAGGAGGTATACAATGTGATTCTTCTTAGGAATTAAATTCCTCGCTGGAGGCATGACTCAGTTGCTGAGCACCAGCCTAGCAAACAAGATGAGAAAACTGGAGACATTGAATTCAGGCCTTTGCCTTGGTACTGATAAAAGAAAAAAAAAATTCAAATTCCAGTGGCTACTTGGGAAAATAAGACTGGTTATCAGAAATAACTTGGTCCAGTTGGTTTCATAATCACATTGCTGAAGTTGAATCTAGTTATACTCTTTTTTCTTTTTTGTCCTTTCTTTATTTCTCTCTCTCTCTCTCTCTCTCTCTCTCTCTCTCTCTTTTTTGACAGTCCTGAGGCTTGAACTCAGGGACTGAGTACTGTCCCTGAGCTTCTTTTTGCTCAAGGCTAGCACTCTTACCACTTGAGCCACAGGGACACTTCTGGCTTTTTCTTTTTTCTTTTTTTCTTTTTTTTTGTCATTCGTGGGGCTTGAACTCTGGGCCTGGGTACTGTCTCTCAGCTCTTCAGCTTAAGGCAAGTGCTCTACCACTTGAGCCATAGAGCCACTTCCGGTTTTCTAGTGGTTTATTGGAGATAAGTGTCTCACGGACTTTGCTGCCTGGGCTGGCTTTGAACCATGATCCTCAGATCTCAGCCTCCTGAGTAGCTAGGATTACAGGTGTGAGCCACTGGTGCCCAGCTGCTGCTTCTGGCTTTTTCTGTTTATGTGGTGATGAGGAATTGAACTCAGGGCTTCATACGCTTTTTTTTTTTTTTTTGGGTCCGGTCATGGGGCCTGAACTCTGGGCCTGGGCGCTGTCCCTCAGCTCTTCAGCCCAAGGCTAGCGCTCTACCACTTGAGCCACAGCGCCACTTCTGGCTTTTTTCTTTATTGCTTATGTAGTGGTGAGGAATCGAACCCAGGGCCTTGAGCATGCAAGGCAAGTGCTCTACCACTGAGCCACCTTCCCAGACCTCCTAGTTATACTCTTAACAAGCAGAGAGCTTGAGCTTTTGTTCCCTGTTATGATAACAAAAGAACTGAATTTTTGCTTCCTAATTGTTGGAGTAGTAATTTCCTTGGTCAGCAAAGCTCCCCCATAACAACTAGCTCTGTGGATCACCTTTCAAAGCTACTTGTTACTGCAGAAAAGTACAAGAAAAATCAGGAATTTTGGGGGGAGGACAGTTAGGGATGCTGGGGATTAATCCTAGTGCCTAATATATACTAGGAAAGTTTCTACCACTACAGCTCCAATTAAGGGTGTGTGGGGGCTGGGAAGTTGGCTCAGTGGTAGAGTGCTTGCTTGCCTTGCATGCATGAGGCTCTGGGTTTGATTCCTCAGCACCATATAAACAGAAAAAGCCAGAAGTGGCGCTGTGGCTCAAATGGTAGGATGCTAGCCTTGAGCTGAAGAGCTGAGGGACAGCACCCAGGCCCAGAGTTCAAGACCCATGACCGACAAAAAAAAATAAGTGTGTGTGTGTGTGTGTGTGTGTGTGTGTGTGTGTGTGTGTGTGTGTGTGTGTGTGTGTGTGTGTGTGTGTGTGTGTGTGTGTGTGTGTGTGTGTGTGTGTGTGTGTGTGTGTGTGTGTGTGTGTGTGTGTGTTGGTCGGTGTTGGGGCTTGAATCTTAGGTCCTGGGCCACTGTCCCTGAGCTTTTATGTTGAAGGCTAGCATTTTACTGCTTGAGCCACACTTTCACTTCCACTTTTTATTTTTTATTTTTTTGTGTTTTATCCTGGAGCTTGAACTCTGGGCCTGGGCTCTGTCCCTCAGCTCTTCAGCTCAAGGTTAATGCTCTTCCCCTTGAGCCACAGCACCACTTCCACTTTTCTGGTGGTTTATTGGAGGTAAAAGTCTCACAGACTTTCCTGCCTGTGCTAGCTTTGAATCATGATCCTCAGATTTCAGCCTCCTGAGTAGGTGGGATTACAGGTGTGAGTCACCAGCTCAGGAATCAAACCCAGGGCTTCCTGCATGGTAGTCAAGCACACTACCACTGAGTCACATTCCCAGCCTGTATTTTTTTTTTTTTTTTTGGTGATCAATTGGAGATAAGAGTTTCATGGAGGCTGGGTATGTGGCTTAATGGTAGAGTGCTTGCCTATCATGCGTAAAGCCTTGGGTTCAATTCCTCAGTACCACATACACAGAAAAAGCTGGAAGTGGTGTTATGTCTCAATTGGTAGTGTGCTAGTCATGAGTAAAAGAAGCTCAGGGACGGTGCCCAGGCTCTGAGTTTAAGTCCCAGGACTGGGGGTGGGGTGAGGGGGGGAAATCTCAAGGACTTTGCTGCCTGGACTGGCTTCGAACTGAAATCTAGGATTATAGGTGTGAGCTTTCGGTGCCCAACCCAAGTAAGGCATTCATACTGCTCTTTTGAGAAGCTAATAATTTGTTGTTTTTTGTTGAATCCTAAAAGTAACTTGATAAGTGAAAAAGTGTATGGTTAAATAGTACATAATGATACTTTGGTTGGTGATAGACCAAACTAACTGATGGAACATAGTACCATACAGCCTCCATGTGTAGTAGACTATATTATCCAGGTTTGAGTCCGTATACACAGATGTTTGTTTTCATAGTGACAAAACTGCCTAATGCATTTTTCAGAACTTATTCCCATTGTCAAATGGTACAGTCAGTATTGCTCAAGGAAACAGCTTGTAGGAGTCATCATGTATTACTATCAGTCCTTAGAGTATAAGTGGGAAACTTTTCCACCAACAGTCATTTAGATAACATCTTCACAGGTTATACAAAATTTACATGGGAACCAGTGACTCATGTCTGTAAATCTTGCTACTCAGGAGGCTGAGATCTGTGGTTTGAGGTTCAAAGCTAGCCTAGGCAAATAAATCTAGGAGACTTTGTGTGTGCAGTCCTGTGGCTGGGGCTTGAACTCAAGGCCTAGACACTGCCCCTGAACTTTTGTGCTCAAGGCTATCACTCTACCACTTATGCTTTTTTGGTGCTTAATTGAAGCTGAAAGTCTCATAGACTTTCCTGCCTGGGCTGGCTTTGGGCCATGATCCTTAGTCTCAGCTTCCTGAGTAGCTAGCTAGGATTACAGGTGTGACACACTGGTGCCTAACCTTAGAGGCTCTCATCTCTAATGAAGGAGCAAAAACCAGAACTAGAGTTGTGGCTCAAGTAGAAGAGCACCAGCTGAAGTGGTAGAGTGGAAAAGCTAAGTGAGCATGAGGCCCTGAGTACTGGCATAAACATGCGCATGCGCGCGCGCACGCACGCACGCACGCACACACACACACACACAAGTTAAAGACTAACCTGCTATATTTATTCAAACATTTAATTATCTTTTACCTAGTGTTTTGGCTAGAGCTGTTCTTTTTTGTAAAGTGAGTAACATTAGCTAGTATTGACCATATTACTACTTGCATTTGCTTTCCAGGTTTGTGTCAGTCTAAAGCATAGTCAACTTTTGGGGATGATAAGTTTTGAAAAGAACTGCTTGCAGCAGGAAGTTGTTCGGGACACAGATGAGTATTTTAGTGCATGTCTCCCCACAGTGAGAAAATCATCATTGCTTAAGTATTGTTTATAGAACTCAGGCAGTGGGAAGTTATTTTACCTAGGTTTCAGCTCATCATAGTTTTGCAGATGGATGATTTTGTGTTGTACTTATCAGGTGTGTCATCTGGTTCCACATTCAGTGGTGTAGCAAAGATGTTCAGTTCCATTTGTTTACTTTTCATGTCCTTGAGTCTTTCATTAAATTTGTTTTGCACCAGTACATTCAAGTGTCCTAGAAGGCTTTTGACCTTCCAGAGTGGAGAAATGCACAATAATACGTTTCCTTTGAGTTGTGCTTTACTAGCCTGAATTTAGTTGTAAATGATTTCACATTTGAAACCAATGGTCTTAAGAAGCTTGACTTTCAGCTCTGAGAGGTACTTGGTAATGTTCACTGTGAGTGCTAGGTCACACAATTGCTATCGCTGAGTTCCCTGATAGATTTTCCCTTCATCTCCATGAACTGCTTGATTTCAGCTCGCAGTTTATAAAATCTTATGAACATGTTTGGCTACTTAGCACTACACTTCCTCTTGAGTCCCCACAATATAGGCAGACAAGCTGCAATGAGAAGCACATTTGTCCTATCATGCTTGTATGTGTCCTGTCTGTCCTATAAGGGATGCTCCTTTCCTGTCCCTTAAAATTTACCTTACTGTTACGATTCACTCAATATGTATTTGTTAAGAGTAAAGCCCTAGGTTTATTGAGATTTGAGTGCTCTGTGGGGTTGCCTTGACAGGGTCAGGCCAATTGATTCCATGGACCTTTTTTTTTTTTTTGGTCGGTTGTGAGGCTTGAACTCTGGGCTTGGGGCTGTCCCTCAGCTCTTCAGCTCAAGGTGAACACTACCACTTGAGCCATAGTACCACTTCTGGCTTTTTCTGCTTATGTGGTGCTGAGGAATAGAAACCAGGGCCTCATACATGCGAAGCAAGCACTCTACTACTGAGCCACCTTCCCAGCCCCAGTTTTTTTTTTAAACTCATATGCATATACCCATGGACTTTTTGAGTTGCTATTTAGTTGTTTGTTTGTTTGTTTGTTTGTTTTTGGGTCTGGTCGTGGGGCCTGAACTCTGGGCCTGGGTGCTATCCCTCAGCTCTTCAGCTCAAGGCTAGCGCTCTACCACTTGAGTCACAGGGCCACTTCCGGCTTTTTTCTTTTTGCTTATGTGGTGCTGAGGAATGGAACCCAGGGCCTCATTCATGCAAGGCAAGCGCTCTACCACTGAGCCACCTTCCCAGCCTCATCTATTTAGTTGTTTTGCATGTGGGGATTCAGAAATATCAAAAGGTTGCTGAGTGCTGGTGGCTTACACCTGTAATCCTAGCTACTCAGGATGCTGAGATCTGAGGATCGTGGTTCAAAGCCAGCCCGGGTAGGAAAGGCTAGGATTACAGGCGTGAGCCACCAATGCCTGGCTGAAATTTAAAAAAAAAATTTTTTTTTTGGGTCCAGTCGTGGGGCCTGAACTCTGGGCCTGGGCACTGTCCCTCAGCTCTTCAGCTCACGGCTAGTGCTCTACCACTTGAGCCACAGCACCACTTCCAGCAGAAAAAACTTTTTTCTTTTTGCTTATGTGGTGCTGAGGAATCGAACCCAGGGCCTCATGCATGCAAGTCAAGCGCTCTACCACTGAGCCACTTTCCCAGCCCTTCTCTCTCTCCCTCTCCTTCTCCCTCCCCTTCCTCTCTCTCTCTCTCTCTCTCTCTCTCTCTCTCTCTCTCTCTCCTTCCTTCCTTCCCCTTCCTTCCTTCCTTCTCTCTCTTCCTCCTCCTCCTCTTCCTCCTCTTCCTCTCTCCTTCTCCCTCCTCCTCATTATAGTGCTTGAACTCAGGGCCTAGGCACTGTCCCTAAGTTCTTTTGCCCAAGGCTAGTGCTCTACAACTTTGAGCCACAGCTCCATTTCCAGGTTTGTGTTTTGTTTTTGTTTTTTTTTTGTCAGTCATGAGGCTTGAACTCTGGGCTTGGGCTTTGTCCCTGGGCTCTTCAGCTCAAGGCAGGTGCTCTACCACTTGAGCCGCATCGCCACTTCCAGTTTTCTGAGTTGTTTATTGGAGATAAGAGTCTCACGGACTTTTCCTGCCTGGGCTGGCTTTAAACTGTGATGCTCAGATCTCAGCCTCCTGAATAGCTAGGATTACAGGCATGAGCCATTGGCACCCAATATTCTACTTCCAGTTTTTGGGTGGTTAATTGGAACTAAGAGTCTCATGGGGATTTTTCTGCCTGGTCTGGCTTGGAATCTTGATCCTGAGTAGCTAGGATTACAGGTGTGAGCCAACAGTGCCCAACTTAATCCTGCCAATCAACCTTCCATGAAGCACTGACAGGCATGTGCTACTGCACCTAACTATGGATTAGGAATACGTTTTGTGAACTTTTCTGCTTGTGGCTGGCATCAAAATAGAATCCATTCTTAGCCTCCTAAGTGGCTAGGATTTCAAGTGTGAACCACCAGCACCTTGTAACACGTCTAACATCTTACATAGCATGGCCACTAGCTGTTCTTTAACTTTTTCTTTTCTCCAATTTTTTTCTTTTTCTCCAACTATAGTATGCTCTTAGCAAATTCCCATGAAAATAATAGCTTTGCATCATCATTCATTTCAGGTTCACCAAGAATCTTTCCCCGGACAAAATCAACTTGAGCACCCTGAAAGGGGAGGGTCAACTGACCAATTTGGAGCTGGATGAAGAAGTTCTACAGAATGTGCTGGAACTGCCTACATGGTTAGCCATCACTAGGGTCTACTGCAACAGGGCTTCTATCCGGGTGAGAAAAGGGATCAGAGTGATGCTGTTGTCTTCGGCCGGCAGGCCTACCTTCTTGGGGCAGTTCCCACAGCACTGAGCCTTTGCTTTCCTCTTTCAGATTCAGTGGACAAAGTTGAAGACGCACCCCATTTGCTTGGTAATGGCCTTTATTGTTAGCAAGTAATCAAATGGGGATAACTAGGGTGTGTTTTTAAAAGTAAGGAGAGGAGGTGGGGAGGAGTCATGACAAGTTGACCTTTTTGGGAGTGATAGGTGCTTCGTTAGGGTCAGAGAGTTATACCGACACAGTAACTGTTGTCTGGTCTTACTCCAGAACTTCTCTCTACAATAGAAATTAGCACTGAGAAGTCTGAGTTTTTGCTGTTAAGACTCTTAGATTTAATTGTTTTCCCTTGGACTTCTGACATGTAAAGTCAGAAGTTCAGTTCGTGGTGACTGTTGGGTAATAGTCAGCATGTGTGGGTTTTGTATGCTCAGCTCTGCATGGCTTTCATTCCAGTGTCTGGATAAGGTAGAGGTGGAGATGAAGACGTGCGAGGAGCCTCGACCCCCCAATGGACAGTCACCCATTGCTCTTGCTTCAGGACAGAGGTCAGTTGCTGAAGATCATATTTTTAGTTAAAAATAAGAATTTTATTTTTATTACCACTTTTGGAAGTGGTGCTGTGGCTCAAGCGGTAGAGCACTCGCCTTGAGCTGAAGAGCACAGGGACAGCGCCCAAGCCCAGAGTTCAAGCCCCATGACTGACCAAAAAAAAAAAAAGCAACAAAAGGAGACATAAAGAAAAATAAGCACTCATAGTTCTCATGTCCAGTATCTTAGTCCAATGTCTTCTAGAGTACATTCTGTATAAGGTCTCATATGACTGATCATTGGTCTACCTCATTTGTTGTAGTGAGTATGGCTTTGCTGAGAAAGTGGTGGAGGGGATGTTCATCATCGTTAATTCCATCACCATCAAGATTCACTCCAAGGCCTTCCATGCTTCTTTTGAACTGTGGCAGCTCCAAGGCTATAGTGTCAACCCCAGCTGGCAGCAGAGTGACCTTCGTCTGACACGCATCACTGATCCCCGCCGAGGAGAGGTAAGGGCTTTAGTGTTTTGAGGGAGAGAATCAAGTTGGAGAACTAAAAAAAAATTAGCCTACATTAGTTATACAGAAGAGGGGTTATTGTTAAATATTTATGTGTGTCTTTATAATATATATATTCTAATCAGTCTTGCCCAAAGTAGCAGAAATTCTTTTTTTGTTGTTGTTGTTGGTCATGGGGCTTGAATTCTGGGCCTGGGTGCTATCCCTCAGCTCTTCAGCTCAAGGCTAGCACCCTACCACTTGAGCCACAGCGCCACTTCCAGCTTTTTTCTGCTTATGTGGTGCTGAGAAATTGAACCCAGGGCCTTATGCATGCAAGGCAAGCACCTTACCACTGAGCCAACTTCCCAGCCTCAGAAATTCTTAAAAAGATGTTCTTTCTGTAAGAAAATAAAAAGGCAGAAAGGTGAATGCATCAGTCCAACAAGTTTTTTTGTTTGTTTGTTTGTTTTGGCTGGTCATGGGGCCTGAACTCTGGGCCTGGGCACTGTCCCTCACCTCTTCAGCTCAAGGCTAGTGCTCTACCACTCGAGCCATAGCACCACTTCTGGCTTTTTCTGCTTATGTGGTGCTGAGGAATTGAACCCAGGGCCTCATGCATACAAGGCAAATGCTCTACCACTGAGCCACCTTCCCAGCCCTAGTCCAACAAGTTTTATTCAGGAAGGGCAACCCAGTCTTCTTCAGCCCTGAAGAGGAAATGGCACATATCCCTTACAACTTGGGTCCCTTTAAATATAAAGCAGAACAAGTGAAATCACGTGGGGTAGATGGGAGCAGGGTGAGATGGAGGCAGGTGGGAGAGCAATCTTATCTTGAGTAGAGGGTTTCAAGGTTTCAAACATATCTGTGTTTGCCAGGAGGGTCAGGGCAGACATGGCCTTGGTCTTAGGCTCTCTTCCAAGACCCCCTGTGTGTTTGTTCAGGGGGAAGGGGAGTGGAGGTGATTTAACAAGGTTGGAAGCAAGGACAGTTCTAAGATGGCTCTCAGTGAGGGGGGGAGGGAAGGTGAGTGTTTTTAGTTTAAGTTATTTTTCATCAATTCTTTTAACCACATCCTTTCCTTGAATACAGATTTCTGACCTACTACTTTTTTTTGGGGGGGGTCTGATAGTGGGGCCTGAACTCTGGGCCTGGGCGCTGTCCCTCAGCTTTTCAGCTCAAGGCTAGCGCTCTACCACTTGAGCCACAGTGCTACTTCCGGCTTTTTTTTTTTCATTTTGCTTATGTGGTGCTGGGGAATCGAACCCAGGGCCGCATGCATGCAAGGCAAGCACTCTACCACTGAGCCACCTTCCCAGCCCCTGACCTACTATTTTATGTTGTTAGGATCCCAACTTAGGAAGATAGAAGTCTCTGACTTCCTGCCTCTTGGTTAATGTTATTCTCTGTATGCAGATATTTAGCTGGGTGCCAGTGGCTCAAGCCTGTAATCCTAGCTACTCAGGAGGCTGAGATCTGAGTATTTTGGTTTGAAGCCAGCCTGGGCAGAAAAGTCCTTGTGAGACTCTTTAACCACTTAAAAACAAAGTGGAGCTGTGGCTCAAGTGGTAGAGCGCTAGCCTTGATCACAAAGAGGCTCAGGGACAGCGCCCAGGCTCTGAGTTCAAGCCTCACAATCAACAACAAAAAAGAAATTTTACTTTTTCTTCCAGGTTTTAACATTTAAGGAAATAACTTGGCAAACACTTCGAATTGAAGCAGATGCTACAGATAATGGTGATCAGGACCCAGTCACCACCCCATTGAGGCTTATTACCAACCAAGGCAGGATCCAGATAGCTCTCAAGAGAAGAGTGAGTTTGTCCCCTGTCCTCATGAAAGCCTCTCATTTCTTTTCCTAGACAGCCTGGGTGGTACTGTCCTCTCATTGTAGAATTAGTGGCACTTGGAAAGACAGCAGTAACAGGAGGACCTGCAATTCAGTGTTGCATAATGTTGTTAGTGAGAGGGCTTTCCAACGCCTGATTTTAAAATTTTGGATACCACAATTTTTACCCACATTTAGGCACATTGACATAGGGCACCTGGCAGTTGACTATTGCTGCTTTTTGTTAGTCAAGCAAACCTGAGTTCTTGTTTTTGTGGGTGTGCCAGTCCTGGGGCTTGAACTCAGGGCCCAGGTGCTATCCTTGAGCTTTTGTGCTCAAGACTAGCACTCTACCACTTGAGCCATAGCTTTATTTTGGGCATTTTGGTGGTTAAATGGAGATAAGAGCCTCACAGACTTTCCTGCTCAGGCTGGTTTTGAACACAGTCTTTAGATGTCAGCCTCCTGAGTAGCTAGGATTATAGGCATGATCCACTTGCACCTGTCTAAACTTGTATATTCTATAGTGCTTGCTACTCCTAAACTGGACATCAGTCACTATGGGATTGGAACGATACAAGCTGCTAAACCCCATGTTCTCTGTTCCTTCTCCCCACCCCAGACCAAAGATTGCAATGTGATAGCCTCCAAGCTGATGTTTCTGCTGGATGACCTGCTCTGGGTACTGACTGACTCACAGCTCAAGGCTATGATGAAGTATGCTGAGTCGCTGAGTGAAGCCATGGAGAAGGCAGCCCAGCAAAGAAAGAGTTTGGCCCCTGAACCTGTCCAGGTTACACACAAAGTGGACACCCTTGTGGGGGTGGGGAGGTAGTGGACCAGACTTTATTTGTACCAACATAGGTGGGACTGACACTTTATTTGACTTGAACCTTTTGTATTTCATTTATTCTGATCCCTGGGTACTGTTGTATCAGCTACATAGGCTAAGCCACTGAGGAGGAAAAGTAGAAAAAGCCTTTTGATCCTGTTGGGACTTTCACTGTCTCAGACAATAGACCATAGGCAAGTTGTTAGAGTGGGGTGTGATGAGCGCTGTAACAGAGGGGATCATTGCCCTGAGAGCACCAAGAAGGGGCATCTTTCCGTGCAGTTCTCAAGAGAGCATTTAGGAAAGACTTGGAAGAGATACTTTAACATCAGTCAGCTAATTCCTGGTGGGGATTAGCTTGAAAGGCAATTCAGACATGAGAAGAAAATTCAGTTACTAGACTAATTACAATTAGGCATTTTGGAGTGTGGATTATTTAGTTGGGAAAGCATATAGGGAAGGGATGTTCTGATAAACTGTGGTTTTGCTCAGATCAGGATGAAGCTTAAAGAAAGTCTGTGAAGGAGAGCCTCTCAATATCCGGACTTTCTTCTTTTCTCTGTATCACTTTTAGATTACTCCACCTGCACCCAGTGCCCAGCAGACATGGGCCCAGGCATTTGGTGGCAGCCAGGGCAACAGTAGCAGCAGCAGCAGCCGTCTCAGCCAGTACTTTGAGAAATTTGATGTGAAAGAGTCCTCCTATCATCTCCTTATCTCCCGCTTGGACCTTCATATTTGTGATGACAGCCAGTCCCGAGAGCCAGGTACTGTGAGGCATGAGCCTGGGATGGGTGCAAACCATTTTCTAATTTTGGACAGAGCTGGAGATAGGCTATTTTCTAGGAGCACTGTAGAGTCTATGGGTTGGTTTCATTTAATCACAAATGTTACTTGGGCCTCAGCCATTCTGTGGTAGCTACAGGTAGATGTGAGTCAGTGCTATTATTCAGCCTTTAGGGGTCACCTGTCATACTTTTTCAGTGCTAGGAACTGAACCCAGGGCCTTGCACGTGCTAGGCCACTAGCTCGAGCTATACCCCATCCTAAAATTGCCTTTTTTTTTTGGTCAGTTGTGGGGCTGGAACTCAGGGTCTGGGTATTGTCTCTGAGCACTTTTGCTCAAGGCTAGCACTCTACTACTTTGAGCCACAGCTCTGCTTCTGTCCCCCCCCCCCACCCCCCCAGTGGTTAAATGGATAAGAGTCTCACTGGCTGGCTTCCAACTGTGATCCTCAGATTTCAGCCTCCTGAGTAGTTAGGATTACAGGCATGAGCCACTGGGTGCCTAGCTATAATTGCCTCTTAATAAGACCTTGATTCAGTTCCCTTTGCTTTCCCTTTCCCCTTTCTCCCTCTCCTCTCCTCCCCTCCCCTCCCCTCCCCTCCCCTCTCCTCTCCTCTTTTTGTTTTTTGTCCTTTCAGAAGTCTTAAGATCAAATAAATGAGAGTTTGGTTATATTGCTTGTTAATAAGAGATGTGCAGCACAGTCTTCTCCAAGTATCCAGGCCATGTAATTCATGCTAAGACATGAATAACTGTAGATTTAATTTTTTTTAATTGTGAAAATACCTTACAGAGTTACAAATCAAATTGTTGCCTCCTCCTTTGTTGTCCCCCTCCCCCCCGCCAGAGTTGTAAAGTTCATTTTTCGACATAACGTCTTGTACATCTCATTATTGCAATGAGTCCACCTGTATCCCTTTTTAAACAATTTGTTTTCTCCCTTCTCCTCTACAAATTATACCAACATCAAATACAGTGAAAACAGGGGTTATACTGTGGGAAAGGGAGACTTAATATTTTTAAATTAAAGCAGTCTGCTTGGTGCAATTTAAGGGAGTTTTGGATGAGATTTTGTGTGTTTGTGTGTGCATGTGCGTATGTGCATCAGCCCTGGTACTTGAACTCAAGACTTGAGCACTTTTCCTGAGCTTGTTTTGTTCAAGACTAATGCTCTTCCACTTGAACCACAGTTCCACTTCAGGCTTTTTGCTGATTAATTGAAGATTAGATTCTCATGGACTTCTTTGTCCAGCCTGACTTTGAATAGCAATCCTCAGATCTTATCCTCCTGAGTAGCTAGAATTACAGGTGTGAGCCACCAGCACCTGGCTGAATGAGATATTTTTAAATATGAGACTAATAACCTAGCTGATCATACCTTGGTATGTGGTTTACTCTGTGAATATTTGAAACCTGTCAGCCATTTAAAATAGAGACAATGGAGTACTCTTTTTTTTTTTTTGTCGGTCCTGGGGCTTGAACTCTGGGCCTGAGCATTGTCCCTCAGCTCTTCAGCTCAAGGCTAGCACTCTCCTGCTTGAGCCACAGGGCCACTTCTAGTTTTCTGGTGGTTTATTGGAGATAAGAGCTTTTCCTGCCTTGGCTGGCTTTGAACGGTGATCCTCAGATCTCAGCCTCCTCAGTAGCTAGGATTACAGGCATGAGCCACTGGTGCCCAGCTCTTCTACTTTTTTAATTTTGAAAAGGGGGATCTTTTAGAGCATGTCTGTTTACTACTGCAACTCAAAAGAGTAGGGCTGAAGTTTTGAAAGTCACCTGGCATAATGGCCTTTGAGCTACATGGTATCACCAACTGGGCTTTCATGCTGTCCCTCCAGAGGACTCCCAAATCCTTCAGGTGGTGGTTAGGCTTCTTTGTTCCAGTGCTATTCACCCATATTTTTCTCTTGTAGGTGTCTCTGCAAACAGACTCATGGGCGGTGCCATGCAGCTTACTTTCCGCAGGATGGCATTTGACTACTACCCCTTCCACTGGGCAGGTTAGGAGAAATCTGAATGGGTTCAGTTGTAGCATGACTAAGAATATCAAGGATGGATTCCTGGTTTCATCCCTGACTGACTAGGAAGTGTCAGAGATTGCAGTGCATGCTCAGAGAGATGTTGGGCGTATCCAAGAGGACATCTTCTGGAAACCTGGATGGTCTCATACTGATGATTGATGAGAGGAAGTGGGGAACAAATGCCTAAGGTGCTGCTTTTTTGTGCCTGTCCTGGAGCTTAGAACTCAGGGCCTGTGTGCTTTTGTGTTCAAGGCTAGTTAGTGTGTGAGCCTCTGCTCCACTTCCACCTTTTTAGTGGTTAATTGGAGTTATGAGTCTTTCAAGTTTGTCTGCCTGGGTTGGCTTTGAACTGTGATCCTCAGATCTCCTGAGTAGCTAGGATTACAGGTGTGAGCTCAGCTAATGTGTTGCTTTTGATTCTGCCTTCCAGCTTCTTATCTCCACTAGGTTTACAGTCTTTCCAGTAGACCATGGTCAAAGATGACAGCAGTCAGCAGCTGGCCTTTAGTATTCTTAGGGAAAACTTACATGTAGAGTTCAGAAAAACTTGGTTATGCTCAGTGGGTAACTTTTCCTTATCCTAGAGAGAATTCTTGTAGGATTGGGAATGAACTGTGACTGTACTGACAGGAGGGAAAAATTGGAACATTGGACCATGATTTAGAGCTGAATTCTTTTTGCTTCTGTGTTGCCCAGGTGATAGCTGCAAACATTGGGTAAGGCACTGTGAGGCCATGGAAACCCGAGGCCACTGGGCCCAGAAGCTGGTGATGGAATTTCAGAGTAAAATGGAGAAGTGGCATGAAGAGACAGGTCTGAAATCACCCTGGCATCTGGGGGTAGATTCTTCCTTCCGGAAGAAGGCAGGTGGGTTAAAAGAAACTGCAAGACTGTAGTTGCTAATCTCTTGCCATTTGTCTTTGAGAAACAATGGAGAAAAAACAATAACATATCTAATTATCACATGGTGTGATGGTGTATTTTTTCTTATTTATGTCACTTTTTCTAAAGGTAGCTGTCATGTTAGAGGGAAGCTGTCATTATCTGTCAATGGTCTTTTATGCTACCTTGGTCTTAAGGAGAATTTGATTGGGTTCCATCTAGGTTAAACACTTCTACTTATAGCATTAATGATTTTAGGATTTTTCACCTTCCTAATTCTATCAAGAGTGAATTAATAGAATTCCCATCTTTTTATATTTAGACTCATTTTCTAGTCCTCGAAAGAACTCTCTTGAAAAAAATCCTTCTCAGGGCAGACAGGCTGCCTTTGGACCTCCAGCATGGAATCGCTTACGCTCTAGCTGCATGGTTGTGCGAGTGGATGACCTGGATATCCACCAGGTAAGGACATTAGAAACATGGTTAGAAAGTTCACTTAGAAGACATCTAGCACAGTGTGAACAAACTGGAATTCAGGGACTATTTGCTTCAGTTCTGAGTAGATTTACAGTTGGGTCTGTTTCTTCTAAGAAAAGGACTTGGAAAGTCTCCTAGTTTTTTCCTGAATGACTTACTACAACCTCCTGCTGAAAAAGTAACTTGGGGAGGATTCCAGGCAGGTGTGAAAGTTTTAGGAATGCATGACAAGCACTGTGACAGGGAAGGATGGAGCAGGTACTTCTCAGAGGAAAGAATTCTGTTGTGAGTACTGCTCTAGGTATTAATAGTAAATTGTGATTGCCTAGGTTTCTACAGCTGGACAGCCCAGTAAGAAGCCATCTACACTTCTTTCCTGCAGTCGCAAACTCCACAACCTCCCTACTCAGGTCTCTGCCATTCATGTTGAGTTCACAGAGTATTACTTCCCAGATAATCAGGAGCTTCCAGGTGAGCATGAGTGCTGGCCATTTCTTCTGTTTAAACTTTGTCAGCTTTGTTGTATGTGTTGTTAGGATTTTTGCATAAATTTGCCCTACAGCTGGTGATGCACACCTGTAATCCTAGCTACTCAGGAGGCTGTGATCTGAGGATTGTGGTTTGAAGCCAGCCCAGGCAGGAAAATCCCTGAGACTGTTTTTTCTTTTTGGTCGGTCGTGGGTCTTGAACTCTGGGCCTGGGTGCTGTCCCTCAGCTCTTCAGCTCAAGACTAGTGCTCTGCCACTTGAGCCATAGCACCACTTCTGATTTTCTGGTGGTTTATTGGTGATAAGAGTCTCATGGACTTTCTTGCCCAGGCTGGCTTTGAACCACAATCCTCAAATCTCAGCCTTCTGATTAGCTAGGATTACAGTGGTGAGCCACTGGTACCTGGCTTCCCTGAGACTTTTTTTTTGGTAGGTCATGGGGCCTGAACTCTGGGCCTGGGTGCTGTCCCTTAGTTCTTAAGTTCAAGGTTAGCACTCTACCACTTGAGCCACAGCTCCACTTCTGCCTTTTTTTCTGCTTATGTGGTGCTGAGGAATTGAATCAGGGGCAGTATGCATGTAGGCAAGCACTCTACCACTGAGCCAACTTCCCAGCCCATCCCTGAGACTCTTAACTCCAATAAACTACCAAAAAAGTTTGTGGCTCAAGTGGTAAGAGTGCTAACATTGAGCAAAAGAAGCTTAGGGATAGTGCTTAGGCCCTGAGTTCAAGCTCCAGGTCAGGTACGTGTGTGCGTGCATGCACACGTGTGTGCGTGCACACATACACACATACACACACACACAAAACAAAAAACTGCCCTGTATGAATATGTATCTTTGCTCTATTGACAACAAAATAAATACTGGCTAGTAAATAAGAAGGCTCTTACTAGCCGCTGCTTTTACTTGATGATTCTTTTCTTTCTGCATTACAGTTCCCTGTCCCAATCTCTACATTCAGTTAAATGGTCTGACATTTACTGTGGATCCTGTTAGTTTGCTCTGGGGAAACCTTTTCTGCCTAGATTTATACCGTAGCTTGGAGCAATTCAAAGCTATTTATAAGCTGGAAGATTCAAGACAGAAAAATGAGCACTTGGACATTCGACTGGATGCCTTCCGGATGAAGGTAGAGAAAGTGGGATTTTTGTCCCCTGTTGATAACCATAGCTGCATTTTCCCCATGACTATCTATCCTCCATGGTTCTCTGTCCATTTGGTGGAAGTGAAAACAAAACAGTTTCCCAACCCAAATGGTCTTTCACATGAGCCATTCTGAACTACATTTTATTTTCTCTTTGAAGGTGAGCTTCCCACTGGAAAAGAGACAGCAGGCGGAGTTGCATCGACCCCAAGCACTTGTCTTGTCTGCATCAGGCATGATTGCCACTAACACACGTCATGCCCCACACTGTAGCTGTCCAGACCTCCAGAGTCTCTTCCGGGGTTTTGCTGCTGCTGAGTTCTTTCATTCTAATTATGACCACTTTCCTAAGGTTCCTGGTGGCTTTAGTCTTCTGCACATGCTCTTTATACATCATGCTTTCCAGATGGATTCCCATTCTTCTCACCCTCCCCAAAAGCCTAAGGCTTCCCAAGACCTCTGGTCCATCTACTTCACCCAGATCTCCCTAGACTTTGAAGGAACAGAGAACTTCAAAGGCCATACCTTGAATTTTGTGGCCCCCTTCCCTTTGTCCATTTGGGCCTGTCTGCCTCTCCGCTGGCAGCAAGCCCAGGCACAGAAGCTCCTTTTGGCCTCAGAGGGGAGGCTGAAACCATCTGCTAGCTTTGGCAGCCCTGTCCTTTCTGAAGCCCTTGCCCCTGAAACTGTGCCTCATCAGAGGTCAAAGACTGAGCATGATTTAAAAAGCCTGTCAGGTCTTCCAGAAGTCGTAGAGATTATCAGAGAAGGCCGTGGTGCTGTGGACAACAAAGGACCTCTGACAGAATTGGAGGATGTAGCAGATGTTCACATGCTTGTACACTCCCCTGCCCATGTCTGCGTGAGGCTCGACCACTACCAGTACCTGGCCTTGCTCCGACTGAAGGAGGTGCTGCAGGGGCTTCAGGAGCAGCTGACTAAGGACACTGAGGCCATGACTGGATCTCCCCTACAGGACCAGACAGCTTGCATTGGTGTCTTCTTTCCTAGTGCTGAGGTAGCACTGCTCATGCATCCTACCCCTGGGACTGTGGATGGTGACTCTGCAGGTTCAGATACCACTAGCCTCATAGATTCAGAGCTGTCTCCATCAGAGGATCAGGAACTAAAGTCTGATGCCTCGTCAGACCAGGGCCCAGCAAGCCCTGAGAAGGTGCTTGAGAACAGTAACATTGAAAATGTTGGTGCAGCTCAGCCACATAGTAATGGAGAGCTGCAGGACTCAGGTCCACCTGCACAGCAACTGGCAAGAAAGGGCCATGAGGCAGTAGAGTCCCTACAGGCTAAGCAGCTGAGCAGAGCCCAAGCCTCCACCTCACCAACTGTGTTGACGTCTCCAGCTGGCAAGGTTCCTGCTGTAAACGGGCCAGGAGACCCCATCCCCGTGAAGAACATTGAGGGAGAATTATCGAGTGCTATTCACATGACCAAAGATGCTACCAAGGAAGCTCTGCATGCCACCATGGACCTCACCAAGGAAGCTGTATCCTTAACTAAGGATGCCTTCAGTCTGGGAAGGGACCGAATGACCTCCACAGTGCACAAGATGTTGTCCTTGCCCCCTGCCAAGTGAGTGGTTCTTGCCTCCTTTAGTTCCCCTGTCTCCTCAAGTTCTAACCACTGGGGTTAAAGTTTCCTTCTGGCTACACTGAAAGCACCATGATGTAGTCCAGGAGAACACATAGAATGGCCAGCTCAATGAACAATTGTCAAGTCAATGTTTATTACCTCTTAGAATTAGATTATCTTCTCTTTTACTGATTTATAATTATTGATATAGATGTTATATCAGAAGAACAGTTCCTGGATCTATATAATTTTTATTGGATTTACTTTTGTTTATTTATTTGTAAGCTAATGTAGCCCACGCTGGCCTGGGATGGTCTTTGAACTCATGATCTTCCTGATATTACCTCCCAAGTATTGGTATTATAGGCATGCGTCACTATGCTTGTCTTGTCTTTTTTTTTTTTTTTTTTTTTTTTGGTGCTTGGGGATTGAACCCAGGGCGTCATGAATACTAAGTGCACTACTACTGAGCCACACCTAGCACAAATGCTATTTTTTTGTTTGTTGTTACTTATGATCCTTCTTTATTAGCCTCTTGAGTTCTGGGCTTATAGTTATGCACCACCATGTCCCAGCTTTTGTATATTCTTTTTGGTGGACTTTCTAATCCCCAAGTGTGTGCCTGCTCTCTCTTGTTTCCCTCCCTCCTTTCAGCTTTCCTTCCCTCCTTTCCTACCTTCCCTCCATCCTTCTCTGCCATACTGAGGATTGACCTAAGGGGCCATGCTTCCATTCTACCTCTTGAGCCACATCACCAGTCTGTTGTGCTGCCTTTTCTAAATGGAGACGAGTAGGCTGAGAATGTAGCTCTGTGGTAAAGCGCTTGCCTAGTTTGTGCAAGACCTTGCGTTGGATCCCTATTACTGCAAATCAAAACAACTCCCCCCCCAAAATTGTCTAAATGGACAGTATAAAGATACATGGGGAAAGGAAGAGGTAAAAAAGGCAAAGGAAAAGCATGTGATACAGCTCTTTTGAGACATCAATAATGACTTTCTTTTTTTAATTAAAAAAAATGTTTTTTATACTTTTTTTTTTTTTTTTTTTTTGGGGTCCGGTCGTGGGTCCTGAACTCTGGGCCTGGGCGCTGTCCCTCAGCTCTTCAGCTCAAGGCTAGTGCTCTACCACTCAAGCCACAGCTCCACTTCCGGCTTTTTTCTTTTTGCTTATGTGGTGCTGAGGAATTGAACCCAGGGCTTCATGCATGCAAGGCAAGCGCTCTACCACTGAGCCACCTTCCCAGCCCCTCAATAATGACTTTCTAATACCCAATCTGGTGGTCTCTTTTCAGTCCATCTGTACTCCCATGGCAGTTAAAGTTGCTAGTGAGTTCATTTTCAGCATATTTTTGGAATTTGTGTTTTAAAATTAACATACATTTGTTTTACAAGAGGGGGTGTTTCATTGTGACATTCCATACAATTATACCATGTATCCTGATCAAACTCGCTTCCTCTACTATTCACCCATACCTATCTCTCTAAGACAATTATAACCATTTTTATTGCTCTATATGCAAATAAACTTCTTTGAGCACATTCATCCTCATTCACCTTCATTAGTCTCCCCTTTCCTGTCTGGTATCCAATACCCAACCGAGTTTCTTTCATTTCCTTTGCTCTCTTCAATGAAACCCACTAGAGCTAGCCTGAGCTACTTTCTAGTCTCACTTTGTGACTCTGTGCCTCTGTTCCTGCTATCCCCTCTCCACCTCCCCCAGGTAGAATGCCCTGTACTTATCACTTTCACAAAACTGTTTTTTATCTTCTTGTTCTTTTACTTAGCCTTTCTTTTATGGCAGGTATGATTTATTCTCATATGTGTGTAAATCTTAGATTATAAATTCTTTGAGACATAGCATGTCCTTCTCATTATTTTCTCTCTTCTGCATTCTTGCCCGGAGCACACAGGATGACTGTAGTACCATCAGCTTCCACCCAGGATGTTGGTAACTGGTCTCCTTTTTTTGTGCTGGTCCTGAGGCTTGAACTCAGGGCTTGGGTGTGCTGTACACTTTAGTCACAGTTCCACTTTCAGCTTCTTGGTGGTAGTTTGGAGATAAGAATCTCCTAGACTTTCCTGCCCAGCCTGGCTTTAAACAGAGATCCTCAGATGTCAGCCTTTGAGTAACTAGGATTACAGGCATAAATTACCAGTGTCCAGCCTGATGTTCTCTTTTGTGGTTGAAAAGAATTTCATCCTTTACAATAGGCAACAGAGGAAAGCCAAATTTATGTTCACATTTGTGTTTGAGTTGGGAGGTGTATTGCCTGGAGATAGGAACAAAATGTTTTCAAAGCCACATTTGTACATTTTATTTTCTGTTTGTTTTTTTTTTGTTTTTGTTTTTTTTGTGTGTGTTTTTTTAAATAGGGAGCCTATGGCCAAGACAGATGAAGGAGTGGCAGCCCCAGTGAGTGGAGGTGCTGCCCGACTCCGATTTTTCTCCATGAAGAGGACAGTATCTCAGCAGTCATTTGATGGCGTCTCATTGGATAGCAGTGGCCCTGAAGACAGGATTTCAGTGGACAGTGATGGCAGTGATAGCTTTGTGATGCTCTTGGAGTCTGGTATGTGGGAACAAAGCTACAGAAGTCCAAAAAGTCTCTGTGCCAATACTCAAGCTAGGATTCAAGAGGAGCTGAGACTTGATAATAGAGATAAAAAGAGAGCGAGAATTCAGTAGAATGTGGCTTTGACTTTATCTTGACATTTTCTAGGTTATTGGCTAATACTTGACTTTTAGCATAGAATGAGATCCCAACTAAAGGAGAAAGTAGTAGCCTTACATCTGTGTATTTATGGAAATAGGTTTAATGTTGTCTTTGGTGTCAGTAGTTTATTTTCTGGGGTTCATTTTTGGTTTTGCCTGTATTGTCAGAAAGTTATTTAGATATTTTTGTGTATAGATAAAATGAATAACTTCTAGGAATTAAATCAATCACCTCTGGAATTACACAGGTTCTTTTATATTATGAAATGGAAAATTTTTAAAGTTTAAAGTTTCAAGATAACTTGAGAGTATCTAAAAAGAGAATTCTTCCTCCCTCCCTCTTTTTTCTTCCTTTCCTCCCTCCCCCCTCCCCTTTCCTTTTCTTTCTTTCCTTTCTTGCTGGGGACTCCAACCCAGGCCGTGAGCGTGCTGACAAATGATCTATCACTGAGCTACACTCTCAGCGCCTTCCTTTTTTTAATTGAATACTGACAAATTATAATCCTGTGTGTTTACAAGATAGAAAATGATATGATGAGCAATGTAGAATTGTAAAGTCAAGCTAAATAACATATCCATTATCTCAAATATTTACCATTTATTCTTCCTTTCTAGCTGAACCATTGTACCCTTTGACCAACATCTCTCCATTCCTTTCACTCCCCAGCCCCTGGTAACCACCATTCTGCTTTTTGTGTTTGATTGTTTCAGATTTCATGCATAAGTGATTGGATTTTTGCCTTTCTGTATCTAGGTCATTTATTAGCACAGAGTCCTCTAGGTTCATCCATATTATCCTAAACATCAGGATTTCCTTGTTTTTAAAGGCTAAGTAGTGTTTCAATGTGAGTATACATCATGTTTTTATCATCTACCTATTATGTAGGTTGACATATGTAGGTTGATTCTGCAACTTGGGAATTAAGTGCTACAGTGAACATGAGTGCAGGTGTATCTACAGGTATACTAATATAATTTCCTTAGCTACATATCCAGAGGAGGGCTTGCTAGATCATGTGGTAACACTTTTAGTCTTTTGAAGAGCTATCATATTGATTTCCATAGTGACTGTTGATTTACATCTCTTCACCCACATTGTTCTAGGTGTCCCTACATCTCTACATCCTTGAGAACACCTGTGTTCTCCCCTCCCTCCCCTACTCCCCCCCCCCCCCCCCCGCCCCATTGTGGGGAATTCAGGGCCTGGCACTGACCCTGAGCTTTTTTTGCTCAAGGCTAGTGCTCTACCAGTTTGAGCCACAGCACCACTTCCGGTTTTCTGGTGGTTAATTGGAGGTAAGAGTCTTATGGACTTTCCTGCCAGGGCTGGCTTTGAACTGTAATCCTCAGATCTCAGTGTCTTGAGTAGCTAGGACTATAGGCGTAAGCCACCGGTGCCCATGTTCTTATTGATACTCTGACAGGTGTGAGTCGAGAATTTATTGTGACTTCAGTAAGACAATGCACTATGTCTTAAGCTGGGTGGAGTGTACCTATGTTTTAAAAAAATTATTCTTTAAATTTTGTATGTAAAACTTGAACTACTTACTCCAACTAGAGAAGATAGAATCCAGTAGTGAATCCTCATACATGTTACCAAATTTCAACATTAACTTATAGACATTCATATTTCATATGTACACCATTGCCTACTTCTCTTCATCCCATTTTACCTTGAAACAAATCCCAAACATGCCATTTTTATTTTTAAAAATGGTGTCATTGGCCTTAAACTGCTCTCCACTGCCTTAGTCTCTGGAGTGATAGGATATAGATGTGCTGTACATGTTCATGTAAAACATATTCTGTCTTTTTTTTTTTCAGTCATGAGGCGTATACTTAGGGCCTGGGTACTGTCCCTGAGCACTTTTGCTCAAGGCTTAGGCTTTAACACTTTGGGTCACAGTGCTACTTCCAGTTTTCTGGTGGTTCACTAGAGATAAGACTAACGGACTTTTTTTTTTGGGTCAGTCTTGGGGCTTGAACTTTGGGCTTGAGTGCTGTCCCTGCACTCTTCAGCTCAAGGCGAGCTCTCTACCACTTGAGCCACAGCGTCACTTCCGGTTTTCCAGTGGTTTATTGAAGGTAAGAGTCTCTTGGAGTTTCCTGCCTGGGCTGGCTTTGAACCGAGATCTTTAGATCTCAGTCTCCTGAGTAGCTAGGATTACAAGCGTGAGCCACCGGCGCCCAGCTTAGTAACACACTTTCTTGCCTGGGCTTTGAACTGTGATTCTCAGATCTGTCTCCTAAGTAGCTAGGATTACATGTGTAAGCCACCAGTTCTTGGACAAATATTTAATTATTATTATTATTATTATTTTGTTGGGTGTGGGGCTTGAACTCAGGACCTGGGTACTGTCCCTGAGATGTTTTGCTCAAGGCTAACACTCTACCACTTGGAACCACAGTACCACTTCCTCATTCTATCTGAATATTTTCTTTTTTTTTCTTTTTTTTTTGGGTCTGGTTGTGGGGCCTGAACTCTGGGCCTGGGAATTGTCCCTCTGTTCTTCAGCTCAAGGCTAGCACTCTACCACTTGAGCCACAGTGCCATTTCCGGCTTTTTTTCTTTTTGCTTATGTAGTGCTGAGGAATCGACCCAGGGCCTCATGCATGCAAGGCAAGCGCTCTACCACTGAGCCAACTTCCCAGCCCCTATTTTCTAAATTTTATCTGAATATTTTCAGTTATTCTTTGCTGGGAAACACAAACTTTTTTTTTTTTTTGGCTGGTCCTATGACTGGTCATCTGAGCCTGGGTGCTATCTGTGAGCTCCTTTTTCTCAAGGCTAGCACCCTACTACTTGAGCCACAGCACCACGTCTGGCTTTTTCTGTGATTAATTGGTGAAAAGAGTCTCATAAACTTCCCTGCCTGGGCTGGCTTCTAACTATAATCCTCAGATCTCAGCCTCCTGAGTAGCTAGGATTTATGGATGTAAGCCACTGGCACCTGGCACAAACTTCTTTTTTTAGACAGGGTAGCTCAGGCTGGCTGGCTAAAATGTTTGCTCAAGGCTAACACTCTACCACTTGGAGCCACAGTACCACTTCCTCATTCTATCTGAATATTTTCTAATTTTTTTTTTTTTTGGGTCTGGTCGTGGGGCCTAAACTCTGGGCCTGGGAACTGTCCCTCAGCTCTTCAGCTCAAGGCTAGCACCCTACCACTTGAGCCACAGTACCACTTCCAGCTTTTTCTGTTTATGTGGTACTAAGAAGTTGAACCCATGCATGAAGTTGAACTTCATGCATGATAGGCAAGCACTTTACCACTAAGCCTCATTCCCAGCCTCTTCCTGACTTTTTATCTCACAATACTGAACACCAGCTCTTCACTCCTGTGCCCCTCAGCCCTCCACATTCACTCTTCTGCTTTCTGTCTGTAAATTTTGTGAGTTTAAGTGGAGTCATATATAGTGTTCATCCTTTTGTGACTAATTTATTGTACTGTAATATATATTATGCTAGACTATAGTCTATGTCTTATATTCCACAATTTTTTTAGTATTGTCAGAATCCTCTTATATTTTAAGGCTGAGTACTGTTCCATTGTATGGACATACTACATTTCATTTATCTATTCATCTACCAGTGGACAGTTGGGTCCCTTCCCTGGACAGTTTTTATTAAATGTGACCAAATACCATTATTATACATTTAAAAATCTATAATTCCTTAAATTCACCAAATATCTAGTCTTCAAATTTCCAGTTGTCTTACTAATGTCATATTTGTTTTCACAGTTGCCATTGTTTTTAGACATTGGATTTGAACAGGTTTTTTTTTTGTTCTTGTTGTTTTTACTTCTTAACTCTTTTGTTATGTTTTTCATGCAGAGTCTGGTCCAGAATCTGGTCTACCAGGATCTTTGCCAAGTGTCCTGAATGATGCTGGTGGTGACACGAGCCCTGTTATAGATAGTTGTGGCCAAGGGTCCCCAGCAGCCAACAGTTCAGTTTCACCCCCTGGCCACCTTGATCTTCACCCGGTCAGCTGCTCTACTTTCTTCTGGGCAGGAGGTAGGCTCTGGGCTGGATGTTTGAGACTTGGCACTAAGAACTCTTCTTTGACAGGTCTCAGTTTTGGTCTTGAAGGTGAATGAAGTGTCTTTTGGGATTGAGGTACGTGGTGAGGACCTGAATGTAGCCTTGCAAGCAGAGGACCTAACCTTGCAGCAGCTGGGTACGGTAGGACTCTGGCAGTTTCTGCACGGACAATGCCCAGGTGAGAATGGTGGCCATGTGATGGGATTTATCTGAGGGCAGCCAGGATTAACTGGTACTGGTTCCTGTGTCCTAAGGGCAGCTGCTTTAGTGTCAAGCCCTTAAATCTTTCTCGTAGCAGCCCCTGGGAGAAGAGAATCTCCAATAAAGCCTCTTTCCTACAGGGAGCCTCTCATAGCTTTTTCTGGGGTTTTGAATTCACTGGCCAGTCTCCCATCTCACTGGCCAGTGACTCCTGGGTTTATGTGAGGATAGTGTCCATTCCTTTGTTTGTATGGCTGCTAACAGAAAACTCTTTAATCAGGGGTCCTCTGTAATTCAGATTCATTTCTTTGGTAGGAATTATCATTTATATTTTAAAAAAATGATGGGAATGCTGTGCACTGGTGGCTTATGCCTATAATCCTAGCTACTCAGGAGGCTGAGATCTGAGGATCGCAGTTCAAAGCCAGCTTGGACAGGAATGTCTGTGAGCTGTGGCTTAGCCTTGAGCAAAAAATGCTAAAGGAGGGCTGGGAAGGTGGCTCAGTGGTAGAGTGCTTGCCTTGCATTCATGAGGCCCTGGGTTCGATTCCTCAGCACCACATAAGCAAAAGAAAAAAGCCAGGAGTGGTGCTGTGGCTCAAGTGGTAGAGCACTGGCCTTGAGCTGAAGAGCTGAGGGACAGCGCCCAGGCCCAGAGTTCAGGCCCCACGACTGGACCCAAAAAAAATTAAAAAAAATAAAAAAAATAAAAAATAAAATAAAAAATGCTAAAGGACAATTCCCACACCCCCCGAGTTCAAGCCCCAATACATGCACCAAAAAAAAAACAAACAAAAAAAACAAAAAAAGGAAAGCCAGATGTCAGTGGCTCACTCCTTTAATCAGAGCTACTCAGGAGTCTAAGATCTGAGCATCAAGGTTCAAAGCCAGCCCAGGCAGGAAAGTCCGTGAGACTCTTACCTCCAGTAAACCATCAGAAAACCAGAAATGGCGCTGTGGCTCAAGTGGTAGAGTGCTAGACATGAGCTGAAGAGCTGAGGGACAGCGCCATGGTCCAGAGTTCAAGCCTCACAACCAACCAATCAACAAAAAAAAAAAAAAAAAAAAGATGGGAAAATCTGGTCTTCCGTTACAGGCTTTATTTAAAAATTATCTTTAAAGATAGAACAGATACTTAAGAATACTTGTAAAATAAATGTAACCCACCACCACCACCGCCACCACCAAACACACATAGCTACCAGTCTAATATATACAGCAGCATAGTTACCCTTGAAGTCATATCACTCTTCCTACTGATCCTTCCCTGTTCTATCCTGATCCTAAACACTGCTGAATTTTGTGCTATCATTCTCTTGCTTTATTTTGTAATTTTTTTTTTTTGTGCTAGTACTTGAACTCAGAGCCTTGCTCAGGTTTTTCACTCATGATTGGTGCTCTACCTCTTGAGCTACACCTCCACTTCTGGCTGTTTGCTGGTTACTTGGATTTGTCTGCCCAGGCTGGCTTAGAACCTCAGATAGTTAGATCTCAGTTTCCTGAGTAGCTAGGATTAGAGACGAGCCACCTGTGCCTGGTTTTCCACATCTGTTTTTGTCATATTATTTTGCTTTGTAGGTTTTTGAGTTTTCTAAATGTAATTATAGTTTGTATTGTTTTGTGATTTGCTTCTCGTCTTCCCCTTCCTCCTTTCTCCCTCTCTTCCTTCCTTTTTCTTCCTTTCCTTTCCTTTTTTTTTTGTTCGGTCGTGGGACTTGAATTCTGGGCCTGGGCTCTGTCCCTCACCTCTTCAACTTAAGGCAAGTACTCTACCACTTGAGCCACAGCGCCACTTCTGGTTTTCTGGTGATTAATTGGAGATAAGAGTTTCACAGACTTTCCTGCCTGGGCTGGCTTTGAACCTTGATGCTCAGATCTTAGACTCCTAAGTAGCTAGGATTAAAGGAATGAGCCACTGACACCTGGCTTTCCTTTTTTTTTTTTTTGGTGCATGTATTGGGGCTTGAACTCAGGGGATGTGGGAATTGTCCTTTAGCATTTTTGCTCAAGGCTGAGCCACAGCTCCACTGATTTGTATGGTTAACTGGTGATAAGACTTGTCTCATCGACTTCCTGCTGCAAGCAGAAAATTCTTTATCTTGAAATCCTTGTGACAGACTCTTGAGTAGCTAGGATGATAGGCATGAGCCACCTGTGCCTGGCTATGATTTGCTTCTATTCTGTATTGTGTTTAGTTACCTATAATTAAGTTATACGACTATTTAAATATACTACATTTTGCTTTCTTATGTTTTTTTTTAAAGTCTTATTGGAGATAAGAGTCACATAGATTTTCCTGCTTGGGCTGTCTTTGAACTATGATCCTCACATCTCAGTCGCCTAAGTAGCTAGAATTACAGGCATCAACCACCAGTGCCTAGCTTGTATTTTGTTTTTGAGAGTCTTGTTAATTTTGTTTGGGCTGATTTTATACTCTGTTTTTCTTGTCTCTGTCTAAGTAGCTAGGATCAGTGAGGGTTCTATGTTTTAAGAGCTTTCCTGGCCAGGTGGCAGTGGATAATGCCTGTAATCCTAGGTACTCAGGACTATGAGATCTGAGGAGCACAGTTTGAAGCCAGCCTGGGCAGAAAAGTCCCTGTGAGACACTTATCTCTAATTAACTACTCAAAAACTGGAAGTGGAGTTGTGGCTCAAGTGATAGAGTACTACCCTTGAGTACAATGAGGCTCAGGGACAGCACCCAGGCTCTGAGTTCAAGCCCCACAACTGACCAAAAAAAAGCTTTCCCTTGGCTAATATATAGCGCCTCAAATTCAGAGCAAAGACCCCCACCCTCCCCAACTCCTTCCTTCTGTGGTTTGAACTAAGGGCCTCTGGTTTACTTGACAGGCTCTCTACCACTTGAACCACATTTCTAGTTGAAGGCCAGCTTTTTTTTTTTGGGGGGGGTCCAGTCGTGGGGCCTGAACTCTGGGCCTGGGCGCTGTCCCTCAGCTCTTCAGCTCAAGGCCAGTGCTCTACCACTTGAGCCACAGCACCACTCCTGGCTTTTTTCTTTTGCTTATGTGGTGCTGAGGAATCGAACCCAGGGCCTCAGGCATGCAAGGCAAGCACTCTACCACTGAGCCAACCTTCCCAGCCCCGAAGGCCAGCTTTTTGTTGGTCCTTCTCTCTTCCAACTTGGGAGGCATTATAGCAAAGTAGCTTCATGGATTTTGAAGCCAGATTACCTGGGTTTGTGTCTTACCATTGTGTCACTTTGGGCAAGTTATTTTCTGTGACTTGGTTCTGAGGGAAAGAATTTTGGAACTTAAAGTAGATAAGATAAAAAGTGGTGGACATGGGCTGGGAGGGTGGCTCAGTGGTAGAGCGCTTGCCTTGCATGCGTGAGGCCCTGGGTTCGATTCCTCAGCACTACATAAGCAAACAGAAAAAAGCCGGAAGTGGCGCTGTGGCTCAAGTGGTAGAGCACTAGCTTTGAGCTGAAGAGCTGAGGGACAGTGCCCAGGCCCAGAGTTCAGGCCCCACGACTGGACCAAAAAAAAAAAAAAAGCAGTGGACATAACAGAGGACAGATGACATGTGGCCCGTCATGGTGCTTCTCGTTCCCATAGTGCCTGGATTCCTGCTCAAATGGGAGTCTACCCAATTAAAAGAGCCCAGGTGGCACAGGCATGAAGCCATCAGCACAGAGCCCAAGGGAGGAGGTATGGGAGGAATTCAGTACTACAAAAATCACCCTCTGAAAGGACTCCATTGGACTGTTCTTTCAAGCCCCTCTTTGAATAGAGAATGTCATTACTTTTGTGGCTTTGCTCTATCTGTTTTAAATGTTTTTCTGCCTTTAAATTCTTTAATGGGCAGATAAAATGAATATGATGATAATCCTTTTGACCACAGTGTCATTATGAATATACAATATATATGTAAAGTGCTCAAAATAGTTCTTGTGTTGACTTATTTTCTTTGTCTTTCTTAAAGGTGCAAGCTTCCAGGAATCCTCAAATTTGAAGACTGGCTGTCATAGCAGGCCAGCTGTGCGCCTTCGCTTCGAAGTGGGCCCTGGTGCAGCTGTTCACTCCCCACTGGCCACACAAAATGGCTTCCTGAATTTCTCCCTTCAGGGCTGTGACCTTGAGATGCTCACTTCAGTGCTCAATGGTCTGGGGCCCTTCTTGGAGGATGAGGAAGTCCCAGTGGTGGTCCCCATGCAAATAGAGCTCCTGAACTCCAGTATTACTCTAAAGGTGAGAGAGTCCTTGGTTTTTGTCTAGTTTTCTCAAGCCTGAAATTCTAGTACCACAATTGTTAGCCTATTATCATGGTAATATTCAGCAAAGATCAAATGAGAAAATATTAGTTTTCTCTGCCAGTGTTTAGGGGCACATAAATGTGTGGATTAAAAGGCTTGGTTGGGTAAGGAAACCTTGTTCCTAACCTGACACTGAATTTGGCATGCAGCAAACTCATGTGCAAGCCCTTAGGTTGTCTGGCCCTGGCATCTTTAAAATGGGAGACATTTAATTATGCAGACGTGTGGAGAACCAGTGGCATACAACTGCTTCAAGTTGAGTGGGGGAAGCTGGTTTGTTATCTGCATTGCCCTGAGCTGGAAGGAGGACATCATATAGTTTTCCTCTTTCCTCAGGATGATATCCCCCCAATCTATCCAACGTCTCCTGGCCCTGTCCCTATCACGGTGGCCATGGAGCACATTGTGCTAAGGCGGAGTGATGACGGTGTATTCCACATCAGTGGTGAGTGTCATTGGCCTCCTGGCCTCTCTGCCTTTTTTATCTTGTGAGTAGCAGTTTTGTTAATTTGAACTTTGCCTTTTTTTCCAGGTGCTGCTCAGGATAGACCATTGGTAGAAATTCCTAAAGGTGAAAAGAGCCATTCTGCAAAAGAACAGGTGTTCCTCATGCCCACAGAAGAGGTTTTCGGACAGCAGGTGAGAATGTAATGGAACTGTATCTTCCTAAAAGCTTAGGGGCTACAATTGTGAAAGCTAATTTAAAAAAAAACCCTGGAGGGCTGAAAAGGCTACTTTCCCATTGTGTGACCTGTGTGGTTTGGCCTCCTGACCCATAACAGCAGCTTCTGAAGGTGCTGTCTGGAGGATGTAAGCCATAGCTGGTGCTGAGTGGCTGCTGCTCACATTCTCCACCTATTGTGATCCCTATACTGAGGAAATCCGAAGGGCAGTTAGGCTCTTGGAAAGGTCTGGTTCAATTCTCTTGATCATTGACCTGACCTGTTGAGTTCTTCCTCCTTGTTCCCCTTCTCTGGATGTTGTTGCCAGATGGTATTACCATGTTTGCTAACTGTGAACTTTATTGCTCCTTAGGTGAAAGAACTGCCTACCCTACAAAAAGAACTCACAGAGACTAAACAAGCATTGGCCAGTGCCAACCAGGACAAAGAAAGACTTCTCCAGGAGATTAGGAAATATAACCCCCTCTTTGAGCTCTGACAGCATGGCTCTGCCATCTGTGCCAAGGAGAGAAGAGATCACCAGCAATAGCACCATCTAGCACAGAGGGCACTGTCTGTTGTGGGTGCCAGAGGGGCTGAGAGTGTGCACTTTAACTTGTTGTGTGCTTTCCACTCACTGTTCTAACAGGATGGACAATAGAGCAACGCAGGACCACATCCTAGAAAATAGGGGTAGCTTTATATGTGGCTCAGCATCCTGTCTTGGCTGTATAAGGCCTTTAGGTCCTCTGCATACTAGGTGGAATTTTCACATGGTAGGGCCATTTTATCTTGTTTTGTAGCAGAGATCTTTGGTTCCCTTAATGCCCCGTGAGAACAAATGGCAGAAGCCATTTCAGTGATGCACACAGCCACCAGATTCCATGACATAGAACTTCCTGCAGCAGACCTGAAAAGTCTTTGGCCTGACTTTTAGCCAGGCTAGTGGAGGAGGACAGGAAATAGCTAAGCAAAGGGGTGGGAACAGGAGGAGCACAGAATAAGAGATTGCTGGACTCTGCCTGGTTTGTAATGGGAACCAGGCCCTTACTTGGCTGGTATGCCAGTCAGGTATTTCAGGTCAAGCTTCCATTCTGTTGTAATTTCATCATGATGCTATGGGAGAAAGTTAACAGTTGTGACTCAGCCATATCATCTTTCCCTTCTGTAACATAATTTATTTGAAATTCAACTCAAGGAAAAAAACAACTTAATCTGAGGTGGCTGAAGGCATATTGTGGTAGGAATCAGTAGGGAGCTCAATTCTGAGCTCCTACAAGTTATGCCCATGTCCTCCACAGCTGTCCCTGAAAGGCCACTTCCTCTGTCTCCCTGGGTTCCTGGTCATCTGCTTTCCCAGCACTGTGATTTTTTTGCCAGTGCTCACCCTCAGCACTTGGTGGTTTGGGTGCTGTGTGTTTTAAACTTCAACATAAACATGTCAGCCTGTTGTCTCTCATTCCTGTTACTGTGGCTTTTTAAAATCATGTACTTTTAACTAAAGTAAAAACAAACCCCTTCTAATCTACATTTTCTCCCTTGCCTTAGCTTTCTTTCTTAGCTAACTTTCCAGACTCTTCTTTTACCCATACTGCTTGGTGGCACACAGAAGTTCATCAGCTAACTCACCTTGGCTTGGCAAGATGACAAAACAATAAGTTGATGATGTCATTGAAGTCTTAATTGTACATGACCTTTTAAAAGAAAAAGTGTGATTTTATGAAAAAAAAATCATGCTTGACTTGTATACTTGGTTTTTGTTCTTTTTTTTTTTTTTTGATGGTACTTGAGTTTGAACTCAGGGCCTCATGCTTGCTAGCCAAGCAGTCTTCCAGTTGAGCCTCATCCCCAGCTGTGTGTGCTCATGTGTGTGTCTGAGATAAAAGTCTTGCCAAGCAGCCCAGGCTGGCTTCAAACTTGATATTTTTTCTGCCTCAGCCTCCCAAAGGTTGGGATTATAGGCATGCATCACCATGTCTAGCTATCCTCTAGTTTTTTGGAGGTTAAAAAGAAACATGCATTTGTGAAGAGATAGGTCTAATTTATTCAGACTTTTGTCAAGTCTTTTTACAAAGGCAACCTTTAAAACATTTACTATGGGATTGCGGAAATTTGTCAGGCTTCGGAAACAAAATTAGACTTAGAAAAAAATAAAACATCTCTCTGGATGTTTCCTAAGAATCTGTTCATAGTTCAACTTTTAAGATTCTTAAAAAAGTAATATTTTACAACATCATCAAATATCTCTAAATCCCAAGCAAATCAGAAGAGATAAAACAAAAATAAAAAGTCAAGAAAGGAACAACATAAAGATGATAAAACATATAAGCTAAGAAAGGTCAGAAGCAGGACTATGAATACCCAGAAATTGATGAGTGAGGTTCAGCATAGCTAGTAGATGGTAATGTATTTATGGAAGAGTAATCAACTACTATGGCAGCAAGCTATTAGAACTCAGGAAAGACATGGAAGCTTTGTACAGAGGGAAGAGGGGTCAATGTGCTGCTCCAGCCAAAAGTTTGACTGTCCTCTAGGAACCAACAGGCAGGGTACTGTGGACAACACAAGACAGCATCTCATGTAAAACCAGTACATTTAAATTACTGATGTATACCTAGTAACATCATCAAATATGTGGTAAAGGGACCAAGGGTCCAGAGAACAGCAAAAGAGATCTGGAGGCAGAGGTATTTTATGTCTTTGAAATATAGCTGCTGTTCTGCAAATATGAAAGCTGATGGGAGTGTTTGTCGGGAAAAAGGACCCTAGCTCTAGGCTTTTATCTTCCCACCTTGTGGAAAAGGAAGTACTTTAGCAAATCAGAAACTAGGAGTCTGTTGTCTACAAAAGTATTCTAGGAAACTGTACATGGGTACGGGAATTTTAAGAGGAATATTTGAAATGATGGCCTCCCAAGAGAATTAAAACGAGTTGCTTGGTGATACACAACCAAGAGGGCAAATATGTCCTCCAGTCTGCCTCTTAGCGCTTTTAAAAGCAACATGTTGAACCGATGGATTGCTCATCTTCTCAATGTGACATTTCTAATATTTTTACAGGAGGAAAGACGAGGGATAGCCTTTAGCTGGAAAATAGAATTATTCAACCTTGGGCTCGCCTGAGTTGATTTAAAATCACATTCAATTCTCTTCCTTTCTTGCCCGCCATATTCTACTTGTATCCCTCCATGCAAAGAAAGCACCTATTAGGCATTGCCTGGTATGCCTTACCTTAAACTCATAGAAATCCATCTGGTAGGTATCAAGGAGACCCCTTAATGGCCAGAGCTGTCGTTTCTGGTTCTCTGAACTTGAGTTCTTGTCTATGCGACATTGTGTCTTGAAATCTTCCCTTTTGAAATGTGGTAGGGTAGTAAATATCCCATGGATTTTAATAAAAAAATCATCTTGTATAATCTCATTATTACTCATGGAGGGGATTTTTTCACAATGAAGAATTATGAAGTGGTAATCTTCAGGTTAAGTGTAAAATTGGAGACTAGAATTAAATAGTAGTATACTCCCCTCCCCACAATTGTTTTTTGCCTTGGAGCTGTAAGACTGAACAAGAAATAACCATACCTCAAGGAAACGTCTGGAGGATAGCACTGCTACCTCTCCGAGCCTGTAGCCACTGCACATTGTCATTTCAGCTGTGAAGCATTTACAGTGGCGTGCCATCTATGGTCATCTGGATTTTGTTTACATGCATGTACCGGTTATGCTTTTGTGTGTATGGACTAGAGTTAAATCTAACTGGACAGAAGACATGGCTGTCAATCTCAAAATTCTTTTCAACTCACTGGAACAATTAACCTAAGTCTCTGATGTAAGAAAAAGTAGATTCTGACATGATAGCTGCTTTTGACTTTGTAGTTCACTCCTCCTTTTCCATGGTTCTGAAAGATATGTATTATAGATGAGGGATAAATTCTTTAACCCTCACATACCTCTTAAGTGCTTTTACTTAAAACTCATTTATGTAGTTACTGGTAGAAAAGAAGGTAATTGGAAGTATTTCCGTATGAGAACTTGGTTACATTTACATGCACATGGATGTATTCATGTATGTATGTCAAATTGTGAATTTTGGTACACAAGCTAGTATGATGACATCTGGTGACAACTGTAAAAGTTACTGTCCTGTGATTTATCACTTTTGGAGAGTCTGGTGATGTACCATCCTTTCAGAAATGGGAGTTTTTGCATAGCTGTTCCCTGACCTGCCAGAATAGGAATGTTGCATTCACCTTGGTGCAGGTGTTGGTAGTAGCTATCATTCAATGGGCATTGGTCTCCCATGGAACAAAAGGAGATGCATTGGTAATAAGCTTCAACACAGATGCTTAAGTTTCCTCTCATTTGGTTTGAGCCTTATCCAGTACCCCCAATTGCAGTAGGTGAAGTTCCCATGAATTAAGTTCCTATTATTGCTCAGAGAATATCCTTTTTTTTTTGTCAGTTTATTAGTTTTGGTGAAGACTTAGCCTGAGTCTTACAGCATTTCTTTGTGAAATGCTCACTGAAGTGTCTTCTCCATTGGCTAAGCCAATAAATTTTAATGTAAAGATACTAAAAATCAGATCTGTCCAACTTTGTAAGTCCAAGCTGTTTCCCCACTTGGGTGCTAAACAGAACTGGAATTTTTTCTAAGACCTGCTCAGGAAGCTTTAAAAGAGAACAGTTTCAAAACATTTCTATGACACTGCAACAACATATGGGAATGACTTCTGGAGGATTGCCAATTATGTACAGTAGCCTTATTACTGCTAACCACTGTCAATGAAAGGTCACTCCATTTCCCTCTGTTTGAGGAAACAATGAGAATGTATGTAATGAACTGGAATCCTGGCCAGTATTGGGAACCTTAATGTTGCAATATCTAATCAAACCCTGAGTGTACTGGTTCTGTGAACCACTTGATAAAAGGCAAATTAAAACTTATTAAACAATATTGGCTGTGGTATATCTATAGTATTTGAAATGTGTGACTTTTAATTTTATTTGTGTTTTGAGACAATGTCTAGATATGTAACCCAGGCTGACCCTGAGCTGTCATCCTGTCTCAGCCTTCTGAGTGCTGAGGATTTTCATGGTTTTAACCAGTGCTTGAAGTGCTTATTTGTGAATTTTTTTGTTGGTCGTGGGGCTTGAACTCTGGGCCTGGGCAGTATCCCTGAGCTCTTCAGCTCAAGCTAGCACTCTACCACTTGAGTCTCAGCACCACTTCCAGTTTTCTGGTGGTTAATTGGAGGTAAGTCTCACAGACTTTCCTGCCCAGGCTGGATTTGAACCATGATCCTCAGTTCTCAGCCTCCTGAGTAGCTAGGATTACAGGAATGAGCCACCGGTGCCTAGTGTGAATTAAAATTTTAATGCATCTCACAGAAAACAGGAAAAGCTCACAAAATTTTATGAAAAAGCCAGGAGCAATTTTATTTGGACACCATTTTAAAAAAAGATCACCTTCTCCCTGTTCCAACGAGCTAGACACAAAATGAATAACATATATCAAGTTGGAAAAGTTTAATGATCATCAAAAGTCACAGAAAATTCTTTAGTGTTAACAAGCACAAATTATTTCACTAATCATCATATCTTTCATGGTAAGTATCACAAGTGATAGTTTCTGGTTGTTTCATCTACTGAAAACCAGAGGTAATAACTTTTTTTCTTTTTTTAAATAGCAAGTTTAGGCTTCAATGGGAAACCACCATCAGAATTCTCAGGGTTTTGTCTGAAAGCAGCACGTCTGTTTAAAAGATGCTGAAGATCCATGAACCTTCTTCCAATGAGCTGAGAGACTGAAATACCTCAAATGTCATAAGAGGCCAAAATTAATTACAAATCTGAAATAGACTGTATGCCTTGTAGGTGCAATGAATACTTGTTTGGATAAAGACATGAAAATTGTCACCATGGAATATTCAGAAGACAGCTACTTACTGAAGCACCAGGACATCCCCTGTCAGCATTGGGCCTTTCCAGGATTGGTTCTAGAAGAAGATTATTTTCTTGTGCTTTGAATTAGGGATCTGCCCCTTCGACTTCAACCTTCGAACAGCCTCCCTCATGTGTTTGGGCTGTAGTGGTGGCATTTCTCCCCACTTCTCACACACATCCAGGGCTGCACAGGGAAAGGAAAAAATATCACACAATAACTTATTAGCCACAATCCTTAATTTCAAAATCCAGAATTTCAAAATTCTGGCTAATGCTTTTCTATATGTCTATATGTGTGTCTGTTTGCTGCTAATGGGCCTTGAACAAAGGGCCCCATGCTCTTGATTAATTTTTTGTTGTTGTTGTTCAAGCTAGTTGCTCTACCACTTGAGCCATACCTCCACTTTAAGCTTTTTCTGGGTTAACTGGAGATAGTCTTTTCTGCCCATGTTAGCTTTGAATCTCAATGCTGTGATCTCAGCCTCCTCAGTAGCCAAGAGAGGTGTTAGCCAGTGGCAACAAATTGTGGTTAATGCTTTTTAAATGTAATAAGGAAACCACAATATTACCCTACTATTTGTGTTTGTGTATGTGCCTGCCAGTCCTAGGGCTTGAATTCAGCCTGAGTGCTGTATCTGAGCTTTTTGGATTAAGGCTAGTGCTATTCCACTTGAGTCACAGCTCCACTTCCAGATTTTTTTAGAGATAATAATCTTGTGGAGCCGGGCGCTGGTGGCTCACGCCTGTAATTCTAGCTACTGAGGAGGTTGAGATCTGAAGATCACAGTTCAAAGCCAGCCTGGGCAGAAAAGTCTGTGAGACTCTTATCGCCAATAAACAACTAGAAAACCGAAAGTGGCGCTGTAGCTCAAGTGACAGAGCACTCACCTTGAACTGAAGAGGGCAGCGATGGTGCCCAAGCCCAGAGTGCAAGCCCCAGGACTGGAAAAATAAATAAATCTGGACTTTTTTGCCCTGGATGGCTTTGAAATATGTTCCTCATATATCAGTCTCCTGAATAGCTATGATTAATAGATGTGAGCCACTGAAACCACCATTTTCCCCTCTTAAGAGAATGTTAGCTTTAGCAATCACATAGGGTACTTTATTATAGGTAAGAGTTTAAAACATATCTCTGCATAAGAAAAGTATTTCATGAGCTACAGGTGACTAATGGGAAGTAGGTAGGCTTTTTTGCCTCCCCCCCCTTTTTTTTGGTCGGTAGTAGGGCCTGGGCACTGTCCCTCAGCTCTTCAGCTCAAGGCTAGCGCTCTAACCGCTAGAGCCACAGTGCCACTTTGGCTTTTTCTGCTTATGTGGTGCTGAGGAATCGAACCCCGGGCCTCATGCATGTCAGGCAAGCGCTCTACCACTGAGCTACCTTCCTAGACCCATAGCTAGGCTTTTTATTGATGGACAGAGTGGACAGTTCCTAGAGGTAACAATATCAGGGATAATCACAAAATCACACTTGTTAGCCATACTAATAAGGAATGAGAAAAAAGAATTTCCTAAATGCTTCCTTGCCCTCCACTATTGAAACTTTCAAGAAATAATGGTCATGCTTCTCTGAATACATGAGCAGCTTCTAGTGAACCTGGGAACTCTCACAGGTGCTTTTTGAAAGTTCCTTGGTGTAGATATTCTTGAAAATCAGACCAGCATAAGTAACCAACAACCACTACTCACCTTCTTCCACTACCTCCCCGACGAAAACCTTGGAAATACCAGACATAGCAATAACAACATTCTGGGATACAGATGTGCCAGTGATGGACTGGATTAGCTTTAAAGAAAGACAAAAACTTGTGATTACGATGGTAAAATACTCATTTTGGAATGTAGTGCCAATAAGTGCGGTATGCACTAACGCAGAGTTTCCTAAAGGCTAAATGCTGAAACCAAGATGATTAAGTATTCCAGTGGATAATGGCTTGTTTCATACTATACTTTGCATACAAATTGGAATTGGTCAGAAAATTAAGAAGGATGTTATTTTTATTTTCCCACCTAAATTATTTACTGATTTGCTTAATATCTTGCTTCAAAACAGAATCTGGTTTAGTTTCAGTATCTGATCAGGAAATAAAGTGTGGTGGTTTATTCTTACCCTTTTAATGGCTGCTTTAGGAAAAGCTGACCGGCGATACATTTCATAGCGGTTCAGCTGCTCCTCAGAAAACGAAGAAACCAGGATTCTAGGCAATTAGGTAATTAATTGGTTAGTAAAAATGGACGCTCAAATTCTTTTTTTTTTTTTTAATTGGTCGTGGGACTTGAACTCTGGGCCTGAGCTCTGTCCCTCAGCAATTTAGCTCAAGGCGAGTGCTCTACCACTTGAGCTACAGTGCCACTTCCAGTTTTCTGGTAGTTTATTGGAGATAAAAGTTTCATGGAATTTTTCTGCCCGGGCTCGCTTTGAACCATTATCCTCAGATCTCTGCCTCCTGAGTAGCTAGGTTAAAGGCATGAGCCACTGGCGCCCGGCTGGATGCTCAAATTCTTACAGTATTGATATAATTGATATCAAATTGATAGTAAATACAAAATTACATTAAATCAGAGTTTTGAACATTAACAGATTTAGAGAAAAATTATTTGCAAAAAATATAGAATGTGATTAATACTCAATGTATAATTATTAAAAAAAAAATAAAAAGGCCCAAACCAACTAGAAAATGAACAAAGTTTGGGTATCAGTGGCTTATATCTAAAAGCTACTCAGGAGGTGTAGATTCAGAGAATCACAGTTCAGAGCCATATAGGGCATAAAAGTCCACAAAACTCCCATCTCCAAAATACCCAGCAAAACGCAGGGCTGGAGGTGAGGCTCAAGGAGTAGAGTGCCAGCTGTGAGCAAGCAAGCCAAGGGTGCAAGGCCTTGGTATTAACAAAAACAAAACAAAGGATACAAATGGGAAATTAAAAAAAAATACCAAAGGCCATAAATATTATTCACTATTAACTAAGGAAATTAAAATGATCAATGAAAACAAGATAACATTTTTTCATAAATGTAGAAATATGTATAAAAAGCCTTTGAAAAATATTCACATGACTGAGTTAGCAATCAATGCAGTTCTAGCAGTTTATTTTTTTTGGGGGGGGGGTCCAGTCGTGGGGCCTGAACTCTGGGCCTAGGCGCTGTCCCTCAGCTCTTCAGCTCAAGGCTAGTGCTCTACCACTTGAGCCACACTCGCCACTTCCGGCTTTTTTCTTTTTGCTTATGTGGTGCTAAGGAATCGAACCCAGGGCCTCAGGTATGCAAGGCAAGCGCTCTACCCCTGAGCCACCTTCCCAGCCCCTCTAGGAGTTTATATTAGGACAAGTGTCCAGAGATGTGTCAAAATACATCAGAATGTACTAGGAAAATTGAGGGTTGGGAGGGATGGGAAAATGATAAAAGTGATACTGGCTGGGTGTCAATGGCTCACACATGTAATTCTAGCTACTCAGGAGGCTGAAATGTGAGGAGTGTAGTTCAAAGCCAGCCCAGGCTGGAAAGTCTAAGATTCTTGTCTCCAATTAAATACCAAAAAGCCTGAGGTGGAGTTGTGGCTCAAGTGGCAGAGCACTAGCCTTGAGTTAAAAAGATCAGAGACAAGCCTGGTGCCAGTAGCACACCTCTATAATCCTAGCTACTCAGGAGACTGAGATCTGAGGATCAAGGTTTGAAAGCTGGTGGGACTTTTCTGCCCCAATGAGACTTTTATCTCCAATTAGCCACTCAAAAATCTGAAGTGGAGCTGTGGCTCAATTGGTAGAATGCTAGCATTGAGCACAAAGAAGCTCAGAGACAGTAGCCAGGCCCTGAGTACAAACCCCACAACCGACCAAAAAAAAAAGCTCATGGATAGTGCCTATGTTCTTTGTGCAAGCCCTGGGACCGACACAAAAAGATAGGGGGCAGTGATATAAATCAAGATGCATGGTACTTTCATTTGTTAAATGGTAACTCCTTTGTACAACTACTTAAAGCTAACAAAGTTCAACAAGAGCAGTGACAGTGATAGGTAAAATTATGGTTGGTTCATCCACATCCACTGCAGCCATTAAGAACAATTTATGGGCATATTTGCTGACATACCCAGATGTTTTAATTTTACATAACCTACTGTCTCCTTCTTTCCCTTCCCCCTTCTCCTTCTCCAATTCCTTTCCTTTCCCTTCCCTTCCCTCCTTTCTTTCCTTGTCAGTCCTGGGGATTGAACTCGGCCTGGACACTGTCCCTGAGCTTCTTTTTGCTGAAGGCTGGCATTCTACCACTTGAGCCACAGCGCCACTTCTGGCTCTTTCTGCATATGTGGTATTGAGGAATCAAATCCAGGGCTTCATTCATGCTAGGCAAACACTCTACCACGAAGCCACATTCCCAGCCCCTCCTAATGTATTTTCTGTAATATACTATTTTTCTTTTTCTTCCTTTTTGGGGCACTGGGGATTGAATTCAGGGCTTTACCCTTGGTAAGAAATGGCCTAAATACTTGAGTCATGTCTCTATTTACTATTTGTGCATGCGTGTCTGTATGTAGCCCTGGGGCTTGAACTCAGGGCCTGAGTTTTCCTGAGTTTTCTTGCTGAAGGCTACCACTCTACCACAGCCACAACTCTACTTTTAGCTTTTTGATGTTTAATTGGAGATAAGAGTCTCACAAACTTTGCTGTCTAGGCTGGCTTCAAACAACAATCCTTAGGTCTCAGGTTCCTGAGTAGCTAGGATTACAGGTAAGAGCCACTGGCACCTGGTGTCTAGTGAGAATTGCCTTGGTTATTCTTAAGGTAGGTAGAGTCTTGCTTTATGTCTGGGCTGGCGAGAGCTGTGATCCTAATTGTGCTTTCTGATGTCACTAGGGATTGACAGGTGCATTCACTGCCCCAAGACCACCGCTGGGTTAACAAACTTAAACCACTGCACCAAGCCATTGGTTGGGATAGAGTCTCATGAACTTTTATGCCTGGTTTGGCCTTGAACTGCAATTCTTCCCCCACCTCAAGTAGTTCGGATTACAGGCTTGAGCCAGTGGACCTGGCCACTTCATTTTAAGACAAATAATTAAGTGCCAAAAGAAAAAAAATGTGAATTTGCCTCGAAATGGGGACTAATCAGAAAGTGACTCACTGCATCTTTTGAATCTCATCTTCATCCACTTTTTGCTTCCTCTCTTTCTTTTCTTTGGTATCTATTTTCAGCTTTTTGGCAGCAGGCGTAAGTAGTGATGTGTCTTCCCTTTCAGTTGCTGTTAAATCTGAGGCATCCTGACTCTTGAGCTGGAAAAATGAGAAATCCTGTTGTATATTTGGCTTAGAATCTATTGAGCAGTGCTTTGGGTCTAAGCAGTTAATGTAGCATGAAGTGTAAGACAGTCTTTCTCTTACAGGAAGATTATTTTTATTTTTTTATTTTTTGGGGTCCTGTCGTGGGGCCTTAACTCTGGGCCTGGGCCCTGTCCCTCAGCTCTTCAGCTCAAGGCTAGCGCTCTACTACTTGAGCCACAGCACCACTTCCGGCTTTTTTCTTTCTTTTTTTTGGGGGGGGTCCGGTCGTGGGCCTGAACTCTGGGCCTGGGTGCTGTCCCTCAGCTCTTCAGCTCAAGGCTAGCACTCTACCACTTGAGCCACAGCACCACTTCTGGCTTTTTTCTTTTTGCTTATGTGGTGCTGAGGAATTGAACCCAGGGCCTCAGGCATGCAAGGCAAGTGCTCTACCACTGAGCCACTTTCCAAGCCCCTTAAAGGGAGAGTATTATAGCCTAGCTACGAAAGAAAATAAATAATTCTATCTTCCAGCTGGTTATCACAGCTCCTGTGTCTGTTTACAAAGGCAAGGAAATGCCAAGGATCAAAACAACCACTCTCCTCTGGCCTCCTCTTTGGACCTTATTTTTTTTTTTTAAGGGATGACAACGAAGTCCTCTCCATCAGCCAGCAAATCAGACTTTTAGATCAACAGGATCTCTTTTACTAGAGTTGATTACCTATAAAAAGATCAAGTGCATTCTCACTCTAAGACTAGGACTCTACCTCTAGAAATGGAACCCATAACGCTGAGATTAATGTTGCAGGGCTAGGCAACAATACTGGGTCCTTCAAGTGGTAAAACTGACAGGTTTGCGGTTTTAATATTAGCATAACCAGTCATTAGTAGGGTTTAAATGCCCCAAGACCTTAAGAACAAGATTTGACAACAAACTTCTTCAAAATCTGCCTTTAGGTGGACTCAACCACCTTTAAACACAAAAGCTGAGCTCGAAAGGGGTGCTCGCAATCTTGGGTTTTAATGATGGCAGTATGTTTTAGTATGACATTAGACCTTAAATTTCCTCACCAGGAAAAGAGAGGCTTAACTTAAATTTCGTCAGAAGGTTTAGTCCCTAAAGGCGAGGATTAAAAACATCAGTATTTCGCCCCTGGAACCGAATCTCTTTCGAGATTGCAGATTTAGAAAGAATTCACCAGTTTGGGAGGAGGCGCTAAGGCCGGATTCGGGGCGAGCAGGCCGTGACAGAACCCGGACAGTTCCTCCCCGCTCACCATCCCGGTCCCTACCTCGCCTTCCTCCGCTGCGGCCTCTTTCGGGTCCGCGTCTCCGTCCCCGTCCGTTTCTTCAGGTACTCCATCGGTGTCCGTAGTCCCTGGCTCTCTGGGAGCAGCGGTCGGCTCATCTGACTCTCCAGTCTCCCCACTTTTGTCTGCGGGCGACTCCCCGCCATTGTCCATCTCGGGAAGGAGCTGAGGAATCGCGGCTCGGTCGGGACGTGGAGATGAGGGTCCCGTACAGAGAAGCGCGCACGGAGGAGCCCGAAACTTACTTCCTGTGGTCGCGCCGTGATGACATCATTCCTACGGCTCCGCGGAGGGGCCGTTTAGAGGCGCGCGCGAACGATTTGGCTGATTTTTTTGATTCTCCGCTCTAGGAAACACGCTTTCTTTCTGGAGGAACGCAGCTTTTTATTTGTTCATTTCATCCTCTCTAGAAATGTTTACCTAGTTAGTTTACCTCCTAAACTAGCTCCCTCCCTCTCTTTACCCTACCCGCCCTCGGGGGGGGGGGGCTTAAATTCAAGACGTGGGCGCTGTCTCTGAGCTTTTGTGCTCAAAGCTGGCGCTCTACCACTTAAGCCACACCTCCATTTCCTTTTTGGCTTTTCGATGGTAAATTGGAGATAAAGGAGTTTCACGGACTTTCTTGCCAGGGCTGGCTTTGAACCACGATCCTTCTACCTCAGCCTCTAGAGTGGGTACTGGCCTCTGGCTACTAAGTCTCCCGAGTTTAGTTGGGGGACACCACTGTATGCTGGAGGTCTTGGAATGAGACCACCTTGGGCTGACAAACGTTCAAGCAGCTACTCATCTATTTCACGTGCACCGAGACGCGAGGCTCTGTTTATAAAGGAACTGTAGCATTTCCCTTTCAAGTGTATAGCAAGCATCTAAACGAGGCGAGGGGGGAGTCATATAGTTTTAGCAGAATTTATCCATTTCACTCAATTATGACCACCACCTGCCTCCAGTCAGGAACAGGGCTAGTACCAAGGGACAGAATACACATAGGTATTTGCCAGTTCTCCATTTATAACTTAAAAAAATGTATCAGTTTGTTGAATATTACCAAAAAGAAATCCTACCTTGAGGGAAGTCTCTTTCGAACGTTTGTTTCATTTAAGTCTTTTCATAGACTGGAAGTAAGATTTCTATTTAAATTTTTTTCTCCCTTCATCTCCGCAGCGCTAGGCTCCCTCACCCATTACAAATCTAATTTATGTATCCTTAAAGAATGGACTTGGAAATGTAGACGTGCATTACCAAATTCCTTTGTTTCTATCCTGCCTGCATAGCCTGTTTCCAGTCCCGCGAGCTCCCCAAAACCTTTGGGGGAAGGAGTGCGCTTCTGAAGGCGCGAACAGCTAGCCCGGTTTCCTCTCCCAGCAGATGGCGTGGATCCCGGGCTCGCCGAAGCCGGCGGGGCACCGCGAAGTCCACCTGTGCAACTCCGCGGAGCCCCGCCCAGCTAGGTGGGCAAGGGGGCGTGGCGAGGGGCGCGGTGACGCGTGACGCCGGATCCCGGAAGTGACGCGCCCGTACGGGGGGGGGGAAGAGCTAGGGGGGAGGGGGTGGTGTCCCCGGCTGGTCTGGGGGGTGCGTTGCCCGGAGACGGAAAGTTTGGGAGCCTGTGCAAGACCGGCGGCGGCCCCGGGGAGGGGGTCCAGGGGGTGGTGACCCTGGGGATGGGGAAGGAGCAGGAGCTGCTGGAGGCGGCCCGCACCGGGCACCTCCCGGCCGTGGAGAAGCTGCTGTCCGGGAAGCGCCTGTCCTCAGGCTTCGGGGGCAGCGGCGGCGGCGGCGGTGGCGGCTCCGCGGGTGGCGGCGGCGGCGGCGGCGGCGGCGGCAGCGGCCTCGGCAGTTCCAGTCATCCCCTCTCCAGTCTGCTCAGGTGGGTGCGCGGGGCCCGGCCGCCTCGGGGACCGCCTCCCCCGCGGGTCTCCTGGGTCCCCCGGGATCCCGGCCGAGGCTTCCGAGCCGCGGGCGGGCGGGCGGGCTCGCTCGGGGTGCGCCCCGGGGCGCGGGTCCGGAGGGGGCGCGCGGCTGTGCGCGGCGCCGGGCTCTGCCGGTCTCGCGTCCTGACCCGACTGCGAAGAATGGTGGGAGTGCCCAGGTGGCAGCCTCCGCCGCATGGCACAGCCCGGCTTCACCCTTGCCCGCTCTAGGGTGCCAGCTGTCGCTTCTCACAAAAGCCACTTTCGAGCAAATACATACGAAGTCTTCCCACCTCCCCGAGAAACTCCCACGTCGGGCAGCCTTTGGCGGCTGCCCTGCAGGAAAATCTGTTGGTTTCCTTCACTTACGAACTTGGAATTTTCTACCAGACTCTGTTGGATTGGGCTTTTGTTTAAATTAAAATTGCTTCTGGATTTATCACATTCGAAATGTCCGTCTTTGAGCCGTTCTTGTGCTTGAAGTTTAAATTGTTCCTTAATAGTCTCGGTGGATTCGTCTAGATAGCATATGCCTGGTTTCATGGGGCGCTTGCACGTGAAGAAATAACGTGTTTAGGAAACTAGGCGTTTTCAACGTTTTTGCGATGTTAAATTTATTGGTTGCAAGGCTTGGGGAAGGAGAGAGATCACTTTTGTGTGGCTTGAAAGGGAGACTGGAGATGCTTCCACTGTGTGAGTAAAATGTGTTTGCTCAGCAGGGCTTTCAGAGTCTGTTTTCCTTCCTTGTTCTGCTGAGGTTTTTTAAGAAGTGGAAGTTCATTTAGAAATGGCTTTATTAGCTTTTGTTCCCTATTAGTTTATGCAACTTCAATTTGAACGAATGTGAACTGAAGAAGCCCAGGGCTCCAATAAATCTTTAGGTATTAAGCACAGAGGACTAACCAGATCTTTTTATTTGGTGGGGGGAGGGGCTCCGGTCGTGGGGCCTGAACTTTGGGCCTGGGCGCTGTCCCTCAGCTCTTCAGCTCAAGGCTAGCGCTCTACCACTTGAGCCACAGCACCAATTCCGGCTTTTTTCTTTTTGCTTATGTGGTGCTGAGGAATCGAACCCAGGGCCTCATGCATGCAAGGCAAGCGCTCTACCACTGAGCCACCTTCCCAGCCCTAACCCAGATCTTTATAGGAAGATTTTTTTTTTTTAAAGCAGTGTAAGACAAGAACCCTTCCCAGGAGCTTCCCATGGGGAAGAAAATAAAAAAATCCAGTGCTGTTTTGCTAGCTATTTCTCCAGCCCTTGGAACAATACTGGCTTACAGTTGGTACTCAAGACAAGTTTGATACATAAAAAGTTATCAGTTAGAGGATGATCAATTTCGAAATACACAAGGTGGTACTCAATGTACTTGTTGCTAGTTGAGAGAAAAGGACACCACTTTGGGAGGTGAGCCTCACTCACTTTGAGTTCAGGACCCTGGGGACATGAGGGCGTAAGCCGATTTTGAAGGCTATAAGGTCTTGGGTAGATCAAGTATGGTGGGCATAGCCAGGTGGGTGGGCACACCATGGTCAGAGGCATGGAAATGAGAAAGATGACTTTTCTGGTGTTTATAGGGCATAAGGAGAACTTTCTGCTTAGACCCTTGATTAGCTAGGCCCCTTGAAGATAATTAGTATGGATTAGTAGACATCTTATGTTTATATTTGTAGGACCTTAGATTAGTACCAGGTGATTCACAGGTGCTCAATAAATGGAGGCTGAATGTATGAGTTAGGATTTCTATTGTTATTTTTGCCTGTGTTAGGATTTGAACTCAGGCCCTCTCTCTTGCTTGGCTGGCACTCTACCACTTGGGCCACACCTACAGCCTATGAGTTAGGTTTTGAATCCTACTTAGATTCTTTGGCACTTTTGCTGTCTGAGAGGTGAGGAAAAGACTATGTAAGTTTGGAGGTGCCTCTGTCTCTATAAGGAGTTGATGATGTAATATTTGGAAGTTTGCCAGAGATACTTCAACCCTCCAGCTGGGCCCCATGGCTCACATAATCCTAGCTACTCAGGAGGCTGAGATCTGACTATTATAGTTCAAACAAGAACATCTTTGAGACTCTTATCTCCAATTAACCACTAAAAAGCCAGAAGTGGAGTTGTTACTCAAGTGGTGGTGCTCTAACCTTGAGCATAAAAGCACAGGGACTGTGCCTAAGCCCTGAGTTCAAGTCCCAGGACTGGCAAACAATAGACACACACACACCTCCCTTGCATATCACACACATACACACAGGACTGGCAAACAATACACATACACACCTCCCTTGCATAACACACACACACACACACACACACACACACACACACACACACACACACACACACACACACACACACACACACACACACACACACACACACACACACACACACACACACACACCTCCCTTGCATATCCCCCCCCCACCTCTCCCTAGCATATCCTACGCAAGCAGGAAACTTTGATATATCTTCCTCCCTCCAGTACATTTATGAAGGCATTCTTGGTGCTTTCATTTAGAGAGTGGTGAAATTTTTCCCAAAGATTTAGTTGCTATGGAATTAAGCAAGACTAGGAGGTCTGTTGAGCACAGTGTTTTTACCTTGCTTTTCCTGCTAATGTATCCAGGCTCTGTCATAAAGTATAGAGGAGGGGGTGTGCTAGGTGCTGATGGCTCATGCCTGTAATTCTGGCTACTCAAAAGGCTGAGATTTGAGGATCATCATTCAAAGCCAGCCCAGGCAGGAAGTCCCTGAGACTCTTCTTATTTCCAGTTAACCATCAGAAAACTTGAAGTAGAGATGTGTCTCAAGTGGTAGAATGCTAGCCTTGAGCAAAAAGAGCTCAGTGACAGCACCCAGGCCCTGGGTTCAAGCCCCATGACAGATTAAAAAAAGAAAAAGCGTGGGAAGTGTTTCCCTTCCCTAGGGTTAGACCTGACTTCTCACTTGTTCCTGGGTCCATTGTAGAGGCGGTAGACTCTTAAGAGCTTCCCAGCCTCCCAGTGCTGCAACTCCTCAGGGCAGGGAGGATCTTCAGGCACTAGTTACATTATGTCTTTCATAAATTAGAGGTGATTCTGGTTAGACCTACTGAAAGATTTCAGGGCCAATGAAACCATACATTTAAATAATCCCTAGGTCAGCATGTCTCTCTTTGTTGGTTTGAAATGAGTAGAGGTCAGCCTCCTGTGCCCCAAACCTCTGTCTCTGCCAAGGACTCTTAAGTTATTTAGTGAGAGCTGTGGAATTAGCTTTAGGTCTGGCCTTTAACTGCTATGTGCTATGTCACTAGTACTGACAACTGCAGCTTACCTTTGTCCAGCTGTTTAAGGAACTTCAGCTGCAGTCGCATAGATGTTTCAAACCACTTGTGTTTGTTTACTCAGATATTTATGATTCCTTCCTCTTAACTCCACAGAGACTTTGTGCATCTTCTTAAGATACAGAATGCCTCCTTCTTTCACTCCACCCCTTCCTCTTACACTGCTTGGGCTTAGGTATTAGCTTCTTAAAACCCTCCCTGATGACCCTAATACACACAGATCTCTGTAGCCTCTACTTGGGAACTCATCTATAGAATGTCGTAGTTCATGGACCTTTCACATCTAGCTTTTATGCTTTAATCTCTTTGGCTTATCAGTGTAATATTTATGCATAACCATCTTTACCTATTGAGAGTCAGAAAGTAGTTAGCCAAGAAGACTTCCACTGGAAAACAAGTTATTACAAATTAAAGTTACTCTGATTCATGTTTAATATCCATTTATTCAAGCAATGTAGCATTTTACTAAACCAGGCTGCCTGGATTCACAACCCACTGCCACCACTAGCCCGTGCTTGGCTTTCTTTAAATTAGCCACTTTGAACCTCAGTTTCTGCATCCACAAGCTAAGATTTGGGTATTGTTTTAGGTCATGCATGCAGGCTGACCTTACCACAATTCCTGACACATGCTAGGTGCTCAGAGTTAGCCATCCTCACATCATCACAACAGTTTTGCCATGTTGCACTTGTTTTGTTAAAATTTCCATACCAGACCCTTTATTTTATTCATTTATTTATTGTCAGTCTTGGGGCTTGAATTCTGGGCCTGGGCGCTGTCCCTCAGCTCTTCAGCTCAAGGCTCACACTCTACCACTTGAGACACAGCACCACTTCCGGTTTTCTGGTGGTTTATTGGAGATAAGAGTCTCATGGACTTTCCTTTCGTGGCTGGCTTTGAACCGCAATCCTCAGATCTCAGCCTCCTGAGTAGCTAGGATTACAGGCGTGAGCCACCAGCGCCCGGCTGCCAGACCCATTTTAAATGGTGCTTTTATGCTTGGTGATCTGCCATGACAAATTAGAAACAGTAAATAATGGAGAGGACGTCCTCAGGCAGGCATATTCATGGTATTCGTTAACGAAATGTTTACCTGTCATCAGATTTGTGCCAAATCTAGTGATTGTTAGATGCACTGCAAAATTTTTCTCTAGCCTGCCATATTGGAGGAGCTTGATCTGAATCTGCTGTTCTACCATATGGTCTTTTTCCATAGAGTTTACAGTGATAGGATATGTCTGTATGACAGATTGGAAAAAGAAAAAAGAGGATAAAGTTTATTCCCTCCCTCACAAGTTGAGGCTATTGACATAGATGTAGTTGTCCACACCTGGGCTCCACATACTATTGTAATATCATAGTGCTATAGCTAATGTTTATTTTGACTTGTAGCCACTAAATAATGATTAAATTATACTCAATATAACTTGTTATAGACAGTAGAAAACTATAAATATATTTCAGTTTTCTATCAAAATGGTTCAAATATTACTACTGGATAGACAGGCTGAAGCAATAGATTAGCTAGATATCATAGTAGTGCAAAATATCTAGCCCTACAGAAGGTCTGGATACTGTAAATTATAGTTTTTATAATATGGACTCATTTTCTTTCTTTTTCCTTCCTTTCTTTTTTTTTTAAATTTTTTTATTGAGATGAAGTGATTACATAAATTTCACAAATTGCACAGTATTGTAGGATAGTGATACTTAAATTCACAATCACATTTTAACCTTCACAAGGCAAATTGTTATTATCTTGGCCTATAAAGTTTGTACATACTGTAAGATTTGACAATATAACTATTTCTTCTGCATTGGGTGATGTGTACATTTCTTTCTTTCTTTTTCTTTCTTTTCTTTTCTTTCTTTCTTTTTTTTTTTTTTTTTGTGCTGGTCCTGGAGCTTAAACACAAAGGTTGGGCACTGTCCCTTAGCTCTTTTGCTCTAGGCTTGTGCTCTACCACTTGGCATACAGCTCCACTTCTGTTTTTTTTTTTTTTGGTGGGGGTGGTGGTTAATTGGAGATAAAAGTCTCTCTTGCCTAGGCTGGCTTTGGGTCTCAATCTTATATCTCAGTCTCTGAATAGCTTTTAGGGTGTTTTTGTTTGTTTTTTGTTGTTTATTTCTGGCTATTCGGCACATACCAGGTATGTAATATGGAGAGTTTACTTTGTTTGGGATTACAATGAAACTACTAATTTCCAGGAAAGCAATTTCTGTCTGAAAGTATAGTAAGATTTGGGCTAAAAGAGAAGTGTAATAAGCAATACGCCTTTGTGAAAGATCTGAGGGAAGGAAATGTTAAAAGAAAATGGGGGCTGGGAATGTGGCTTAGTGGTAGAGTGCTTGCCTAGCATGCATGAAGCCTTGGGTTTGATTCCTCAGTACCACATAAACAGAAAAAGCCAGAAGTGGTGCTGTGGCTCAAATGGTAAGAGTGCTAGCCTTGAGTAAAAAAAGCTCAGGGACAGTTCAAGCCCCAGACTGGCCAAAAAATAAAAATAAAAAAAGGGTCACATAATCACTTCCAACTTTAAGATGAATCATGAACTCTGTACTGGTGGTGTATGGGAATAGAAAGGTAAAGTGGAATGCATTCCTCAGTTCAGCTGCCCAGAGAAATGAAACCAAAGGAGACTGTCATGGTTTAAAAAATTCTGTTGTTCATTTCTCAGGCATGAGAAGAATGAAAAGAAAAGGTGAAGTCAAGAAGCTTGCTGGAGAAATAAGATAATTTGTAGCCAGTAGCAGTAGATGTGGCTATAAGCTCAGTTTTTATTCTATTTAATGAAAAAAGAAAGAAAAATCATAATAAAAGCAAATACCCTAGAATAGACATGAATTTCCTAAGATACAAAATGGCTCTGAAATAAGGAACAAAGAATGTGTGTATTTGTGTGTTTGCATGTGCACATGCTAATGGGCGCATGCCAGTTACTAAGACAAACTCAAGGCCTAGGTACTGTCCCTTAGCTTTTATTTGCTACTTGACCCACTGCTGCATTGATGGCTTTTAAACGGTTAATTGGAGGTAAAAGCCTCACAGACTTTGTTGCCCAGACTGGCTTCAAACTGCGATCCTTAGCCTCCTGAGTGGCTAGGATTACAGGTGTGAGCCACCAGCGCCTGGCTCCTAGGTAACATTTCTAAATTACCTTAATTAAAAACTGTTTACTGCCGAGGCTGGTAACTCACTCCTGTAATCCTAGCTACTCAGGAGGCTGAGATCTAAGGATTGTGGTTCAGAGCCAGCCTGGGCTGGCTGTGAGACTGTAAGAATCTGAGACTCTTAACTCCAGTTAGCCACCAGAAACCAAAAGTCGCGCTGTGGCTCAAAGTAGTAGAGAGCACTACCCTTGAGCTGAAGAGCTGAGGGACAGTGCCCAGGCCCAGAGTTCAAGCCCCATAACTGTCAAAAAGAAAACAAAAAACTGTTTTCTAAGATTTTTTAAAAACACTCTCCTTTTTGACATTTCTATAGGGTAGAATTTCCTATAAAAGAGAATGTGGTTACATTGTTGAAACAGAACAAGATAGTATGCCTGGGGTAGTTACTTTATATTAAAAATCATTAGGCTGCAGGGTAGGGGGTGTGGGGTGGGTAGGTCAGTGGCAGAGCATTTGCCTAGCATGCCTGAAGCTCTGGGTTTGATATCTAGCACTGCCAAAAGCAAGACCAAATACCATCCAGAAAACTAGCATGCCTAATATTAAACTGAGTAGGGCATCTACTCAGTTTAATTTACATCTACTCAGATAATTTACAGAAATGTAATAGGTCTGTGGCTTCCATTTGTTTGAATTCTTCAATTAGTTTTTTACTGCATTAATTAGAAAAATTCGAGATAGGAAACAGTGGGACACAATCTTGCCCTGTGAAGATTTGGTTTGTATCCAGTCAGCTTCAGCATGCATTATGGTTCCTGGGCCAGAAACTTCCAAAGGCTCTTACCTCTTCTTGGTTTATTCACGCCAAACAGTATTGAACTTAGTTTGCAAAAAGGAAATCCAGATTGTTTCTACCCTAGTCTTATTACTCCTCATAGTCTAGATTACTTCTGTACTAGGAAAGCAAATTTTACTGGGTTTTGTAGCCCAAAGACACCAAAGAAACCCCAAAAGTAGATGTGGCAGAGTTTGTTCTGGAAAGTCTGCCTCTCCTGCTGATAGCAATTGGCCTCCTTTTTGGACAGCCCTCAGCAAATGTTTGCCACACCGATTTCTAAAAGATTACTGGAAGATTTCCTGTGGCATAGAAAATTATATTGTGTACTATGTTACATTCATAGAACATCTTCAAATAACTTTGGTGTGGTTAGTGTTAATGGTAGTAATACTAGAAATTATATGGTATGGCTTCTTATTTACCCTTTCTCAGTAATTTGTAGATAAGTTCATTTGGTTTACAAATCACAAAAGAGGGTTTTTTCCCTCTGGTTTGTTTTAATAAGTCAGCTGTCTGTGCTTTAAAAGCAGTTGTATCTGTTGATGATATTACTACAACTTTTAAAGCTGCGAACGTGACTCAGGAAGTGGAGCTGCTACTCAGCTTGCTGAACTGGAGCAGCAGTGGCTCTGACCCAGCTTTTACCTTGTGACTTAGGCAAGTTAGGAAACATGGAGAGTGGGCCTAGGATATACTTGCCTTTGATTTTATAATTTTATTGTGTGTGTGTGTGTGTGTGTGTGTGTGTGTGTGTGTGTGTGTGTGTGTGTGTGTGTGTGTGTGTGTGTGTGTGTGTGTGTGTGTGTGTGTGTGCAGATACTGAGGCTTGAATTCAGTATCTGTGCACTATCCTTTAGCTCTACCATTTGAACCACAGCTCTACTTCCAGTTTTTGGTGATTAATTGGAAATAGGAGTCTCCTAAGTTTCTGCCTGGGCTGGCTTTGAACTGTGATCCTAAGATCTTAGACTCCTAAATAGCTAGAGTTAGTAGTGTGAGCCATTGGTGCCTGGCTTATAATGCATCTTGATCAATGTCACCCCTTCCATTAATCTCCCCATCTCTCCCAACCTCACTGTATGTTTTTAAATTCACATAGTCATTAAACATACAGATGAGATAAAGTCTAATACTTTAAAGTATAAATCTAACGAGTAATGATTATGAGGATAACTGATATTACCTCAGATGTTCATCATTGCTTTGTATGGGGAACATTTAAAAATCCTCCCTATTATTTTGAAATATCCCATTATTGTCAACTATAATTATCTGTGTGGATAAGATTTCTTAAACTTAATTAATTAATTAATTAATTGCCAGTCCTCGGCCTGGAACTCTGGGCTTGGGTGTTGTCCCTGAGCTCTTGTTTTGCTCAAGGCTAGTGGTCTACCACTTAAGCCACAGCTCCATTTTCAGATGAGTCGCACGGATTTTCCTGCCTAGGCTGGCTTTGAACTGTAATTCTCAGATCTCAGCTTCCTGAGTAGCTAGAATTACAGGTGTGAGCCACTGGGGGCTGGCTTAAGTGTTTTTTGGTTTTTGTTTTATTGTGGGGCTTGAACTCAGGGGCTAGTCACTATCCCTGAGCCTCTTCGTGCTCAAGGCTAGCACTCCACCACTTGAGCCATAGTGTCACTTCTAGAATTTGAGTGGTTAATTGGAGTTAAGAGTCTCATGGGGACTTTTCCACCCTGGCAGAAAAATCAAACTGCAATCCTCAGATCTCAGCCTCCTGAGCAGCTAGAATTACAGATGTGAGCCACCAGTGCCTGGCTCTAAGGTGTTGTTTTTTTGTTTGTTTTTTTAAAAAACACAGTCATGTAGCCAGGCGCCTGTGGCTCACGTCTGTAATCCTAGCTACTCAGGAGGCTGAGATCTGAGGAGCGAGGTTCAAAGCCAGCCCGGGCAGAAAAGGCTGTGACACTCTTATCTTCAATAAAACCACTTGAAAACCGGAAGTGGTGCTGTGGCTCAAGCAGTAGAGCGCTCGCCTATGAGCTGAAGAGCTGAGGGACAGCGCCTAAGCCCAGAGTTCAAACCCCACGATGGACAAAAAAAAAAAAAAAAATACAGTCATGTTTATAGTTTGTTGTATACTCAGAGGGATAGTGGAGATACTTTGAATATTCAGCTGTTAAAAATCAAAGATACAGAATTGAAATTGGGGACTCCTAATTCTGAGGCCCTTTATTTCCCTGGGTCCTGTGACAGAAAAGTCATGGCTTCCTATATTCAGAAAGTTGCCTTTATGCAAATTCATTTTGTTTTTTCCCTCAGTACTACTAGGGCTTGAACTCAGTGCTTTGTACTTCCTAGGTAGGTTTTCTATGGCTTGAGCCATACATAATCTCTAGCCTTTTTTAGTCTGGTTACTTTTGATATAATGTCTTGCTTTTTACCCTGACCATACAGACCCTCCTGTTTATGGACTGGACCATGATTCTCTTTACTGTAGCTGGGATGATAGGCAAAGGCCACCATACCTAGCCATTTCTGTTGAGATGGGAGTCTTGTGAACTTTTTTGCTTGCACTGGCCTAGAACATACGTGGTCCTCCTGATGACAGTCTCTTGTGTTGCTGGAATGATAGGCAAGTGCCACTGTGCTCATCTACTGGTTGAGATGGGTGTTACACGGACTTTTATGCTCTGGCTGGCCTCAAACTTTTGACCCTCCTCATCTCTGCCTCCCAAGTAGTTAGGGTTAATGGTGTGAACCTACCATGCCCTGCAAATACATGGGTTTTCTTGGTCAATGGAAGCCTCATGTATTCTAAAAAGGCAGAATGTGTCATTAATAGCACAGATGGATGGAGCGGATGCTCTAAAGAAATGTTCTTTTGGTCTTCTTTTATGATGCAAATTTTGAACATGCAGTTGTGTGAGACTGAAGCTGTGGCACTGCCACCATGTGATGGCTGCATCCTTTGTGTGGCTGCACAGTGCAGTGGTCAGCCAGGCCTTTGATTGTGACAAGAGAAGAAGCAGCTCCAGATATAAGTCACACCAATGACAGTACCTGTGTCATTGCTGAACATTTACAGACATTGGGTGGCAGCCATTTTACATTTGCAAAGTATTAAATACCTGCTTACTAGGATTAAGAAAGTACTTTTTCTGTCTTTTTTGGTGTGTGTGTGTGTGTGTGTGTGTGTTTGTGACTGGGGATTGATGCTTCATAGGCAGGTGTGACACTTGGGCCTCGGTGTGTGTGTGTGTGTGTGTGTGTGTGTGTGTGTGTGTGTCTGGGGATTGATGCGTCATAGGCAGGTGTGACACTTGGGCCGTGTTGGGCCTCGGTGTGTGTGTGTGTGTGTGTGTGTGTGTGTGTGTGTGTGTGTGTGTGTGTGTGTGTGTCTGGGGATTGATGCGTCATAGGCAGGTGTGACACTTGGGCCGTGTGGCCAGCCCCTTTTTGCTTTAGTTATTTTGTTTTTTTCTGATCTTGGGGCTTGAACTCAGGGCCTGGGCCCTGTCCTGAGCCTCTTTGTGTTCAAGTTTACCCCTCTACCACTTGAGCTGTGGTGCCACGCCCACTGAGTAGTTTATTGGAACTAAGAGTCTCACAGACTTGGGGCTGGGAATGTGGCTTAGTGTGCTTGGCAAGTATGCATGAAGCCCTGGGTTTGATCCCTCAGTACTACATAAACAGAAAAAGCCGGAAGTGACACTGTGGCTTAAGTAGTAGAGCTAGCCTCGAGCAAAAAGAAGCTCAGGAATGGTGTTTAGGCCCTGAGTTCAAGCCCCAGGACTGGCCAAAAAAACCAAACAATTAAAAAAAAAAAAAAAAAAAGAATCTCACAGATTTTTCTGCCCAGGCTGGCTTTGAACTGCTACCCTCAGATCTCAGCCTCCTGAGTAGCTAGGATTACAGGTGTAAGCCACTGGTGCCTACCTTCGCCTTGGTTACTTTTGAGGTTGGGTCTGACTTTATGTACTTTCCTCTGTAGCTGGTGCACACCACTTGCACTGTGCCCAGCCACTGGATGAGATGGAATCTTGTGAACGTTTATGCAAGCATGCTAGCCTCCAACTCTTCCCCATCTTTGCCTCCCAAGTATTCGGAATTACAGGCAGAATTATTTTATTATTTTACTTTTTATTTTATTTTATTATTTACTAAAATAAAATATATTTTTATTTTGTTATTACTGTCCTCTTTGTGTGTTTTGTGACTTTCAGCCTTGTGACATTTGTTTCTAGATTTTTAAATTACATTCCTTTCATTTGTACAGAAAGTTTTATTTTTTTATTTTTTTATTTTTTGGGTCCGGTCGTGGGGCCTGGACTCTGGGCCTGGGCGCTGTCCCTCAGCTCTTCAGCTCAAGGCTAGCGCTCTACTCCTTGAGCCACAGCGCCACTTCCGGCTTTTTTCTTCTTGCTTATGTGGTGCTGAGGAATCGAACCCAGGGCCTCAGGCATGCAAGGCAAGCGCTCTACCACTGAGCCATCTTCCCAGCCCCTGTACAGAAAGTTTTAAAGTTTAAGAATGTTATTGTTATTGTGTACGTGCAGATCCTGAGGCTTGAACTCAGGGCCTGGGTGTTGTCCTTCAGCTCTTTTGCTCAAGGCTAGCATTCTACCACTTGAACCACAACTCTGCTTCCTGCTTTTTGGTGGTTAATTGGTGATGAGAGTATCACAGGGTTTACTGCTACTTCTGGCTATAAACCACAATCCTTAAGATCTTAGTCTCCCGAAGTAGCTAAAATTATAGCCATGAACCACTGGCATCTGGCAAGAATGTTAATGTCTTTCTTTCTTTCTTTCTTTCTTTCTTTCTTTCTTTCTTTCTTTCTTTCTTTTCTTTTCCTTTCTTTTCTTTTCTTTTTTTTTTTTTTTTTTTGTTGGGTCATGGGGGCTTGAACTCTGGGCCTGGGTGCTGTCCCTGAGCTCTTCAGCTCAAGGCTAGCACTCTACCACTTGAGTCACAGCACCACTTCTGATTTTCTGTTGGTTAATTAGAGATAAGAGTCTCACAGACTTTCTGCCCAGGCTGGCTTTGAACCTCAATCCTCATCTTAGCTCCTGAGTAGCTAGGATTACAGGTTTGAGCCACTGGCACCCGGGAGAAATGTTAATTTTTTAAAGAAACATATTTTAGTGAAAGTATCAGAAAGTGTTAATTTTATCTGTGAAGAGCCAAGTAAAATGGTACTGTTCCTTGAGGTGTCAGATAGTCAGAAAATACAAGCTAGTTTATTTGGATGATATTTTTAGACAGATCCTTCAAGGAAGGTGCTCTACCTGTTGAGCCATGGTCCCGGTCAAAGATCCTTCTAAAGGAAATGTCTATCTGCACACCGGCTCTGTTTGCCTTAGTGAACCAGTCTGTTTATTTGTTTACCTTTTACCGAAGTAATGGTTCATTATAATTTTCTTTTCAGCTGCCTTTAAACATGTTTCATTTCTCAAGTTATTTTTCCTTTTATGTTATATTTATAAAAAGTCCAGTAACCAGAAAAGATTACCAAACAGGGCTTTTCAGAGCTGTTTATGTGAATGGCTAGAAAAACCTTAGACTAGTGTTTGTTTTTAGAGCTTAGCTCTTTTAGGTCTGCTAAGCCTAGAGGATCCCCTGTCCTGGCTTTGTTCATAATTACCCATAAGGTGTTCACTGCTCTTCTGCATCTAGCCTGACAAAGTCTGTGTGGACTCTTGTCCTCTTCGGGTCAAAGGCCACATTCAATCTTCTTTAGGTCTCCTTGAAACCCCGATAAAACTTCAATGCAAAGTCCAGCCTCTCTTGTAGTATTTGAAGTAGGTAATGCGCAACTGCTCAGTGCCATTGCTATATGTGCCCTAGATGTGTGTGTGTATTTGGAATGGGGTATGTATCAGGGATTATCTCTTGAACACTTTATATTTTGTTGTGTCTACTAAGAACTTTACAGTTGTATTTTTCAGCTTGCCTTCATAGATTACCTTCTGGGTTGTTCTTGTTAGTCCATTTTACAGATGAAGAAATAAAAGTTTAGAGAGAGCCAGGTAGCTCACGCCTGTAATCCTAGCAATGCAGGAGGCTGAGATCTGAAGATCACAGTTCAAAGCCAGTTTGGGCAGGAAAGTCCATGTGACTCTTATCTCCAATGAACCACCAAAAAACTGGTAATGGTGTTGTGGCTCAAGTGGTAGAGCACTAGTCTTGAGCTGAAGAGCTAAAGAACAGAGCCCAGGCCCAGAGTTCAGGCCCCACGACCAGACCCAAAAAAAAAAAAAAAGCACTATGACACTTGGAGATTTAGATTTTTGGGATACAGTTACTTACTATAAGCGTGGGTAAAATTCTATTAAAAGATTAAGGATTTATTGACTTTCATTTAATAGTTGCTTTTGTTCTTGTAATGGCTCTGGGGAGGGATCATAGTGTGGTTACCTTACTGTTGAGCAAAACAAATACAGAGAGTTCTAGGAACTTGCCACAGTGGTGATCTGCTTTGTGGAGAGTGTGGTCTTGAACCCACACAGACTGGTTCTTCAGTCTTTGATCAGAGTTTCTATGTAGCTGGGATTTCTGCCTTTACCCAAGAAAGTAACAAGAAATCCCCCTGGAACACTTAAATGAGGTAAACTTATTTGTTTTTACTCATTGCCAATTTCCCTAGAATATAGGAAAGTTAGATATCTTTAAACATATGCCAAATAATGTATTAGTTTAGAGTATATGTGAAATAAAGCCATGCAGCTCATGAAGAGAAGCTTCCCCTTGTCCAGAAAATTCTAATCTTCCTCAAAAACAGGCTCATAGCTGGGCACCAGTGGCTCATGCCTGTAATCCTAGCTACTTAGGATTGAGGTTCAGAGCTAGCTCAGGCAAGATTCTTTTTTTTTGGTCGGTGTTATGGGCTCGAACTCTGGGCCTGGGCGCTGTTCCTCAGCTCTTCAGCTCAAGGTTAGTGCTCTACCACCGGAGCCACAGTGCCACTTCTGGCCTTTTCTGTTTATGTGGTGCTGAGGAATCAAACCCAGGGCCTCATGCATGCGAGGCAAGCACTCTACTGCTGAGCCACCTTCCTAGCCCCTATCAAAGTGGTTTTTAAGGAGTTTTATTTGGATGGGTCAAATGATTGTTGATATAGTTTGAAACTTGTTGCTATTCATAATCCTTGGTGCTTAATCTTCCCAAGCCTTCCATTGTAGGCATTAGTTCCTGTTTAGTTCCTGAGACTCAAAGAGGTAAAGGATTGAGGTTTCCCATTTGCAAGGCCTTTAGAGTCTATTTTATATGGAGCTATTGGTTATCAGAGATGTCTGAGATGCTGGTGTTGGGAGACTGAGGGATGATAATATTCCAGCTAAGTAACTTTGAAAAGACCTATGGGTCCTATATGCTTAGCGGAGATAGAGTTGCTCTGTCACTTTCTACTTACCAATGCAAATTCTTGAGATGTAGAAATTGGCAGAGATTCCAGATTTGTTGCTTTATAATCTCCATTATTGCATGTTTAAGACAGGACTAGAGAATAATTTTCTTGTTAGTTACTCATCAGCCATCCTTTTTTCCATCATTATTAGTCCCAGAGCAGTTTTTTCTAAAAGATTTTAAAGTAAAGAGTGTATAGGAAATCAGATTTTTTTTTTTTTTTTTTTTTTTTTGGCTCTTTAAGCCAGGGTCTCACCATGTAGCCCAGGTTACAGAATCTTACAGTCTTCCTTCCTGAGCTTCCTGTGTGCTGGGATTATAGGCATGTGCCATCATATTCAGCTAGGATTCAGTTATTTTTTTATTACTTAACGTTTTGTTGACCAAGTTGATAGAGCTATCTTTTAAAATGCCTTTCCTCGCTCATTGTGATCTTTAAGGCTCTCTTTCCAGTTACCTCTCAATAGTATGCCCCCTCTACCCGCCTTGTGCATGTGTGAGTAAATCCTGGGGCTTGAACTCTGGTCCTGGGCACTGTCCCTGAACTCCTTTTGCTCAAGGGTAGTATTCTACCACTTGAGCCACAGCACCATTTCTAGCTTTTTCAGTGCCTAATTGGAGGTAAGAATATCACAGACTTTCCTGCCCAGTCTGACTTTGAACCACCATCCACAGATCTCAGTTTCCTGAGTAGCTAGGATTATAGGTGTGAACCATCAGCACCCGACTAGTATGCGCTCTTTTGATGACTTTATAGCTGAAAGATGAACATGGCAGTCCAGGTATTTACTTGCTGTCATTCAATTGGTAGATTAGTGAAGATCTATTTTAGTTTTTTAGTACTGAGGTTCATGCTTCATGCTTGTGAAGCAGGCGCTCTACTGCTTGAACCATGCCTCCACACATTCTTACTGTGGATAATTTTTAGATGTGAGAGTCTTTTTGTTCCAGTTTGCCTGGACCACAATCTTTCTATTTACATTTCCCACAGAGGCTCAGGCCTCTGTGCCCAGCTTTATCTTTTGAGAGGGGAATCTCATGAAATGTTTTCCTAGACTGGCCTTGAACCTCAGTCCTCCCAACCTCAGCTTCCTGAGTAGTTAGGATTATAGGTATGACCCACTAGCACCTAGCTTAATTTTTTTTTTTGGGTCCGGTCATGGGGCCTGAACTCTGGGCCTGGGCGCTGTCCCTCAGCTCTTCAGCTCAAGGCTAGCGCTCTACCACTTGAGCCACAGCGCCACTTCCAGCTTTTTTCTTTTTGCTTATGTGGTGCTGAGGAATTGAACCCAGGGCCTCATGCATGCAAGGCAAGTGCTCTACCACTGAGCCAACTTCCCAGCCCTCTAGCTTAATTTTTTTAAGTGAAACATCACAGGTATCTGTAAAATAATGTAGTAGAGGCTGAGTAGGGTAAGTACCTACTGCAATCTGTGAAAGTGGCTTCTTTCTTTTTTTTTCATGACTTTATTAGCATATGTTAGTTCTACAAAAAGTGGGTGATGTTGGGACATTTTCATTCATGCATACATTAATGCATACATACGTACATATATACATACAATGTATCCTGATCAAACTTTCTATATCACTCTTGTCCTCACTTCCCACCTTATTCCAAGGGATTTCAGTATGGTATTTCATATTCTGTATACCAACAGCTTTCATTGAGATACTTTATATCATCTTCAATACATAGTATTTTGCAATATACTTTGAAAATGTCCAACCAAGAGTGATTTAAAAAATGTTTTTTGAGAGTGAATATTTGGGATTTGAACTGCTTTTGCACTTTTGCAGTAAACGAGATCTAGATAGCTGGTAGATTGGTGTGAGGAGGGAGGGGAACTTCGTCCTGTCTGCCCAATAGTGAGTAAAACAGTGGGAGTGCATGGAAGCTTCTTGCTGGTTCAGTGGAGGGGAGCTTAGTGAGGTTGGCTGGTTCCCACTTGTCCTGCATATAGATGCTGACTTACATCTCTAGGCAATCAATCTCTAGATCCTAGAGATCTGGATAGACAGATAGGAATTTCAAAAAAATAAAAACTTAAGTTCGGCTGGTGGGAGCTGCGATCTGAGAATCACAGTTTGAAGCCAGACTGGCCAGAAAAGTCTGTGAGACTCTTATCTCCAGTAAACTACTCAGAAAAAGCTGGAAGTGGAGCTGTGGCTCAAGGGGTAGAGTGCTAGCCTTGAGCACAAAGAGGCTCTGGGACACAGCGCCCAGGAACTAAGTTCAAGACCTAGGACTGGCAAATAAACAAAACTTGTTCAGTGTCAACAGAATACTTTGTTGTTGAGCAGATGTGTTATGATTGAGTGATTATGAACTCAATAAGTCTTTGGAATAGTGTGTTTCATTAAGTATGATAGTATCTGTGCCTTTGAAACATTGTGATACACTGATGGTGAGGGACATTCATTTGGCACATTGCCAGTGTTTTTTTTTGTTGTTGTTGTTGGTTGTGGGGTTTGAACTCTGGGCCTGGGTGCTGTACCTGTATTCTTCAGCTCAAGGCAAGTGTTCTACCACTTGAACGACAGCACCACTTCTGGTTTTCTAGTGGTTTATTGGAAATAAGAGTCTCACAGAGTTTCCGGTCCTGGATGGCTTTGAACCATGGTCCTCAGATCTCAGCCTCCTGAGTAGCTAGGATTACAGGCATGAGCCACTGGTGCCTGGCTACACTGCCAGTATTAGATGACCCAGGGCCAAGTCACTGCTTTCACTATGCAAACTTGTTTTGGTTTCAGAATCTTATTACTTGGGCTGTCTTGTACACAGGAGAAGAAAATTTTCAATTGTTATTATAAAGGTGATGTATAGAGGGGTCAGGTAATGAGTACATTTCTTTTTGGACAATGTCACTGTGTCTTTCTTTTCTTTCTTTTCCTTCCTTCGTTTCTTTCTTTTTTTTTTTTTTTTTTGTTGGTCGTGGGGCTTGAACTCTGGGCCTGAGCGCGCTGTCCCTCAGCTCTTCAGCTCAAGGTGAGCGCTCTACCACTTGAGCTACAGTGCCACTTCCTCTTCCTTCGTTTGTTTCCTTCCTTCCCTCCCTCCCTCCCTCCCTCCCTCCCTCCCTCCCTCCCTCCCTCCCTCTCCTTCCTTTCTCTCTCTCTCTCTCTCTCTCTCTCTCTCTCTCTCTCTCTCTCTCTCTCTCTCTCTCACCAGTCCTGGGGCTTGAACTCAGGGTCTAAGCACTGTCCCTCAGCTCTTCAGCTCAAGGCAAGCGCTCTACCACTTGAGCCACAGCACCACTTCTGGCTTTTTCTGTTTATGTGGTGCTAAGGAATTGAACTCACAGCCTCATGCATGTGAGGCAAAAGCTCTACCACTGAGCCACCTTTCTAGCCCTATTTCTTTTATTAGTAAAAGAAATGATTGGAACCAAGGGTATAGCTCAGTGCCAAAGCTTACTTAGCATGCACAAGTCCCTGAATACTGTTGCCAGAATCCCTCCCACATACATTGAAGTATACATTTGACTGCTTTACTATGAAGTGTGCAGATCTATGTCTATCAATACACCTATGTAATCTTTTCCATGATAACATTTGTAATACTCCAAAAAGCTTTCTTCTGTCCCTCTTAGCTAAAAATGCCCCTTCTTCAAGGAACCACTATTATGATCTCTCACCACTGAGTTTTGCCTGGGACTGTTTTTCTTGTTCTCCACCATCTCCTTTAGTCCATGCAGTGGGGTGAGAGCAGCCTATAGTCTTTAGGTGCCAAATGCTACATTAGATACATTCCCAGACTTACATAAATCTTCCCATAAAACCCTCAGACCTGGGCTTTTGAAACCTATCCCAACTCAGCCCCATCTCACTGACTCCAGAGTCTGTTTTATAGTGTTCAGTATCTTCAACTAACACTTGCTGTAATCATTATCAGTCATTAATAGTCACTTTAGAATCTTTGGTTGTTTATATAGTGGTACTCATTTCTAGTTGCATTTAAGTGATCAAAAGATTTTTTGCAATCCTACTACTTCAGAGGCTGTGATCTGAAGATCACAAAGCTAGCCCTCTTATCTCCAATTAATCACAGAAAAAGGGGAAATAGCACTGTGGCTTGAATGGTAGAGCCCAAAGGACCTCATGGACAGCATTCTAGCCCAGAGTTCAAGCCCCAGGACCAGCAAAAAAACAAAACAGACTGTTTTTCTAGTGGGGTTGTGCTATAAGGACAATGGCAGTTTCTTCATTTAACAAGTACCTTATTTATGCCACATTGCCTGCTGGCCAGAGGAGTTGTAGAGGGAAAAAGTTTCTATCTAGCCTTTCTCCTGTCTCTTGATGGAGGAGACAGATAATGATCTGTAATCTCAAGCTGAGTGCTATATATGACTATGACAGACTGCACCAGGCTGCACAAGAGTCTCAAGGAAACCAGCCTGGGCTTGAGCCCTAGAAGAGGCAAAGGCTCTGAGGAGGGTAAAGCTCAGGAGCAGTGCAGGCAGAGAAGGGAAGGCCAGAGTTGTTCCAGGCTAGAGAAGTACTTCCTATGTGTCAAGCACAGTAGATAACTGCTTGGTACGGGGGGGGGGTGGGGGGGGGGTGGGGGGGGTGGGGGGGGGGAAAGGTTAAGTAACTGGGGCAGGAGGCACAGGGGAAAACAGCCTATCCATGTGAAGGTGTTGGGTTTTTACAGTGAACGTAATGGTGGATTTGCAATTCATGTAGACCACTGGGCTGGGAGTGCAGAAGGCAGTTAACAGTAGGTATGAAGAGGAAACCAACTTGAATGATATTCACGCGAAATGAACAGGACTTGGTGACTTTCATTTGTAACTGATGAGTTGAATTCCAGTATTAAAATATAAAATGGGAAAGTGAGTTTTTACAAAAGGTTTTAGTTTTTGTAAGTCATTAATGGGAATGAAATAGGCTTTTCCTTGTTGGTGAAAGGACAGTATTTATTTGCTCCATAATTTTGATGTGCATGACTGTATATAAGGCCTAGAGTGGTGTAATTTTTTTTTAAACTAGGGCCTTATGTTTATAATGCATGAACCATATCCAGCCCTTTTTGCTTTGGTTATTTTTTGAGACAGGGTCTCTTTTTGCTTGGGCTGTTTTATAGACTGTTAGCCTTCTGTTTACACTTCCTGTTGTGCTTCAGACTACAGATGCCTGTCATAGCATCCAGCTTTTTCTGTTGAAATGGGGTTCTCTTGCATGTTTTGCGCAGGCTGGTCTTGATCCTCCCATTCTTAGCCTTCTGAGTAGCTAAGATTACAAGTATGAGTTGCCATGCCCAGTTGTATGATAATTTTTCTTTTTGTCAGTTGTGGGGCTTGAACTCAGGGGCTGTGCCCTATCCTTGAGCTTTTCTGCTCATGGGTAGTGCTCTACCACTTTGAGCCACAGCCTACTTCCAGTTTGGGGGGTAGGGTGGGGGTTGTCATCCAGGGCCCAAGGCCTCCTCACTCACACATAAAGTTCTAGACCTTGCCTATGAGAATGTCCTCTCCTGAAGTTCAAGTGTCTAAGACTGAAGATGTCTAGAGATGGCAAAACAAGCCCCCTGAGCTCTATGATTGGTGGTTTCTGGAATCCTGGCCCTAAGGGGTCGTCATTCAGAATCCAAACCATACAGTTCATGCTGAGCTGAAGCTGTTCTCTCCAGTCAGCTAAAATTCAGACCTCTCCCCACCCAGACTCCATATTTCCTGTTACATAACTGCCTGACAGTTTAAAATGAAGGATGGTGGTGTGGAGGGCAGAAGCTTCTCATTCAAGGAATAGAAGACTAAGGACAATGCTGCTACCAAGCCATGCATAATAAAATTGTAAGGCAAGGCACATTTCTTCCCCCTGGAATTTGTATTTTGCTATGAGTTCCTGGTATTCCTGTGTTTGGGTTGTATCTTAGACTTTTAATGCTTGCAAAAACACAAGGTCTTGTTTACCCAAAGAGTAAATAAGCAGGCTACTTGAACAGCAATTTAGGAAAGCTGAATATGTGTAATCTCAGTTCAGTGTTGTGATGAAAGAATACACTCATAATCTGACACCTTTAATGAAATGCATCATCATAATAGTGTTGTAAAGTAATTAGGGAAACTCAACCCCCAAATTACTATAATTAGTATTAATTTTTGCATGGTGAAGTAAAAAATCAAATTTCCATAGTTTCGTCTTTATTTGTTGGTTCTCCAGCATCTTTAATTAGTATTCCTGTCAGTATTTTTGTTGATACCTATGTGGCTGCTCCTCATCATTTAAATGTTGGGGCTCCCTGGATGAAAACAAGAAACCTTGGAGTGGCGCTGTGGCTCAAGTGGTAGAGTGCTCGCCTTGAGCTGAAAAGCTGAGGGACAGCGCCCAGGCCCAGAGTTCAAGCCCCACGACCGACCAAAAACAACAACAACAACAACAAAAAAAAAAGGGGCTGGGAAGGTGGCTCAGTGGTAGAGTGCTTGCCTTGTTGCATTCATGAGGCCCTGGGTTCGATTTCCCAGCACCACATAAGCAGAATAAAGCCAGAAGTGGCGCTGTGGCTCAAGTGGTAAAGTGCTTGCCTTGAGCTGAAGAGCTGAGGGACAGCGCCCAGGCCCAGAGTTCAAGCCCCACGACTGACCAAAAAAAAAAAAAGAAAACAAGAAACCTGGGTTTTCTTCTCTAGCAGCCCCCTAGAGAGTGCTTGGTACTCAGGTTCATTCTCTTTCCCCACCCAGCTCAACCAGAGACTAGACCATGTGCCTTCTCCCTAACCCTTGCTGTTCTGGGAGTCCTGAGCCTGTGGAGAACAGGTACTTGAGATCATGCTGTTGGAGTGAGAGAGGCTTCAACCCCAGAAGAGTTGGCAATGCATTTAATAAGTGAAAATATCTTGTTTATCTAATGATAAAGATGGAAGAGAGACATATATTTATAGAACTGCTTTCAACTATAGAGCTGGTTTTAGGTTAGAAAAAGGCCCTAGGAGTAATATTTTGATATCTTGCTTAGAGGATTTTTTTTTAAATTTTATTTTATTTTATTTGAGAACATACTGTACAGAGGGGCTACAATTACATGGGCAGGATAATGCATACATTTCTTACCAAGCATTGCAGCCTCCTCCTTTGTTTACCCTTCACCTCCCTTCCTAGCCTCCCCCCTCCCCCCATCCAATTATACCCCCCTCCCCCCCCCACCCCCCACCCCCCAGCTTAGAGGATTTTTGAACATGAGTGAGTAAGCAGACTTTTTTTCCCCAGGCTTAAAAAGTTTCTAAAAATGATTCTTAGACTAGGCAATTTTTTTTTTCCTGGGTGGGCTTGGGCACTATCCCTAAGTTTTTTTGTTTTGGTTTTTTCCTCAAGGCTAGCATTCTACACTTGAGTTCCACTTCTGTCATTTTTTGTGCTTTATTAGAATAAGTGTTTCACGTACTTTTCTGCTTGGACTGGCTTCAAACTGGGATCCTCAGATCTCAGACTCCTAACTAGCTAGAATTACAGGCATGAGCCTCCAGTGTCTGGTGAATTCTTGGTTTTAAAATAATTATTTAGGGCTGTGCTAATTCCAGATCCAAACTGTTTTCTCCGTTAACCTTTCAAAGCCTCTGAAGAATCTGGGGGAAGCTCCATGTCTTCATCTTAGTAGCACACTGAGAAGTCATACCACAATATGCTTTTCAACAAATATTGCTGAATTAGAATCAAATTTGTATTAATATAAACATGAAATTACTTTGGATTGAGACTACTACTTCTGTTCTCAATGGAGCCTGCGATACAAGAAAAATTAGACAAAATGTTCTCTATGAAGTCTCTATTTTAAGAAGAATGATTCAGAGAGGAACTTAGGCTTGAGAAACTTCCAACAACAAATGAAAGTGAGTTGCCAAGTCTTCCAAATGTCTCATCTTGAAATTTCCGCTGGGCGCTAGTGGCTCACGCCTATAATCCTAGCTACTCAGGAGGCTGAGATCTGAGGATCGCAGTTCAAAGCCAGCCCAGGCAGGAACATCTATGAGACTCTTATCTCCAATTAACCACCAGAAAACCGGAAGTGGTGCTGTGGCTCAAGTGGTAGAATGCTAGTCTTGAGCTGAAGAGCTCAGACAGAAGCACCCAGGCCCAGAATTCAAGCCCTACAACCAACAAAAAATAAAAGAAATTTCCCTCATTTTGTCTCTTTGTCCTCCTTTGCCTCTGAAATATACTCTGCCCCCATGAAACTGAAAAAAGTTTCAGAGCACTCAGAGTCCTGTCTGTATTGTTCAGCTGGGAATTGGAGTGAATAAAAATAAGGGCGGAAATTGGACTACAGAGTTTTGGGGAAATCCCTCAAGTTATTTGGAATATTCCATCTTGGTCTTCTACCGCACATTTATTGAGCACCTGCTGTGAACAAAGACCTCCTTGTTTTCTAAAGCACAGCAGCTTCTCTGCTGCCTGTAATGGCTTGTCCCTCCTTTCCGGGCTGCCTATCCTGCAGCTGCTGCGTTGGTTTGCATGTGGGTTGTATTGGAGATTTGGCCCTCAGTGTGGTTGTTTGGAGGTGGTGGTCATAGGGAGAGGAGAGATCTGATGGGACCTCCCAGTTCTTTCTGGACAGTACTGACCCAGAATCCTCTCTGGCTTCCTGTCTCACCATGTGATTGATTGTCCCTTGCACATACTCTTGTCATGATGCCAGTGCCACACCCTTGAACCTTCAGAGCTGTGAGCTAAATAAGCATCTTTTCTTTCTAAAGTACTTAGTCTTCAGGTATTTCCTATAGTAACTAAAAACTAACGTTCTATCTTACCTTACTTGGTGCCATAGCAGAATGGCCATGTTTAAGGGAGGGCCTTTCCTTTTACCGTTAGACATAGATCTCTTTTTTTGGGGGGGGTGGGCAACACATACTCCTGTCTGTTTCTTATTTTATTTATTTATTTTTGGTCGGTGTGAGGCTTGAATTCAGGGCCTGGGCACTGTCCCTGAGCTTCTTTGTGCTCAAGGCTCTACCACTTGAGCCACAGCACCACTTCCTGTCTGTTTCTTTATTTGGCCCACCACTAACCCTCTTCCGGCACCTGGGTAGGCTTTCCTTAGGTCTGTTTCCTCAGGTTGGGGAAGAGCAGGGGAGAAGGAAGATCGTGAGGAGTTGCTCTGAAACCAGCTGGTAACTTTTCCTTTCCTACATGCATGAAGGACAGACTGCTGCTAGAGAAATGTGAGGGTCCCACCCTCCCCCTGGCTGAGTGGAGAGGTAGAGTTGACTTGGGGTGTCTAGATGTCAGTGATATTTCACTGTCTGCCAGAACTTGGACCCCTGGGTTCCAAATCACTTATCACAATTCTTATAATCACTAAATAGATTCAACTTGATGCTTGAAAATTAGTTTTGTAAGATAATTCACATTAATGTGCCAATAAAATGGCATTCTGCCTTGCTGTTTCTGTTAAACTAACCCACCTTCCAGTGGTGTGATGTAAGAAAGGATCCCTTTGAGTAGAGGCTTTTTGCTTGCTTCCTGCAGGATGATGGGGAACTCAGCTCTATACTGCTTCTCCTCTGGACTGAGCCCACCTCTTTGGTCTGGTTAACTTCACACTGATTTGAGGGTGGAGCCATGGATGATGTTAATAAGCAACCTGCAGAACTCTGGGATTATGTGGTCCCCAAAGTGGAGGAGAAGCTGTCCCTCCTTTCCAGGCATTCCTCCCCCTGCTAGCATGTGCACCACACCACCTCTTCTGAAGAGCTCCAGAAAAGCCCCATCTTGTTCTTCTTTCTACCCATTCTGCTATATGTCTTGCCCTTCTAGAGTTTGCTGCTGTGATTGAAGTCACAACCTGATACTGTGGGTGTGGAATGCTTCCTCATTGAAAATCAAAGAATTCAGTGCTGCTGTGGGCTGGTGACTCCATTTGAAGGCAAATGTGACTTGGGAGGGTTGTGTATAATCCTAGGAGTTTGGGTTCTTTAGCTGATGGACCTGGGGCCAAATGCCAACTCCCTGCTTTGCAATGAAGTTATTAAATTCTAATTGTCTCAGTTTCCTTGCTTCCCAAATGGGGGTCACAATAATATTTACCTCACTGGTCATTGTGAGGAAGCAAGGAACTAATTAACCCACAACAAGTAGTTGTCAACAGCCCCTGGTACATGGTTTGTGCTTGTTAAATGTCAGCTTTATAACTGTTGTACAAGGCTAAGCCAGTGGCAGATAAGGCTCTGCCAACAAGTTCATCCCTAATGCATGCGCCTCTGCATTCTGAGTAGAAAATGAGCAGGGGAAAAAAAGGCAGCAATAGGTCTTGCTTGTCTGCTTCTCAAAAGTCATCTCGTGTAGCAAGCACAGCATGTGCTGAGTGAGTCTCCTTCGAGATGCTGCCGAGGCTGTCTCCTGAACTTCATAGTCCATTAAAAGCCTTCTGTTTTCTGTCACCTTCTGATTTGTTCAAGTGTTAAGTGATTGCAGACATCTATTTTTTTCCTTTTAACAGAACACCATATAACTATAGCATATTAACTGTAAATCTGACCAGTTGCTATAACATTTTAAACTTTATATAACAGTTATGGCTGGTTCTTTATGAACAGACTTGGAAGTCAGTCCTTAAATGTTCCCCAGAAGACCACTGTTTATAAAAGAAAATGAAATATTAACATGGAGCAGCCTTACCTTGAGGCCAAACTCATTCCTGTGTCTCTGAGGCTTTTTTTTTTTTTTTTTTTCAACAGAGAGAGGGCTTGAACTCAGGCCTCATGTTCTCATTTGGCTTTCTTCCTCACGGCTGACACTGTCACATTTCCAGTCAGCATTTTGCTGGTTAATTAGAAATGGAATCTTGCAGACTTTTCCGCTGGCTTTGAACTGTGATCCTCAGTTCTCAGCTTCCCGAGTAGCTAGGATTACAGGTGTGTGTGAGCCACTGGCATCCCACTGTCTTTGAGGCTTTTGCTGACCGGCTCACTTTTCCCCTCACTGCTTCTACTCTTAGTTTTGTGCAGAATCCTTCAACACTATTTAATCCAGCAAACATTAGGTACCTTCTTTGTACCTACAGTCATGCTGTCTCCAGTTCCCTTGCATCTGGGCCCATTAAGATTCCAGTAAGATCTGTTGTATACATGCCTTTTTGCCCATAAAGCTTTCCATGCTGTACTTTTTGCCAGCTTCTCGCCTCAGCTTAGGTAAGGCAGTAGGTGGTAGTTAAATGCCTCAGCTCTGGAGTTGTGCTGTGTGGGTTCAAATCCCAGTCCTGCCACTTGATAGCAGTTTGACTTTAGGATGACTGTTTAGGTCTTTATTTAATCTTCAGAGCAGCAGTAGTAATCGTGGCTATCATAGCATTGTTCAAAGAATCAAAGATGCAATCCACAAGCACACTTATGTATATTCTTAGCATATAATAGATTCTTTTTTTGGGGGGGGGGAGTGGAAAATCACTTTATTTGTCCCAGGGAGGGGGCAGCATCATCTCAGAACTTCTGGACTGCTGGGTTCTTGGTGAGGGCTATGACTATTATGTTTATGTCACAGCTTACAGGAAGTCTTCCTGATTCTGATTCTGCTTGTAAGGGCCCTTGAGCCTGACCTATGGCTCTTATCATTGTACTTACTATGCTGCATTGTAATTTCTGTTTGTTTCTATTCACCTTTACTCTCCCTTGTCCTTCTCTTCCCCCTTGCTAGGCAGGTACTGTATGACTTGAGCCAAGCCTAGGTCTGAACCTTGAGGTTCATTTTGGAAGTGAATCTATCTAAACTTACAGATTGCATATTGATAGCCACTGTTGGCTAGTAAAAGAACCAGGAGTTTTTGTTTGTTTATATTTGTTTTGTAAACAGATGTTAAGGGGAGTAGAGGTTTATGGAGAGACTCAGAAGAACATGTGTAAGTGTTCTAAGGATAAAGAAGTCCTCCTCCAGAGGACTTTATTATTATTATTTTTTTGAGTAAGACTAAATATAAGAATAAATACACTTGCCAGACTGTGGCAGGAGGGTTGGTAGTTTGAGGCTAGCGTGAGCAAGGGGGCTAGGAATGTGGCTTAGTGGTAGAGTGCTTGCCTTGCACACATGAAGTACTGGGTTCGATTCCTCAGTACCACACACGCAGAAAAAGCCAGAAGTGGCTCTGTGGCTCAAGTGGTAGAGTGCTAGCCTTGAGCAAAAAGAAGCTCAGGGACAAGCCCCAGGACTGACCAAAAAAACAAAAACAAAAACAAGCAAAACAAAATAATAAAAGAGGCAAGAGCACTAGGATGAAAATTTCTATATTTCTAGGACTGTGCTAATACTGTACACGAGATCTCATTGAATCTTCACAAAAGCCATACTTGCATTGGTTACAGATTTCCACTTTATAGATGAGGAAACTGAGGTAAGATTGAATAACCTGTTCATGTCCTAGACCTAGAGAGTGTGTGAGTTGGGATTCTGTCTGGCTGCAGAGCCCGCATTCCTTAGATGCCATGAGAAATTTATGCATTTTGTAGCCCACCAAATTCAAGCTACCATTTTCATTCAAGCTACCATGTCCACACAGGGTTGTTTTGCCACAAACCTTCCTTCCTTGCTAATCTGCACACCTGACTTTGTGTTTCAGCAAATTTTCCAAGGTCAAAATCCATCCTTGCAAAGATGCATCACTGTTTGTCCCTGATGGGAGGTGAGATAGGACAGTGCCTCTCAAGATCAAGCTTGTGAAAAAGAGGGATATTTTCTCACCCCAGGGTAAAGGGAAGAGCCAGAGAGAACTGTAGAAGGACCCTGCAAGAGCTGAAGGAATGGTTCTGGCTACTCTGTGGTAGTGAAGGGAATGGTGGTCAGCCCTTGGAGTGCTTCTGAGTTGGAAGAGAGTAAAAGCAGGAAGTGGGTTTGAAGAGCCAGTGTGCTTTTGACCTTGTGCCTAAGTTCCATAAGGCAAGGGAAAACTAGTGGTATCTCCAGGGGCTAGGTGAGGGGCTATGTGAGGAACGATGTGAGGGCTATGTTTTCTGAGCATCAGATAGAGAACACTGACTTCAAAAGTTTGGCAGGAACAGGAACTGGAAGAATAGAAACAGAACAGGCATTTGAGGGGCCAAGGTGGCCAGCAAAGCCTTTCTCTTCTGCTGGGAGCTCTGTTCTGACCACATCTGAGGAGAATGCTAGGACCTGTTGCAAAGGGAGAACTGAAGATGGCCACGTATGGTAATGGTAACAATTGTCACATACTGAGTGCTTGCTGTATGCCGGGGACTGGGAACATGTATTTCCTGTTACATCTTGGTTGATCTGTACAGCAACCTCAGAGAGTAAATACCAAACTCCTCTTTATATATGAGGAAACAGAGGTTTAGAGTTTTAAAGCAACTTGTCTAGGGTCAGACAGTTGTAGAGCTATAAACTGAGTCATAGAATAAAATGAGCAAATTAATTATATAACCCAGGAAAGGTGTTTTTCTTACTGAGAGCAGAGGAAATGATTCTGAGTTCAGATGGAGAGGAGAGTAGATCAGTTTGACCCTTAGTTTGGTTCTATACTGCTTTCCACCCTTCACCACCATCCCTCTGCAAATTTGGGCCTGTTACAAGCTGTTGGAAGGAAGGATGTCTGCATTTTTTTCATGGCCCAAGTCCCCTTGCAGAGGGAAAGAAGGTTTCATAAAGTCAGCTTTGTGGATAATGAGTGTTTAGGGATGTTGGCTTGGTTCCACAGCCTTCCAGGATCTAGTTGTACTTGGCGTAGAATAGAGGTTTGTGTGTGTGTGTGTGTGTGTGTGTGTGTGTGTGTGTGTGTGTGTGTGTGTGTGTGTGTGTGTGTGTGTGTGTGTGTGTGTGTGTGTGTGTGTGTGTGTGTGTGTGTGTGTGTATTTTTCTTTTACTCTGTTTATGGGTGTTAATATGAACGTGTGTGTGTGTGTGTGTGTATTTTTCTTTTACTCTGTGTTTATGGGTGTTAATATGAACCAGCCAGCCAGGCCTGTGAAGTCTGCTCAGAGGCTGGTCTTTACATACATTTTCTTTTAGCTTTCCTTTCAACTGTCTTTAGGTTTCTTATTATGATTTTATAGGTTCCAGAGACTTGAATCTTATAGCCCTCAGTACAGATTATAGTCCTCATAAATGAGTTGAAGATTTGTACATATTCCCTGCTTCCAAAAGCGTCTTCAGGGTGAACATAGCTGCTTTCCAAAAAGCTGCTACAATGCATTTTCCTGCTTGTCTCTGCCATTAACCCCATCTAAAGGAGACATTCCTTGGGGTAATTTGTTTCAGTTTCATGTTTCCTGCGGCAGAGCTATTTCTGTATGTGGTTTGGCAACCATTGGCCAAGGGGCTTTTGAATTTCCAAATGGGTGTCTCTGCCATGAGTTAGAAATGTGTTAGAAGTGACGAGGTAGGGAGATGGAATGACTGGAGAGGCATCTGTTCATTCACTCATATCACCTGATTGTCAAAGATTTTTTTTTTTAATTTCTAATTTTTTTTTTGCTGGTCACAGGGCTTGAACTCTGGGCCTGGGCTCTGTCCCTCAGCTCTTCAGCTCAAGGCTAGCGCTCTACCACTTGAGCACAGCGCTACTTTGGTTTTCTGGTGGTTTATTTGAGGTAAGAGTCTCACAGACTTTCCCATCTGGGCTGGCATTAAACTGTGATCCTCAGATCTCAGCCTCCTGAATAGCTAGGATTATAGGTGTGAGCCACCAGCACCTGCCTCTACCATCACTTTGGTTTTTCCTACCCAATAAATATATATCTTTTAGCTTTTGTTGTTGAAGCCTAATGTTTTAAAACAGGTAGCTTAGCAGTTACTGTAATATTTATTTCTATTAGACTTTCTATAGTGTTCTCATAGTTTTTCCTTAAATTAATTTACAAGGAGATTTCTAATTCTTAGTACCTTACTGGTTTCTATTAGTTATAGTTGTACATTATTCTTTTTCTCAGAAGCTTTGACTATCTTAGCAGGCCCTTTTATGTCTGAATGATTAAGTTTTTTTTCTTCTGAGTCTTCTATAAATGCTCTTTAGTACTTTTTTTTCCTCCAAGTAGTGTGGTCCTCCCACCCTAGTTTCTGCTCATAGACTGTTTGCTAAAGTCTTTTTTTTTTTTGGGTCCGGTCATGGGGCCTGAACTCTGGGCCTGGGTGCTGTCCCTCAGCTCTTCAGCTCAAGGCTAGCACTCTACCACTTGAGCCATAGCGCCACTTCTGGCTTTTTTTCTTTTTGCTTATGTGGTGCTAGGGAATCGAACCCAGGGCCTCAGGCATGCAAGGCAAGCACTCTACCACTGAGCCACCTTCCCAGCCCCATTGCTAAAGTCTTATATGACAAATGACATCTATAGTGATTGTTCCTAGGCCCAGGGATGGCACTTGAGCCACTCCCTTCACCCTTCTGGTTTAGTTATTGTTTTAAGTAGGTTCTTGAATTTATGATCTACCAGCCTGGACTTGGTCATCCTCTTTATGCTTCCTGAGTAGTTGGGATAACAGGGGCATACCACTACTCCCAGCTTCATCAATTGCTAACTTTTTACCTTTCTGATTTCAGCCTCCCAAGTAGCTAATATTACAGATGTGAGCCATCATGCCTCTGGAAGAAAACAGTACTTTTTATTGTGGAATCTTAGATCCCTGGGCTATGGACTTTAGAGGTGTAGAATGAGCAAAAACGAAAGTAGATTTCATGTTGGAATAATCACATCATTTAGATGTTATTTAAAGCAAGCTCTAGGATTCACTGGCAGACTTGTTACCTTGGTTTTTCTACCCCGCCCATCCAACTCCCAAGAGGAGGAAAGCTGTTCTTGGAGCTGCTGCTAGACACCAGACCCAGTCTCTGACTGGAGGCTTGACCTTACTTCCTCTCATTAGTTACCAGGTATTAGCCCTAGGGCTTGCCTGTGGGCAGTAGAGGCATGGGTCCTGCTGTTGAGCAATTTGTAATTATGGTACAATATGAAGCAAGTGATAATTATTGTATAGTGGTTATAAGGTGGCCTCTGGCACCAGGTTGTCCCTGCTGTATGACCCTTGATCACTTAGTGTATCTTCGCCTCAGTCTGTCCATTTGCAAAATGGGGTCATTCCATCAGGATCAAATAATCATGGGATGATGCTGGGTATATCTATGTACTCAGTAATACAGCTATTATTGTACTAACTGTACAAGTGCTGCAGGAGTTGAGAATTGGAGGTGAGCATGGTCAGGAGAGGTTTCCTTCCTTGGGCATAGAATGGTCATATTGAGAGAACACCTGGAGGTGGTGGGTATCCCAGAAGAGGGCAGTGTGCATATGTCTTAGGGCCCTGTTACATCTTAGAAGCTGACCAAGGTAGGAAATTAGGTTGTAGATTGTGTGTGTGATTTGGGGGATAGGTAGTAGGATGAGTTCATAAATAGGCATAAAGAGTAGCTTTTAAAGAGGGATAATGTGTTCCTGAGCTGTGGAGGGACAGCAGGAACTGAAGTTCAAGGAGACAAGTCAGGTGTGTGTTTCCAGGCTGGGTTGAAGGGAGGAGCAGCAATCAGAGTGGGAGGCCAGCCATGAAGCTGTTCTGATAGTGCATACCATTTGAGTCTGGAGAAGGGGTGGGGGGGGGAGGATGAGGGAGGGAAGGACATCGAGACAGCTCTGCAACACGCACAGTTAGATGACTGATGGAGGCACTAGTGCAAAGTGTCCTGGATCTTCAACCCTGAGAGAAAGCTGCCAGAGGGACAAGAATAGGAAAGAAATGCAGGTCAGTAGAAGATGCAGCGAGTGACAAGCTAGAGAGCAATTGCTCACCTGTTCCCTAAAACTAGAGGAGCCCCTAGAGGGCTTCTTTTGAGAGGATGGGGTTAGGGAAGGGCAACGGTGTGAATCTGGGATCAGGAGGCAGGGCTGATATTTCTTTATGTGTGTGTGTGTGCTGGTACTGGGATTTGAACTAAAGGTCTGGGCACTGTCCCTCAGCCCTTTTGCTGTAGGCTAGCAGTCTCCCAATTGAGCCACAGCTCTCCTGCTGCCTTTCTGGTGGTTAATTGAAGATAAGAGTCTCATGGATTTTCCTGCCCTGGCTGGCTTTGAACTACAATTCTCAGATCTCAGTCCCCAGCCTGAGTAGCTAGGATTACAGGTGTGAATGACCAGGCACCCTACTAAGACTAACGTTTTCCTGGTTGATTCACAGGGCATCTGGCTGTGCACAGCCTGCTTTGTGTAAGTTGCACATGTGGATATTGCTTCCTGGTGGCTACCGCACAGCTTTATCGCTTCCCTTCCCCCATCCTCTAATCACACAGGCTTTTTAGAGTGTCTGGTAGAATTTGGGTTCCTTCCATAAGGGACCCTCTGAAGCTTGATAGAAAGCAGGACTATTACCTTTCCATCTCTGTATTCATGGACTGCATGACTCTGCTCTTATATGAGTGTCTAGCTCTCCTGCTTAGATAGGCCACACTTAGACACTGATGAGGATGCAGCCCAGTGGAAGAGCAGAGCAGCGGGGAGCCCTGAGCCCCACAGGAACATTTGAGGGGCTCAGATTTTCACGCTTGGAATCAGCCTGTCAGAAGTACTCTGTCATAGGCAAGCTGTAATAGTATGATAAGGAAGAGCCCTGGTTCCCCCAGGCCACGGTTTTAGCCCAAACTTGCAAGTAAATGCATTATCCCAGCAGGGTGGATTGGTTAAGGACCCTATCCAAGTTCGCTTTGTCTCTCCGTCCTGCAATTATTCCTTTTAGAGCTAGTCTCTCTCTCTTTGTCTTTCTGTGTCTCTCCCTCTCCTTTCTCCCTCCTTCCTTTCCTCCTTCTGTCCCTCATTCCTTCCCCTCTCTCTTGTTCATGCATCGTTCCATGTACTGTTCTCATGCTTCTTATGTCATACCTTAACTCTTCACAATCGCCCCTATGGAGCAGGTACAGTTGTCATCATGGTTTATAAATGAGGGAACTGAGGCATGGTTAAGCAGTGTACACAGAGTTGCAAGTCTCACACTGAGGTGGTTGGGACAGAATCCTAGCAAGCTGGCTCTGGGACTGTCGCACTTACTACCACAGCCTCTCTCCATGTAGCTGGAGCCATTGTTTTGGAGGTGGCATCAGATCCCTCTTTGGGGTACTATTGAAGAAGGTTTTTTTGGGGGGGGAATATTACATGGTCACCGAGGAGGGAACAGTTGCTTTTATTATTATTATTATTTTTCAGTCGTGGGGCTTGAACTCTGGGCCTGGGTGCTGTCCCTCAGCTCTTCAGCTCAAGGCAAGTACTCTACCTCTTCAGCCACAGTGTCATTTCTGGTTTATTGGAGATAAGAGTGGTTTGTTGGAGATAAAAAGTCTCACAGACTTTTCTTCCCAGGCTGGCTTTGAACCGTGATCCTCAGATCTTAGCCTCCTGATTACAGGTGTGAGCCACCGGTGCCTGGCTAACAGTTGCTTTTTATATTCTATGAACCTTTTTATAAAAAACTTTTATTGTGAACATTGGCTGTGTAAATTTGGGCAAGTTATGTCACTTCTCCTAGTCTCAGATTCCAAATTTGTGTCACAAAGACAAGGTATGATGAAGTGACACCATTTACCTCACCTCTAGTATGAAGAGATGAATTAATGCCTAGTGCTCCATAAAGGCTTTTCTCTAAAGCACTTAGAATAGTATTGGAGTATATAGCAAGTGCTCACTCAGTGTGAGAAACACACTAGCAAGCTTCCAGTCCAGTTTGTAATGATGGTGGTGGTTTCATTTAACCCTCTTTGGTTAGATTTCATCTATTTTGACTCTCATAAACCAAAAGTACCTTGTATGGTGGGGCCTTGATTAGATTAGAACAGGTAAAAGAATGAAATTGTCCCACCCATGTTTGATCTCCCTGTCACAGCTAGCTGCCTAGAAAGGTTCCCACCTTTCTGGAGCATATCTTGCGATAAGCCAGATGGGGCACTGGACTGCCTTTTTATCTGTGTGTACTTAATAGATATCCAGGTAGATTTCTAGCTTTGGGGGCTGTTTTGGCTTTCATTATTGTCATTTTGTATATTTAGCTGTCTGCTTCTTTGTGTAAAACATTTTGTTTGCTGGGGGCCCATGGCTCGAGCCTGGCTCTTCCTAGCTACTCAGGAGGCTGAGATCTGAGGATTGCTGTTTGAAACCAACCTGGGCAGGAAAGTCTGTGAGACTTTCATCTCCAATCAAATCACAGAAAAGGCTGGAAATGGTGCTGTGGCTCATGTGGTAGAGTGTTAGCTAGCCTTGAGCAAAAGGAGCTCAGGACAGCGTCCAGGCCCTGAGTTCAAGCCTCAGCGCCTGCAAACAAAACCTTTGCTTGTCACGTTAATCAAAACATTCAACCTCTGCCTTTATTGAAGAGATTATACTGATTTACTATGATTTTTAAGTTATGAAACCCAGACACCTAAAAATGCCATTAGAGCTTTCTTTCCATGTTTGTTTTTGTGAAATTTTGTCTAATTCTCTGTGCTACATTGTTTATGTTCTGAAATTCATGAACTGATCTTTCTCTACCCTATCTTGGATTTCAGATTCATTTTTTTTTTTTTTTTTGGGTCCGGTCATGGGGCCTGAACTCTGGGCCTGGGCGCTGTCCCTCAGCTTTTCAGCTCAAGGCTAGTGCTCTACCACTTGAGCCACGGCGCCACTTCCGGCTTTTTTTTTCTGCTTATGTGGTGCTGAGGAATCGAACCCAGGGCCTCAGAGGCATGCAAGGCAAGCGCTCTACCACTGAGCCACCTTCCTAGCGCCTCAAATTCATTTTAATAAATGAAAACTGTTGGCTTCCTGTTGTACGAATTAGTATTTTCCAGAATAGTGAGTTGGTTTCTACATTTATCTAATGTAAGGTTTTTTGAAGATTCAAATTTTCTCCCAGTTCTATTGGAATATTCCTTTTTATTTGAAACAGAGCCATGTTGTATAGCTCAGGTTGCCTTTGAACTCATAATCTTCCTGCCTCAGTCTCCTAAATTCTGGGATTACAAACACGTGTCATTATGCCCAGCAAAATTTTGTTTTTAATGTTGATCTTTACTGTTTTCTCATCACTGTTTGTGGAGACACCAGTGGAGAGGGGGGTAGGAGCCTCTGGTGCTGGGTTTAGAGGGCCAATAGCATCAGTAGACAGAGCACAGGAGAAAACCTTGGCATCAGGAAAGCAGGTGGACGCTCCAGGTAGTGTTGCCAGCTGGGAGGAGCCCAGCAGAATAGAGCCTGGCTCCAGCCCTGCTTCATGCTCTGTGACCTGGGCAGGCTACTTAATCCTTCCAGCTCCCAGATTCCTGGCATGTGAAAAGGTTTGCTAGTGTTCACAGCACTAACTTTCTTTGGGGCTGATGAGGGGCTTCTCTGATTAGACTTTGTCTTCTCCCTGTTTTGTTCCCCTCTGAGGAAGCCAGTTCCTCTGCCTTTCTACAGTTCCTCTGATGCAAATTAACAACATTTTTGCAAACTTGGGGAATATTGTATCTCCTAAAAAGTCTCATTTTCACCCCATTTGCATGTTCATGGTCATGATTTTGTATGGTAAGATATTTATGGGAATGACCCTTCTTCTGGACTAGTAGAGGGAAGAGTTTTTTTTTTCTTTCAAATAAAGACTTTTTATGATGGATGGTACTGAGATTTGAACTCAGGGTCTCATGCTTCCTAGGCTGGTGCTCAACTACTGGAGCTAGGCCCTTAGCTCTTTTGCTTTTGGTACTTTTCTTTTTTCTTTTTGCTGGTCCTTGAACCCTCTGTCTGAGCACTGTTCCTGAGTTCTTTTTGCTCAAGTCTAGCACTCTACCACTTGAGCTTCAACACCACTACCAGCTTTTTCTGTGATATATTGGCCATTAGAGTCTCAGACTTTCCTGCCTGAGTTGGCTTTGAACTGTGATCCTTAGATCTCAGCCTCCTGAGTAGCTAGGATTACAGGTGTGAGCCACTGGCACCCAGCTTTGGTACTTTTCAAATACAATCTTGTGTTTATGTCTGGGCCAGCTGGGGCTACAGTTCCAACACATAGCTAGGATTTTAAGTGCTCCCCGCCGTACCTAGCACTTTTTAATTGGTTGAGATGGGGTTTCATCAGCTTCCTTCCCCTAACCCAAGGCTGGACTTGAACTGTGAGCTTCCTGAGTTCTGTCTCTGCCTTCTGAGTAGTTGGGATTACAGGCATAAAGATTGCTTTTATCTTGGATTTTCATGGCATTTTAGCTTTGCAGGTTCTCAGTTTTATTTTTATCTACAGAACCTTTGCCTTTCTTTTTTCACTTCTTAGAAATGACATTATTTCTTGGGCACACTGTTTGTACCTTAACCCAGATGGCTCAAGATGAGTAGAGGAGGGAAACTGCTGTACCTTTTCTTCCATTCAGATCAGAGCAGAGGATGAAGCCAGTTGGCTTCATGTACTTCCTTCATCCAGGAAAGTCCCTGAAATGTACAAGCAAGTCTGGGAAAATACACTCAGATAGATGTAAGAATTGGCTTAATAAATACCCTTTCTCTTATTATCACTTCCAAAAAGCTAAAGAATAGGAAAATGGATGAGTAAGAGTTAAAAACAGTGAGAGATTGATAATTATATGACTGTTCTTTTATGTTGCAGAGATGGGAGAGATTTACTGTAGGTAATTGATAATGTCTCAAGAAGGGTGGATAAAAAACAGAGGATGAGGCACCCAGTGGAAGACTAAGTTTTAGTCTCTGTACTAGAAAATCTGGCACAGGTTTGTTGGTTTTGTCTCTTTTCCATCCAGTGCAGCAAATTAAACCCTGGGGCCTCACTCATGCTAGGCAAAGCAGCCTACTACTCAGCTATATCCTCACCACCTAGGCTTTGACTTCAGTCCTCGTCCCAGTTCTGCTTAGAGCAGCTTTGACCACAGTGTCCTCTTCTACTAAATGAGAGAATTCATCTGGATTCTTTTTCAGGCCCCTTCATTTTTAGGATTCTGCATGTAATAAGTACTGGAGTTAAATTCCCAACTCCTGCCTCCTGTTTGCTTTTAAGACAGGATCTCATTTTATTAACTAGCTCCAAACTCCTAGGCTCAGTGATCATAATTACTGTGCACATTGCCTCAGTCCAGAATAGCTGGAACTACATTTACACCCTACTGCACCTGCCTCTGTAAAGTGATTTTTTAATTTGCATTTCCTCATCAGTAATGATATCAAGCATCTTTTCATGTGCTTACAGCCATTTATATAACTTCGTTGGAAGAATGTCTTTAAATCCTTTGGCTATAATGAATTGGTCTATATGTCTTTTTGTTTGTTTTTTGTGCTGGTCTTGGCGCTTGAAATAGGGCTTAGGCACTATCTTAGAGCTTTTTCTTTTTGGTTGGTCATAGGGCTTGAACTCTGGGCCTGGGTGCTGTCTCTCAGCTCTTCTGCTCAAGGCTAGCGCTCTACCTCTTGAGTCACAGCAACACTTCTGGCTGGTTTATTGGAGTTAAGAGTCTCACAGACTTCCTGCCTGGGCTGGCTTTGAACTGTGATCTTCAGATCTCAGCCTCCTGGGTAGTTAGGATTATAGGTGTGAGCCACCGGCAGGCACCCGGCTCTTGGTTAGCACACTATCACTTGGGCCACGCTGACATCTGGCTTTTTTGGTAGTTCATTGGAGATAGAGTCTCATGGACCTTCCTGAACAGGCTGGCTTTGAACCTCAACCCTCAGATCTCATGCTCCTGAGTAGCTAGGATTATAGGCATGAACCACCGGCCCCCAGCGACTTGTTCTGTTTATGTGATGCTGAGGATTGAACCCAGGGCTTCGTGCATGCTAGGCAAGCACTCTACCACTAAGCCACCTTCTCAGCCCGTAAACAAAAGAAGCTCAGGGACAGTGCCGAGGCCCTGAGTTCAAGTCCCAGGACTGGCAAAAAAAAAGAAAAAAGAAAAAAAAGAAAAAAGTTACTTTTTAAAAGTTTTGGTAATATGAAATTTATGTCACTGATCATTTTGTGACTACTTTCATAGACTTTATTAGCTAAGTCTGTGTTTTTAAATTTGAGATCAGCTATTTCTAATGGATTTCAAAATGCAGAATGTCAGAGGGGTCATGTGTAGAGTGATGAGAAGGCTGTTTTGGATTTAATCATGGAAGAACGATACGACTGTTTTGGAAGCAACTGCTTGTCCTTTAAACATTTGGCTTTGGGGGTATCATACCAATGTATGGTTTTGACTGTCTGACATCTTACAAAGGAGTTTTCCAGGCTAACGTCTGGAAAAATCCTATCCAGTTAGACGAAATTACTGCAGTTGAAAATTTTCAGGACTGAGGCTGTAGCTCACTAGCATGTGTGGTACGGCGTGGGTTTGATCCTTTGCACTAACACAATTGATTCTTTGCACTAACAAACTAAACAAAAGCAAGAAAACAAAACAAGGAAACCTCAAACAGAACAAAACCCAACAAAACCAGTCATTTTTATTTGAGAGCCTTGTGGTTTTCTTTGAACAGGGCAAGCTGCAGTGTTCAGCTGACGTTTTAGGGTGCTCATTCTAGACACTATGGCCTTACTCCCTTGCTGGATTGGCATTAGAGGACTGATTGAGCCAGGGAGCAGAATGGAGAAACTCCAGATATATAGCTCAGAGAGCTGAAAGCCATTTTTTTCTTGTACACGCTTCATATATTGAAGCATTTTTCCTGAAGGCTGATGAGGAAGGAAGCATTCGAGTTCCCAGAATACTTAGAACATTAAGGTGAAATGGGTGTTTGAGTCATTGAAATTGCACTTTGGCGCTTGCCTAGATCTTGGTTTGGCGTTAAGTGATTTTGGCGTTGCTCAGGCCGCTGCCTGGTCATGTTCTCATTTGTGCTCACACCAAGCTCAGGGGTCTTATCTACAGCCCTTTTCCCGGAAACTCACACAGAAATAAAATCCTTGCCATTTTGCCTCCGTCAGTGTTGGAAACTGGGCTGTGTGACAGCTGGCTCTGAGCCAAACTGCCCTTGCTCTTACACATGTGAAACCTGTTTCTCTTGGCTGAGGTATATAAAGAAAAAAAAAAAAACTGTCTACACCTTCAGTTAAAACAATCTTGCTTTATTCTCCTCTCCTTTCATCCTTACCACAGCCTTACTTTCTTCTCTCCTCCCATTTTATTTTAGAAATGAAAAGCTGTGGGTTAGTTCCTTTTCTGGTTATTTCAAACATGGGGCTGCTCATGTTTCTTCATTCTTTAGTTTGTCTTTTATAGCAGCAACCGTGTAAGGCCACTCTTTCACCCCAGTGTAAGAAGATCTTTTGAGTTGTGACTGTTAGACGTGTTTACCTGCAGATCTGACTTCACTTTTGTACTTTTCTGCCCAAGGGCCAACTGGTTTATATTTTAACATCCTAGCTTCCAAATAAAAAACAGACTGCCTTGATGCTAGTTTGCATTAAAAACTGCTGAGATGGTATGGAGGGGGCTGGGACTTGCTGATGGCAGATTTTGTCATTTGCACATGAATATGAGATAAGAACTGCTCAAAAGATTTGGACTCTGCTTTCCTGTAGCTTTACTTGCTTCCTATTTTTAAACTCAGTCAAGAGCCCAGAGGATAGAATATGCGCCTGCCTAGACACCTGCTCTGTAAGAGTACCTTGGAAGAAAGGTGTGTTCTCTTTTACCTGCCCCTCTAGGGAAGTGCTGATGGAACTGGCTAGTCCCTGGGCTTCTGAGTGTCTGGAACTTGTTCTAGAGTGCTTGGTACCCTCTGATCTGTAGAATGCATTGAAGGACACATGCCAGACAGCTTTCACCTCAGTGGGAGACCTCAGGCCTGGACAATGCTCCACTGCCATGGTGGTGAGGATTGCAGAGTGCCTAGCCTCACAGCCAGTCACCTTGGCACACAAGGGAACACTCAGGGTGGGGCTGCCAAGGGCCCCTTTGCCAAGGCTGGCAAAGGTCCTCCAACTGTGGATGGCCATGGACAGACATCTGAGGTCGTTATCTTCCAGTTTTCTCCATTTCTCCCAGATCAAGTGGGAAAAACCTCCAATCACTCTCATATGTAACCCGTGCTGACTTGGAACTCATGATCCTCCTGCCTGTTCCTCCATGATACAGTCACATGCCGCACATACAGCCCTGGCCCCCAAGGGTCTCAGTGAGCTGAGGAATTCCTGATTCCTGGCTGGGACGCAGCCATTATAAAAGTGCAGCAGGAAGCACTCCTCATGTGTAAACAAACCTGCCACAGCTGCCAGTCCCATCAGGTGATTGACCAATCCCATCTAGGTATGCAGGCATACTCTGTGATGTTTCACACCTGTACAATCTCCAGAGCACACATTCCTGTCATTAGATGATGTGTGGCTGCACTCTTTACTGTAAGGTCCGTGGATAAGATAGTCCATTCCTCTAATTCTATTAGGGCTGGGAATGTGGCTTAGTGGTAGAGTGCTTGCCTAGCATGAATGAAGCCCTGGGTTCGATTCCTCAGTACTACATAAACAGAAAAGGCTGGAGTGGCACTGTGGCTCAAGTGGTAGAATGCTAGCCTTGAGCAAAAAAAAAAAAAGTTCAGAGATAGTGCCCAGGTCCTGAGTTCAAGCTCAGGACCGGCCCGCCTCCCCCCCACCCCCTGCCAAAAGGTGCGCCCTCTAAGACTCTTATTTCTTCCCTTACTAAATAGAAACACCTGCTTCACAGCCTAAAGACAAATAGCAATATACAGTAGTCTCTCCATATCTACCTTTTGTTTCTTGCAGGGTCAGTTACCCATAGTCATATGCAGTCCAAAAGCAGTAAATGGAAATTAACAAAACATGACTTTAAATAGCTGTTCTCACAATATATTGTTACAATTGTTCTGTTTTAGTGTTACTATCATTGGTTTCTCAATGTGTCTATATTAAACTTCATATGTATATGTAGGAAAAGCATATTTCCAATAGGGTTCAGTACTGTTGAGGTTCTAGGCATCCACTGGTATGTTGAATACATCCTCCATGGGTCTATAGGAGGAACTGACCTATGGGCACAGCCCTTAGCAAGGTGCCCAGCACATGGTAGGCCTTGTTTCTGTGTTTAGATGACCAGAGAAGAGGATATGTGGCTGTGGCGTCTGAAGGGCACTTCAGGCCTGGCAGTGGGGAAAAAAGGTTGGTGGGGAAGGCAGAAGCTGTGGGACATGTTTGGAGAACAGGTAAGCTTGCCATCACTGTGCAGGAGTAGCAGTACAGATGGCATTAGAAAAGCATTGTGCTTGACCCACACATAGCATCAGTTCTTGCCTGAGTTGTTTTGGCCTTGTTCTGAAGGTAGAAGGGTTGCTACCAGAGATTTTAGAGTGGGTCAGTAATGATCAGACTCACAGTCTTTATAAAGCTGTCATAACGGAGCAGTTGTTAAAATGATGTCCCAAACAACTGAGCAAAGCCCACTACCTCATTACTTTGTTCTGTAGCTCTGTCCTGCTCATTGGATGCACTCTTTTCTCTGTCATTGAGGTTCCTGACACATCATCACTTAAATGAAGGCTTTACAACATTTCTTTCTCTGCAACGACCTCTCTTCCCTTTAGGGCACCTGTTTTCTTCTTATCAGAGACAGGAAGGGTCTGTTATGGCATTTATTTGTAATTAAGTTAAATGTAGTCAAAGCAAATGCTTTTACTTCTTATCCCTTTTAAAGCACATTTCAAGCCATTTATTTCTAATTGCAGTTTAAAAGGCTTTTTTTTTTCCCCTTAGAAGAATTTTAAGCATTAAGCAGATTGGAAACAGTCCTTTTAGACTTACTCAACTGGCCCCGAAACAGTCTATTTATCTATTTATTTATTTTAGAATAAGAGGACAGGGAGGATATCTGTAATCTTCTCCAAAGAGGAAGATATGGAATGGGGTGAAATTGTTTTGTGGAAAAGTTCCCTGCCTCGGCATCCCCTGGGATTTGGAACATATCCTGCATGGGTAGATGGGCAGATGGGAGCTCCTTGTGAACCCCAGGCAACTGCCCCTCACGAGTAATGTGTTGGTCTTTTGTCACTGATGGCTGTGATCTGAGCTGTACCCTTAAGGATATATTTGTTCTTGTGTCCTTCCCCTGAGAACTTTATTTCTGTCTCATCTGGATTTTTTACTTTTACTTAATTTTAGTTGTTTTCTGGTATTTTGGATACCCCAATATTTCCTACCTTATTTGCTTGTTTTCTCTCTGGGTTTGGAAGTTTTATGAAACAACTGTGTCTTAGAAATTCAGGAATAGTTACAGCATTAGAATATTAACTAATTGTCCTGAGAATTATGTTTTTTGTTTTAAAAACATTGAATATTAGGCTACCTAAGGGCCAGAACTCTGATTTTAGGCTCTTTTGATTTTCTTTTGAGTCTCAGATAATTGTGTTTTATTTTTAGCAATATTAGGGTATGAGGGAGTAGTTAGTTAGCTTTTGCCTTCAACTCTCAAGTAAAAGAAAATAAAAGTATTTGGGACTGTACTAAGGATGGCGAATGCTTTTAATCTATTCACATGGTGTTTATTAATGGTTTCCCTAGTCTGCTAAGGAAAAAAATATCTGCAAAGTAGATGATGGTCCAAAACTCAGCCACACAGCAAACACAAGAGTCCGAGCATTTTCTGTTTCCCATGGGCTATTTCCCATGGTGCTCATGTAAGAAATATGACTGCTGCTCCCTGCACTTGTGGGCAGTCACTGAAGCCACTGACCAGACTTGGAGGAAGTCCCATGTCTGCACAAGTGTGTCATCATGGTCTGGTGAGATGGTCACTGTTGCTCTCCTTTCTAGAGTTGGCTTTTCAGGGCTGTACGCTTGGCTTTCAGGACAAGCCAGCTATGTGGACTCAAGAACAGAATGTTTATGCTGTCTGTTGAGTACGTTGTGTCTCTAAAGTTGAGATTCCACAAAGAACCCTAGAAAACAACTGTCCCTAAATTGAGCAGTCAATGAAAAGATTAATTACACATTCCTTATCTTGCTGAGCATTCTGTTGATCCACTAGTATAGTTCATGACCTGAAGATGGATCCAGGAAGCCCAGAAGGTGCTGTTTTTCATAGTTTCTCTTAAAAAGTTTGTTTAATCACTGTACAGAATGTTCAGGGGAATAGGCTCCAAATGGCCTTTATCTCTGAGGACTCTGCACATAACACACACAACAAGAATGGGAATTTGGAGAAAAAAGAAAATCCTGGGTTAATCTGCATCACTTTTTATAATTAAAAACTTTTTTCTGATGATTCTTAGTCTTTTCTATATTTTGCATATAAAATTGAATGAACCAGGATTAGTAGTAATATTCTGACATTTCCCCAAATAAAAATATCCTTTAGGGATGGAGGGGTAACAAATGGTAGAAAGCTGGTGCAAAAATCAAGAGATCAAACCCCAGTACCAAATATATATGTAATTTAAAATATGTCTTCCTGATAAAAAATTGAGACAAGCAAAAAAATCTATAAAATATCTCTCCCTTCTGTCTCTCTGACAATTTTTTTTCTTTTGGTGGGTTATGGGGCTTGAACTCTAGGCCTGGGTGCTGTGCCTCAGCTCTTCAGCTCAAGGCTAGCACTCTACCACTTGAGCCACAATGCCACTTTCTGTTTTCTGGTGGTTTATTGGAGATAAGAGTCTCACAGACTTTCCTGCCTTGGATCCTTAGATCTCAGCCTTCTTAGTAGCTAGGATTACAGGTATGAGCCACTGGCGCCTGGCTTCTCTAACAATTTTTATTACCTTTAAGTAGTAGTACAAAAGTTATAATTAACTTGTCCACTTATGAGTGTAATACATCTTGATCAGTCTTGCATCTTTCCCCCATCTCTCCTATGAACGTCATGGTAAGCCCACATTTATCTTTGTAAGAGAACTATCCAAGCTGGACACTGATGGTTCATCCCTGTAATCCTTGCTCCTCAGGAGGCTGAGATCTGAGGATTGCGGTTTGAAGCCAACCCCGGACAGAACAGTCCCTGTGAGACTCATATCTCCAATTAACCACTCAAAAACCAGAAGTAGTGCTGAGGCTCAGGGACAGAGCCCAGGCCCTGAGTTCAGCCCCCACAACTGACAAAACCAAAACCAAAAAAACCTGTCCAATTGTCCCTGGAAGCTGATGTGTCATTTTGTATTCCCACAAGCAAGGAATGTTATTCTTGTCTTTGCCAGGACTTGGTGGTATGTTATAAACTTTTGCAAGTCTTGTTTTAATTTGCAGTTTTCTAATGACATAAGATGTGGGGCATCTTTTCCTGTTCTGTGTTGGGGTTTCTGTGTCTTTTACCCATTTTTAAATTGGGTTTTCTCATTGTTGAGCTTATTTTGGGTATGTATTTTTTATCAGATGTGTTTTATAAAGATTTTCTTCCAGTGTTATGGCTTGTCTTTTCATTTTCCCCATTGTTTATCAGAGCAGACATCTTTAATTTTAATGAAGTCCGGTTTGTCAAGTTCTTCTGTCATGGATCTCAACTTTGATGGTGTATCTAAAAAGTTACCAGCATTCCCAAGATCACCTAAGTTTTCTCCTATCCCATCTTCTAGACAGTTTATAGCTTTTCACTTTAGGTCTATGATCCCTTTTAAATACATTTTTATGAAAGATGTAAGTTCCATGTCTAGATTTCTTTGTCTACATGTCAATTTCTAGTTGTCTCAGTCCCCTTTTCTCCACTAGATTCCTTTGCTCTTTTGCCAAAAGTTAATTGATTATACTTATGTGTGTCTGATTTTTTTATATTCTGTCAATCTATTCTTTTGCCAATGCCAGTGTCTTGATTACTATAGCTTTATATTAAGTCTTGAAGTTTAGTATCAAGTGTAAATCACAGTCTTATTTTACTATTTGGTATGAAAAATAAAATTAATGCCTACTAGGTATCTGCTATGATATCCTAATATATATATGTATATATGCATATATATACACACACACACACACACACACATCTAGTAGACTCATTACAGCATTTCTGGATTTCTTTGTACTCCAGACATTAGCAGGTGACAGGACTTTCCACTTGTTCTTTGATATATGAAACTCTGTTGTTGGAAATCACTGCCTCTTGTAAATTTAAACTCTGGTAAGCAGAAAGTTATTTGTGGGAAAGCTTTCTAGTCTGGAAAGTAATTTGTTTTATAATCCTCACGATGAAGCCTCATACTTCTCAGTTGGGAGATGTGACATAGTATGGGGCTGGGCTGCTTTTTAGCCAGATGTTTGTCAAAGTGAGGCCTTACTTTCAGAAAGACTCTTAAGGACAAGGTACTGAGTTTCATTTCCGAAAATTGGTAAAAGAATTTGACAAATAGAGCAGATTTGGAACATTGATTGAGCACAGATTTTAGTATCATTTCTAGACAGACTCTGGGATTAATCTAAATTTAAACACATTACAAATAGAGCCAAAGAAAGTGAGAAAAACCTGGGCTTAGTTAAAGCTAAAGTGGTGTGTGTGTGTGTGTGTGTGTGTGTGTGTCTGTGTCTGTGTGTGTCTGTCTGTCTGTGTGTGTCTGTCTGTCTGTGTGTGTGTGTGTCTGTGTGTGTGTGTCTGTGTGTGTCTGTCTGTCTGTGTGTCTGTGTGTGTGTGTGTCTGTTCCAAAGTAATTTGCCTTGTTCAGCTATTTTTACTAAGGGAAGTTAGAACTGAGTGGCTACAGTGCTTACTAAATTATGGAGAAATAACTTCTTTAAAAATCAGTTTCAGCCAGGTGCTGGTGACTCACGCCTGTAATCCCAGGTACTCAGGAGGCTGAGATCTGAGGATCACGGTTCAAAGCCAGCCTGGGTAGGAAAGTCTGTAAGACTCATCTCCAGTTAACTACCAGAAAACTGGAAGTGGTGCTGTGGCTCAAGTGGTAGAGTGCTAGTCTTGTACTGAAGAGCTCAGGCCCAGAGTTCAAGCCCCACTACTGACAATAAATAAATAAAATTAAAAAAAAAAATATATATATATATTTATTCCCAGCTGGGCACTAGTGGCTCATGCCTGTAATCCTAGCTACTCAGGACGCTGAGATCTGAGGATCGTGGTTCAAACCCAGACTGGGCAAGAAAGTCTGCGAGACTCTTACCTCCAATAAACCATTAGAAAACTGGAAGTGGCGCTATGGCTCAAGTGGCAGAGGGCTAGCCTTGAGCTGAAGAGCTGAGGGACAGCGCCCAGGCCCAGAGTTCAGGCCCCACAGCCGACCAAAAAAAAAAAAATCTATCTATCTATATATCAATATATATATATACACACACACACTCTCTCTCTCAACAGATAAGCTTAAAGCAACAAAATTATATCTATAGCCCCTGTGTGTATTTTCAGAAGTAATCACCATGTTTCCTTCCTGAACTGAATGTAACTTTTAGCAAGGAAATAATGTGCCAGAGGAGGCTGCCGAGAAGGAGGTCCTTGCACCCTGCTCCTCTGGATTCACAGGACATGATGACACTGATGAGGAAGCGTCTGCTATGGACTAGGTACGGGGCAGCTCAGAGGCAACTCCACTTTCGGGGTGTTCCTCAATCCCCTCAGTGCTCTGCAAAGCCCATAGGCTTAACCTATTCACTCATTCTTTGTATCTGGGACTTGGTAACCTCTAGTTGACCATTCATCTCCCCTACCTCAGCTGTCATTTAAACTAGTACTACAAACTGCTGTGTACAATTCCTACAGCATCTTCTAAAATTCACTAGCCTTTGGAATCACTGACCCATTTGGTATCTCCCCAGGGTCTGTGCTGAAGCCCTAGGGCTTTTAGCTGCTGTCATTGAAGTGCTCTCTTTAGAAGTGAAGGGTGGGGAAAGAGAATTATTGATTTTCTCCTCTAGAAGCTGGAAAAATCCAAAACCACATGTGAAATCTCTGTTTAAGAAGGAAGCCAAGCCCATAAATAAGTGGTTCTCCAGGACCTTTCCTACAGGAAATCTTGTGAATCTCATAACTAGAAGAAGCCCAAGTCTCTATGGACTAGAATTGGCTTTGTGTGTGTGTGTGTGTGTGTGTGTGTGTGTGTGTGTGTGTGTGTGTGTGTGTGTGTGTGTGTCTGTGTGTGTCTGTGTGTGTCTGTGTGTGTCTGTGTGTGTGTCTGTGTGTCTGTGTGTGTGTCTGTGTGTCTGTGTGTGTGTGGAGTGTGAGAGAGAGAGAGAGAGAGAAAGAGAGACACATTCTGGCACTTTCTGAAAGAATAAAGACTGTTCAAAACTATTGCAATAGGGATATTGCAGTAGTGAAAGGGGAAAGAGGAGAGAGAGAGGAGGGAAAGTGAGAGAAAGAGGAAAGTGTGAGTGCACTACCAAGCTTAACTCCAAATATGGCAAAGGCTAGTGGAGGTTTAAGGCCTAGGAACAGGATGAAAGAGTCTACGGATGGAAGATTGCTTAGAGATGTCTAGAGTCTTGCTAAACTGACCCAGCAGGATTCTTGGTCAAGATAGACCAAGGTGGGGGAGGTGTTTAGGAAGGAACTTTATCAGATACCAAGGGGCAGAGACTCTTGACCTTACTTAGCAGGATTCTTGCTGAAACTGGGCTCATAAGGCCTGTGGGGCTAAGGTCAAGGCTTAGTAAAAGATGGCTCAGAGAAATTTGACTTTGTCAACTTTGGTCAAGGAGAAAGTCAGGCAGTGTGTGTTTTATTAGAAAAGTAATACATGTCTCACCCCCAGAACTAATCAGTCTTAGCAGTTTGGTGTGTTAGTATAAGCTTAGACAAATACTCTGTCTGTACAGAAGTGAGGTCATACTCTGTACTGTTATGCAGGTGTGTTTCCCCACTTCACACGTCCCCAATGTTTTCTTATGTGAGCACACACTGGCCTCATTTTTCACTCTGCCTGCCGTACTGCAGTTTACACAGAATTGTAAACTGGAAGTGACTTAAAATGTCACTTATATTTCTAGTATAAGACTTTTCCCCACATGTATTAGTCTCCACAACTCAGGGTAGGAGCAGGGCAGAGAGTATCTTCTGTTTACCTAGGGACCTCAGTTACTCAGGTGAGCACCATCTCTGATGATTTACTAGAGACTTTGTGGTTACTGTGTGTTAAATCCTAGATTTAGTTCAATTGCATCTGTGGTAAATGAATCTAGATTTTTATATTCAGCTTACACTCACAATGCCACATCGTCTGTAACACTTTGGGACATTAGGGAAATACATGTGCTATCTAAAGGAGTAATTTCATTTGAAATGGTGATTCCTTTTGCATGTATTATCTCTATGTTGAAAACAGTTGTCATTTTAATTTCTTCAAAACAAAAAGATGATCGTCTTAAAGACTTTAAAATTAATGAATTCATTAATTCAGTCTATTTGTATCTTCCCACCCAACCTTTGGTGGTACTGAGGTTTAATTCTGCCTTCTACTTTGCCAGACAGGTCCTCTGTTGTTTGAGCCTTCCCTCCAGCCCTATTTATTTATTTATTTGTCAGTTGTGTATTTTGAACTTCGATCTTCAGATCTCAGCCTTCTGAGTAGCTAGGATTACAGGCATGAGCCACTGGTACCTGGCCAGTTTGTATTTCTTATTGTGAAATGACCACTTTTTTTTTTTTGGTCAGTCATGGGGCTTGAACTCTGGGCCTGAGCACTGTCCCTCAGCTCTTCAGCTCAAGGCTAGCACTACCACTTGAGCTACAGAGCCACTTCTGGTTTTCTGTTTGTTTATTGGAGATAAGAGTCTCACAGACTTCCTGCCTGGGCTGGCTTTGAACCGTGACCCTCAGATCTCAGCCTCCTGAGTAGCTAGGATTACAGGTATGAGCCACCAGCACCCGGCTGAAGTGACCCACTTTTTATAGGTAACTTAAGTAACGGTGTTAGTCTGATAATCAGGTTTCTGGACAGCTGGTCTTTTTTTTTTTTTTTTTTTTTTTTGCTGGTTGTGGGGCCTGAACTCTGGGCCTGGGCACTGTCCCTCAGCTCTTCAGCTCAAGGCTAGTGCTCTACAACTTGAGCCACAGTGCCACTTCTGGCTTTTTTTTTCCTTCTGTTTATGTGGTGCTGAGGAATAGAACCCAGGGCCTCATGCATGCAAGGCAAGCACTCTACCACTGAGCCACCTTCCCAGCCCTGGACAGCTGGTCTTAAGCCAGCTGCTTCCATTCACTTCCCTGTGGCTTGATTTCCTACCTTGAACATCATACTCTACTTCAGCACCCTGTTGGATTCCTGTGATCCTGGGAAGAAATAGAAGGACAAGACTGGACCAGTGAGGAGTGGGGAGCATGAAACGGGTGGAAATGAGAGACTATGAGCTTCAGGAGGTTCTTCATATCCAGGAAGGAGAAAAACAGTGTAGTAGTTCTGCCCAGTGATTTAGAATTCAAGCCAGAATCTCCTTTTTTGAGCTCTGTGACTCTGGATAAGTTTTTTACCTCCATACTTGTCATCCTAAGTTTGTTTTTTTATTTGTTTGTTTTTGTAATCTTTCTTTTCTTTTTCTTTTTTTGTCAGTCGTGGGGCTTGAACTCTGGGCCTGGGCACTGTCCCTCAGCTCTTCAGCTGAAGGCTAGCGCTCTACCACTTGAGCCACAGCACCACTTCTGGTTTTCTGGTGGTTTATTGGAGATAAGAGTCTCATGAACTTACCTACCTGGGCTGGCTTTGAACCGATATCCTCAGATCTCAGCCTCCTAAGTAGCTAGGATTAGAGGCATGAGTCACCAGCTCCTGGCCTTAAGGTTTTTTTTGTTTGTTTGTTTTTTGTTTTTTGGGTCCAGTTGTGAGGCCTGAACTCTGGGCCTGGGCACTGTCCCTCAGCTCTTCAGCTTGCCTAGCGTGCTACCACTTGAGCCATAGCACCACTTCCAGCTTTTTTTTCCCCTTGCTTATGTGGTGCTGAGGAATTGAACCCAGGGCCTCTGGCATGCAAGGCAAGTGCTCTACCCCTGAGCCACCTTCCCAGCCCCCAGCCCGAAGTTTTTTGTAAGAAAACCAAAGAACATAAGAAACCAGCCAACAGGGCTGGGGACCTCCTTCCAGGTTGATCATGAGGATCATGACACCGTGGGACATTACCTTTCCTGGTCTGTCTCCCTCCTGGGGGAATAAACCCTTCAAAGTCACAACACTTCTCCACATGCTTGAAACACAGATACACATGGCTTCAGAACTTCCAGGTTACCTTGACAGGACATTTGCAAATCTGTCAGGTAGCTTCAAAATCCTTTCTGCATCATTCCAATGGGAATGACCATGCACTTGCCCACCTGAGTTCCTATCTGGAGAAGCAACTACTTCTAGCCCTTGATACTTTCTGCTGGTGTTTCTTCCATATTTCTTTGTCCAGCTCCCACTCACTTCCCAAACTATAAGTATATTTAAAAAAAATCTCAAAATAATCTTTTCCACTTCAAGACAGAGTCATCAGCTGGTTGACCTTGTCAGTCTCATTGTCTCCTATAGAGGTCTCCTGGGCTCTCAGTGTCCCCCAGCCATGATCCTTCTAACCATTCTTGAGGCTTGGCATCCCTGCACTCCATTTCCTGGATACTTGTCTTCTCCTTTCTCAGTTTGTTCATTTGTTTGGTAGCCCACCTCCTGTATTGATTTCCCGGTATAAAGTAGAATGGGAGATTCTGCCTGTCCCCAAATACCTTTGTTTGCTTTTATGAAATTGACTGATAATTTATCTGCTGTAGAGTTCCAGATTGGAAATGATTATATTTTAGGATTTTGAAAGCTGGACTCCTTTGTCTCATGACTTCCAGAGTCACTGTTGAAAAATTAGATGCCACTCAGAGCTTTGTTTATGGACTGGTTTTATTTCTCTCTAAAACATGTTATTCTGAATGAGTATTGAGGAAGGTCTTTAAATCTCATTGTATTGATTACAGGGTAGACTTTTAGAAGTTGAAGGAAGACTGAAGGTGTGGCATCCACTTCACTTTCTCAGCTCTCATAACTTCTTGACCTCTTGTGTTTACTATTATCTTTTCTAACTATTCCTTTTGATTTTTCTTCTTGTTTTTAGTTTTTCAATAGGGTTTTGGAAAGAGCAGAAGTGAAAACATTTGATTAGTTTTTCTTAACTAACCCATCTCCTTTGGCACTAATGTGAGGGTTTCTGTGATTGAGTTTTTGTAAATTTTGTCCTTCTTCAAAGGTTACAAACTTGTTTGAGAATGGGGATGTTTCTTATTTCTCCTTTTACCTTCAACCATTAAGCACATAAAAGCATTTTGGTAAAGATATGTCAAGTTCATTTGCATGAAATGGAGTCTTTTCTGAATTAGACTGTCTATGAACAATGTCTTAACTGTTGGAAAGCTGCCAGTGCTCCCTGAGCCTCAGAGATACATCTGACATTGCAAGAACCCAAAGAAGAAAACAGCGAAGCCCTCTGGAAGAAGAAGACTAATGAGACAAACTCCTGTTTAGACCTTATGACTTGAAAAATTGATGGAGCACAGCCCTGAACCACTGTCTTTCCCTCAAATTTATTGCTCTTGTCTTTTTTTCATAGTCTGATATGGAAAGCCTTTTCAGAACTAATGTTCTGAGTGTTTTTGACCTCCTGAGAACGAATGGAGGAGGAGACCCACAAAACTGCAAGCTATTTTCTCTCAACTTTCAAGGCCAAGGGTCTGAGGGGAAACATCAAGGGTCGGAGGGGAAACGGAAGAAACAAGCCCCAAAGGTCAAATGTGGGATTCTGTTTCAGTTCTCATTTAATTAGCTGCATAATAATCAGCAAGTGATTTGAAGTTAAGTTAAATTAAACAAGTCATTTGTACTTTCTTATGGAGAGAACTTTTTTTTTTTCCCCCAAGCTGGCTTTAGACCTCAGACCTCTGATCTCAGCTTCTTGAGTAGCTAGATTGTAGGATTATAGCCACTGGCATCTGGCTTCAAGGCTTTTATCTTTTTTTTTTTTTTGTCAGTCGTGGGGCCTGAACTCTGGGTCTGGGTGCTGTCCCTCAGTTCTTCAGCTCAAGGCTAGCGCTCTACCACTTGAGCCATAGCACCACTTCCGGCTTTTTCTGCTTATATAGTACTGAGGAATCAAACCATAGGCCTCATGCGTGCCAGACAAGCACTCTACCACTGAGCCACCTTCCTAGTCCCAAGGCTTTTATCTGTTATGTTCTCTACCTGTCCTCCTATCCTAATAATACTACTTGGCTCACCTCTCCTCTTCTTTAGTTCTCTTTTTAAAGGTTACCTTCTCAGAGAGGTCTTTCTTAGGGTCTTATCTAAAATCCAACCTGTCATGAACTTTATTCCTTCTTTGCTCCTTTCTGGTACCAGATCACTAATTGATATCATGCTACCTGTTAATTTATCTGCCGCTTCTCTCTTCTCTATCTTAGAATTCAGGCTTTCTCCTCTGCATATTCAGCCCGTAGGGCAGTGCCTTGCGTGTGGAGGATCTGTTGACCAAGTGTTCCTTGATTAGGACCTCATTTCTGACCTGACTCAATACATGTTGTATGTTTCATTAGTTCCTCCAAATCATTCCATGTATAAATATGCAGTCAGTTTTAAAAAAGATGGAGTAAGACCTCCTGAGGTGGGATTTAGGAGCCATGGGTTAATCACCCTCTTCCTTAACCTTTCCAGTATCCCTGGATGCCACCCTAAACATAGGTACTTCCGAGACTCAAGGATAAGACTTGTGTTCCTTATGTTGAAGCAGTTGAGGTGCTTTTTTGGCACAGTAAGTCAACTCTCAACCCTAATGCCACTCTGAAACTGATTGAAACTTTAAAAAATTTCCATGAATGATTTAAGTCTTGAAACTTCTTATTACAGAACCTACAGATGTAGAGATAGTGGGTTGGAGTATTTGTGGATTGTTTTAAGATCACATACCTGAGGTGACAGGGGCAAGGTTTTTTGTTATTGTTGCTTTGTTTTTTATTTTTTATTTTTTGTGCCAGTACTCCGTTTCAGGACCTGGGCATTGTCCCTGAGCTTCTTTTGCTTAAGGTTAGCCCTCTACCACTTGAACCACAGTGCCACTTCTCGCTTTTCTGAGGGTTTATTGGAGATAAGAGTCTCATGAACTTTCCTGCCCAGACTGACTTCCAACTGCCATCCTCAGATCTCAGCTTCCTGAGTAGCTAGGATTACAGACGTGAGCCACCAGTACCCAGCTTGCTTGGCTTTTCACTCACAGCTTGTATTGTATCACTTGAGTCATGCTTCCACTTCTGGCTTTTTGCTGGTTAATTGAATATAAGAATCTCAAAGATTTACCTTCCCAGACTGGCTTTGGACTGATCTTAGATCTCTGCCTCCTGAGTAGCTAAGACTGTAAGTGGTGTGAGTCCTTGGTAGCCAGCAGGGGGAAGTTTTGAACTCTGGTTTGCCAACTACAGAGCATAGACTTTTTGTAAAGTAAGTGTGTGTGTGTGTGTGTGTGTGTGTTGTGTGTGTGTGTTGTGTGTGTGTGGGGGGGGGGTTGTGGGCCTGGGCACTGTCTCTGAGCTCTTGAGCTCAAAGCTAACACTGTACTAGCCACTGTGACACTTTGGGCTTTTTCTGCTTATATGGTGCTGAGAAATTGAACCCAGGGCCTCATGAGTGCAAGGCAAGTACTCTACCACTGAGCTACCTTCCTAGCCCAGAGCACAGACTCTTAACTTCTAGTTCCATCACAAAAGTGATGTGGCTTCTGCAAGAGTGGTCAAGATTGTCCTGTTTGTTCAGCAAGTCAAGGGCAGCAATTCGGTTTCTGTAGAAGCAGCACAGATTAAACTTTGTGTAAGAATCTTCTGGACTGTGGTTTTTTGTTTTGTTTTGGGGGGTTCTTGTTTTTTTGGTGTATTGCATTCTGTTTTTGTTTGTTGGTGAGCAGCCCTTAGGTACTTACTGTTTTAAAAAAGGCCCTGTAGGCCAGCTGTGATAGGGAGGAAGACCTCAATTGTTAAATAGCTCTTTTCTTGAGCTGCCAAAAAGGAAGAAACTTGGGTGGAGGGGATGTTACTACCATCCTGTCTAGAGCTAAAATTCCAAACAGGGAGATTATAGTTCTTCATTTTCACTTAAGGCTTGCTTAATATATTCCCCAGGCCCCAGAATTTCTAGATTTTTTTTTTTAAAGGAAATGCTAACTAGAAAAAAAAATATGGAGAACCAGGGGAAAGGTCAGAGATATAGCTTTCTTTAAGACAGTTTCTTTTTTTCCTTTTTCCTTTTTTCCTTATCTTTTCTAGCGTAAGGGAGTTTTAATGCTAGTATAGGATGTCCAAGCTTAATCATTTGTAAACCAGAGTCATGGGAGGCTTGATGAATCCTTCCTCCTTGCTGAGATAAGGGGCAGTTTAGCTCTTAGTTTTTAATGTTCTTTTGGAAGTGGGTTGAGGTTCTACAGAGGTAGGAGCCAAGCCCCAGTGGGCTGGGCTGGTTGCTGACAGGCCTGTGCTCTCCTTGCTCAGCACTGATGTTTCACGCCCTCTGCTCCTGTTGGCTTATTCAGGTCATTTTGCTTTTGAATTATGTAAAGCTTTGTACTGATGTGTGTTTACTTCATGTTGTCATGTGAGTTTTGGATCTGCCACTGATTTGGCTTTTGATTTGGGACAAATAATTTTTTTTTGGTCCAAAATTGGGACTCAAACTCAGTACCTGATGCTTTTGCTTATTGGCTGACACTTTACCAACAGAGCCATGCCTCCAGCCCCTGGGACAGGTAATTTGTTTTTAGATTCATAGTGGCACTTATTTTTTCATGAAATAAACTGTCTTGCACGACAATTTACATTAAAACTATCTCCTAGATTTTTCCAGATCCAATTTACTTTACAACCTTCTGCTTCCTTGTTAGGCACAGTGATACAAGTTTCAGTTTTTGAAAATGAGGTCATTGTATAGGTGTGACAAAGAAACAAAACTGTAATGCCTAGATTGGAAAGTGCTGTAGAGGTCCACGCTTCATGGTGGATAAGGTGTCAAGATCTGCTTCAGGCTTATCACCTTGTATTAGCCATCCTCTAGCAATGAACAAATAACCTGGGTACCTCTTCCTACCTCTCCCCTCCTCTCCCCTCTTCTATTTTGTCTGCCTGCCTGCTTGCCTCCCTCCCTCCCTCTTTATCTATCTCCCTCCCTCCCTCCCTTTTTCTCTTTTTCCCCTTATTTACCCACCCTCCCTTCTCCCCACTTCCCTCCTTCTCCTTTCCTTTATTCCTTGTTTGTGGTGCTGGGGGTTGAACTCAGAGCCTGAGCTTACTAGGTAAATGCTCTACCACTTGAGCCATGTCTTCACCCATCTTTGGCTTTAGATTTTTTCCGATAGGATATATGTTTTTGCTCCCGGAGGCCTCTCATCACAGCCTACTCACCTGCTGCTCTCATGTGCGGAAGTATGCAGGAGTTCCCTTTTCTCCACACTTTCCCTGATGCTTAGCTTAAAAAAAAATTAATTGCCATTTTGACTGGTGTGAAAATATCACATTATGTATGGTTTCGATGTGCATCTTCCTGATGGTTATTGGTGTTGAGGAGTTTTTCATATAATTGCTAATCATTTGTATGTCTTGAGAAGTACCTTTTCTTTCCTTTTTTTTTTTTTTTTTTTAGTCAGGTTGTCTGTTTGGGTGTTAGACTCTTAACAGATATATGACTTGCAAATACTTTCTCCTACTCCAGATGTTCTTCCTTTGTTGGTTGTTTCCTTTGCTTTGCAGAATCCCACCATTCATAACTTAAATTCATCCTAATATTTTTTTTTTTTCCTATCATGGGACTTGAACCTCTGGGCCTGGGCACTCTACCATTTGAACCACAGCGCCACTTCCCATTTTCTGGTGGTTAATTGGAGATAAGAGTGAAGTGGCGCTGTGGCTCAAGTGGCAGAATGCTAGCCTTGAGCTGAAGAGCTGAGGAACAGCGCCCAGACCGAGTTCAGGCCCCACGACTGGCCAGAAAAAAAAAAAACACACACACACACACACACAAAAAGTCTTATGGACTTTCCTGCCCAGGCTGACTTTGAACTGCAGTCCTCAGATTTCAGCCTCCTGAGTAGCTAGGATTACAGATGTGAGCCACCAGCAGCCAGCTAATCCTAATATTTAAAATCTATTATCTACATATTTATTAAAGTGACCTGTCATATTTATTTTTAACATCTTGATGTACTTTTCATCTTCTTGGGGTCACCATGTTCCCTTTTGTAATTATTATACAAAACCTACATGAATTACAGTTTCACTGTAAATATTCTAAACAGAATGAACGGGTAGCAAAACATGGAAATCATCTGATTTCCTTCCACAGAGGTAACTACTGTCAATATTTGGTGGTGTCTTCTAGTCTCCATCCATTCACAGCAGGATGTACACAAACATTTGTGAAAAGGGTCTCATATTCTGTGTGCTCTACAGTAACTTCTGATTTTCTTTTACCCATAACACACTGTGTTTTGGGAACTCTTTCCATGTCAGGACATATGCTTCCAACTTCATTCCATTCCTTTTGTTGTTTCTTTAATGGTGTATAGTAGTATTTCATTTTACAGTTATTCCTAATATTTAAAGCAGTCCTATGCAAGCATATGTCTTTGTACAAATGCACAAGTTTTCTGTTGGATAGGTGCCTGGAAATGGAATTGCCAGCTCAAACACTATTTTTGGTTTTGATAAATGTTCCAGATTGTCTTCCCACAGGAATTTACTAATTTTACCTCATTCTAGTGGTGCTGGTGAAGAGGGTTTGCTTTGTCATTATTTTCATTTTTTTTTTCAGTGTGATAGGTGAAAAGCAATATGTGAATATTGTAATTTGGATCTGTCTAGATTGTGTCTCTTTAGATCTGACCTTATATGCTTTCTGCCTTTTTAGAATTTCTCAGTGTTACCGATGACTTTACAAAAATCTTTCCTTTTTTCTTGGGCTGAATCCACCACTCTATCAGTGTAGGGTAGCATATATTTTCTGTCTTCTTCATAAAATCTGAGGCAGGAGATGGAATAAACTTGTACACTCAATCCATTGTCCTGAGGAATTTATTTCTGAGTGACACCTTAACAGTATTTTATATTATTATTATTATTTGCCAGTCCTGTGCTTAACTCAGGGCCTGGGCTCTGTCCCTGAGCTTCTTTTGCTCAAGGCTAGCACTCTACCACTTGAGTTACAGCACTACTTCTGGCTTTTTCTGTTCATGTGGTACTGAGGAATCAAACCTAGGGCTTCATGCATGCTAGCCAAGCACTTTATCACTGAGCCACATTCCCAGATCCTTGGTTTTTTTTTTTTTTTCTTTTTAACATTTACTATACTATATATACAACTAGTATATAATATTTTACTCAGTGTCCATCGTGTAGTTGCAGTAATTTCTTTACTGATATCAAGCTCCAAAATGCTATTGTTGTAAATAATGTGGGACTAAAAGCTTTACTGGCAACAGTTTATAACGTTAGTGCTGTCTGTCAGTGATTTCTGAATACAGAGATGCTCTCTGGGTTTAAGCCCAAGAACCACAAAAAAAAAGCATATAAAATCTGAAAGAGTGTTACTGTGTTCACATACTACACAACACACACATAATACATGTCAGATGTGACAGGGCTGTCCTCTGCTACTTAATATCTTAGAAATAAAGCCTTTTGAGGCTTTGAAGACTGATGTGGTATTTTTGTTTCTCAGTTATGGTATTTCTGCTTCGGTAAGACACTCGTGATAGATTTTGTTAGTTTATATACATTCTGTCTCTCTCTCTTTCGTATACACATAGATACATACAAATAAGTCATTCTTCAGGACCCCTGAGGGATTAGTTCTAGAACCTCTAAGGTTACCAAAATATAAACTACACTTTCCCATACATTTTAAGTCATCTCTAGATTATTCATAGTACTTATTACAATGTAAGTGCTATGCAAACAGTTTTGGTTTTTTGTTTGTTTTTTGTCGGTCATGGGGCAACTCTGGGCTTGGGCGCTGTCTCTCAGCTTTTCAGCTCAAGGCGAGTGCTCTAACAATTGAGCCACAGAGCAACTTCCAGTTTTCTGGTGATTTATTGGAGTTAAGAGTCTCACGGACTCTACCGCTTGAGCTACAGTGCCACTTCCGTTTTTTTCTAGTGGTTTTTATTGGAGATAAGAGTCTCAGAGACTTTCCTGCCCGGGCTGGCTTTGAACTGTGATCCTCAGATCTCAGCCTCCTGAATAGCTAGGATTACAGGCATGAGCCACTGGTGCCCGGTGCAAACAGTTTTTATAATGTACTGTTTCAGGAATAAAAAGAAAACAAAGGTCTGTGTATGCTTATTTTATTTTTTGGTTGGTCATAGGTCTTGAACTATGGGCCTAGGCACTGTCCCTGAGCTCTTCAGCTCAAGATGAAGGCTCTACCACTTGAGCCATAGCACTACTTCCAGTTTTCTGGTGGTTGATTGGAAATGAGTCTCAAGGACTTTCCTGCCTGGGCTGCCTTTGAACCACAATCCTCAGATCTTGCCTCCTGAGTAGCTAGGATTCCAGGAGTGAATCATCGGTACCTGACACAGATGCATTTTTTTTGTTGTAGTTGTTGGTCATAGGGCTTGAACTCTGGGCCTAGGCGCTGTCCCTCAGCTTTTCAGCTCAAGGCGAGTGCTCTAACAGTTGAGCCACAGAGCAACTTCCAGTTTTCTGATGATTTATTGGAGTTAAGAGTCTCACGGACGGGGCTGGGAAGGTGGCTCAGTGGTAGAGCACTTGCCTTGCATGCTCGAGGCCCTGGGTTCGATTCCTCAGCACCACATAAGAAAAAAAAAAAGCTGGAAGTGGCACTGTGGCTCAAGTGGTAGAGCGCTAGCCTTGAGCTGAAGAGCTGAGGGACAGCACCCAGGCCCAGAGTTCAGGCCCCACGACCGGACCAAAAAAAAATTTAAAAAAAAAAAAAAAGAGTCTCACGGACTTTCCTGCCTGGGCTGGCTTTGAATCATGATCCTCAGATCTCAGCCTCCTGAGTAGCTAGGATTACAAGCATGAGCCACTGGTGCCCAGACATAGATTCATTTTTTTAATGAGTATTTTCGATTCACAGTTAATTGAACCTGTGGATGTAGAATCCACGATTGTTGGGAACCAGTTGTACTCACAAAAGAAAGACAGTTGCATCTTAGCATGTGTACCTTGCTACTTCTTTGATGTTGGCCCTTGCTGGTTGAATCTCTTTATTGGATGGTCTATGTTGAGTGTGGTCTCTCTCTTGGTTCAGCCTCCAGGACAGAGAGGGTACTCGCCCTACTGAGTACCTGCTCTGGCTGAATAGTTTGCTTTCCTGATGCTTTGCTGACTTCCCAGTGAACTGGGAGCACTCAGAGGTGTAAGTTGTGGCTACAGAAGAAAAGAGGGTGAGAACAAGCTCTCAGGGTGACACTGTGGGCTTGATGGTTGGCTCTTTACATCCTCTGGGCTATGTACTTCTGTAGTATACATTTGAGTTATTTGGAAGACCTCTAATTTGATTAAAGACTATAGAGAAATTTTTGCGAAGTATCTGAACTTGTTTTGTGACTTCAACCTGTGAAATGTCTCCTTTTTCCCCTCTGATAGCATGTGGAGAGGGCCAAATGTGAACTGTGTTGACAGCACCGGCTACACACCCCTGCACCATGCTGCGCTGAATGGTCATAAGTAAGTACTAGTGAGCTACCTTTCTGTCTTCTCTGTGTCTGGCTTTTGGAGTGTTCTTTTGTTTCCTGTTGTCCTTTGTTGTGAAACAAACGAACACAAACTAAATTTCACCCATTCAGAATCCCCCCCCCCTTTTTTTTTTGGTTGGTCATGGGGTTTGAACTCTGGGCTTGGGTGCTGTCCCTCAGCTCTTCAGCTCAAGGCGAGCACTCTACCGCTTGAGCTACAGCACCACTTCTGGTTTTCTGGTGGTTTATTGGAGACAAGAGTCTCACAGTCTTTCCTGCCCTGGCTAGCTTTGAACTGCGATCCTCAGATCTCAGCCTCCTGAGTAGCTAGGATTACAGGCGTGAGCCACCAGCACCCAGCTCCCCTCCTTTTTTTTTTTTTTTTGCCAGTCCTGGGGCTTGAACTCAGGGCCTGGGCACTGTCCTTGAGCTTCTTTTGCTCAAGGCTAGCACTCTCCCCTTAAGCCACAGTACCACTTCGGGCTTTTTCTGTATACATGGTACTGTGGAATAGAATCCACAGCTTCATGCTGCTAAGCAAGCACTGTCCCACTAAGCTACATTCCCAGCCCATTTTTTCCCCATTAACTCTCCTGCCCCTCCTGAAAAGTATTTAGCTAAAGGTTGAATTTTACCTTTTTTTTTTTTTTTTCCGCCCTGCTTGTCCTTTTTTCTCTGAAAGGTTCCAGTGCTATTTAGTGCAATGCTAGCAATATGGAGAACAAATTTGGTGTGCTCAGGTCAGAAGGGGACTGGGATCTCTTGGCAGACTAACCCCTTGATAAACAAACGACTCAGTGGGCATGGGAAACTTGTCTTTACTCTGTTTCCTCCCCGTTGCCATTATTTTGCCTCATAAAATTAGCCCTGTAGATAAGAAATAGGGGAAAATATGTACATAATAAACACTGCCTGTTTCATTTTCTTAAGTATAAGGAAGTTTCTGGATTCTTGGGTGGCATTCATCTGGAAATACGACATTTTTCTGAAAGATGTGGGCCCAGGGGTGAAGTAGTCTGAGGGCAAGGCAGAGGCTTAAATGCATGGGCTTCAGGTAAGGGAGCTGTGGTGGCCCAGCACAGGGTAAGCACAATTAAGACCTCTTCCCTCCTAAGTAATGGAAACCTGAATTGAAGTGAATGTTGAACTCAAAGGACTGTAGCTTGTTAGCCAAGTTCATATCCACACACTGCTTCTTATTTATAGTGAGGATTTTCTTTGGCCTAATGTGCTTAATGAGTGCTGTTGCAGAAAGAGAGCCAATTCCTCTTTCTGGAGCTATCAAATGATTCCATATGTGTCTGGCTTATGTTCACAACAGCTTGAGTTCTGCCTTGCCTGTTCATTTGCAGCTCCAGAACCACCAAATTATGAATCACTAAATTTGAATAACATGGTGGAACTTGTCTTGTTTGACTACTTTCTTTGTGTATGCCAATCATGGGGCTTGAACTCAGGCCTGGGTACTGTCCCTGAGCTTTGTTTTTACTCAAGGCTAGCTATCTCCAGTTTTTTGGTGGTTGAATTATAGCTAAGAGCCTCATGGACTTTTCCTACTTCAACTATCTTTGAAGCATGATCCTCAGATCTCAGCCTCCAGAGTAGCTAGGATTACAGGAATGAGCCACCTGTGCCCTTTGCCCAGCTGTTTGACTACTTTTATGTAAATTCTATCCCTGAGTGCTACTTTAAACATCACAAACCAGAAAATGGTTCAAGATGTAGGGAGGGAGAACAGAGGTTTTCAAAGTAGTGGGAAGCGAGCGGATGGATGGGTCATTGAGAAGGCCCTCCTGGGAGGCACTGAGTCATTGGCTCATGATGGTTCTGACACAAAATTCTGGGAAGATGAGGAAAAAGCCTGACAGTGAACTCAGGAAGAGACAGCTTAGTCAGTAAGATCCTATCTGGGAGGGCCTTGTGCTACAAATATAAAGATCTGGTAGTAGGAAAGACTTTGGGGTTCTTTTGCAGACTCATGATTGATTTTTGCCTTCTAGGGACGTGGTCGAGGTCCTCCTGAGGAATGATGCACTTACCAATGTGGCTGACTCAAAAGGCTGTTACCCTCTGCATTTGGCAGCCTGGAAAGGAGATGCCCAGATAGTGCGGTTGCTCATCCATCAAGGGCCCTCACATACCAGAGTCAATGAACAGGTTGGAAGAAGAGAAGCTTTCCTCCCTATATTCAGCTACAGATGCACTGTGGCTGTCCATCACCATTGCAGTCACAGAGTGCATACCTCAGAGCCATTTCATCCATATCCCACACTCGTCCTCCTCACCTTCATACTGCTGTACCAGGAGGATACATTTTATATGTGTCTTGACTCATGCAGATTTGGAATAGTACCATAATAATCATATACACTATGCATGCAGAATTTGAAATAATGAAAATCATTCAAAATTGCATAGTACCAATTTAAAACTTGTGGACTGCATAAATTGAGTTTATGCAGTCAACATTGCAATGCAATGTTCTCAGTGTTTGTCAGTACTATGTGAGTCATTTGTTATTTTACATACATCAGAACATGCAGGAGTGGCCAGATATAGTACATATTTATAATCCTAACAACTGCATAGGTAGAAGCAGAAGTATCTTGAGTTCAAAGCCAGCACTGATAAGAGTAGTGAAATCCCATCTCAAAAACAAAAATAAAATGAAAAGGGCTAGGGTGTGGCTCAAGCAGTAGAATGCTTGCCTAACATGTGTAAGGCCCTGGGTTCAAGCTCCAGTGCCACAAAAAAAGAAAAGAGAAAGGAAGGAAGGAAAAAAAAGTGGAAATACAGGTTAGTACTGAAAAATAACTAACAAGTCAGAAATGTTATTGGAGGTCAGAAGTCATCCACTGGAATGAAGATCATAAGAAATAAATGATAAGTGAGAAAGCAGAGATAATTCTTAGAAAATGAGGAAGACAGGATGTGCGTGATGACACACATCTATAATCCTAGCTACTTGGGGAGTAAATTCTGAGAGGTGTGAGAGGCCAGCCTGGGCAAAAAGTTAGCAAGACCCAAACTGAACATCATGGCCTGCATCTGTAATCCCAGCTACACAAGAAGTATGGGTAGGAGGATTATGTTGTGAGGCCAGCACCCCTCAAAAAAAGTGAGAGACCCTATCTGAAAAATAAAAAGGGATCAGAAGTGTGGCTTTAGTAGTGGAGTGCCTGCCGAGCAACACTAGGCCTGGAGTTTAAACATTTTTTTAAAGCAACATTTAAGGAAAATACATAAGGTACACATGATGGTTCACATGTCTGTAATCACAGCAGTTAGGAGGCTGAGGTAGGAGGACTGAAAATTTGAGGTACACCTGGACTACCTTAAAAGCAACAACAAAACCTCCACAGTCTTGAAGTGCCAGATTTATATATTCCTAGAATACATTTCTTTTGAGTTATTCCTTTGGGAAAATGATAGTTGAGTTATGCAATGCTGAGACAAGTCTCCCCAGTGAGTCCCTCCCTGGATCAGAGCCTGGCTGGGGGAAGGAAGGGCCCCCGTTGGGGCAGGGAGGCCTTTCCCTATATGACAAGCCAGCCTCCTGTGTTCCGCTTGACACTGAGCTGAAGCAGGTGATTTTCTCATTGCTTGGATGAAGGAGATGCTGCTCTTTCTCATAAGATGAGGACTGTTCAGTGACTTTGCTGAGAGGAGATTGTTAAATTACTTACAAGATTTAACAAGATTTTTCCTCAAAAAGTAAGAAATCAATAGGATCCAGGTAAGTTCTTAGTGGGCTGTTAAGAGCATGACTTGATTCTGAGAAGGTCATCTTCTCTCTGAGTGGAAGTCAAGTCCAGTCCCTAGATATCTCCATCTTGAGATTGTAGTTATCAGTCACCCACTATGCCTCTCCATGTAATGGGTTGGGCAGGTGAGCAACAGACACTTCAAATAATCAATGAGAATGCTGGCATAGAACATTTGGGATGCAAATTGTCTCTTTAGAATTGCCTCTGTAGAATCTAAATGTGATTTTACTCCTCCTGACCTCAGTGATAATTTCTTTTCTCTGGAGGGAATGTATAAAGAAGCTTGCTTATAACTAATATTCTTAAACATTGAAAAATGGGATTGCCCATTAAAGTACTTTTTAAAGCAATTTTCAGCAACCATTTCTAATCCTGCCTTTTGCTTGGAACACAGCTGCTTGTATTTTTGAGCCACTTGAGTGTGCTAGCTTGTCCAGCTCACAGCTGCCTCCTGCCTGGAGTATTCATTGTTATGTGGAGTCCAGCCCAAGTGTTTGAGTATCTGGCAGGCAGGTGGGTGGGGAAGGGGCTGGGCAAGATGACTACGGTAGCTTGAACATCCTAATTAATGTAGGTAGTTATAAGCACTGCATTGATTTATTTAAAGCATAAATGTGGTTCCCACTGGATGCTTGGACATAAGGGGTTACTGAAGTATTGAGGTTGTCTTCCCCATGAACTTCTTTGTGAGGCATCCAGAAGGCAGATTCAAGTTATTCTAGCTTTGGGCCCCCCTCGGGCAGTATATTGCTTTGATATATTTCATCCATTTTATCATCACCTTTTCTTTTCCTCTCCTTTTTGTAGAATGCTCTTGAGATCAAAGAACTCAAAAAGTACGGCCCCTTTGACCCTTATATCAATGCCAAGGTGTGTACTTTGTTGCCAGGATTTCTCTGCATCATTCTTTCTCCATGCTGTACTTCTGTGGTCCCCTCTGGCGTCTACTCTTGTCCACTCAGGCTCCTCCAATCACCCTCACTGTTGTTGCTTCAGCACGTCTGCTTTGGCTTGTTTGGGAACAGGAAAATGCAGCTGTCCTGCACATGGTTTTATTTATTTTTGAATTTTTTTATTGATAATATAAAGGAGGTATACAGAAGGGTTACATGGTTTTATTTTTAAAACCCCTACTAATTCTGGAAAGGTGGACCATCTGAAATGGCAGCAACAGGGAAATAGAAGGGCCCATTGTATAATTAGTTTGCTACTGCAACTTCTAAAATCATTTAATTTTTTTTTTTTTAAAAACACTCAAATGGGGCTGAGAAGGTAGCTCAGTGGTAGAGTGCTTGCCTTGCATGCATGAGGCCCTGGGTTCAATTCCTCAGCACCACATTAAGCAAAAAGAAAAAAGCTGGAAGTGGCACTGTGGCTCAAGTGGTAGAGCACTAGCCTTGAGATAAAGAGCTGAGGGACAGCGCCCGGGCCCAGAGTTCAGGCCCCACGACCGGACCACCCCTCCCCCCCCAAAAAAAAAGCACTCTAAAAAACAAATTAACTTACTTTTGAATAAGCACAGAAAAACGATTAACTTTGAAAGTCAAATCTGACTTTCTCTCAGGTTTCAATAGCCATGGTGGAAGTAGGCGTGTGTGAAGACTCTGCTTTAGTCTTTGGAAAGCTCCTGCTTGCCACTTCCCTCTTGCATCTAAGAGCTTCTGCTTTAACACATGATGCTTTACAGCTTCTGTCCGGTCTCTCTAGCCATTACCTTCTCTTTCTGCTTGTTCATCCTTGACCCATGTAGGGCTATGAAGCAGGAAATGATGTAGCTGGTTATGCCAAGGACAATGGCCTAGTAGTATCCAGGGTTGCGGTAGGGTTGATAGATGTGTGATGAGCAGCCTAGCCTTCTCTGCCCTCAGGTCTTCCCTAGGGAACTTTGAATCTTATCAGCTGCATTGCACCAAAAAACAAAACAAAACAAAATGAAAACCTTGCAGAGCAGAAATTTCATGCTCCCACTCCCCAATAGATTTAGCAAATAGCAATTCACCAAGGTCTGACCCTGGATGTCTTGTAGGAGATTTTAGCTGTTGGGCCTTAATGGAAGAGAAGCACTTTAATCCTAGGTAGTACAGCATCTCAATCTGTTTGTTTTTTAATGTTCTTGTTTTCAAATGGAAAGATACTATGTTTTAGATGCTATGGGTATGGAGGTGGGGAGTAGAACAATAGAGTAGAAAACTTACAGGTCATAAGCTTTCTTATAAGATCCCAAACTTGAGTTCTGGGCTGCTAGTTTTGAGGTTTGTTGTATTAAATAAGTTGCTTGATTTCTCTGAGCCTGGTTTCCTCTTCTATAAAATGGGATGTCAAGCCAAAAGCCATTAGCTCACTAATCCCAGCCTCTTAGGAGGTTGAGCTGTGAGGATTGAGGTTCAAAGCCAGCTCTAGCTGACAAATCCAAGAGACAGTCTTCAGTTAACTAGCAAAAATACTGGACTGGAGGCAAAGCTTAAGTGGTAGAGCACTGGCTATGAGTGAAAAAGCTGAGCGAGAATACATGGCTTGAGTTCAAGCCCCAGTACCTGCACAAAAAACAAAACTTGCTACATTGTTAACTCGACCTGTGTTTGCGAGGTATGTGCTTTAGTACTTGAGCCTTGTCCCCAGCCCTGGTTTGGAGGATTTTTTTCTTCTTTTTATTGGTTTGGAGTCTTAATAAGATAAAGTTAAAAATCTGGTAACTAGTAATATTTGAGGCCCTAATGTTTTAATGTACATAATGTGGTATATTTGCAAAAACATTTGGAATCTTTTTGTTTCTAGTAGGTGATGATTAGTGAAACATTGCCAAGTTAGACTCTTCAGGGCTTGGTTTTGCGGGGAAGGACCTGAGGTTATTATTTCCTAGTGGTGGTTTAGTTAGCTTGTAAAGCTATGATTAAAGGCTATGACTTTGGTTTTTAGAAGTACTTTAATTTTGGCATGCATAAAAGAAAATTGTCTGAATGTAATGCAAACCTGCTCCTGTCTTTGGAAGCAATGTTGGTTGCTCCCTCCCCCTCTCAAGACCTAATGATGCCCACTGCTGGAAGGGTCAGAGCGGTTTGCTTATGCTGAGTGTTCGGGTCTTTAGTAGCTGATCCTTCTGAAGCCAGTTCTGTCTAGCCTGCCCAGCTTTGTCCTGACTTCATGGTATTTTATTAACTTGGCTCATGACTAGGAATTATTTTTGCTAAATTACACTTCAATGCTAAATCCTATTAAGTACCAGTAAAATTTTAGAACTTTTAGATGGCATTCTGGGAACAGATGTGGTTTTGTGAGTTCTTTTTGTTGTTTTTGAGCCACTCAGTACATGGCATTTTTGTTACAACAGCTTAAGAAGGTTCATCATTTTTTTTTTCCCTCTCCTAATTTTTGAGGTTGAACTCAGAGCCACACACTTGCTATACGGGTAGTGACCCTCTGAGCCAGACATCCAGCCCAAATTTCCATGAGCTGTGATAGCTTCTGTAGCATTTGAGGCCTTTCCTTGTTCAGCAAAGGAACACAGAGAAGGCCAAATGTAAGTCACTGTAGTTAAGGTAAAACTGTGAAAATGTTTATCCCCTACCTTATAACCACTTCGATGCCTCTGAATATCATGGAGTTGGCAGCAATTAGTTTTAGGGCCGGTCTATTCTATCCACTTAAAGAGGCTTTGCACTCTCAGAGCTGGAAGGGACTTGAGTTTATCTAGAACCACAATTCTGAGTGCGTTGGGCTGTATCAGAATCTTGTGGGAAGCTTTTAAAAATCTGTTTGTAGCTAGGTTGATAGGCATGAGCCACCAGAACCTGACTTGACGCTGGCATTTTGTAAAAGCATAGGCCAGCTGCTGTGTGAACTGCTCTTTAGGTTTATCTGGCTGTCCCTTGAGATTAGATTCAGATTATCCATTTCTGATAGGAATGGCACAGTGAAATGTGGTGTGTGCTTCTCATTACTCCAGTGGTTAACATTTCCCAGCTGGCTATCTCTGTATGTATACGTTTAATTGTTGCTGTAACTGAGGACAAACTACTTGTAGTTAAGTCATGAATATCATGACTCTTCAATCCTAAATGCTTCCATTTAGTGTTAATTAGTTCTTCAAATTAAATCTCCCAAGAACAAGGAAATTTATTTGTGCAACCATGATTATTAAGTTCAGAAAATGCAAAATTAAGACGATATTATCCAATACATGATCTGTGTTCACATGCTGCCAATTATCAATAGTGTTCAGAGCACTTTCCACAAATGTGGAATGCTTCACAACTTTGTGTGGCATCCTGGTGCAGGGGCCATGCTAATCTTCTCTGTACTGGTCCAGTTTTAGTACATAGACTGCTGAAGCGAGCACTAGAGCTTGTTTTTTGTTTATTTTTTTCCCTTTGCACTAGGATCCAACCCAGAATCATGTAAAATGTGGAATTGTTCTTCCTTTTTTTACTCTTTTATGACATTGGCTCTGTGTGTGTGTGTATGTATGTGTGTGTGTGCATGCGCATGTGTGGGCGTGTGCGCACGCGCACACAGCAGTACTGTAGCTTTCAGTTTTCTTGCTCATGGCTGGTGCTCTACTATTTGAGTCACGTCTCTAGTCTTTTCTGCTCCAAATGGCCCTGAACCACTATTCTCCAGGTTTCAACTTCTTCTGTAGCTAGGTTGATAGTCTTGAGCCACCAGAACCTGACTTGATGCTGGCATTTTGTAAAAGCATAGGCCAGCTGCTGTGTGAACTGCTCCTTAGGTTTACCTGGCTGTCCCTTGAGATTAGATTCAGATTATCCATTTCTGATAGGAATGGCACAGACAGAGCTGCTGTTTGTAGTGCATCATATCACAGGGCATATAATGTCAGTTTGTCTCCTTGATGAGGATAATAACTGAGTTGGTGCCTGTGGGTTTTTGTTTTGTTTTGTAATACTGATGATGGAACCCAGGATCTTTGTACATACTAAACAAATATTTTTCCATTGAGCTATAACTCTAGTCTTTGTTTTTCTTTGAGACAGAGTCTCATGGTATAGTTCAAAACAGCCTTGAAGTGATCATCCTTCTGTCTCAGACTTCCAGTTACTGTACAACCAGACTGGCAGAGTCTTAATATTTTTCCCTTGCCTTCCCTTTGAGGTGTTTCTTGGTAAGTCTGAGGTTATACATACTACCAATTATTTTTCAGCTTCATGTAATTCCAAGTGAAGTTGGTTTGAGAGCCACTGATCAGGAATGATCTTGCTCTATCCCTGAAAGGTTGGCCATCTGTCCTTTATTTATGTATTAGTTTTTCTTAACAACAGATAATTCATTTCTGCATGGTAGCCTCTTCTTAGATACCACTGATTTCTACTTTCTTATGTTTAGTTGGTGTCTGTATTCCTAAACCTTTCATTTTGGCTGAAATTCTGCTTTCTAGAGTACTAGAGAATAAAAGTCTGACTCTTCTTTTACATTGTAGATTTGGTTCTCTTGTCTTTCACATATCTACAGTCTCATAGACCCAGTTTTTCCTTTCCAATTTGGATGCTTCTAGAGCCTGTAGAATAACTGTAGCCCAGGTGTCCCTAATGTAGACAGATCTCTGTCACCAAGGAATAAGAATAAATGTGCCCTAGAGGTGTAATCCAAGCACAGGAAGGTGATGATCCTGATATACTTCCAAGAAGAGAAAGGAATAGAAATGTTTCTGTATAATTTTCTGCTGCTTGTAGTTTGTGAATATATAATGTGTTTAGATTGATTGATTGATTGATTGGTTTATACTTGAATGGACTCTTCAGATACAAGAATTAGAGAATTAGCCACAGAGATCTCTTTTTTCTTAGAGGTACCAATCATAACAAAGAAATGTGGGAGGGAAAGCCAGGGTGGGTAGGAAAGAAGGGTTTTAGGTTATTTCATCTCATTCCCTTTCCTCATAGTAATATGCATAATATATATGATTCCAAGAACTCTTGAGGCATGAGCACCTGTAGTGTCATTGGAAAGGAGTAAAAGGGAAGGATTCCAAATGGCTCCTTGGAATCACCTTTCTTGAGGATCTCTGAACCAACACTTAACCATTTCTTTTTTTTTTTTTTTTAATCATTCGTGGCATTTCGACTCTGGTCCTGGGTGCTATCCCTAAGCTACCACTTGAGCCACAATGCCACTTCTGTTTTTCTGATGGTTAATTGGAGATAAAAGTCTCACATGGACTTTCCTGCCTAATCTGGCTTTGAACCATGATCCTCAGATCTCAGCCTCCTGAGTGGCTAGGATTACAGGCATGAGCCACCAGTGCCCAGCTTTAATGATTTCTTAACCCAACAGTTGTCAAGCTCAAAGAGCAGACTTAACCTCAAGAGAGTTATAAGTACTAAACATATCTAGCAGGAGTGAAATACACTTAGGTACTTTCTATACAAATATGGCCATAACTTTTTGCATATGTGGTTGGACCATTATTAACATGAGGCAAGGAATTTTTCATTAATGATCAAGATTTTGCCTTTAAAGAGGCATCTTTGTGACACCTGCCTTTATTCTTGTAAAAACAAAGCAAAACAAAACAGAAAAAAACAGTGTGTGTTGGGGGGAAGGGAGAGGTAGAGTAGGTGCTAGACACTGAACCCCACCCATGCCTGTTTAGCATGTGCTCTAACCCTGAGCCTGGACTTTGCCCCCAACCTTTGTATTTTATTCTCACTGAATAGAATTTTATATTTCTTCAGTTCCTAATGTCATACTGTTTACAGACTCAAGGACAGATTATTCTGGATGTTGGGAGACAACTTGGATGTGAAAGAAACAGTACTATTTGCCTCTGAGTAAACAAGTTTTTCTGGATTGGAGTTTTAATAAGAATAAGCCGACTCCTTGGCCCTTGCTGTCATGCTAATCTTGAGATGTAAAACCCAGAGGATACGCTTAAGATTCTTTGGGCTGCCACTCTGCCCCAGAGTTCTACAAAGCTCCTGTGAGTCCTGTTGCTGTAGCAGTGTGATTTTCATCAGGAGAGTGAGAACTGACAGCTCTGGGTTTGCTCAGGGAACTCATGCCACCAAATAGGAAATGAGCATTCCAAGTGGCTCTCCAGTTGGTTTGTTTGGCATAGGGAGCCCCAAGTCTTTGCTTTCTGCCCAACAGTTGCCCTTCCTTCAGACTTCTAGGTTGACATAGAACTCATTCATGGGGCCCAGGGTGTCACAGGAGGCAGTTGCTAGTAGGCTGGGTACGGTAGCCATGGAAGGCTGCGCTTTCTCATCAGCTGCTGTTCCTGAGCTGTGCTGGAGCTCAGGGACCCTCCCTCTGCATCTTTGTTTTATTTATTTGTGTGCCTTTCTCTTTGCATGTGCTCTTGCTGCTCTCTTTTCTGACCTCTTTTTCATTTAAAATGTCTTTGCTGTGATTTTGCCCTCTTGGGGCCTTGCTCCCAGCAGCTCTGGATCTTTCTGGTACACTTGGTATAGCTGGAAAAAATGATGCAGTCAAATGCCAGATCAAAAGCAGATGGAATTGCGTGCATGTTTGGGTAACTCCTAATACACTACTTTAATGTCATTAATTGAATTAAACAATGGTAGCAGTACTTGATTTTTACCTCTTGACCACTGAGAAGTGCACAATATTAACGTGATGGACAGCCTCCCACTTAAGCTTTGTTTCCCCCAAATGGCAGAAGCCTCTTGGAGAAATTTGGGGATTTCAAATTCTTGTGGGAGGATTATTTTCATTGGGGCTTCTCAACAAGGAGAGAAAGAAACATAATTAAAATTGCTGATGTTTTGCTTCTGATAGCTGAAAAAGCCCAAATATTTTTTCCTGTTACATCAAGACCGCGTGTTTAGTTTTAAACAAAATTGTCACTAGAAGGTTACGAGTTATGAATCTAAATTAATGTCAGTGTTACATTTTAATATTTTGCACCTCTCATAATCAAACATTCCAAGTCTAATTGTACCCTTCTTACCTAAGAAGTGCTTTCCTGTGTGGGCTTTTATTTTACTGGAGTAGATACTGCATGTATTGATTGGTAAAGGCTCCTAGAGTGTTGGTGCTAGGCACAGGGGCAGGGGCCATGTCCCTTCACAACTGAGCAAGTGCCTTGCTCCACTGGAAATGGCTGTTGGCTGATACCTTGAGAGTGGTGCCTTTTTAGTACTTAACTCTGTTATTTCCATTGTTGGCTGATTGATTTGCATGCAAGAAGTTACACAGATGACCAAACCCCTCACCTTAAAAAAAAAAAAAATTGTGTGAAAGGCAGGGGATAGCTGACAATTCCAGAATCAAAAGCGCAAGGTTGAAAATGCATAAACTGTAAAAACCAACTGAAGTTTAAAATGAAACAATGGCAGTGATATGATTAGTATTCACATGCACTGGGACTTTTACAAAATGCCTGCCACATTCACTCTCCCTGCAGTTTCGAAATGTAGCCTTCACAGCATGAGGGACTGCAGATGTTTGGGGGACAACCTCTCCCCTCTGGAAGGAAATGGGGAAGCAGTGGCTGAAGGGAAGGATCAGGCTTTCCCCAAGAGTATGCATGGGTTCTGACTTGTATCAGTCTCCAGGTTATTGCTGCAATTTTTCTCATTTAAATTTCAGTGGTTTTTATGTGTGATCATGCTGGCCAGGTCCTGGTCTGTCTGTCACCTTTCTGATGCCATACACTTGTTAACCCTTCAGAACAATGACAACGAGACAGCCCTACATTGTGCCGCCCAGTATGGCCACACTGAGGTGGTGAAGGTGCTCTTAGAGGAGCTCACTGACCCCACCATGCGCAACAACAAGTTTGAGACACCTTTGGACCTGGCAGCACTCTACGGGAGGCTAGAGGTGGTGAAGATGCTTCTCAACGCGCACCCCAATCTCCTGAGCTGCAACACAAAGAAGCACACCCCTCTGCACCTGGCAGCAAGGAATGGTCACAAGGCTGTGGTCCAGGTCCTCCTGGATGCTGGCATGGATAGCAACTACCAGGTAGCAGGGCGGATGCTTCTCCCAGGTGCAGGGGATTTAGCTATTTTGGAAAAGGCGAAAAAGCAACATGCTGCTGCGCTCTTATTATTTAGCACATTTCACATCATGTTTCAGGTTCTTCCATTTATTGAATTGTTTTTATGTGCTACTTTAGAGACAAATGAGCTCTTCCAGTGAGTCTGTTATTTTTATTTTTTTCCTTTTCAGGGAATGATAGCTAGTCTTTAAACCCTGAAAAGACATACTGTGGCCTATCTTTTAAAATCATTTTCTCCCTGACATATATGTTGCTATGGCCACCAATCTTTGATGTGATGCTGCTAAGATGACAGCATCTGCTTCCCTTGCTCACCTTCCCCATTCCGGGGATGGGTCATTAAGCATCACATTGACCACTCCACATTTGTTGATGTTTTTGTTTGTTTGTATTTTTTTTGTGCTAGTCCTGGTGCTTGAACTCAGGGCTTAGGCGCTTTCCCTGGGCTTCTTTTACTCAAAGCTACCACTCTACCACTTGAGCCACAGCCGTACTTCTTCTGGCTCTTTGGTAGTTTAGTGAAGATAAGGGTCTTAGACTTTAGTGGGTTGCCTTTGCACTACAGTCCTCAGGTATCAGCCTGCTGAATAACTAGGATTACAGATGTGAGCCACTCAAGACCAGCTATAATTGCCTCTTAATAAGATCTTGATTCAGTTCCTCTCCTTCCCTTTCCTCTTTTACCTTCTCCTTCCCCTTTTCCCTTTCCCCTTTCTCTTTTCTCCTGTCCTCTTCTCCTTTTCCCTTTCCTTTCCATATTTGAAATGCTCTTCTTCCCTTTTGTTTTCTAATTCCTTCTATCCAGGAAGGTAGAGGAAGAAGTTTTAGGAAATTTCCCTGCTCAAGTAGCTCCAAGAATAATTGTCATTCACATTTGTCCTGCTGGTGGCACACAAATAAATGGCATTTGTGTATGTGCCATGATTGTGGTTTTAGAACCCACATAAGAACAGTTGGAAGGATAATGACCAAGGGCTTTGTGTAGTTTATTTCCTGTCCCTTCTTACCTATGTCCCATTTGTCCCATGAGGCCATGCCAAACTGTTCTGATGACATCCTGCTGCGCTCTCATTTGCTTTCCAGACGGAGATGGGCAGTGCTTTGCATGCGGCTGCTTTGTTTGGCAAGACCGATGTGGTGCAAATCCTGCTGGCTGCAGGTGAGAGGTCTGCAGCGCTCTGTCTACATGGCATGCTAGGGATGGGGTTGTTTCTCCCCAGCCTCCCCAGAGGGAGGAAGTTTTTGCTAGCTGCATTTGAACTCCATCTGTGTGTGTGTGTGTGTGCATGCGCGCGTCTGTGTGTGTGTCTGTGTGTGTGTCTGTGTGTGCGTACACACGCTGGTTGATTAGGAATGTATGAACCGCTCCTAAATAGCTGGATTAAATTTGACTGTGGATGAAAAGTATTGGTTGTGCTTTTTGGGAGCTTTAGTTGTCCTGGAATTTGACCTTCAAAGCTGGCTTAAAGAAGCTCACTCCCTTGGTCTACCTGGTATGTCTTTCTAGGAATTGATGTCAACATAAAAGACAACCATGGACGGACTGCCCTTGACACCGTGCAGGAACTGCCCTCTCAAAAGAGCCAGCAGATAGCAGCACTTATTAAAGGTACCAGTACATCTCATCATCTGGGTAACCAGGGATGTACTAATCAGACGAAGGCAATTGTGTTTTATGCAGCTTCTTTTTGTTCTTTTCATATAGATCACATGACTGGAAAAAGAAGTACGAAAGAAATAGATAAAGCCTCCACACTCCAGCCGTCTCTCCTCCCTAGTATTGATTCCGTTGCACAGAAGTCTCAGGGTGAGGCAACTTTCTCTGCCAGTCAAGGGACATCCTGCTTGAGAAGAGCTGACTATTCTTAGGCGCAATGGAAAAATCTTCATTCAAATAATTTCAGGGGGGTTGTGAGTACTTAACAGATTTATATTCAGTTAATTTTTTTTTTTTTGGGTCCGGTCATGGGGCCTGAACTCTGGGCCTGGGCGCTGTCCCTCAGCTCTTCAGCTCAAGGCTAGCGCTCTACCACTTGAGCCACAGTGCCAATTCCAGCTTTTTTCTTTTTGTTTATGTGGTGCTGAGGAATCGAACCCAGGGCCTCAGGCATGCAAGGCAAGCGCTCTACCACTGAGCCACATTCCTAGCCCTCAGTTAATTTTTTAAACTACTATATGAAGTTCTATTGGACATATCTTAGGTCTTCAATTGTGGGTGTCTTCTTTCCTATTTAATTTTGATCTCTACTTTTACAGTTGGTTCTGGACTGTGTAAGTATCCTTTTACAGTTGGCTCTGGGCTGTGTAGGATCTTCTGAGGTCTCAGTGAACCCTTCCTATTCTATTATACATTGTGTATAGTTGACCAACAGTGTATACTATTGTATACACTGATTGTCTAGCTGATTTTGGTAGTAGATCATTTGGCTAACTAATGTAGTCTGGTTGCATCATCAGCCAGATTCCCTTTTCAGATTTACTGACCATCATTTTGGGTCTTGTGATGAGTGACAAAGACAAAACAAAGCAAAAGTGACATCGTCCCCTACATGAAAAATCATAAAAGAAGGCTAGAGAAACTGAACAAAGTTAGAAATGGAAAAGGAATGGGCTGGGAAGGTGGCTCAGTGGTAGAGGGCTTGCCTTGCATGCCTGAGGCCCTGGGTTCGATTCCTCAGCACCACATAAGCAAAAAGAAAAAAGCCAGAAGTGGTGCTGTGGCTCAAGTGGTAGAGCACTAGGCTTGAGCTGAAGAGCTGAGGGACAGCGGCCAGGCCCAGAGTTCAGGCCCCACGACTGGACCCAAAAAAAAAAAAAAAAAAAAAACATAGGAAAAAATATCCACATTTCTTCCTGCCATAATAATCTAAGGGGCTGTAAAACCTGCTGTGTGATTCAGCTTCCAGTCACTCTGATAAAATACTGGAGAAAAACAACTAAAATGAAGAAAGATGTGCTTAGAGTCTCTGGTTTCCTAAGTCTCAGTTCATTTTCCCTTGGTCTAGTTGCTTTTAGGCACATGTCGGAGCAAACTACTCAGCTCGTGCCAGTTGGAAAGCAGAGAGAGTTCATGTTCATAACAAAGTCCCTTCCCCCAAATACATTCTTAAATGAATTCATACATTCATGAGGTCAAGGCCTTCATAATCCAATCATTTCCAAATGGCCCCACCTCTGAACCCTGGTACATTGGGGACAAACCCTTTGACACAGGAGCTTTGAGGTGAGGATTACAGGTATGAGCCACCAGTATCTGCCAACATGACTTATTTTTGTGTGTGTGTGATTGACTTTGTTTCCAGATGTTTTAGCAATTCTGTTTCCATTATTTCACTAAGAAATAAGTTTTAGGGCTGGGAAGGTGGCTCAGTGGTAGTGCACTTGCCTTGCATGCATGAGGCCCTGGGTTCGATTCCTCAGCACCACATAAGCAGAAAAAAAAAGCCGGAAGTGGTGCTGTGGCTCAAATGGTAGAGTGCAAGCCTTGAGCTGAAGAGCTGAGGGACAGCGCCCAGGCCCAGAGTTCAGGCCCCACGACCGAACCCAAAAAAAGAAATGGAAAAGGGAAAGGAACCTTCCAGAGGAAAGCAGAAGTAGAGCGTTAATGGTCTCTGACCTGTGCTGTGGATTCCTGGTCTTCCTCATCCTTGACCTCGTAGTTTTCTAATAGTGGATTAACCATTCACTGAACTCCTAGCTTTCAAGGGGTTTACATTTGTAGTTTTGACTGTTTACAAGCCACCAGAGATGTTCTGAGGTTGGTATTGGTCTAGCAAGTGAGTCAGCTACGTAGTGCCTCCTCTCAAAGAGGCTTTGCTCTCCTCTATTTTGCCTGAGCACATGGAGACTGTGTAAAGAATGTAAATAATTACTCACGTTTTCCACTTATACTTTACTACATTTTATGGGCTATGTTTATTTGGAATTTTGTAAAGGTCTTAAGAGGAATCCCTGATAGATTTCGGGTGGAGGTTGTTTTTAGTTTGTTTCGCTTATTTTTTTCTGATATGGGGGATTAAACCCAGGTCTGCATACATGCTAAGCAAGAGGTCTACTAGTGAGCTGTATCCCTTCATGTTGAATTAGAGAAAAACCAGTTTAGATGTGAGGGTATAAAAGGCAGCCCTGTATATGTACGTATTTATGTATTCTTGTTGCTAGAACTAAGTAATCGTTTTTCTGTTCTTAGTGTTTGTCAAGTTCGGATTGCTAAAGAGGCTTTGGGTTGGTGCAGTGGTTAGAAGGCGTGATGGCATCCCTTTTTATTGACTCTTCCTTCCAACCTCCTCTTCAGGTGACGTGGAGAAGGCAGTGACTGAGCTGATCATTGATTTTGACACAAATGCTGAAGAAGAGGGTCCCTATGAGACCCTGTACAATGCTGTCTCCTGCCATTCCTTAGACAGCACAGCCAGCGGGCGATCATCTGACCGAGACTCCGTGAATAAGGAGGCTGAGGCTGCAGGAGCCAGGACTGCTGGGATGAGGCCTGTATGTGGCTAGGAGTTGAACCTGTCTGAGAGCTGTGTGGGGCACTGGGAAGAAATGTGGGAAACGTGGTACCTGCTGGCATTTCAGACACCTGGAGTCCATGTGTCTGGCTTTCCACTAGGCTCTGCCATGTCACTCTTGCTCAGTATGGAAAAACTATATAGATCACATTGAACTAGAATTTGATTTTTCTAATTTCAATAGAAGCAGTTGTGTCTTTCCACTTCTTAACTAACCTAAGGCAAATTAAAAGCATTCCTGTTTAGCTTTAGTGTTGCTTCTACCTTTGGGATGTTTGCTGTATGTGGTCTCCTCTCTAAGGAGCAGAAATGAACTGATGTGAACTAAAGAACTGTGAGTTCTTGTCTGCTCTGAGCACATGCTCACCTTCCATTTCCCTGGAGAAATTATCCATGTGGATTTGGGCAGATTCTGTAGTCAGGGGTATGGCAAGGCTTAATCAGACTTCCATTTATGTTTTAGACATTAGATTTATTAGTGTGTTATTTATTAGTCCTGTTTTATCTAATTGTAACAGCCTCAGCCTTGAAATTATAAGATGTGATCAGCCCTCATCCTATCCTCTCATATTCTCTATTCTTAAGTTCCATCTTCTTTTCTTGTTGCTTTCACTTCTAGTTTTGTACTTGATTTTCAACACCCTTGATTCTTCCCTTTTCTCCTAGAGTTATACTGTGAGCCAAGGCCTGAATCTCTGTCCCTCTAGTCCTTCTTCTACATTTCCAGGCATCATAACTGAGGCTTTAGGCATTGCCCATTGGCTCAACTGCCCGTTGCTCCAACAGGATTCCAGTGCTACCTCTTGAGATCTTTTTTCTTCCTGTTGTAGAAGGTGGTCTTCCCTTTTAGTCAAGTCTAACATAGGATCATTTTGATACTTTTTTGGCTACTAGATAATCCTTGGTCTTTCCAATTGTGCATTTGGAGTAGCCTGATATTTCTTGGAATGTTGGGTTTTGGGGTATTCTTACTCTGTTCTGAAGTAGTCTCATGGCATTTCAATGTAGATCTTGGTAAGCCTTTCAGTCTTGTGGCTTATCAGTCTTATCGAGGACTGAGACAGAACTTGGAAGTGGAGGAAATAGGTGCATGCCCTGAACACCACTAGCATTGTGCTTCTGTAGACTGAGCTAGTTGTTTTTACTTCTTTGGTTGTAGGCACAAGTACATTAATTAAATACAGATGTGGAGGCTTTGCTCTAACTAGTGCTCATTATAGGTGATGACCATTAGGGGGAGCTGGAACCCTTGTAAGAAGCAGCCCAGGACGATCTGCAGTAGCTGAGTAATGCAGTTCCCATGATTGATTCACAGGCACACATCTCTTTTGTTTCATCCTGCCCTAGAACCCAGCCTCCCCTGATTGGCTAAATAGAAACTGATGTTTTGTTTTTGTTTTGAGATAGGGTTTCACTATATAGCATAGGCTGGCCTTGAACTTTTGGGCTCAAATGATTCTCCTGGCTCAGCTTCCCACATAACTGGGACTATAGCCTGACTATCTCACCTGGCTAAGAGATTCATTTGAGCTTTTGCTAAATGTAGGGATAGACTGATGGCCATAACATTGAAGTTTGAACAAGAATTTGTGTTTTCTCTTAGATCACTTTTCTCATTACTTACTCAATAGCCTTGGCTTTAGAACTATTTCACTTTTCATCTGGAGTTCTTTCTTTTTAGAGTATAGTGAAAATTGAGCCTTAACTGAAGTTTTATGTACCAGTAATAGGAAGGACATTTTCTAACAAAGCAGTTACAAGTTTTCAGTGTTAGTGTTTCTCCTTGTGGTCTAGGGTATGAAAGAAGTTCTTTATGGTCTTTGCTTCTATCACCAAAATCTGTAGAACATGCTAATAGACTGTGCATGTGTGCACAGGATTATTCTCTGTTGAGAAACCAAACTTTAATTTTAGTCTCTTGAGTAGATATGGGGAACTTTTTTTTCGTGCCAAGGGACATTTGGATATTTATAACATCATCTACAGACCATGTGTAATCATCGGTACAGGCACTGGGGCCACAAGCAGCTGACAAAATGTGCCTGTCCTGTGATGTTTCAAATGCTTTCACGGACCTTAGGTGCCCCAGGCCAGACAGTCCTACCCCTGCTCTAGAGGGAGTTCTTTGCATTATTCCTTTCCATTTCAAAGGGCTAAAATAAGAACAAATAAAAAAAGTTAGATACTTGGGGGAAAGAGAGAGAGAGAGAGAGAGAGAGAGAGAGAGAGAGAGAGAGAGAGAGAGAGAGAGAGGCTGAATTTTTTTTTTTTTTGGTCTAGTCATGGGGCCTGAACTCTGTCCCTCAGCTCTTCAGCTCAAGGCTAGCGCTCTACCACTTGAGCCACAGCGCCACTTCCGGTTTTTTTCTTTTTGCTTATGTGGTGCTGAGGAATTGAACCCAGAGCCTCATGCATGCAAGGCAAGCGCTCTACCACTGAGCCACCTTCCCAGCCCTTTTTTTTCTTTTCTACAGAGGGAACGTCCACCGCCTCCAGCCAAGCCACCACCTGACGAAGAAGAGGAAGACCACCTCAATAAGAAGTATTTTCCCTCGACAGCTTCTGAGGTAGAGTTGAGGGTTTATTCCCATTTCTGACATAGGAGTTTGTTGGAAAGTGAATCCATGTGTGCTTAAAGAAGGCTTTTGCTTTCTCATTTTTTTTTCTTCTTTACTGTTGAACTCAAGGCCTTATGTACCAGGCAACCACTATACCACTGAGTTATTCTACAGCCCATTTTCTCATCAACCTTTTGCTCACTAAGTTTGTATTGTGTAGATCAGTAAATTGGATCAAGACCATTCAAACTCAGCCAAAAGTATGAAAAGAATTTTAATGTACTTCTCCCACCAATAGGCCAAGTATATAGATCCGGCATACTACATGGAAAGTAGGATTCGAACAGTTTAACCATTCTCTTCTATGCCTGTACTGTCTTTTGGTACAAAAAGTAGTGTCCCTAACTCAAACTACCATCTAGACGATACCACATGAGCAAGCCTTGGTAGTTCAATCCCAACACCACTTTTGTTTTTGCATTCTATGTGTTCATTTCACATGAAGATTCTGCTAGTCAAAACATGAATTAAGTCATGACAACCCAATTAGAAAAAAAAAAAATAGGAGTTTTATAGGAGGGACAGGCAGGGAAATCAAAGGCTATTTGAAAAGACTAGTCAGATAAGTTAAAAGAACTGTTTTTGGTTGTTTGAGACTGGAAATCAAACTTGGTATCTAAGCCTTGCTTTCAGCTCATTCACTGGTGCTTTACAACCTAGTTATACCTCCAACCCCATAAAAATGGTTTTAATAAAGAAATATTATGGGGCAAATAACTCAGTCTTTAACTTACATATATGAAGAAAATTATGTTTTCTTTGATGTTTCATTTTCAATGTTTCTTTTTTATAAATACATATTTTTTATTGTAAAGATACTGTACAGAGGGGTTATAGTTACATGAGCAAGGTAATGAATCCATTTCCTATTGAGCATTGTTATTCCCTCCTTTGTTTTTCCCCTACCATCCGTTTCCTCCCCACCTCCCCAGATTGTCCCTCCCCCCCCCTGCAATGTTGTAAAGTTCATTTTCAACATAGTGTCTTGTACATCTCATTGTTACAATGGGTCATCCTGTATCCTTATTTCAGCATTTTGTTATTTCCCTTCCCCTCCCCAAATTAGAAAAATGTATATACAAGATGCAGGACATGGTTCAACATGTTTCTTTAGACATTTCGTACCATCCAGAGAATTCATTTATTGAGTATTCAAAATACTGTATAAGTTTAAAGCTGGAGGTGTGACTTAAGTGGTACTTGCCTAGGAAGCCCAAAAACCTAAGTTCAAACCCCAGTACAGCTGGAACAACAATAGCAACAATTAAAAAAAACAAAAACAAAACCATTAAAATTAGTATTAAAGATAGAGGAGGAATTCTGTTAGGTACGAATTTTCTCCTTATTTTCTCTCCCTTACTTGAAAAATACTTATTAGCATGTCAACTAAGGGTCTTTAGAATTGCACCCTCTTATTACTACCTCTGGGTAATAGTACATTGTTAGTTGCTCAAGGACATGCAGTATTTTTGTGTATGCAGAGGTCTGTTTCGTTGCTTCCTTTTTTACAGGGAGAATCCTGAGAGTATAGAGTATCTTCAGTAGGTCTCCATAAATGTCTGGTACCACTTTTGGGACAGAGACCTCAATGAAAATTAAGGATAGGGACAAGACTCCCAAAGAAATACTAGGTTACCAGGACTTTTATTCTCCTAAGACTTTCTAAAGCATCCTTCAAGAGGTGACAGGGTATGAGGGGATCACCATCTTCTTTTCAGTAGGAGAATCAGTGTGAGATTTCTCTTCTAGAACATGCTTCTGAATAGCCAGCATAGCTAACAGCCAGCTGAATAGACCAGCACAGTTGGTATTTGGAAGACCGAGAGAACCCTGAGTTTGCTTACTTACTGACTATAGGAACAGGATACGGAGAGCCTATAGCCCAAGTTAATAGTTTAAAATGATCCAGGTATTTTTTATGTCTCTATCATGGTCTGAATGAGTAAGACTTCTTCAAAAGTGGGATTTATTTATTCATTTATTTTTGCTCTGTAGTCTTAACTGTCTTTACTTCTTATAGCCCTGAGTTTTAAAACTGTAATCCCAGCTACTTAGGAGATGAGATCTGAGGATTGCAGTTTTGAGGGCAACCTGGGCAGAAAAGTTTGTGAGACTGAGCTGTGATTAACCTCCACAAAGGTTAAAAGTGGAGCTTTGACTCAAACGGTAAAGTGTTATCCCTGAGGCGGGGTGGGAGGGAATTAAGGGACAGTGCTCAGGATCTGAGTTTGGCACCCCCCCCCCCAAAAAAAAATCACAACCCCTTCCCCCAAACTTCATGTCCCAAGAGATTCTGTTACATGAAACTTTAGGATTTTGTGTTGCGTATTGTTATTATTATTGTTTGTTTATTCGTGTGATACTGGGGTTTGTACCCAAGGCCTCATGAATGCTGGGCATGTGCTTTGTTACTAAGCCAGATCCTTAGCTCCAACTTTGGTTTTGTATTTGGCAGTCATCTGCTCCAGTGTTTTATGCCCTGAATGTTAAATTCCCGAGGCACTTGTCATTGTGAGATAACTCATAGAAGCCTTTAAGGAAGCTAAAATCCATCTGTGTCTGGTTTTAACAGTACCTGTCAAAGAGCTTGTGTTTGTGTGTGTGTGTGTGTGTGTGTGTGACAGAGTGTGTGTGTGTGTACACACACATGCACACATACCCTCATGCACGCCCCCACACCCATAACACAAACGTGGTTGAAATGTTTTTTGCCCCCAAGGAAGGGGCTGTCAGCTGCCTGGGATGACTGGTCTTTGTGCTAAGTTTCTGTGGGGGTTGCAGCTGCTATGGTATCTTCCAGAAGGCCGCCCACACTCCAACTGGACATTCCATTGGGCACAATTAGGTAGATGGTGGCTGCTCATACCTTTTTTTTTTTTTTTTCCATTGCTTTCTACATGGCAAAAAATGTATTTTTTTCCAGCTTTGATTTATTGCCAGGCCTGGAGGAAAGGGAAAAGGAGATTAAGGAGTAATTTAGTAAAGAGCACAATCCTTTCTGTTGAAAATCAGTTGTTGCCATATTCACTGACATAGCTTCTTTGGTGAGAGCCAGGATGGTTTGCAGAAAAGTAGTTTATTGTTTCATTGTGGGATTTTTTTTTATCCCTTTGCTGGTAGAGGCCAGCCCCAAGAGGAAAAGAGCACCCTTCTTTATTGTCTGGTAGGAGTGAAGGGGCTGTCAGCTGGAGGAGGAAAAATGTTCTAAAATGGAGAAAAGCAATATAGTTCAGAACCCAGGGAACTGTATTTTCTGACCATGGCTCTGCCTTGAACTCACTGTAACTTGGGACTTAGTGTGTTATCTGCGAGCAATAGGGCTGGAGGGTTAAGGTCCCTTCTAGCTGCTTTGATGGTTTTGGTGCAGTTGTCCAGCTCAGAGCCAGGTACACAGTGAATACAGGCCCATGGGCTTCATTGTCCAGCTGGAAATCCTCTGTCCTGTCCTGCTTGAGAAGAAAAGATATAGGTCACACTGTCAGTTACCTCTTACAGAAGCAGCCTGAGGCTTTATGAGGGCTCTTGCTAAGATATAACATGCAAGGAATCAGATTTCCAGGGCCCAGCCTAAGTCTTGGCTATGGTGGAATAAGCCTACACAACACAAATTCCTGTCTGTAAAGCCTGTGGTATTAAGTTGACACAGTGTGAACTTCTTAATGGCTCCTCTTTGTTCCTGTACTTGTATTCCTATGAAAGGCTAGGAATAGTAATAAAGGCAAATGGCTCATTGTAGTGAACCAGCTTTTAGCTTCCAGGTGCTTGCAGTTAATGGAGGGTCCCACTGTGCTTAGCAGACTTTTGAAGGAGCCCATCATTCTGACTTTAGAGTGGCAGCCTTGTTAACAAACAGGAGCTGTGGCCTCTCATTTAGTCTGAGGCTAAGAGAGTCCTTGTCATCTCATTAGGCTGTGACATAGTGAGCTGTGCCTTATAGAGGCAAGATCCTGATGAATCACAAATCTGATAGGTTTCATAGGATTCCACTAAGCTGTGGGATGCTCAGATTGGGAAGTTTCTCTGTGTACGGAAAAGTCACATTTGTAAGGCCTCATTACTTGTTAGGTGCAAATGGAATCCTCTTCCCTCCCACCTGGTTTGTAATAAATTACTTGTCCTAGCCAAACTGTTCAACAAGAGATTTTTGTGCTTTGGTTGCTATTCTAAGAGCTATTGTATATGATTATTAATTTGCCTGAGAAACACAATGGCCTCTTAGGACAAATAAGCAGAACTGTCCTCTAGAGCAAAGAACCTCCATCCTCCCAGTATGGTTATAGCACTTCATCGAGGTTTCTCTGGCTTGTTTTCAGGAGGAAATCTCAGCTATTCTGGTGCCATGCCTAGTGGTGACCACCAGACCCTCAGCTTCACAGCTGCAAGTGTTCTTCCACTGGAGATGTTTGGCTGCCTGAATCATGGCCTTCTCAGTAGACAGAATCTTGCCATAAAATTCTTACCTCTTAGCTGCTTGACTCGTTTTGTTTTGTTTTGTTTTTTGTTTTTTTGCCGGTCATGGGGCCTGAACTGTGGGTCTGGGCGCTGTCTCTCAGCTCTTCAGCTCAAGGCTAGCGCTCTACCACTGGAGCCACAGCGCCACTTCCAGCTTTTTCTGTTTATGTGGTGCTGAGGAATCGAACCCAGGGCCTCATGCTTGCAAGGCATGCACTCTACCGCTGAGTTACCTTCCCAGCCCAGCTGCTTGACTCTTGAGAGCAGAGATTGGAGGACGTAATTTAAGATTTTATTACCTATGTGATAGGAAGCCAGCTTTAGGGAAATTCTTCCCTCTCCTTCATCCCCTCCCTAGCCTTTCCCCAGACCCATGAAGAGAGGCTCACAACAAGATAGACTTACAGATCATTTTGTTTCTAATTGGTAGATATTAAGGATCAGTCAGAAATTATTTTGCTTCCATCTTGGAAAGATGGAAAGGTTACCAGCCTTTGAATAGTATGTGTGCTTGTTGGAAAAGAAACATGATATTTTGTTCCTAACAGCCACTTGGGAAGTGTTATCCTCAGGAAAGAGATTGTGCAAAACACCATGGAGAGGGAAAGGCAAGGGGAGGGGAAGGGTCATAGATTTTATGTGTTGTTCTTTCAAGGATAAAATGAGGTAGGGAAAGAGGAGCATTCCAATCAAACCACTGAGATTTGACCTAAGGCTGAGTACTTCATGAAGAAAGAGGTTTGCTTAGCTCACAGTTTTTGGAAAACCCAAGATCAGGCAGCTCCATCTGGTTAGCCTCTACTGAGGGTCTTCTGGCTGCCCCTCACCATGGTGGATACATGCCATGGTGGGAGCATTCAGAAGCAAGAGTTGGGGAGGTGCCAGGCTTGGTTATAACAACTTAACTCTGTTGGTACTAATCCAGTCCCACAAGACCTAGAACTCCAGAGAAGCAGTCTCAATCCATCCATGAGTAGATCCAATCGTGAATGCTCCCACAGCCGAACTTCCCACTATACCCCATTTCCTAAAGATATTTCTGTTCTTCATCACCTCCACTGGGAACCAAATTTCCAGCACTGAATCTTTGGGTGGCAAATGATAGCAGATGCGATTCCCTGTGACACTTGAATTACCACCTTCTCTTCCCCTTAGAGGCAGAAGAGCTGACAATCTTAACTTTGTTCAACACCACCTGTCTGGGTACTCAGGGAATACTGGGTATTTCTCTCTCATAGGTCCTGGCCATGAGACCCAGAATTCAGGGGAGTACAGCCAGGGAAGAAGACGAACACCCTTATGAGCTGCTTTTAACAGCGGAGACGAAGAAACCAGCATCAGTGGATGAAAGAATGAAAGGTACTCCCCACCTCACTCCCCACGGCAGAAACAACTCCAGAAAGATTTGAAAAGTGTGTACTCTTGGGTGGAAGGGGACAGTAATGTTCTTTGGTGTTGCTTAGGTTCAGGCAGCTGAATTCAGCAGCAGGTTTGGCAACATGGTCTTTTATTTTCCATACCTGTCCCAGGTTGGAGGCAGCTGCCACCCTCCCCCACACACAGCGAGGAAAAGATTGGGTCAGCCTGAGTGACAGCTGTGGGATGAGGGCAGCACACACTGAGGCTCAGTCATGAAAACCTCAGCCTGTCAGCATAAAACAAGCCCAACAAGTCAGTCCCTTTGGGTTTGGGCTGATGGCACAGACTCTGCCTTTGAGTCCTGACCTTGGAATGGGACACTCCTAGCAAAGGGCCTATGGTTGGCTGCTGTCCGGTAACTAGAGTGCTTGTTGCCTTGGCCTACTTTCATTGGCTCTGCAAACTTCAGTTTCCTTGGTGAGGGCGGGAATGCGGCAGGACCGGGTCCAGCCTGTCGCATAAGTGCAGTGGGACCAAGGTGAGAGTGTGCTGCTGCAGCACTGGGCTAACAGTGGTTCTCTAAGGAGGAATGGCAGTGCGGTTTTCCACTGTAGTGTGAGGGACGCCCTATGGTCTGTCCCAGCTTCTGTGGCTTGCAGGTACTCCATGCTTTATGGCACATGAGTAAGGCCTCTTTCAGTCCTGAGACAACCCATGGCTTCTGGAAGACTGGGCATAAGATGGCGTCCTTTGAAATGCCTTTGCTAGATCTTTCAGAGGATGCAGGTGCCTAAGAAGATGTGCGTGTGGTATGGGCATGGCATTGTAGACCTTATTTTCTTATCATTTATCATGTTTTTAATTTTATTTAGGTTTTTTTGATAGACTTTTAATTCTGTGTGTGTGTGTGTGCCTGCATGTGTGTGTATGTGTGTGGGGGGGGGCGGGGTGTACGTGTACATGCCAGTACTGGGGCTTGAACACTGTCCCTTGAGCACTGTCCCTTATCTTACTCATTCAAAACCAGTGTTCTACTGCTTGAGCCAAAGCTCCATATCCAACCTTTTGCCAATTAATTAGAGATGAGTCTCATGGATTTTCCTGCCTAGGCTGTCTTTGAACCGTGATCCTCAGATCTCAGCCTCCTGAGTAGTAAGGATTATAGTTGTGAACTACCAGCATCTGGTGTGGCTTTGGACTCTTGATCCTCCTACTTCACTCTCCTGAGTGCTGGGGTTACAAACATGCACTACCACTTCTGGCATATAGAAACTTTGTAGTCATTTTTCCTTCTTTCTACATTTTTTTTTTTCCAGGGCTGAGAATGGAACCCAGGGCCTTGGCGCGTGCCAGGCGGGCGCCCTTCCACTGGGCTAAACCCCCAGCCCCCTCTACATTTTTTATTAACATCAGTTAGTTATACAAGGGAGTTGTGATTATTTTCATAGTAAGTTTTGTTTTGTATCTTACAGTTTTCATTTAGAGCTTTTAAAATAGTTACACTTTAGATACAATAACAGTTGTTTTTGTGTGTGTATATGTGTACGCATGCAGTCCTATAAATTTTGACAAAGTTGTGCAACTGCTACCAGAAATCAAAATACAGAACTGTTTGATCATATGAAAAAAATCTTCCCATGTCTCTATAAGAAATCCCTCACTCCTCACTCCTTAGCCTGGGCAACTACTGTCCTGATGTGTCCCAATGATTTTATCCTTCTCAGAATGTTGTAAAAATGGACTCAATTCAGCATGTGCTCTTAGCATAACACAAGATTTGCCCATGTTGTTGCAGATATCAGTGATTTGTTCCTTTTCATTGTGAGTTCTATTCAAGGGACATTGGGTCATATATAGTTTTTTGACAATTATAAATAGAGCTACTATACATACATGGATTTCTGTGTTGAATGTGTTCTCTTTTCACTTGGATAAACATGTTGCAGTAGGATTGCTGGGTCCTAGGACATCTCTGATGTTATGTAAGGAAATTGCCCAAGCATTTCCCAGAGTAGTTGCACCATTCTGCATCCCCAGCTGCAGGACATAAGAACTCTTGCTCAGGGTATCCTTCTTAGTGCCTAACATCATTAGGTTTTTAAAAACTTTAGCTCTGCTAGTAGGTATGTTGTGATATCTTCTGAGGGGTTAAATTTCTATTTCTATAGTTGAGCATCTGTTTATATGATTGTTTACCATCTGATGAAATATCTGTTGAGACCTTATGCTCATTTTTAAAACTAGATTTCTTATTACTGACTTGTGAGTTCTCTATATACTTTGGACATAAATTCTTTATCAGATGTATTTTTTTCTCTCTGTCTGTGACTTTGTCTTTATATTAAGAGCGAAATTCTTTATTTTTATTTTTTATTTTTTTGGGTCCGGTCGTGGGGCCTGAACTCTGGGCCTGAGTGCTGTCCCTCAGCTCTTCAGCTCAAGGCTAGCGCTCTACCACTTGAGCCACAGCGCCACTTCCGGCTTTTTTTTTTCTTTTTGCTTATGTAGTGCTGAGGAATCGAACCCAGGGCCTCAGGCATACAAGGCGAGCGCTCTACCACTGAGCCACCTTCCCAGCCCCAAGAGTGAAATTCTTAAGTTCAAAAGAAGTTCAATTTATACCCCCCTCTCCATATTTTTGAGTACTAGAATTTGAACTTAGGGCTTTATGCTTGTTAAATAGGCACTCTACCACTTAAGCCCCAAGCCCTGTTTATTTTAGTTACTTTTCAGAAAGGGCCTCTTAGTATTATGCCTGGGCTGGCTGGACTATGACCCTCCTATTTATGCCTCCTGTGTAGCTGGCATGAAAGGCACAAAGCTTATTAGTTGAAATGGATCTTATTAACTTTTTTGCCCAGTTAAATCTCAACCTATGAATATATGTATAGTATATATTAGTACATATATATTTATTTTGTATACATTATATATATATACAAAATTACATTAACATATGTATATATTAAATGTGTGTAAATAGAAAAAAATAATTTTTTTTCTTTTTGCTGGTCTTGGGGCTTGAGCTCAGGGCCTGGGTGCTGTCACTGAGCTCTTTGTGCTCAAGGCTAGTGCTCTATCACTTGAGCCACAGCACCACTTCTGGCTTTTTTTGAGTAGTTTATAGAAAATAAAAGTCTGATGGGGACTTTTCTGTCCAGGTTGGATTCGAACAGCAACCCTCAGATCTAAGTCTCCTGAGTAGCTAGGATTATAGGCATGAGCCACTGGTGCCCGGCTTGGTATATATTTTTCTTTTTATTATTTATTTATTTATTTTGGGGGGGGTCCAGTCGTGGGGCCTGAACACTGGGCCTGGGCACTGTCCCTCAGCTCTTTCAGCTCAAGGCCAGCGCTCTACCACTTGAGCCACAGCACCATTTCCGGCTTTTTTTTTCTGCTTATGTGGTGCTGAGGAATCGAACCCAGGGCCTCAGACATGCAAGGCAAGCCCTCTACCACTGAGCCACCTTCCCAGCCCTTGGTATATATTTTTAATCACAACATTTACAGAGGATAGAGTGGAGCTGTTCATTTGTTTACAAGCAAATGAAATGAAAATTAACCCCTACAGCAGAGGTATTATATGCTCTCTTTGACAATGGCTCATGAACGAGGAGGGAGATTCCAGATCTTTGTCTCTTTTTAGAGTCTTCATCTGGAGACACTACAAATATCTAGCTCAACTTTTGGAAGAAAGAAAAAAGGAAGATTAGACCATCTTCATGGGGGAGAGGGGGCTGTCTGTCTGTCAGATATCAGTAGGCATTTTTTCTTCCAATTCCCACCCTCATCTTGCTCATTCCTACTCTGTATCAGTGGGTGAACGAACCCTTGAGGGGATGGTGTGGGAGGTAAATTTAATTGAACTATAGTGCATGAGGCGTGCCTGCCTCCAGGCTAGCTTCTTGGATCACTCAAGGAGCTTTCAGACAAAGGGGCTGAGACATTAACTATGAAAATGAGCTGCTGGTATCTCAGCAAGCCCTGCCTGTCCTGTCAGCCAGGTCGGAGTAGCTGGCCTGGGAAAAGCACCTGCTGGGTTGGTAAAGGAGGCAATCATATGCTGTGAGTTAGCTAAATCCTTCTTGCTGTTCCGTTAATGTCCTTATGTAGCCTTTATGAACGAATTGATCCGTTTGCCAAAGACTGTGTGAATGAGACCATCAAAGCTTTCAGCCTTCTTTAATATATATTCAAGAAGCTATACTGTGAGGGGTGGGGTGGGAGATTTTTAAATTACATTTGAAAATTATATTAGCCACTGAAAAAGAAAAAAACAACATAAATAAATTGAGAAATGAATATAAATATAACGGTAATGCTCTGCTCACCTCTCTGCTAGTCATAGTTGCTGAAAGTGTGGTGTATACTTGAGGCTATTTGCTGTCTTTATGTAGAGTCCCTGGGAGAGATTGTTTTGTTTGCTTTTAACCTAAAATGAGATCATATGTTACAAATGATTTTGCAATTTTTTAAATATTTCCTTCACTTATAGATCATAGTTCCAATTTTGTCTTGGTTGTTAAAAATCTACCTTATTCTTTCTTAATAGCTGCTAAATACCTCATAACTCACGGTTTCATTCTGCAGTTGACAGATGTATAAACTGTCTCTGGTATATCTGTTATAAATTATATCACTGTGGATATTCTATACATGTAGAATTCCATACTTACAAGAGTATTTCCTTAAAAGAGATTGATAGTAAGTAGAGTTAGCAGAGTACTTCTGACGTTGAGATTTCATTGCTGCACTAGAGAGCCCTCCCTCCATGGCAAAGGAGCATACTCCTCCTCCCTGCACATGGCACCTTTTACCCCATAATAAGAAAGGTGAAAGGACTTTTAAAATTGATGTTTGCTAAATGAGATGATAATGTTAGCATTGATATCAAACATAACATCTATAGTAAATGCCATATTAAAACATTCATTTATGTGGGGGGAGGGGGGAGGCGGGGAAGGGAAGTGAAGGGTAAACAAAGGAGGAGGCTGCAATGCTTGGTAAGAAATGTATGCATTATCCTGCCCATGTAATTGTAGCCCCTCTGTACAGTATGTTCTCAAATAAAATAAAATACAATTAAAAAAAAAAAAACAGAAAAAAAAAACATTCATTTAAAAAAAGACATTGCCCTTACTCAAGAAATGTTAAGGGTCTTGTCTCCTTCCTGGAGCCAAAAAAAGGCCAAATTCTATATTATTCAAGTTAGTTATAACTGGATGAAAAAATTTCCTAATTGCATGTTACTGTTAGTAAGTTAAAAATTATGCTACTATAAAAAGAATAGCACATACTATCACACTTATATGAGTAAGTAATTCTGTAATTATAATTATTTATAATCCATTTTGATATATCTATCTAATCATTCTTTTCCCGTACTGTATTCATAACATCTTCCTTGATAAATAGATGACTTTTGCATTTAAAAGAGTTGATATTTGCCCAGTCTAGTAAAATTGTATATCATATTGATTAGGGTTATGTACTTACTTTGTCTCTAAGTTGCCTGTCTTTTTTTTTTTTTCTTGCCAGTCGTAGGCTTGAACCTAAGCACTATCCTGAGCTTCTTTTGCTCAAGGCTATACTCTACCACTAAGCCATATTCCCAGTCTTTAATGGTAGCTGGGCCAGTTGGTGCACATCTGTAGTCCCAGCACTAGGGAGGCCTGAAGCAGAGGATCCTATGAGTCCATTTGCTTGAGTTCAGTCTGGACAATGTAGGAAGACGTTTCGTCTATCTCAGCCCCTGCCCCCCTCCAAAGAAATCAGTAATAATAAATACTCTTCATGTAAATGTTTTTAATATTTGGCCAAATTGGTAATCAAAGGAAAGTGATACTCAGAGCAGTGGTACTTAACCTCATTTGTTATAAACAAGGATACAATATATTCAGAAGAAAGTTTCAGGGAGGAATTAATACAGATAAAAAGTAGATAATACATCTCACATATTTTATGGTGCACACGTTGCACTTCAACTAGAGAAAGAAAAAGGCAGAAATAAGTATAGAAAGCAAAAAGTGATAGGTTTAAGATCTATAACAATTGTGATCTAGAAGAGAAAAACTACAACTTGTAGGAATGATGTAGAAAATATATAACTATAAATTCAGAGAATAAAAATTTAGTAACAAAGTTTATAGGAAGAAATTCTATGGCTATGAAGTTGCTCCCCTGACCCCGACATTGAGAGTTATCTGGGAAAGTCTGGGCTTGATGCTGGCATTTGGTACCTGGAAAGGAAGGATGCTAAGCCCCCTGTACTATACTGGTCAGTCATGTACAATGAAGGATTTCCCACCCATAAATGCCATGTGTGCCTGTGGAAATGAAGACAGCTGGGGGTAGGAAAGCTTTAGTGGATTCAGAAAGTAGAAAGACTATGTCTCCCAAAAGGCACTTAGCCCAGATGGTTTTTGGTAGCTTTATTCAGATAGGTGTTCTTTTGTAACTTAAGGTGTTTGAACTACAGGGGGGAAATAAAGCTGGTTGAACTGAGAGCCAGGTGTTCTGTACAGCCTAGTTGTTTATTTCTCTTTATTACTTGACTGTTCCCTGGCCACTCTGGACATGTCACTATTCCAAGACACAGTGGCTAACTTCCAAGGTTTGACAATAAATAGAAAGTAGGCAGGAGGTCTAAGAGTCACAATGCTATCCATACTGCTCCAGCACTTGGGTCTGAAGGAAAGACTCACTTAGGGTGGACAGTGATGCTGATTCCTGAAGACTGCAATACTCATGAACTCTGGTATGATGCATTCACACTTCTGAGCTTTTGAAGATGCAGTTAAGTCAGTATTCTCTCTGTACACTTTGTGCCTCCATATGGAAGGAAACTTCTTTAGCTTCTTCAGCTCCCATTTCTACAGCACTGCAAGTTCCTAGAGCCTTCAAAGAATCCCACAGTTGAATTGCACTGGAATGGCATTCTCTCTGGTATGCTTCTACCACAGTCCCACATTTGCTGTTGGTTTAGTGATTAAAATAGGTACCTGTGTTCAGTCTTTCTTTACCTGAAAATTTAGGCCAGTTTTCATGGGAGATGCCAAGGAGTCAGAATTTGCATGTTTAAGTTTGTAAATGAGACAGTTTAGCAAGAAAGTGTCAGTAGTCTTCCCTCACCTTGCTTTAGGCTGTATATGAACTGTCTTGCTCTTACAAGCTTATGTTTCTGAGTTGGAATAGTTCACTTTTCTTTCCATTATGTTCATGCCTTGTGAACTGTGTGTCTATATTTTCTTTCCTCCAAATGTATTGCCAGCTATTCATATACATGCACATCTGTGATATAAACATAAAATAATTTGAAAAGGGCAGAATGTTCAATTAGTATAAAAGTAACTAGGTCAGTGTAAAAGATAAGAAATGGTGTTATGAAGAATTTGGCATTCGAACCAGACACTAAAATAGAGAATTAAACTTGATAGGCAGAAGTAAGTGGAAAGCACATTCCAGGGAGGGCGTGGCATAAACTACAGTGAGTGGTGGGAGACAATAGAGAGTGTGTTTGCAGAATGGTTAGTGATCCAGCTTGTCTGGGACAAAGGGAACTTGTATTGGATCTCAAATGTCAGTCTTTATTCCAAAGATTGAAGTGGTGTTGAAGCTTTTTGAATGTGGTGACAGGATTGTAGACTTTTAGATTGTAAGAGATTAGGAATAGGAACACCCTAAAGTTAGGAGAATTCAAGGAGTCTCTAAAGATAACTAGAGTCCAAACTAGCAGGTAAGTAGGAAGAAAGGAAGAGGATGGATGGGTGAGTCATTAAAAGCACCATTAAGAAGACTACATATCCTCCTGCAGGAGTTTGAGGGGAGGGTATAGAGGATAGTTCTGAGGTTTTGAGCCTGGTTAACTGAGAAAGTACTGTGCAGCTAAGAGGGAGCTGAGGGAGGGGCATGCTTGAGGAAAGATGTTAAGTCCAATTTTAACTGTGTTAAGAAAACATATGTGTAAAAAAGACTCCATAAACACTTATAGATGCGGCTGATATTCAAGATAATGTTGTTAGAAATGCAGATCCAGGGGCTGGGAAGGTGGCTCAGTGGAAGAGTGCTTGCCTTGCATGCATGAAGCCCTGGTTTCGATCCTTCAGCACCACATAAGCAGAGGAGGCTGGGAGTGGTGCATTGGCTCAAGTGGTGGAGGGCTATCCTTGAGCTGAAGAGCTGAGGGACAGCGCCCAGGCCTAGAGTTCAGGCCTCATGACTGACCAAAAAAAAAAAAAAAAAAAAAAGAAATACAGATCCAATTTAGAAGCACAAGAAGAAAGAGAGGAGGATAACTCGGATGATAAAGTATCTTAGAAGTTAAGGCTAAATGTGACAGAAAACCCAAATAACTACAGTTTAAACAGGACAGAAGTCCAGAAGTAGTAAAAAGTTCAGGACTGGGTTCAGGACCCAGTGTCCTCCTCTCACCTCAGGTTCAAGATGAGTATTCACATTCATGCAATCAGCACAGGGATGGGGAAAGACTTTTAAAGACAGCCCATTCACTTATAATATCTTCCAGCACTTTGTCATGTGGTTATATCTAAGATATGGTAACCGTGAGATAGAAAGTACAGTCTTTATTCTAGATGGCTGGCAAGCTTTCCAAAAATCCCAAATCAAGAAAGAAGGGTAGAGTGGGGATTGGGGACACCAGTAACACACTGCCTAATACTGAAGAAAGACCTGGCAGGATGAAGACTAGAGAAAGCTTTAGGCAGTTAGAAGAACATTAGTAAATCCTAGATAGGGAGATACTTTTCTGAAGTTACCCCCAATGTTTGAGATAGAATTAAGAATAGTTAAGGAAAATTGTGCCATCTAAATCTTCTTAAGAAATTGATAGAACAGGGCTGGGAAGGTGGCTCAGTGGTAGAGTGCTTGCCTTGCATGCATGAGACCCTGGGTTCGATTCCTCAGTACCACATAAGCAAAAAAGAAAAAAGCCGGAAGTGGTGCTGTGGCTCAAGTGGTAGAGTACTAGCCTTGAGCTGAAGAGCTGAGGGACAGTGCCCAGGCCCAGAGTTCAGGCCCACGACAGGACCCCCCCCCCAAAAAAAATTGATAGAACATAGGTGCTAGGGTGACAATGATGGCTTGAAAAGAATAGAAGAGCCAGACATGGTAGTACACACCTGTAATCCTGCACTCAGATGACAAACCTTTTAAGACTCTGTCTTAAAAACAGGGCTGGTGGGCTGGGAAGTTGGCTCAGTGGTAGAGCGCTTGCGTTGCATGCATGAGCCCCTGGGTTCGATTCCTCAGTACCACATAAGCAAAAAGAAAAAACCCGGAAGTGGCACTGTGACTCAAGTGGTAGAGCGCTAGCCTTGAGCTGAAGAGCTGAGGGACAGTGCCCAGGCCCAGAGTTCAGGCCCCACGACCGGACCCAAAAAAAAAAACAAAAACAGGGCTGGTGATGTAGCTCAGTGGTAGAGTGCTTGTGTAGGCCCTTGCACCAAGCCCTGCCTGTTCCCCCCAAAACAAACAACAACAAGAAAAAGGATAGAAGACATAAAGAATTGGTCAGATGATGATATCATAGTTTAAAAATAAATAAATGAAGGCTGATTAGGCCTGAACAACTGGGGTTGGTAGTCAGGCTTACATTTAAATCAATCCTTCCTTCCTTTCTTCCTTCCCTTCCTCCCTTCCCTCCCTTCCCTCCCTTCCCTCCCTCCTCTTTCTTTCTTTCTTTCTTTCTTTCTTTCTTTCTTTCTTTCTTTCTTTCTTTCTTTCTTTCTTTCTTTCTTTCTTTCTTTCTCTTTTTCCTTCTTTCTTTCTTCTTTCTTTTTTATGGTCAGTCCTGGGGCTTGAACTTGGCCTGGGCGCTGTCTCTGAGCTCTTCAGCTCAAGGTGAGCACTCTACCACTTGAGCCACAGTGCTACTTCCAGTTTTCTGGTGGTTAATTGGGATAAGAGTCTCACTGACTTTCCTGCCCAGGCTTGCACTGAACTGCCATCTTCAGATTTCCTCCTGAGTAGCTAGGATTACAGGCATAAGCCACCAGCGCTCGTCGTTTTTTTTGTTTTTTGTTTTTTGTTTTTTGTTTTTGGGGGGGGGGGGTTAGTTTTAGGGCTTGTACTCAGGGCCTGAGCACTGACCCTGGGCTCTTTTGCTCTACTACTAGTGCGCTAGTGCTAGTGCTAGTGCTCTATCACTTGAGCCACAGCGCCACTTCTGGTTTTTGAGTGGTTAATTGGAGATAAGAGTCCCATGAGGACTATTCTGTCTGGGCTTTTTGAACCACAGTCCTCAGATCGAAGCCTCCTGAATAGCTAGGATTACAGGTATGAGCCACTGGTGCCCAGCCTCCTACATTTAAAATTTTAATCTCCCACTTATAGGCTGTTGACCTTGAAGGAGTCATTGAACTTTGTTTTTTCTTTGTCGGTTGTGGGGCTTGAATTCTGGGCCTGGGCACTGTCCCTGAGCTCTTCAGTTCAAGGCTAGAGCTCTACCACTTGAGCTACAATGCCCCTACTGGTTTTCTGGTGGTTAATTGGAGATAAGAGTTTCACAGACTTTCCTGCCCAGGCTGGCTTTGAACTACAATCTCAACCTCCTAAGTAGCTAGGATTATAGGCATGAGCCACTGGTGCATGGCTACTTTTTTTTTTTTTTTTTTTTTTTTTTTGAGGTGCTAAACATTCTGAGTGCACCAGTGTCATTGAACTTCTTTTTTTTTTTTTTTGGTCGTTCTTGGGGCCTGAACTCTGGGCTTGGGCGCTGTCCCTGTGCTCTTCAGCTCAAGACCAGCGCTCTACCGCTTGAGCCACAGCACCACTTCCATCATTGAACTTCTTAAGCCTCAATTTCCACATGTAAAAAAAGGATAACAATTCTTATTTCATGTTCATTATGAACTTTAAAAAGAAATTTCTTACCATAGTGTCTGGACAGAATAATTAGTATTTAATAATGCTCACTATGAGAAGCCAGCTGAGTTAGACAAATTGCTAGGGAACTCAGTCAGTTGTTTCTTATTTAAAAAGGCTCAACATTCCAACAACTGCAGAAGAGAAAGCAAATGTTTGTGAGTACCAGTATTGGAACTGGCAGAAGATCAAGGGGGAACAAAGGAGGCAAGTGTGCTGTTAAATTAGGCACTTAGATATCACGACTGTTTGGAAACTGATACAGCAGAGCTGGTATAGTGAAAAATAGGCCCGAGGTCAAGTGAACAGACCTTCAGGAGGAGTTCAAGTAAATGGGAATATAAGGTACTGAGGTAATCAGGACTGAGTCAGTGTGAAACAGTCTTAGGTCCCAGTGGGCAACAGGATGAGTAGAGATGGTTCAACCTAAAGATTCACTACTACTATTTCCTGTCTGGACCAAACTGGCAACCAGGCTACTGGTTCTTCCCTGGTATTTGGGTTTTATTCCATCTGGTTTACAGAGCTACTTAGAAGAAACCAATTTCTTTTTGTAGAGTTGGGGGCAAGGAGAGGGAAGGAAAGCAGCCTCCATACGCAGTGTTCACATGAAGACAATGCTAGCATGAAGAACAGCTAGGAAGTGGCTGTGAATGAAAATGATAATGCTAGCAACTCCCATTTACTAAATGCTTCTTAGGGGGCCAGCCACCGTGCTGAGTTGATTCAGACCGATTGTATCATTGTAAATCTCAAGACAATTTTTCAGGGTATTGTGGTGCTTGTCCCTGCAAAATAGGCATTAGAGCTGGGACTTAAGACCTGGTCTGACTAAATCTAAAACCTGTGTTTTTAACCTTGAGACTAAACCATTCATCAGAAGTCCTGCTGCTGTTCACATTTTTAACATTATAGGACTCAAAGGGATCATAGAGATCATCTGATCATAGGTTCAGACCATCCTAAATCACAAACCTAGTTATCCCAGTCATTTATGTTTCCAAAGAGACTCACAGAGCAATAATCACAAGGCTGATACTATAACCTGGGCCTCTTGAATCTCAGTTCAGCCCTTGTTTTCTTTCTCAGGCCACTGTGGACCAGATTAGATTCTGTGTTTCTGTCTTATCTAAGTCTTCAGCAATGTCTGTATAACCCAGTGCTAATTTCCAGCCCTCATTTAAATGGATATAGGTGACTGAAAATGTGCAAAAGTTAAAGTGTTATTATTCACAAGCCATCCAGATTCCTATGTATCATCACAATAATTAAAACGCTACACAGACAACCCTTGTTTATTCAGCTCACAGGGTAAAAGGAACATAAACACCCAGCATAAATAAATATCAGAAGTTAATGGTGGGAACAGTGGTTTAGATCTGCAGTCCTCTTGAGTAGCTGGGATTGTAGGGAGAGATCTAGAGGATCCTGGTTAGAGGCCTCTTGGACTCCTCTTCCTCTCCCTCCTCCCCCCCCCCCCAAAAAAAAATTTACAAGACCTCATTTTAACCATAAGAAGCTGGATGTGGCTGGGTGCCAGTAGCTCACATCTGTAGTTGTAGCTGTTCAGGAGGCTAAGATCTGGCGATTCAGTTTGAAGCCAGCCAGGGCAGGAAGGTCCATGACTCTTATCTTCAGTTAACCAGCAAAAAGCTGGAAGTAGAGGTGTGGCTCAAGTGGCAGAACACCAACCTTGAGCAGAAAAGCTGAGCAACGGTGCCCAGGTCCTGAGTTTAAGACCCAGGTCTGGCAAAAAAAAAAAAAAAAAAAAAGCCAGATATGGTGGTATATAACTGTTACCCAAACTACAAAGGCTACAGGGGAAGTATAAATAAACAGAAGGATTGTGGTCCAGGCCCACCTAGGCAAAAAGATTCCTATTCAAAAAGAAGGGACACCAGAAGGACTGGATATAGTGCACACACGCACACACACACGCGCGCGCGCACACACACACACACACACACACAAAATGGGGCTTTGGGATTAGCTTACTGTTGTGTTCTGTTCAGTAGAGCATCTGAAACAGCCCTCCCTTCCTGTGTGAGGTTTCTTGTGTCTCTCGTAGAAGGGCCAACTGTAAGGGCTGAGGGAAGTAGGATAGGTCCTCAGAAGGAAGAACTCAAGCCTCAGGCTCTCTTCTGCCACTGCAGAGTCCTTGGCATGAGGTGTATTCTACCTTTTATAATGTATAGTCTACTTCCTTTCAAGCCTGGCAAGGACTGACTACTACAAGGCCAGCTGGTAAGCCCACTGAGACAGGCATGGTGTCTTTATCTTTATGTCATCTGTGAAATACATAGTACATGCTTATTGGTGAGATCAGTGGTTACAGCAGCAGTTCTGGGCCTGGTGTCATTGTTTCAACTTTCTCTCTCCATGTCACCTTCTGTCCCTTTCTCTGCTATTGAAAATTGTAAAAATGATAAAAGTAATGGCTATTCAGAAGTGCTTTACACTTTCAAAGCACTTTTGTATATAGTGTCCGATGATCCTGTGACAGCCCGGTGAGGAGAGGAGAGGTAGCCCATCTCACCTATAAGACTGTATGTTGTAATGGATCCTGCATGGGAAATCATGGCGATTATTGATGTCTATTGAGAACTTGGTGTGGATCTAAATGCTTTATATGTGCAATTTATTCTCACAACAGTTCTATGAAAAAAGTATTATTAAGATCCCAAAATTACAGGCGAGACTAATAAGACAGAAGTTTTCAAATAATTTGCTTCTTGATTATATATTTTTCTCTTAACCCTATATTACATTATTACTGTCTACTCCTTAGAGACTGTTATCCTGACTTTGTCCAAGAAAGAGGCCACTGAGAAACAGTGATTTCTTGCCTATAATCCCCAATACTTGAGAGGCTAAGGTAGAAGGATTACAAGTTCATTGTTTGCCTGAGTTAGACAGCAAAACTAGGTCTCAAAAAAAAAAAGGAGGGCTGGGATGTAGCTCAGTGGGCTGGGATGTAGCTCAGTGGCAAAGCGCTTGCCTAGCAAGTGCAATGTCCTGGGTTCGATCCCCAGTACCAAAAAGAAAAGACAAAAAAAAAAAATACAGTTAAAAAAAAAGGAGTAAAAAGAAACAAAAAAACCTCACACAGATCTTAAGGTTCTTACATCTTGATGATCTTTTCAGAAAGCAAGGTATCTATCCTAGGGAATTGCCTGAGTGAGCTATAATTCTCTTTGCATGAGGCTTACAATCCATGATATATTGGTTTCTGTGATGGAACTCTTAGAGTTGTAATATTTCCTTCCTCCATAAGTTTCCATTCCTTCTTTCTGCCCACTTCCTTCCTGGCATCTCTCTGGGATTGAGTTCTTGGCATCTGCCTCCCTTTCTTCATTGATGGTCGGCATGAATGAGTTGCTGTTTGACAGGGCTTTCATTGTCAGCTCCTACAGCAGCAGGCAGAACATTCTATGTGGCCTGGGTTCTGAGGGCCACCAAGCAGGGCGAGCCAAGCAGCCTGTTGGCTCTCATATTCTTTTCCTGCTGGTTATCGCCTCCTACAAACTGTTAAAAAGAAGATAAAAGCTGAGCTGGGCACTGATATCCCATGCCAGTAATCCTAGCTACTCAGGAGGCTGAGATCTGAGGATCATGGTTTGAAGCCAGCCTGGGCAGGAACGTTCATGAGACCTTATCTCCAATTAACTACCAAAAAGCCAGAAATAGAGCTGTGGTTCAAGTGGTAGAGTGCTAGCTTTTAGTAAAAAAAAAAAAAAAAAAAAAAAAAAGCTAAGGAGCAGTACACAGGCCCTGAGTTCAAGTCTCAGTATCAGTATCAGTGCGTGCATGCGAATGCGTGTACACACGCACAGACATACAGAGCTAGAAGCTGAAGCAGAGGAGTAGGAAGTAAGAGCCTGTGCTCCTGTGCCAGGGTTCTCTTGCATTCACATGCTGTCAGAGGGACTTTGCACCTTGGACTAGGATCTGTAGACAGCTGACCATTACAATCTAGTTCCATAGATGGCAAATTTTGCAGCCTGGTTGGCTCTGAGCAAGTACTTTTGACCTGATCCACTCTTAGATGGTCATGTATCATTCACTTTGTGGTCCCAACATGCAATATCACTAGGCAGCTTTATACTGGCTGACAGTTGTTATAAAGGGTGTTCAAAGTCATGGAGTTATGGCTTCCTGAACCCATAGTTAAGCTGAATGGAACTCATGCTCTCAGCATTCCTTCCCTAGAGAACTGATTCCAGTTATTGAGGGCTTGTTCATTGCTCAGGACCTGACCTTTGTGGTGCAGGATTTATGAGTTGGGGGTATGAAAGTTCCAAAGAGGTCAAGTACAGAAGAGGGAGGCGGCAAAGTTCATACTTGTGGGCTCCTGTGGGCTACTAACCAGCCATCAGGGGTGAGAACCGGCTGTCCCTCTGCTGCCTCTGCAGCTTTGCCAAAAGCTGTGGAGACTGAGCCATGCGTCTGGGGAAGCAGCTCAGACCGCAGAAATTCAGCCTCCTTGACAGAGATGGCTGTTGGGAGACCCAGCGCTGTGGGACGGCAATGTCACGTTTGCATGGTGGGCATCATGTTTGCAAGCTGCTATTCATTTTTTACCCCTCCTCCCTGACTAGCTTTCCACTTGAAGACTGAACTTCCAGAAAGGGTCTCAGGGCTTCGAGCAGAGGGAAAGTAGTGCTGTTGTACACACAGTAGGATAGGTGCCAGGCAGAGCTGTGTAGCATCCCCAAGGGGGAGAGGTTTGTCACCGTGGCCTGCTGGGGACTAGGGCTGTCATCACTCTCATAACAGTACACGGATTTATATTGTATTGATCATGTAGTCCAACTCATTATTTTAGATGTGGGGGCTCAGTAAAATAAAGGATAAAGTCACCACTGCCAAGGCCACACAGCTGTAGAACAGCCCAGCCCAGAGCATAGCCAGAACTTCGAACTCCTCCCCACCCCCACCACTTTGGATACAACACTGCCAGCATATTCTTCATCTGTGAAAGTACTTGACACTTTCAGCTCTAAAGTTTTCTGATCTCAGAATTCATCAGTTCTTGGGTGGACAAAGTAGGTAGTTATTCAGTACATGTGCTACTTAGAAAGAAAATAAGCTTTGGAATGTGACCTGGTGCTAGAGTAGGCATAGCTTTTGCTTAGCATTCAGGCAGGTCTTTCATGGACTGAGTTCTTTCAGGGAAAACCTCTGGGTGTCCCAGTGTGTGCTGATCTGAGACACAGATTTAGTCAATTTAGTGCTACTTCAGGGCAGAAGTCTCTGAGTGTACAGTAGTCGTTGGCTTTGTGAGCCAGCCGTGTCAGATTTCTAGGATGTTGGGGAGGTCTCCAGAGGACTGCAAATGTCTCCTGGCATTGACAAATTAGACCATTTCGTTTTTTCACTGGATCAACTAAGGTTAAACTTAAACAAATATGAGCAGCTGGGCGGCTTTGGCAGGAGTGAGATGTGCATATTCTCAAAGAAAAAAAAAAAAAAGAAAGCAAAGAAAAAGTGTGTGTTCCCCAAGGAAGGAAGGAAGGAAGGATGAGGCGTGGAACTGAATGGCCTCCTCCAAGGAAGGAAGCAGTTATTTCTCTGCTGTTTCATTTTGCACTTTCAGTTAAGGAATTCCAGAAGTTGCAGGTTGTGGATCATGACCTCTTTTTTTTTTCCTTCTGTTGCTGCTTGCCAGAGGAAGGAGGGTGGGTGGCTCTAAATAACACTTTGGCCTTTATGGAAATGTATCAGATGTTCCAGGAGTGAGTCTGCTGCTTGTGTTCTCTCTTTCTGTGCGTGTGTGTCTGTCCGTCTGTGTGTCTCTTTCTGTTTCTCTGTCTCCCTCTCTTTCTCCCTCCATTTTCCTCTCTCCCCCCCTCTTCCTCTCTCTCCCTCTCTCCATGTTCACTTACTCTGTCCTTACTTGTGTCCTTTCTGTAGGATATACTTAGCACTTCTCCTCGCCTTATATAGCAAGGTCTGGTCGTTAATGTTAACGGAGATCTTACAACAGGGATGGCTGCCAGATAGTATTAATCAGGCCAGTGTTTGGAATTTCATAAATGCTCTGACTTTGGGTACAAATTAAACATGAAGAACAATATGAAACTGTTTTCTTCCTTCTCCTTTCTCTCCCCGCTGTTCCTAGCCCGTCCAGCTTCTTTCTCTTCCTGTCTGTTTTGGAATTATTCTGCTCTGCTGTATGCTTGCTGCATTGGAACTTTGTTGATTTTTGCCACGTTTAATTTTTTATTTCTCTCCGTCCACTCCAAGACCACAGGCGGAGCAGCAGTAGCCGGAGCCAGGACTCTGCAGAGGGGCAGGACGGGCAGGTCCCAGAGCAGTTCTCAGGTCTCCTCCACGGCTCCTCCCCAGTATGTGAGGTGGGGCAGGACCCTTTCCAGCTGCTTTCTGCCACCAGCCAAAACTATCCAGACGAGTCCCCCCAGCAGGGCGCCTGCCACGAGGCCAGCATGCAACTAGAGGAGACCAGTTTGCACACTCCTGGAGACCCCCAGCCCTGCATCCTGGACCAGAGCAACCGAGTAGGTTACCCAGCAGGCCTGCCCTCCTCTACCAACAGCCGAGCGCACCCTGAGACTTTGACTCTCATAGCACCTCTGCACCCTGGTGGTACTGAAGAAGAAGGAGACCGGAGCGGGGCCAGAAGCCGAGCCCCTCCCACTAGCAAAGCCAAAGCTGAGCTCAAACTCAGCCGCAGTTTGTCCAAGTCTGACTCTGATCTCCTGACCTGCTCACCTACCGAGGACGCTACAATGGGGAGCCGGAGTGAGTCTTTGTCCAACTGTAGCATTGGGAAGAAGAGGCTGGAGAAGTCACCATCCTTTGCCTCGGAGTGGGATGAGGTAAGGCCGACGTGACGTCACAGAACTGGGCTGGTCAGGCCCAACGTAGCCCACCACAGCTCTTGGGACCAGGATCTGGGCCAAGGTTGCTTTGGTTCCTTTATTCCATGCCTAGTGTGTTTCTGCCAGTAATGAGGATGGCAGATCCCAGAGAGCCTGGGTCACGGAGGACAGGTCTATGAATGGTTAAACTTGAGGGTGGAGGCCTCAGCAGAGCAGGGCTGAGGGAGGGACGGTTCCTAGAAATGACATGCTATTTGAAAACATTTGGAGCCCATAAGCCCTATTGGGAGATCATGCTTACCCTTAAGGTACCAGAAGGGCTTGAACTCTTCTTATGAGTTGTTCTAGAAGCAGAGGGAAGACCCAGGGTTAGCAGGAACCTAGGTGTGGACACAGGGAGAGAGAAGACTTGGGGACAAGCTGCTGAAAGGATGTCAGAGTGGGGTTTTTCTATTCTGGGCTACTGTGATTATTCTTGCTGTGTTCCCCTGGAAAACCAGATGTCTCTCCCAGCAAAAGCGTCCTGCCCATCCCACATTCCTGGGTTGGTGAGACACAGGGCTTGGTGGTTCAAATTAAGATTGGCCAGGAAAAAAAAAAATTGCAGTGGGAGGTCCAGGTTCCTTTCATAACCATTGTCACAGAATAGTTGGAACTATGTATCCAGATATTTCTCAGTGACTTGTGGCATGTGTGACTGGGTAGAAGAATGCATGTGAGAGATTGGTAAACACCAGAGAATGTTGGAGTGCCACCCTTGTAAGCTTCTTGCTGGGAGGGAGCTACCCTTAAAGTGGACTCAGCCTGCCTCCCAGGAGTAATCTTGAGATGCATTTAGCTCTCCACAAGGAGGGCACACTACAGTTGTCATGGCCATTTGTATATTCTGTGGACTTAAGGCCCAACCCAACTATGTTGGGTTGACGCTCCAAAGTTATATAAACGAAAGCCAATCCCATTCCCAGGGTGGGAACAGGGAGGGGGCAATTCCCTTAACACTGTTATCTCCAGATAAGATGCAGCTTAGGTCTCTGTTTAGTTAGAGACAGAAATCCAGCACAAAAAGATTTCATTACTTATCAACAAAGACTTGGTGAGTCTATACCAGATGCCCAGCCACTAATGGAAAATCACCATGAGTGAGGTAGCTCCCAGGATCCCTTAGGAGATTACATACACACACACACACACACACACACACACACACACACACACACACACACACACACGTACACACACACACACACACACGTGTGTGTGTGTGTGTGCACGCGTATGTGTGTGTGAGAGAGAGACAGACGAGAGAGAGAGAATTTTGATAACTTACAGTCAACTACAGTACAAAGCATTTAGGATTAGGATGGAGATCTATGAGGTATGCTCTGAACTTGTCAAGAGCAGTGCAGCCTGCAGAGAGAGATGTGTGAGGGTGGAAGGAGGCTTCCAGAAAGAACACAGAGAGGTGGAATTGGACATGGAATGAAAGAATTAATTCCTACTGTGCCTCAAACCAGATTGAAGGTAACAGGATGAGGAGAGAGAATAGCCAGTAGAGACAACATCATGAATCAGGGAAAGTTGAGGTCATTTGGTTTCTATAGTATTGAGTGTCCATAAGGGAGAATAAGAAGGAAAGTTAGGAGGCAAGATTTGAAGCAGACTGCACAAGAACCTTGAACTTGAGGCTAAGAGATAAGTAGCTGATGTGATATTTAGGAGGCAGGATCCCCAGATTCTTCAAAAGTGCCAATGGAATCTGTTGCTGCTTCCTTACAGCACACTCTTCCTTGAAAGGTCATGGCACTTGGTGATTCTTTGCAGCCTATTCATGTCCTGTTAGCATGCTGCATTGCCAGGAATTCTACAGGTTCTGCCATTTTCTCCTGGAAAAGAAGCAAAACCACTGAGACAAGAGCCCAACCTGGCTGATGCTATTCATTTGGGCTCATAGGTAGTTTCTTTTCTGCTCCTTAATATGGAAAAGTTCATGTGTTGACACCACTTTTGCAGGTGGAGATTACTCCTATAGTTCCCTGGTTGTGGGGAGCCAGGGGATCCTGAAGGTCTAGGTGATGAGGGCCAGTTGTGTGGTTACCTGGGGTCTCAGAGGCAAATTCAAAGATATTAAAGGCAACTGAGGTCTTACTGGAAAGAATTTAGAAGATTGAGAATTGCTTAGTTAACATCAGTAGGACTCTAAGGTAACCTTGTAACTTTTCTTTTCTTTCTTTCTTTCTTTCTTTTCTTTCTTTTTTTTTTTTTTTTGACAGTACTTGGGATTAAACACAGAGCCTCATACATGCTAGGCAAGCTCACCCTCAGGTAACCTCAAGACCCTCAGTATTGTTTTTGAGTCACAGTATACTTGGAGTCTAACTCAGGAGTTTCTTTTAATGACTGGCATTAAACTCAAGCCTTTGGCAAGCTTTCATTTAAAGAAAGAAAAGCCTTGGTTAATGACTATGTCCCACCCTGCCCAGTGTATGACGGTTGCTTTGACTTACCCTGTGCAGGCTGTTTCTTAGTCAAACTCCTGATCCTCAGGAAGTGGGGAAAACTATTCTAATAGAGATTGGGCTCAGCCCAGCTCCCCAATGAGACCTGGGAAAGAGGAAGGCTCCTCAGTCAGCTGTGATCCCAGCACTGATGGAGTCCTATGGTGAGTCTGACAGGTGCTCCTAGAAGGTAGTATAGGGATAGATGGGCTGGCACCACCATCAACTCCACTTTGGTACATGGATGGGCTCACTAAGCCTCTAGGTCACTTTTGTTATGTGTGAAACAGGCTGTCAGGTTTGTGTTTCAGTGTTTTATAAAGTAAGAGAGTGTTTAAATACACAGTTACTGGCGTGCATAAATTTCTGAGTCCCTGGCAGATATTAATGTTATTGTTTTGCCTGGAGGTGTGGAGAATTGGAACAGAGGCCTGGAATGGGTTCTGACTTTAGGTAAGGCAGTACCCTGGTGGTAGTCCTCAGGGGTTTGGAGGTAACATGTGACTGGAAGCAGAGGAGTTCATGCCCTTTGGCTGATGCTTGTCCTGCATAGACCTGCCCCCACATCAGAGAGAACAGACCCCCAGTCGGGGAAAGTCAGTAGACAGCTCCTAAGAGAGGTTAGAGAGTAACCCATTTTTCAACCCATTGTCTACATAGTGGCCACCAGTTGGTTGGGCTGATGTCCTCTAGTTGAGAAACATACCTGACTAATAGATATGGACCATGTTTATTATTGTTGGTTTAACACAGCCCTATTGAACTGCCCTGGACCAGAGGATTTCCAGGTTAGTGTCAGTCCTCAAAAATAGTATCCATTAGTGGTAGTAGCATTCTTCTTATAGTTTTGGTATCAAAGAAGTAATAAGACATTTGCCTTTTAAAGAGCTCAGCCTAAGAAGGCCTCTAACTCAAGCTCCAGTTTTCACCCTTGGGGCATACTAGAAGGTAAACTGAGAGTCAGTCTGCATATAAAAGAAACTTTAAGCCAGACAGGTGCTGGTGGCTCACACCTGTAATCCTATCTACTCAAGAGGCTGACATCTGAGGATCACAGTTCAAAGCCAACCCAGGCAGAAAAGTCTGTGAGACTCTTACCTCTACCAGAAAACCGGAAGTGGAGCTGTGGCTCAAGTGGTAGACACTAGCCTTGAGCAAAAATGCTCAGGGACAGCACCTAGGCCCTGCGTTCAAATCCCAGAACTGGCACCAAAAAATAACTAAATAAAAAGATTAGAATTCTGATTATATATCCTGTCATGGTATCTGCAATGTGTAGTAATTAGGTAAGAATATTACAAATCAATAAATATACTAAGGTCCCAAATCAAATATTAACATGGTTTATTCATAGAAGGATGCAGGTGATTTTTCTCACTTCCTGCCTATGTAAGTATTTTTCCCACATTTTATTAGCATTAATTAGTTGTATAGGGATTTCATCGTGACACGCCCATATATGTATACAATGTACCTTCATCAGACTCAGACCCCCTCCTATCACTCTCCCTTCCCAGACAGTTTCCTTGACCACATTTAAAGTTTCTTTCTTTCTTTTTTGTTTTAAATCAGTCATGGGGCTTGAACTCTGGACCTGGGCACTGTTTTTCTTTTTTTTTTTTGGTGCTTCAGTGGAGATATAGGAATCTCACAGACTTTCCTACCTGGGCTGGCTTCAGATGTGATCCTTAGATTTCAGCCTCCTAAGTATCTAGGATTACAGGCATGAGCCACTGGTACCCAGCTTCTTTTTAAGGAAAAGAAAATGTGTTAGAGATGGAGCCCAGAGCCACCCACATGCTAGGCAAATGCTTTGCCATCACACCACCTCCTATTCCTCTCAGATCTTTATTCTGAAAGGCTCAGTAATCAGTAGTATGGTTATATCATAAGGTTGGCTGGCTCATTGCTTAAACTATCGTCTGGCCATTAGATGCTGTAGTTACTATTTTCTACCTGCCTTTCAGTCCATTCCCTTCTCTCTACCTGCCTATGTGCCCTGCAGTAATAGGCTGAGAGAATGTTCTATTGGCTATGTCCTTCTACCGAAGGCCACATTCCTAATAGCAGTTCTGTCCAGGTTCTAATAAGTAGTTTCCTCCTGTTCTTCTCCCAGCCAGGAGCTCCTCATTTTGACTAGCTCCCTTCCCTTGTTGCTCTTCCTGTATCCTACTTAAACTTACATAAATAATAATCCCCTTATCAAGCTCCTTCCTTTGCCCAGTTAGAATGTGACATCTTTTTCCTGTAGAGACCCAGTGCTTGTCACCTCTCAGAAAGCACAGATGGTTGTGTGCTGTAAACATGGCTGTAGCATGTTCATCAGAAACTAGTTTTCATTTGCAATGCACTGGAAGGTTTGGCAGTTCAGGAAGCTGGGGACTTGGACTGGAAGCCTTGGCCACTCAGGAAGCTGCATAAATAATTATTTTACTGTACAGTTTATAAAATATTAAGAAAAAAGTCCATACATGTACAGTACAAATAACTTTTTTGCTTTCCAAAAATTGTCCATCTGTGGTATTTTGAACCTGAAGATCCAGAACCCTTGGATATCAAGGGCTGGCTGTAGGAGTAACAAGAATAACTTTCTGGTTGGGTTGTGGTTTGGATGTATAAAGTCCATTGGGTCAGCTAGGTCTCTCTCATACCTGTCTTTGAATGGATTGAAGTTTATGAAAGGGAAAACCACAGAAGGCTGCTTGTCTACTCCGCATAAACATCTGAGTCATTTCAGACTTGGCTGAAGGCTTAAGTGATAAATCTATGTTTTGTAATAAGCTTTCATAAATATTAAACAAGCGGGGAATGGGTGAAGAGCAGGGACATGCTTTGTATGCATTTTGCATAAGCCAAGAATAATTTCTGGTTAAGAATGTCTGTTTTGGGAATATCTTGGCCTTGTCTGAAATGGTAGCCGAGGGGATCCTGGGCTCTTGAGATGTGAAGTGCCCCAGCAGGGAGGGCACCCTTCCAGCCAAGTCCCTAGCCGCCCTTTGCAGCACTGTCCCATTAAAGGCATGATGTCATCAAGAGGAAAGATGATTGGTTCAGCTCCAGGGAGGCTTTGGCTGCTTTTAACCCCTGAGGGTTGGGTATACAGAAAGAATGGCATAGCTGTAACTTCCCCAGATTTGAGCTACCACTGATAACTGCTGAGCTTCCCACACACATTTCTACAGTGTACATTGTTCTTACTCTGTAAACAAGATCCCTTTTTACTGAGCAGAGCTCTCCTACTCTAAACAAGAATGTGACGCTCCCACCTCTGGGGACAGATTGGAGCCTGGAATGTCTATTTAAGTTGCTTCCTGGCATACAGTGGAGTCACAGCCTTTATCCTAAGGAAACATCCTCTAGTCCTTTGGTGGTCTGTTCATTCTTTTTTTAATTTCACTTATTTTATAGGCAGCCCTCCACTTCAGCCTTTCTATCAGGTCAAGTGATTTTTGTTAGCTTAGACTGATAAAAACACACCTACATTATGCACTTCTGCCCTTAATGGTCACAGAAGAAACATGGGATGGGGGGGGGGGGGGGTTGCCGGGTAAGCTAGGCCAGTCCTGGCTTTGTAGTTAACTTTGCTGGGAAGACTGTTAATCTCCTTCTGTCCTTGGGAGCCAGTCAAGGTCATCAGCTTCTCAGGGGTTTCTCCTTGTTATTCCTCCCTTCACTCATTTTTCCCCTTTTGTTCTTCCCTCTTCTGGGTTCTTGCCCAGCTCCCTTCCTCCTCTAACTTTCCTCATTCTATTTCCCATTTTTCTGCCCTCTCTCTGCCACATATGTTTCTTCTGGCTTTCTTTTTAATGTTTATGCTAGTGTTTTCCATGTTTATATTCTTTACAGGGACTGTGTCAGCACCTGCACTGCCTGCCCCCTCCAGTGTAGTCCAGTCCTATGCACCACAGCCAGCAGGACCCCAGTGAGACCCTCAGAGGCTGTCTGTGGGATTCGAGAGTTTGCCAGCAAAACAAGAATTTTCCTTTCTTCCCCTTTCTTTTTCATTTGAGACTGGGTACACACACACACACACACACACACACACACACACACACACACACACACACACACACACACACACACACACACACACACACACACACACACACACACACACACACACACACACACACACACACACACACACACACACACACACACACACACACACACACACACACACACACACACACACACACACACACACACACACATCTTTTGGACTTTAAGGTGGAGTGCTGCAATAACAAGCGAGAATCATCATGCTGGCTCATATACTTTCATTCTGGTTTTGTATCTTCACTTTTTGTTCCTCTAGTGTTAGTTAGCAATAGACATTAGACTGAGCTTATAAGACTTAGTGAATACTAGTTTGTCTTACTTTATTCTAAGCAGAAAGTATGTCTGAGACATAAAGTATTGCTACATAATTAATAATAATATAAAATTGAAAAACTGTATCTATTATTACACATTCATTCAGCCAGTTTGTTTAGTGCCTGCCTGGCCTAGGCACTGTTGTAAGTGCTGGAGACTCAGCAATGTACAAACCAGACAAAACCTTACTTTTATGGGAAAGAGAAATGAAAAAGAATAAATAAGAAATTTTACATCATGCTCAGTGGTGCTAAGATTGCTCATGGGGAAATAAATCTGGGACAGGGAGGGAGATTCTGGTAAGGGGGCAGGCCTGGAGGTGGAGGAGAAGGGAGGGAAGGTTGGGGCAGGCCTGGAGGTGGAGGGGAAGGGAGGGGAGGTTGAGGGACCGGAGCTACTTTCTCTCCATTGCTGTTGTAAGAGAAATTTAAAATTCTGTCTTACACTTACATTGTCATAGAAATATTTCTTACAACTTGACTTTCACTTTTAACCTTCCCTTTCTTTCCTACCAATGCTGCCTTGCTTTTTTTCTGATTCTTTTAAGCGTGTAGGATGACTTTTTTCTTTAAGAGTATATACATATGTGCATTTTTTAAAGCTATGTTGAATTAGAATGAGATTGGAATTTCTAAGACTTTCTCAAACTTAATCATCCTTGTCATCCTCCTGGGCAAGGGTCATTGGGAATTCTGAAGAGGAGAAGTCTGGGTCATTATCTGAGGAAATACATTTGAATATGTGACGATCATACAGTTAAAGCAGAAATCAAATCTCATCTCCAGAATTCTAAGGCAAGGGGAAGGAATTCAAAATTATTAAGGCCAAGGATGGCAGGACTGTAGACAGCAGGAGGTCCAGTGCATGGAGGACAACAATTACTAGAAGGAGTCGGGAGGTGAATTCAGGCATCAGCAACTCTATGTGGAGCCCAGAGATTGACTGATCCCTGGAGGGCCGTAGCCACAAGTAACTGGACAGGTACATCTTACTTCATCTCAGGAGCCAAGCTGTGGTTCCAGACACACAGCTGCAGCAGATCTCAGAGAGGGATGATGGTGTCTTTAGACATTCTCTGGCCCTGGGCAGACTTAGAGCAGGTTGTTTTGGAGGGAGTTAAAGATGGTCTGTGTTATGTGTGTTTGCATGAGAGAGAGAGAGTGAAAGGGAGATGGAGATAGATAGATAGATAGATAGATAGATAGATAGATAGATAGATAGATAGATAGATAGATAGATAGATAGATAGATAGATAGATAGATAGATTTAGATATCTATAGCTCTATATATCTAGATATGGATTTGAGTGCAGGAAAGTAATTAATCTGGCCCTCACTTGGGCGTATTTTGGACTGCTGTTTTCTGGCCCATGGTGTTGGGCTAGCACTCTCAAAGCTGTGCTCTCTAATCTCGGCTTGTGTTTCAGTGGGAGGCCCTCCCTGCCTACTGTTCCTCTGCGTTGTCAGCTTTCTTCCCCTTTGATGCTTTCTTCTGACAGTACCAAGTGAGTAGCTGCTGGGTAAGAAGGAAGCTTGAGCCTAGCAATGTTGGACAGGCCCAAGGTGCCAAGAAGATCTTCCCCGGGCCTCTTGCTAACTTGCTCATAAGCTCTAATGACCCCATCTCTGGCACCACAGGGTCCACCTGTCCATAACTCAAGGCAGCCTGTTTGTTTGTCTGGACAGGTGGTAAATTGCCTAAGCTCACTAGGGGCCTGCAAATGACAATTTGTCTAGCAGTCTGTTTTTGGCTGCCCTGATTTCAAGAGCCAGGAGACTTTAGTAAACACTAAATGGTATGTTTTGTAAATGTTCTGGTTCCTTTCCACTTTGGATCTTGTTATTTTAATCAGAACATCCCCCAAACCACGTGAGTGTTGTATATCTGTTGAATGTGGACATGCCGTCTAGGGGTTGCTACTGGAAAATAGCTGACATTGGAATGTGGGATCCTGGAGAAATTCTCCTTCTGGAGCTAGTGCTGTCTCTGTTCTGGCACAGGGCAGTACAGAACTCTGTGAGACTTGAGGTATAGCAGGTGAGGAGAGTTCTCCTATCTCACCTCAGCCTTCCCAGTTACTGGGATTATAGGTATAATGCCCAGCAATATGGCTGAAACTTTAAAGCACCAAAAAGCTGGGTGCTGCTGGCTAGCTACTTTGGAGGCTGAAATCTGAGGATTGTGGTTCAAAGCCAGGAAAATTCTGAGCCTCTCACCTCCAGTAAACCACTAAAAAGCCAGAATTAGAGCTGTGTCTCAAGTTATAAAGTGCTAACTTTGAGCTAAAAGCTCAAGAACAGTGCCCAGGTCTGGAGTTCAAGTCACAGGACACACACACACATGCACACACGCACACACGCACACACACACACAGCACCAAAGAACATAAAATGAACAATAATCCTCCCTCCTTGTTCACAGTATCCAGTTCTCCATAGTTTAAAAAAATATCCTTCCAGAAATATTTGTGTATTTATAAGCAATTCAGATATGTAAATACTTAAGATTAAAAAATCACTCTTAAGTATATGAAGAATTTTCTTTTTCATAGTTTATAATATTCCATTACTTATTTAAGAGTTTCTTGTCATTAGAAAATTTTGTTAATTAAAAATATTACTGAGCCTGGGATTATGGCTTAGTGGTAGAATGCTTGCCTAGCATGCATGAAGCCCTGGGTTTGATTCCTCAGTACTACATAAACAGAAAAAGCCAGAAGTGGCTCTATGGCTCATGTGGTAGAGTGCTAACTTTGAGTAAAAGAAGCTCAGGGACAGTGCCCAGGCCCTGAGTTCAAGCCCCAGGACTGGCAAAAAATTAAAATTAAAAAAGTATTGCTGAGATGTAGATACTTTACAAAGTAAGATAAATTTCTAGTAGCTGAACAGCTGTGAAACAGCTTGGTGCATATTAAATTTGCTCTTTCACCCATAGCATATTTTTAAAAAACCACCTTTTCCTATATTTGACCAACGTAGTAGCCTTTAATCTCATTTTCATGAAGAGATTGGCAATGTTATCTTTTTTGTCATTATTTTTGCTTGGGAGAGGATGTCTTTTTTTTTTTTTTTTTGTCTGTCATGGGGCCTGAACTCTGGGCCTGGACACTGTCCCTCAGCTCTTCAGCTCAAGGCTAGTGCTCTACCACTTGAGCCACAGCGCTACTTCCGGCTTTTTCTGTTTATGTGGTGCTGAGGAATGGAACCCAGGGCCTCATGCATGCAAGGCAAGCGCTCTACCACTGAGCCACCTTCCCAGCCAGAGAGGGTATCTTTTTGAGACTATGTAGCCCGCACTAACCTTAAACTTGCCATCCTCCTGACTCAGCTTTCCAAGTGTGGGGATTATAGATGGGTACCACCATGCAGCTTAACAATGTTCTTTTCCTTTAGTCTTAAAGTGCATGTCACTTATTATGAATGAAGTTGGCATCTTTTTAAACATTTGAAAACATCATTTTCTAGATTCCTTTTTTTGTTTTGTTTTTGGTGCCAGCACTAGAGTTTGAACTCAGAGCCTGGATGCTATCTCAGCACTCCTGCTCAAGGCTAGCATTCTACCGCTTGAGCTATAGCCCCACTTCTGGTTTTTCCTGGACTTTCCTGCCCAGGCTAGCTTCAAAGAACTACAATCCTCAGATTTCAGCCTCCTCAGTAGCTGGGATTATAGTCATGAGCCACCAGCGCTCAACTTTTTTTCTTTTTTATTGTATGATTTATCTTTCCTACTGTTTCGTAAGAGGTTCTTCATGTTCGAAGAAATTAGTCCTTTATATGTGATATGAGTTGGTTTTTGGCTTTATGGTATCTTAAGGGTTTTTGTTATTGCCTCTTTTTCTTTTTTCAGTGCTAGGAATGGAACCCAGACCTCAGGCATACTAAGCAAGAGCTGCATCTCCATCCTCTGACCCACCCTTAATACCATTTCCATCTCAAGTTTTTCACATTGTGTAGAGGCATCCAGGTTTTTAGCATACAGAAAGTTACATTTTTTATTTTTTTCTTTCTTCTCTTTCTTTCTTTATTTCTTCCTGACCTAGGGCCTGAACTCGGGGGCCTGGGCACCGTCCCTGAGCTTCAAGGCTAGCATTCTACCACTTTTGAAACACAGTGCCACTTCTGGTTTTCTAGTAGTTAATTGGAATAAGAATCACGTGTACTTTCCTGCCTAGACTGGCCTTGAACTGTGATCATTAGATCTCAGCCTCCTGAGTAGCTAGGATTAGAGGCATGAGCCACCAGCACCCAGCACATTTTTTCTATAGTTGAATGTGTCATTTTTTTTCAATGATTTCTGCATTTTGTATCCTAGTTAAACAGACCTTCCCTTTAGGTTCCAAAATAAACTACCTTCTAATTTTCTTCTAGTGCTTCTATGGTTTCACTTTTTAGGTTTAAATATTGATTTCTGCTGGAATTTCTTTTGCTACAGGGAGTAGTATGAGTTGATTTTTTTTAAAGCAATGCTCTGATCTATCTCACTGTTTAATTCAGTTTTCCAGTTGAGCAATACCAAAATTTTGAGAGGTAAAATGACTGGCCTAAGATCTTAAGGTTGAAAAGAAAAGCCAATTAAGTCTTAACAAGATTGTATTCAGAACTTGGCACAAATGTCATTTTGGCACTAATTGCTTGTGTTTTAATCCAAAGGATCGGAATACTATCTTACTTTTCCCCTTCCAACTCCAGAAAAATATTTGTATGTGTGAAGGAAAGTCAATTGGAGAAGGGGCTCCTGGGAGAAGCATGAGGTTCAGACATTTTCACTATTAAGGCTTAGAACATTTCCTTCCTTTTACTGCTGTGTCAGACAGAAGAAGACTGTTAGACTTTTCTTCAGTGACTCTTGAAGTGAGCTGAGGATTTTTGTCAAATTTTAAATTAGGAAATTGGAAGGAATCTAGTTACCATGTAGTCCAACTCCCTTATACATAAAAATCACTTACGTGTTCTCTAAAAATGGCTTGCCAGCTTCTTCTTGAAAACTTCAAATCAACCACCATTTCTTGTGAAATCATGGAAAATCTTTTCTCATTTCCAGCCAAAATCAGTGCCTTGTGCCCCTTCTCCTTCTCTTCAGATGTTGTTCTCCCACTACTTTGGTCCCACCCACACTCTCTGAATATGTCCTTCAGTGTTCTCCTAAGGTTGTATGACCCTGTTAAAGATGCTTGAGCATAATGCACACTATATTGTGTATTTCACTTGTCACGGGGTGCCTGATAACACTTCACCTAGGAATTAGATGTGTCTCACTCACTTGGAAAATTAAGAGGTACATCAGTGAACTCAAATCAAGGACAGTATGCATGATGCTCCTAGAGCTGCTTCCGCCCCATCAGGAGGCTACTTGGAAAGCTGAGCTTGGAATGGAGGTGCTTGTAGCCTTTTAAAGCTTCCTCTCCTTCTGTGATTCCTGCCTGGCAGGTACAACTCAACTTCTCCCTGCTGTGCTTTTTGGCAAAATTGATGCATGTGTTTGCATGTGCCCCATCACATACCAGGACTGCCTGCTTTCCACCTAGCAGAGTACTTGGCCTGCTCTGAGTCAATAGATCTTTCTTGGGCAGTTCTCAGCCTCAGCATCATTCCTCATGATCTTAATTTTCAGGTGCCTTTGTGCCAAGTTTTTATTTGAAATCAATAGGACAAGTAAGGATTGAGAAAGCCTGCAGAGTATAGATAACTCCAAGTCCTTGTGTGCCCATGCTGAACTCTTTCCCTTTTGCCCCTCTGAGTCAATCATCAAGGTCTCTTCTTGGCATCTCTCCTTCCTCTCCATTCTCCTCTTCCTGGATCACTAGGATGCTACAACTGCAACTTCAGCCTTGGTACTCCCCAGCCTGGGGCTGGTGATTTCTCCAGAGAAGACCCTGAGGTCCAGACTCAGGAACTACCATTTGTCTGCATCCTATTTTCTGATGTTGATCAGTTCCTTTACTTTCTTTTCCTCTGCATTTTGGCTTATATCATTTCCCCTTTTGTGATACCATTCTCCTTTTGTTTTTGTTGAAATTGATCCTTCTCTAAAGGCTTTCTCTCATTTCTTCCCTACTTGCATTAGGACCTGCAGTGTGCCTTGCTTTGCTCTAAGGTGCCTAGCTTTGTTCTAAGGGCTGGGCATACAAAATGAAATCGTAACCATGATCAATACCCAGCTTTTGAGTGATTTAAAGTCTAACGGGAGAGACAAATATTAAGTAAGTTTGAAGAAATAAAAATCATAAATGGAAGTAAGTGCACTTAAAGGGCAGAGCATACAGGGGTGGATGTGAGATTGACTGCTGTCAAGACCTCTGAGCAGTCAGCTATTCAGAGTGAGGGGTGACTCATCCTAGGGAGCGAATGGCTGCCTTTGTCTGCCATACCTTGCCCCTCCCACCTTGAGACAGCAGTCTGCTGTGGCAGCTCTCTCCTCAAGCACTAGATTGGCACTGTCTGCATTGCTGCTCTTGTCTATGTGCGCATGGCCTGTCTCCCCAGCCAGATTAGCACCCTTTCCAGTATAGTAATCATATGACATTTTCATGAGCCCTTAGGCTCCCCAGCCTACAATGGGCATTTAAACTGCAATGCAGAGATTAATGACCTCAGAAGCATGGGGAGATGTTGGATGTTTTAAGTCCTTAAAATGTCACATCCTTCAAAAGCTCTCAAGGCTTGGATTGCTGAAGGCCTTTCTGTGCTTGAACCTAGATAGTTTTTTTTTTTTTTTCTTCTTGAGAAAAATGTAAAAATTAAGCTTCTCTCCTCTTCATCCTTAGAATTTTTTTTCCTTTTCCTATTCTCTGATAATAAGTAATAGCCTTTTATGCCACAATTGAAGGTTTGTGAAAAATATTGGGAATAATTTGCTTTACATATAGGAGCACAAAAAATGTACAGACATCGGGAGAAGTGTACAGCTAATGTTTTACAGATTTCTCACATAATTTGATAGGTTTTCTCTTTCTCTCCCTCCCTCTCCCTCTCCCTCCTCCCTCTCCCTCCTCCCTCTCCCTCTACCTCTCCCTTTCCCTCTCCCTGTCTCTCTCCCTCTCTCTCCCTTCCCTGCTCCCCCCCCCCTTTTCCTTTTTCTTTTTCTTTTTTTTTTTTTTTTGTCCCTTGTGAGGCTTGAAATCTGGGCCTGGGCACTGTATCTCAGCTCTTCAGCTCAAGGCTAGCACTCTACCACTTGAGCCACAGCACCACTTCTGGCTTTCTGAGTGGTTTATTGGAGATAAGAGTCTCATGGATTTTCCTGCCCAAGCTGGCTTTGAACCAAGATCCTCAGATCTGAGCCTCCTGAGTATCTAGGATTACAGGCATGAGCCACCAAGACCCAGCTTACTCTCTCATTTTTTAAAGTTGAAACTGTTGTTTTACTAAAATGTGCTGGTTTGAAAAGAAGAGATAGAACTTAGTATTTAAATGTCATTCTTTGCCTATCTTGTCTCCCATAAATAAAATAGTTAACATTTCTGAAGAATGGGACAATAGGAGCCCCCTGGATAATGTGACAGAGGGTGTTATTTCAAGGACCCTACAAGTAAGTCAGGACTGTTTCTTGGCCCCTAATCTTTTGTTAGATTGAAAAAGAGAAAAGAGCCAAAAAGATGTAAGTGTATCTCAGAAAAATAAACCAGCTCCTGGCCAGGTAGCTGCCTGCATCCCACAGATCCCCAGAAGGACTTGGTACAGTAGAGTAAATGCATAGCTAAACAGAGCGTTGGCCAGCTCTATGTGTTTGAAGCCATTTACTGGCCTTGTAGGAGCCTATTCATCAGAGCAAAGAGTCAACATTGCTGAAAGCATGAATTTGGCGAAAGAATTTTCTAAAGCCCACTTAAAAAAAAAAAAATAGAACTATTTCTGCTGTTGATCCAGAATCAGGCCCTGATGAGTTTTCCCTGGTGTAGTATTAACCCCAAAGCTCTGGCTGTGCTCCTGACCAGGTAATATTTTCTATGTGCTGAATTCCTCCTGAAGGTTCGATTCAATTTGGCCTTTATTCATCCTGGGCAGCAACTCAAGAATGGCCTGATTGTAAGGCTGGAGCATAGTGATGGATGCATTTGTTTCACTGCTGACAAAGACTTTAGCGTAGAATCTCTCGGCTCCCTCGAAGACAGAAACAGATTGATCAATGAAAAGTGAGCCTATCGGTTCTTATGCAGAGATGCATCAAAGGCTGTGTGTTCTAGAAGGCGTCCACTTCCTGGGTGGAGTTGAGCAGGCTGGATGTGCAGCCTATGCCACAGCAAAATTGAGTCTCTTGCCTGGGACAAGCTCCACTAAGGCATTTGTCAAAGCTATCAGTACTACATGTCAGGACCCAGAGTCCCTCTGGCTCACAAAGCAACATGTATGAAGTGAGCACCTCTGTTACTGGGCTCCTTGCTGCTTATGTGACATTGTGAGAGCATGCTGTTAAAGGTTATCTTTGTGGTTTACTCTGACTATAAAGATGTTTGCTGATGTGTTTCTTAAAGGTGAATGCATTTTTACTACCTTGGTATTCCTTTTACCACTTAGTTTTGCTTTTGCTTTCCTAGTGGTCCATCATAAATTGCTTATCCTCTGTTGTGGGTAGTTTTCTGCTTTGCATCACCATGGGTATTTGGTGCTGTGCTCTGTGAATGTGTGTTTCTCTTTTGGGAGTCAAACCTGAGCACAGACTTGGGAGGTAAATAGTGTAGAAGGTACCAACAGTCTTGAAGTTCCTAGCTACAATCCAGTCTTGTTTCTCGGGACATACCAAGTTGCATGAGGAGGGCATGCAGGCCTACAGGTTATTGTTGGCATTGTCAGAGTCTGAAACAAGTAAATGATAAGATTCCTGGGTCCAGACCCAGCGGATGAAAAATGCTGTCTGCATTTGGAGAATACATTGAGTTTATGCTGTGCACTTTATTTGCTTTACTTTCAGACAGTGTCTCTTACTTGTACTAATTAAAATCCATATCTAAGCCTTTGTAGGCCAAGTTATTACTCATGCAGGTAGCATACATTGAATCATTTGATAAATTTTATGCAATAAGGTAATTGTGTCTATATTTCTTCAGTGTTGAGCTGGAAAGGAAGCGAAATATCATAAATCTCGATGAGCTTGGTAGGAGACAGTCAGATCTACAAAAATGAGTCCAATGAGCAAAAGTCCAAGCTGAGCCATGCAATATCACAAAAAGCCCAATAGTTCATCCTTTCCTTCTTTCCTTTCTTTCTTGGTAGCTTGGGAATTTGAACTTAGAGCCTCCTGCTTGCCAGGCAGGCATTCTACCATTTGAGCTATGCCTCCAGCATCAGGCCTAGTCCAGATCCTTAACAATGGCATTGTGAACTAGAATGGGCACTGCAATTTAAGCTGATATTTTAGAGCAAATGAAGCAAACAGCTCAATTGACACTGGTGTTAGTGAGCCTGTGGGACTCATTACTCTCCAAGGAGGTGGAACAGGTTGGCTTGGGAACCATCTTGCCCAGGTAACAGGCAAAAAGGTGTGGCCTGGCCTCCCTGGAGCCCTGTTCTCAGTCTTGCTGCCAGTGGCTGACCAGGCTACCTGGGACGGAACTCTTTATCAGCAGGTATTTATTAGTTGCCAACTATGTGTCAGGCACTGAGGTAGGTGCTAGGTACAGGAGGTGGAGTTAAAGGACTAGGTTCCTTCTTAGGGAGCTTCCTTGAATGAAGTATGACTCCTGAATGCCATGTAAGGAGGGTTTCAGAGCAGCATGCCGACTGCAGGTAGGGGTAAGGAAACTCTTTCATTATGCCTTACTGGTTTTGGGTAAACTTTATCTGTTAGATCAAGAAATATGCTTTTCTTTATACCGTATATGGGGCTGAGATGTTAGTTGCTTATAAATAAAAGAATTTATTCTTATGTGATTGGCTTCTCAGGATGCTGAAGTGCCTAAGTATGCCCTCCCCCGCTTTTTTTTTTTTTTTTTTTTTTTAATCAATATCATGTCTCTGGGCTCTGCTTCTGCCTGTTTAGCCCTAAAACTACATTGACAGTAGGTCTTTAGATTTAGCTTTAACAGAATTCTTTCCTGCCTCCAGTCTGGCTGCATACTATCTGGAGGTTGCCATCCTGGGGCTGTCAGAAATCAGCCAGCCTCACTTCATTTCTCAGTTTCACAGTTGCTTTTCTGGTCATCCCTTTGTCTGTAAAATAAAATAAAACAAGAATGTTTCCTGCAGGTTCCCTGCAGAGGCTGGAAGGTCAGTGCTTGCCAGCTTCATTCAGAAGCCCAGCCTTGCAGAAACAGAGCAGTGTCATCGGCGATGCCCTTCACAGGTGGCTGTCCTCTCTCCACTTGCCTCCTGCTTTGCATTCTGAGCAGGAAGGCTGTTAGCACAAGGTTCATTTAAAACCCCAGTTGAGGAGGTTATCATAGCATCCTAATTCTAGTGAGCAGCTCTAGTTTTCCCTTCAGCAGTTGGAGTAATTAAATGTCATAATGTATCAGGGGAGTATCAATTGTGAACACAGATTTCATGTCAGGTGCTTTTTTTTGTGTTCTTTGGTTAGTATTGGACATAGTACTAACTTACCTTGGCAGCATCTTTAACTGGGACATTCTGTGAATTAAATTGGACTCTGACCAGCCTGAAGGGTCTCAGGGCCAACTCTGCCTCTGGGACTTCACCTGTCACAATTGGCCTGTTGAACAGCTAGACTCCATTTCATGTCCTACTGCCCAGAAAACTAACAGGGTGTTTTTGCCTTGAGCTGGGAGGCTGTTTTGCTTTCCTTTGTAAAATGCCAGACCTAGAAGGGTTCCTAAATATGAGTAATATCCTTTATAGGTAGTAAACTGAGGCCCAGAAAAGATATGGCCTACTCAGCTGTACATGACCTTTGAAAATAAACCTCTGTTGCCTAGTAACGTCTTTGAAACCGATGGGGCACTTGATATTGGCTAGTTGAGTAAATGAGTAAACCCAGGTCTCCTGGGATTTCTTTGAGTAGCAGAGTTAATTTACCTTTTTTGGTATAAACTGGAGTGTGTACCAAATCTGGTTTGGGTTCACTGACTGGTATAGAATGTTAGAAAATATCACCTTATTTTCTTGAACCGGTACATAAAACTGGTCACCGGTCATGTTGCCAGTGCCAATAGTGTGATGACTGTTCTGCCTCCCCGTCATTTACATCCTCCCAAGCGGAGGTTCTCAGAGTGATTGCAGAGCAGCTCCATTAGCTTCACCTGGACGCCTGTGAGAACTGCAGGCCCTCTCTGTTCCCAGCCCTTGTGACAGGAACTCTGGCTGGGCAGCAAGCAATGTTTGGACAAACTCTCCAAGTCATTCTTCTGTGTAGCAGCATTTGAAAAGCGCTGCTTTAAGAGCGAAGTCCTCACTATGTTCCCTCTGGTGGTAAGCATAGTGTGCAGTATGATCACCCAGTTTGAACACTCAAGAACCAAGCATGGGGTTCCATAACACCAGTAAGCAAGTAAAATTTAATGCAAGTTTTATTCAACACGTTTAATGTATACATTGTTGTTATTGTGCCAGCAGTAATTAGGTAAATGAAAAGCAGTTTGTATAAATGACTGTAGTAAGTATTGCTCAAGCAAATCAAGTTTTTTATTGTTTTTCCCATATGAGCTTTCTGGTAGCTGTTAACCGCTTTCCTTTGGTTGGTTTCCCTCATTGTGTGGATGTGTATGACTGACATGCTCACAGGTACACTCGCCCATGTCTGACATTCTGGCTCTCATTTCCCAATTGTTAGGCTTCCTGTGGCCACCTGTCTTAGACTGAGTTCCCTAACAAGCACATTTAAATGGAAATAGGTCCTTGTGAAGGAAGCACTATAGGGGAGCAGAAAGAGTGAGAAAGAAAAGAAAAACGAGTGAGGGGTTTGTTATCATTCAGGTGACCCCTTGGGCCCCTGGCTTGAGTTGAGGAGCTAGGAACGCATTGCCTACCCCCACAGTGGAACAGGGACAGGGGATGTGAATCGCCTAGATAATTATACAGGTCCCGGGAGCTTTGGAGCAGGAGAGGACCATACGGATCCACAGGAGGCTGTAGTTGAAACAGGAAGACTGAATGGCTTAGTAGTATGGAGTGTAGCACAGACATGGGAACTCCCATACAGCATCTGCCTCTCTTAGTGAATGGGGTCTTGCTCCAGGGACCTGGTTCTGGAGGGGAGTCAGGGATAGGCAGCATTTGGGTTGAAGGAAGCTGTTAAGGGAAGCAAAGGAGAGGGTGCTGGGAGAATAGACTTTGGATCCTCTGGGCCAGGGTGGAGTAAGTGAAAAGAACTGGGCCATGAAAACAGCTGACATCAGGTCTCTTCTCTGGCCAAGGTGGAAGGAAAGTTGAGGGTTTGGGTCACTGGTAAAAGTGGGAAGCACAAGATAAACTTAAATTTCTTATCAACAAAATCCTACAGGCCTTCATCCCCCACACCAAACCCTGTCTCACTTTTATTTTCTGGTCTTCAGGCTATAGAGAATGGTCAGATGCCTCCCAGCTTGGGAAGAAAAGGAGTTTTGTGCCAGGCTGCCTTTGAGGTGATTGCAATGTCTGTTGCATGCCTCCCAGGGTGGTGAGGATGGGGACAGAGGCCTGCACTCTTCAGATGCAGTGCTCTATGGAGGCTCGTTGTCCTTCATGCAGTAGGCGGGGCCCGCAGTGAAAGGAGAGAACCAGGGACTAGGAGGGATGTTGTGCTGGTATACGTGCTATTTCCATGCCTTTTCTGATCATGTCTATCTTTTTTTTACATTCCAATTGTCCTTTCTTTTCCCTTCTTTCCCTTTCTTCCTTCCTTCCTTCCTTCCTTCCTTCCTTCCTTCCTTCCTTCCTTCCTTCTTTCCTTCCTTCCTTTCTTTCTTCCTTCCTTCCTTCCTTCCTTTCTTTTTTTTCTTTCTTCCTTTCTCTCTCTCTTTCTCCCTTTCTCCTTTCTCTCTTTCCTTCTTTCTTTCTTTCCTTCTTTTTTCAGTCATGAGGCTTGAACTCTGGGCCTGAGCGCTGTCCCTGAGCTCTCAAGGTGAGCTCTCTACCATTTGAGCCACAGTGCTACTTCTGGTTTTCTGGTGGTTAATTGGAGATAAGAGTCTCATGGACTTTCCTGCCCAGGATGGCTTTGAACTATGACCATCAGATCTTGAGTAGCTAGGATTACAGGCATGAGCCACTAGTGCCCAGCTAATTGTCCTTTCTTTAAAAGAAATAAATAAGGAGATGTTTGTCATGTTAACTTTAAAGATTTCTCCTTCTTTCAAAAAATGTTTTTGTGTGAGTGCCAGTGCTGGGGCTTAAACTCAGCTCCTGAATGTTGTCCCTGACTTTTTTGTACTCAAGACTAATGCTTTACCACTTCAGCCACAACACCACTTCTGGCTTTTTGGTGTTTAAAGATAAGAGACTTATGGACTTTCCTTCCCTGGCTGTCTTCAAACTGTAATCCTCAGATCTCAGCCTCCTAAGTAGCTAGGATAACAGGCACAAGACACCAACACCCAGGCATTCAATTAAAAAAAAAAAAAAGTAGATTCCTGGGCAGTTACAGAAATGGTACAAAGGGACCCTTTATTTACCACCATCCCCAGTTTCTGCCAGTGCTGTCACATTATATAACTTTGATATAATGTCAAAACAGGAAAGTGGTATTGGTACAATCATAGCCTATTCATACTTAACCAGTTGTACATGTGTTGGTATGTAAGTTCCTGTGCTCATCACCAGTCAGGAAGCAGCCGTACTATCCTGTCTCCACAAAGGTCTCATTGTGTCACCCCCTTGGGTCAGTGCTTAACCTTACTTACCATGATGAACACCCAACCACCTTATAACACCTTGATTTCTCCCTGTTGAAGTGGGACTTGCAGAGTCTGCACTGAAGCCACCTCCTGAAAGAGGCAAGGTCCCATTTCTGCCTAGGGATACGGGGAGGGAAGAGTGACATAGCTCATTTTGTCCTCCGTCCTTTTTCTTCAGGGCTCAGTCCTCTGGAGGCTTAAGTGTGGTGTTAATCTACTTGGGCTACTATCACAAAATTCCATAGACTTAGTAGCTTAGACAGCAAGCATTATTCCTCACAATTCCAGAAGCAGATAAAGGGGCCAGCCCTGGATTGGACACAGCTGCTTTGCCCTGTGTCCTCACATATAAGGACATCCCCTCTTCATTGTGAGGGCCCCCTCTCCCAAATACTTCAACATAAAGTTGGGGTTGAGACTTGCATAAGGATTTGAGAAACACATCGTTCAATCTGTAGCTTGTGTTTTCACCAGGAGCTACTCCATATTCTGCCTCTTCCCCATCTCTAAATCACTGGGGTATGTGACAAAAGCAAGAGAATCATCCAGAGAATTGCTCAGGCTCCTGCCTCCCGTGGCCTGACCCTCCTGCCCTCTGCTTCTGCTCACCTGGCAGGCAGAGCCCAAGGGCTACATGTGATGGTCTCCCTACCAGATGATCTCATTTATTCCCACTTCTGGGAGAAGTTTTGTGCCTCACAGCTTTGACTAGAGCCATCCTGTTTATTTTCCACTGTGCAGGAACATAGTTGGAATTCTGATGTGTGCGCGGGCGCAGGCACACACAGCCTAGCTCAGAGTAGCTGAGAAAAACAAGTCTTGTTGATTGCTGTCTTCGGTCTGAACACATACTTTGTCTATAGTATTTCATTTGTTGTGTCTGTAAAAGGTAGAATATGAGAAAGAAAGGCTTCCTGCACCTCCTTTAACAGTGGAGCTGGGCCTTGCTCCCACATTAGTGAACTAGATCTTTTCTTGGCTCCTCTGACCCAGCTTCTCTCAAGATGTAGAGCTCAGGTTGTAGCTTCTACTTCTTTATGCAAGACACTGCCGCCCTGGCACCTACACTGTCCTTGGCAGTAATCAGTGTCCACAAAACAGCTGAGATGGCAGGGTTGTAGCTGCTGTGGAATCTTTGTGTGGGCTGAGGCTGGAAATGGTCTTGAGAGGGTAGGTGGCCTAGAGATCTCCCAGTGCAAAGATGTCGGCCTAGTCATATGGTTGTATTTCTTCTGTGTTCCCCTGCCCTGAATGCCACGTCTTGGATGTTCTTCCTAAGAAAATGTGTGTACTCCGTAATTGGCAGTAAACCCAAGTGCTGGTCACAGGACCCTCCCCAGGGCAGGTGACCACAGAGCCCATTCTGAAGGCTGGGTTCTTTCTGGCTGTTCTGCATGTTGAAAATTAACAGGAAGTCTAGTCCAGCTGTTGCATGTTGATTGCCACGTAGTATATGTATTCCCTCAGGAGCCCTAGTACTGATGGCCCAGTGAGAAAGAAGCTTCCTGGTACTCTCTCAGTGCCAGGGCTGCCTTCCTTCAGATGTTGGCCTTTCTGTGGGCTTCTCTTTCCTCTCCAGCCAGTTGATTCTCTTGCCCTGAATTGTGGCCTCAGAGTCTAGGGTTACTCTAGGGACATCCAGTTGTGCTCCTTTGCACTTGTCTAAGAAAGGCAAGTGTGTCTATTATTTAGGAAGACTGACAGAGATGATAACACTTTATTCACTTGCTTGTGGTCAGGTCAGTGGTGGTGGTGATCCCAGAGGAGCAGGAAAGGGGAGGCATTCTGGGAGGATGTGCTCTGTTTCTTACATTTGGAGGTTGGTGTGTGGATGAGCCCATTTGTTATTACTATGGAAATCATAATATGATAAAATACACTGGAATTTAAGAAATATTTCTCTCTTTTCAAAAGGGAAAAACCCAGTAGTTGGTGGTTGAGCTTAGTACAGGCTGACATGAGAAGGTATTGACATGGGTCTTAGCAGAGAGGTAGTGAAGATGCAATTAGAAGAATTTTTTGTGGGAAGGTGCCCCCTGCCCAAGGAAAGCGTCTTAAGTTAAGTTAGCAACCTGTTTTCCTAGCTTGGGAACTGGCTAGACTGAGGGCAGTTCTTGTTTGCTACCTGCCATGTGTATGAATGGAAGCTGGAAGTTAGACACCCATGAGGCAGCTGGCCTCTGAGATGCCATTGAGAACCTGCTGCCTGTGGTTTGTAAATGGGGGTCAAAGAGGCCTGAGGGTGGCTGGTTGGCCCCACCTACAGCAGTCATCAATGAAAGCTTAAGGCATTATTCAAACAGGATCTACCACCAGGAAAAAAGAAGGACCAAGGACCAAATGTATATTGGGAGCGACCTGGATTGTTCACTAACCTTCAGGTGGGAAAAAGCACCAGAGAGAGTTTAGCCTCTGAGAGGTAGGACTAGGACTTCGCTGATAATGAAGCTGCTTTGAGTAATTGCTGCACAGGACACAGAGGTAGTGATTCTAGGAGACAGCCAGCCCCTTTTGAGCTGTTTACATGTACCGTTGTTGCAATAGAAGCCCCTCTTATAGGACCTCTTGGGATGGTGGTTGTTCAATTAATCATAAAGAAGAAGAAAGTCATTTAAAAGAGGAATACAAACATGTTTATTTACTCCAAACCAGAGATGTGTATGCCAGTCTTTTAATGAGGACCTGGGGACTTCTTTTATTTTTTGGTCAATGTGAATCTGCCAATTCAGTTCTCTATGCTTTTCTTTTATTATTAATGAGCCACATCCATAATGCACCATTCACAAAAATTTCTAGTTTGACTTTCTTAAAAGTGAAGCCACAATTTAGCCACTTATGTGAAGCAATCTGAGCATAGAATTCTCTTAGAATCTCTTAAGCTTAGTTCTCTGACTGTATTTAATTCAAGAACACATTTTTAAAAACGGTCCCACTGTTGTGTTTCCAAAGTTTCTTCTTGGTTGTCACAAAAACAGCTTTCCCGATTGCCTCATTGTTTTTGCAATGTTTGATTAAATTTCTTTTTTTCTTTTTTCTTTTTTTTCTTTTTCTTGGGGGTGGTGCTGGAGATCAAACCTAGGTGTTTGCACATGCTAGGCAAATGTTCTACCTCTGAGCCTGAATGTTCAGTTTTCATCAGCTAATAGGATTATCATAAACAGTTTGGGGAGTGATCCCATTTGACTCTTGGTAACATGTATCCCTTGATGAGTAGAAGCAGGAGACTGTGAACTAGAGAAGCCTGCCAGCTATGAATGAGGCACCGGTTGTTACCATCCACTGAGGGAAGAGATGATGTTCAGGTAGATGATTTGGCAGGCCACTTGAGTGGAGGTCACTAACAGACCTGCCGAGTAGTACTGTCATTCTTGTTACAGATGACCAAGCAAAGACTATGGGAACACAGGTACCTCAGCCACAGCTTCTCTGGCTGCAGAAGCTGCAGTACCCTGCCCTCTCTCACATGAACACCTGGGCTTACAGCCCCACTCTGCTAGGAAGGTGTAGGCCTGAGTGGAAGTCTGGTATTGCCTTGAGTTCTAAGCTCCATGCCCTGGAGGAAAGGAAGACCACACCTCCCTCACATGAACGTTTTGTCCTGAGTGGAGAAGCTGCCTCCAACTGAGTGTCCAGGAAGCAAGCTATTGTTCACATAGCACATTGTAAACAGTTTCTGCCAGGAGGAAGCCCTTTCCCTCTGGCTTGTCTTTAAAAAAAAACAAAAAACCACAAAGGTCCTGGGTTTTGATGAATTTGTTTTTAAGGTAGAATTCTGTTTATTTTGGAATTGAATGAATGTGAATCATGAGTGCAGATCCTTTCTAATCTCTGTTCACTGAGTGAGAAAGGAAGAGAGTGGGGTGGAATATTCACCTGGCATCTGTGGAGTTACAAATACTACAGATGTTTCCCAGGCTAAGGAAGACTGGTATCCAGTCAGGTGATGTCTTATAGTGTAAGAAATAAATGATAATGACCTTGTTTTCTAAAGATTTGGTTTTGGAGGCTCCTTAGTATCTCCTGCTCTGGCCTGGAGAGAGTCAGGACTAAGACACCTCCCAGCAGCAGGGCACAAGCAGCTCGCGCCTGTAATCCTAGCTACTCAGGAGGCAGAGTTCAAAGCCAGCCTGTGCAGGGAAGTCAATGAGACTCTTACCTCCAATTAACCAGCAGCAAAAAGCTAGAGTAGCAGTATGGTTCAAGTGGTAAGAGTACCAGCCATGAGCAAAAGAGCTAACTAAGTAAGGACATGAGGCTCTTAAGTTCAAGTCCAAAAACCAGCGAAAAGAAAGAAGAAAGAAAGGAAAGAAAGAAAGGAAGGAAGGAAAGAAGGAAGGAAAGGAAGGAAGGAAGGAAGGAAGGAAGGAAGGAAGGAAGGAAGGTAGGAAGGAAGGAAGGAAGGAAGGAAAAGAACCTTCTGGCCTCAGAGTAGACGGGCCCTGCCTTTGGAGGAGGAACAGGGCTTACCATCTGTGCTACAGCAGAGAGAGCCTTGTCTCCCAGGATGATGTCATCAGGAAATGAATGAATTATATAGCAGGACCCAAGGCTCTAAGGCTGCACCCAGCTTGCTCAGGCTTGTGTCTTAATAAATTAACTCCTTGTTAGAGCTCTGTCTGAAAACCAAAGACTGTTTTTGTCTTTGGACACCTCATCCATAATTTCAGACATTGCCAGTGTCCTGGACTATCTGCATCATCCTTTTGAGGAAATGGAGGCTTAAAGAAGAGAATCCTTGTCATCAGTGGTGGTACCAGCCTGTAATCCTACCACTTGGGCGGCTGAGGCAGGAAGAATATGAGTTTAAAACCATAGTGGGCTGTGTAATAAATCCCTATCTCAAAAAGGAGGGGGGCAAAACAAGTGGGGAAAGAAGAGAATTTGCTCCTAACAACAAGCCTGTGAGTGAGAAATTTTTTCACACATCATAGTAAAGAAGGTGAAAGTCAGCAAAGTTAAATGATTTGTCTAAGCTTGCATAACTAATGAAGGGGCAGAACCAGAATTTGAACTAGGATTTTATTCTAAACTGCTTATTCATCCACTGCTATACGCTGCCTTTCTTGGGGTTTTGTTTTGTTTTGTTTTGTTTTTTTGGTGAGTCGTGGGACTTGAACTCTGGGCCTGGGTGCTGTCTCGTATTCTTTATTCTTTCCTTATTTTTGCCAATACTAAGCTTTGGACTCAGGGTCTCTAGCTTTCTTGGGCTTGCTTGTTCAGTTTGCACTGTAACACTTGAGCCATATCTCCAGCCTCACTTTTTGCTGGTTAATTGGAGATGGAGTCTTGTAGATTTTTCTGCTTGGTCTGAATTCAAACCATAATCCTCTAATTTTCAAGATAAGTGACCTCCCAAGGTAGGAGAGGGATGATCAGATAAACTTTCAACATATTTGTACTCCATTCTCTTATTCCTTCAATACTCTGAGAGTATATTTGACTTTACTGATTCCAGGTTATAAGGATACAAGTATGTTCTACTAGCTAAGTACTGCTTATCATGCTGAAATAACTCACCAGTGTGAGGATCAATTTCTTTGGAGTCTGATTCATATGAACCAGTTTCCCAGGGTTTGCTTTTCCTTGGGGATACTGGTAATTGAGTTTTCGGACTGCCAATACTGGGGTTAGTGTGGTTCCAGAACAGAGAACACCATGCCACATCACAGAAACTGTGGGAGAGCTCTTAACCACAACACTTGGTTAGCAGGAAGATGGGAGGTCAGCCTTCCCACATTCCTTTCTGTTTCCTTTGCCTGTCAGGCATCTTTGCTCATTAGCATGTTGAGTAGAAGTCCTTTACAGATGAAACTCTAACTAGTGTTGATCTTATAATTTGTTATTTTCCAAAAGATTTGACCCAGAAAGAGATTGTTTTCCTCCAGTAATTTATTCTGAGAAGCTTTGAGCTACAGTTACCTGAAAGGCTTGAATAGTGAATGTCCATATAGCCAAAATGTGTGGCCTCAAGTCTATAGTTGGCATCTTGCTATATTTGCTTTATGTCATCCATTCAGGTCCCCAACATTCAGAAATTTAGCAATCCATGCTATGTTGCATTTCAAGGTAAGTTGCTGAAAGTGTGTGTAGTTAACTAGAGTTCAGTAGCTATTTACAGTTTGAGGGGTGTAAGAGGCACAAAAATTTTTACAAAGTGAATGCATAAATCATAGCTGTTATTCCATAAGTTTTGACAAATCTAAACTCAAGATGCAAAACATTATTCTTACCCCAGAAAATTCCCTCTGTCCTTCTAGTCAGCTCTTACCTAGCTCCACCTGGTGCTCCTAACCCCAACATACATTCTTCTGATTTTTTTTTCCCCACTTTTACTTTTTTTTTTTTTTTTTAGTTGGTTGTGGGGCCTGAACTCTGAGCCTGGGCACTGTCCCTCAGCTCTTCAGCTCAAGGCTGGCGCCCTACCACTTGAGCCACAGCTCTACTTCCAGCTTTTTCTGCTTATGTGGTACTGAGGAATCGAACCCAGGGTCGCTTGCATGTAAGGCAAGCACTCTACCACTGAACCACCTTCCCAGCCTCCCACTGTCAATTCATTTTTTGGGGGGGGGAATCCGGTTGTGGGACCTGAACTCTGGGCCTGGGCGCTGTCCCTCAGCTCTTCAGCTCAAGGCTAGCACTCTACCACTTGAGCTACAGCGCCACTTCCGCCTTTTTTCTTTTTGCTTATGTGGTGCTGGGGAATCAAACCCAGGGCTTCAGGCATGCATGGCAAGCACTCTACCACTGAGCCACCTTCCCAGCCCACTGTCAAATACTTTTATCTGCCCTAGAACCTTATATAATAGAACCAATGTAGAGGAATTTAGTTCCTTAAAATGAACTTTGGGGACTCAGTCAACTTCATATACCTAACTTCTTCGTTTTTCACAAGTTCGGAGAGAATTAAGAGTGTATTTGTATTGGGGCATATTTTTTTCACATCTTAAGGATATATAACTGGGTGCTGCCCTGTGGCATTTGGGGGTTGATGGACATTGGCCGCTTGCCCAGGCTGCATTGCCATGGCAATTATCTGCATGGACACATAGGGTGGTTTCTCTAGCCAGTTTTGTCCATAGCTAGATAGACCAAGTGCAGCACTTTGTCATAAAATTTCACCTGAAAAAGAACTGAACCCAGGAAAAGTTGCTTGGAGATCAGAGGGGAATTCAGGAAGTACCAAGAGGCAGTTCACCCAGCTGATTGGGTCAGTTGTACCTTGCTGAGGTCTGTGTGCTTTTTCTTGCCCCTCCTACCCATGTCAAAAAAACAACCTGCTTCTGGGAGGAAAGGAGATTGCGTAAATTGTACCAGAACCCAAATACACAGTCCTCATTAATCATTTCAATTCTTGTCCCACTTATTAAAGCCAGTAGCTGGCACATGGCACAGTTATATGGCAAGCAATAATAAAGGTAATTGAAATCTAGGTCTCTCAGCTTTTCTCTTCTTTTAGCTGTTTCTTGGGGCTTGGAGCTAAAGGTTGCTTTTAGAGTAGTGTGTTCTGATATGAGAAAGCCATGTGTTTCCTTTCTGTTGTGTTCTTGTCCTATGACAGGAACTCAGCCTTGGGTGGGGAAAGGGCCAGCTAGTGGCTGTTGGAGCTACTCTGAGCCAGTATCAGCTACCCCCCCCCCCCCCCCCCCCCGCCCCAGGTGTATGAAGATAAAAAAGCTTGGTGAACTAAGAGTGCAGGGGAACCAGATTAAGGTTTGGAAACTGAGTGCTTCTGTCCTTTCCCTCTCAGTCGTCTAGCCTAGGGCAAGCACTGAGGGCAGTCTTTTTGTCCAGGAAAGACAAAGCACTTTTGAAACAAAACAGCTTTGTCATCCCCTAGCCTAGTTGAAAAGCAAGACTAAGAAGAAAAGGGATTGGAGTGGGGAAATAGAACAATAAATATGGTAACCATCTGAGTGCCCTCCTGTTCTGAGAACAGCAGCCTGCTTGTGCAGAGGTCACTCATGGTGAGTGGAATGGCAGTCCGGCCTGTCTGAGCCCACTGGCAGATATTTATTCATCTCCTCCTGCAAATCCCTTTTACCCCACCCTGCCCTGCCTCCTCCTTCTAAAAGCAGTCGACAAGGTTAGAAATCCGGACAAATAATTTACTCCAATCCATCTTTGTCTTTGCTGAGGCCCTGTGCATTCAGTCTGAGAGGGAAAGAAAAAAAACTGACCCAGCCCCTGGTAAATGACCCTTCTTCAGATAGGGAATCAAAGCCCACTCTAGGTTGAGAGCCTCCTGTCTGCTGCTGGGAGGCAGCAGGAGACAGAGATGGTGATGAATTCTTACGTGGCTTCTATGCTGGGAGTGCAATCGTCAGCATCCTTAGGGTCCCCACACAGCCCAGTATCCACAGTCAGTGACGGGTGGATGAACATCTGGGAGGCTAAGACAGTCAAGGCTCAGTTCCTCAGCCCTGCACACGCTGTCCAAGCAAGGCCAGAAGGGAAGACCTGCCACTTTGTGCCCCTCAGCAGGGGGCTGAGTCCCCTAGAGGCCTGCTGCCTATGCACTTAGCAAAAGTGTGAGCAATGCCACCCAAGAGAGATTGGAAGTCTGCCACTAGGAGGGTGGGGGGGAGTGGGAAGGGAGTTGATGTACCTCTGAGCAGTGAGCTGAGACTAGGCAGGATTGCCCAGGGTCACTGGGAATTGGGAGGTTTCACAATGAGGAAGGAAGGGAGGGCTAGAGAATCCAGACTGGTTCTGAGGTAAAAGTGTTGGCTGCCTTTCCCCTGTTTCTCTACTAGTGTAGTAGTGACCAGCCTGGTGAGAGTATTTAACCCATAAGAGCTCTCACTGTTTGTTAATGGAACACCTCTAAATGCCAGCTCAGTATAAGTCAGAGAAGCACTGTGAGAAGTGGGTCTTGCCCTCAAGAGTTCCTCAGTATCTTGGATCACACCATTAAAATAGTGAAGCAGAAGCCACAGTGCAAAGCAGAGAGTCTGCCAATGAGGTCCTAAGGATTGGGGTGGAAGAGAAGATGGAGGTATCTCCAGCTCTAGGGATGGGCCCAGAGGAACAGATGTGTATTTTCCATCTAGCCACCAAGTCCTAGGGTGCCAGCAGCTCCTGGCACCTTTGATACTTGTGTAAAGGAATGTGGGAGAAAGCTGGGTGCCCGTGACTCATGCCTGTAATCCTAGCTACTCAAGAGGCTGAGATCTGAGGATCACAATTCAAAGCCAGCCCAGGCAAGAAAGTCTGTGAGACTCTTATCTCCAGCAAACCACCAGAAAACTGGAAGTGGCCCTGTGGCTCAAGTGGTAGAGTGCTCGCCTTGAGCTCAAGAGCTCAGGGACAGCCCCATGCCCAGAGTTCAAGCCCCATGACTGACCCCCCAAAAAAAAAAAAAAAAGGATATAGGAGGAAGGCATTTCTTTCCTTTCTCTTTCTCTTTTCCTTTTCCATGAGTCCCTGACTATAGGCACCAACAAGACTGGTACCCATGGGCATAGCCATTGCTTGTAATTTGTCTCACCTTCTGGAAGGCGTATTTCCATGGTGCTCCTGGTAGCACAGAAGACTCATGGAAACTTAGGAAAGTTTTCTTTCCTAACCGACTCATTCTCAGTGTCATTTGAAAAGCCTATCACCATCTGAGTGGCCCCACAGCCAAGGCAAGGGGGGAGGGTAGAGGGTAGGAGGCCTGTCCATAGACTAGCCCACCTACCTCCCTTTGCCTTCTGGGATCCCATGGCTCTGTGGCAGGTGTCAGATGGCCTGAGCAGCAGTATTGCCAGTGTTTGTTTTGCTTGTTTTCCCTAGCCATATGGATAATATGTTTTATACAGTCCTGATGGAAGAGGAAGTCTAAACAGAATCATCCTGCATACTTCCTGAAAATAGAACATTTCCAAGAATCCATTATAACTTTTCAGGCCTTATCCTAACCAACATGAATGCACATTTTCTATCATAGTTCAAGAGAAGTGCAGTATTAAAGCATTGCCATTTCTCAAAAATGTCATCCAAACAACAGAAAAAGCAGAGAACAGTAAGCTCTTCCCTTCCATTGCATTCCACCTGCCTCAGAACTCCCTAGGAGGCAGATGTTGCTGAGAAGGTAGCCTAATCAGATTATTTCTCAGCTCAACCTGAGTGGTTAAAATACATGAAGTATGTGGATCAGAGTGGTCTGCATGCTGTCTCTCAATGCTCACTCTTCTTTGGTAGACTAAAGAAGTCATGGTCTCTCTGCTGGTTGGGCTGTGAGGTGATGAAGAAAAGGTGAGTTTCAGATTCCCTGGGTTTTCAAACCTGGGCGTACAGCCCCTTCAGTCTGTGAGCTTCCATTTTAGCAGGTTCTGATTGTAAAGAAAGGGTTCTGGATTACAGGCTGTCAATAAACTATCCGGTGTTCTCAGTTCCACTGTAAACTAGAGTCTTCTCAGCTTGACTTGGCTATGCCAGTCCACAGAACTATAAAACACATTGTCCAAGGTTGGGTAAAAAACACCTGACAGCACTAGCATTTTCCAGATGCTCTGCAGTCTAGAGTCTACACAGCCACTGAGGGGGTAGGTCAAGGAAACCAGGATGTGTTTGCCTTTGTAGAGACATTTGGTGACAACCAGGAAAGAGCTGAGCAGAGAAGCAGCAGGGTGTTCTGCTCTACTCACTCATATCAGACAGTACTCTGGCAAAATATCAGAAACTGTTCAGCCAGGGGAGGAGAATTAGAGGCTGCTGGGGGGGGGGGATATTAAGTAATGGTAATTATAAAATACATAATATAAAGGACTTGACATTATTTCAAAGAATACTTTGGAGTCACCCCTCTATTTGAGCTCTCTTTCCACCCTTACTATTCCTTAGTATTAGCCAGTTTGGAGGCTTGAACTCCGGGTCTGGATGGTGTCCCTGAGCTTTTGTACTCAAGGCTAGTGCTCTACTACTTGAGCCACAGCTCCATTTTTGGCTTTATGGTGGTTAATTGGAAATAAGAATCTCATGGACTTTCCTGCCTGGGCTGGCTTCAAACCTTGATCCTCATATCTCTTGAGGCACCAGTACCTAGCTCACCCTTGGTATCCTTTTGGCCTTGGAAAATAGTTTTTTTTTATTGCTGAGCCTAGATAAATCAGAACTACAGTTCATTCATTTAATCAATAGACTACTTGTTTACTGGGTACCAGGATCAAGGGGTGAAATGGTAAGGAAACACAACTCTAACCCTCAAGGTGCTTGCAGTAGTGATTCTAACATATCTACACACCCACTTTGGCTAGGAGAGGGATCCAGTTTGATGGGGCTGTTCCATGAATAAATGCCCTTCTCCCCACGTCAGAAGTCTCCGTGCCTGGAACAACCTACTTTTTGCTTACAGATGTCACAAGAAAGGAAGGAGGCAAATAGGCAGGTCATTGAGAAACTGCTCTTTGCCACTTTGAGGCTTTCTAACCTCATCAGGTAGCCTAGGCTCTGAGAACCAGCTCTGGTGTATCACTAGTGCCAGGATAGACTGTGAAACTCAAGGAATAGCTTGGCCTAGAAGAGAAGAGCTATCTTTGAGTAGTGGAAGAGAAAGTGCTCCAGGAAAACAGATACCATGCTGTTGACGTTACAGAGCACAATTTAAATCACAATTTAAATCTGTAAGAAAACAAATGTTCTGAATAGGAGCTTTCTGCAAATGAGGTGACCCAACGAGATGAACTAGTAAGCACTCCAATTCTGGAAGACCTTTACCAAAATTGGCATGGGGTAGGAGATGAGATCCTGCTGACTCCTGCAGCGCTGCTGTCCCCAGGGAACCTCAGAAAATACACAGGAGTTACTCTGTAGGCCCACCTACACATGTGTACAAAGCCACGTATAAAATAGTATTCATTATAGTGCTGTTTAGAATGTGAAAAGACTGGAAAGGAACCACATATCCAGGTGACTGGTTAAATACTTTACCATACACCAGTCTTGTGGCTCATCCATTGTGAACTGTGGAAAAAAGATCTGTTATTCAACAGCAGAAGTGTGACACTGAAGTACACATTTAGAATGTCTCTCATGGGGGTGGAGGGCATGGAATATGTTCTCGTGTTTACCTGGATTTGAGTAGAAGCAATCTAAAAGGATCCATGAGAAACTGATTCCATCACTTACCTCCAGAGAAAACTAGGCAACTGTGAAGCCAGGGTAGGAGGGGCACTGTACTCTGAACAGCCTTTTGAATTTTGTATCTTTTGAATTTTGCTTACTAGATACCAGTATCTTTTGAATTTTGAATAGCAACTATTAATAGTTCCTTCCTTCCATCCTTCCTTCCTTCCTAACTTTTTTTTGTGCCAGTCTTAGGACTTGAGTTGAGGGCCTGTGCATTGTCCCTGAGCTCTTTCATCTAAGGCTAGCACTCTACCACTTTGAGCCACATTTCCACTTCTGGTTTTCTGGAAGTTAATTGGAGATAAGTCTCATAGACTTTCCTGCCCAGGCTGGTTTTGAACTGCAATCCTCAGATCTCAGCTTCCTGATTATCTAGGATTACAGGCGTGAGATACCAATGACCTGCCATAATTTTTTTTTTTTTTAATTAGACTGGAGGCTTTGGAGGATGCTGAGTTGTTGCATCTGAAATGGCAGGGCTAAAGTAAGGGCTGCCTAAGGCTGGCCCTTTCCCCAGGGGCAGTGCAAGCCTATACTGGGGCAGTCTCTGGACTGCTGGGGCCTGAAAGTAGAGGTACCTCCCATTTCCTCCAGGAGACATACCTGTTGTGCTTCCCTGTGCTTTTGCTGAACTCAGGGCGATTTCAGTCTGTGTTAACAGGCAGTCTGAGGCTGGGTCATTTCTGTGGCTGAAGGAAAATACCTGCAGAGCTCTTGGCTTCAGGAGAGAGGTGATGCTTGCCCCATGCTCTTCTGCTGGGTGTCAGCTGGTCCTCTTTGTCTGCCAGCTGGAGGCCAGCTGGAGAGTTGTTTTTCTGATTGTCAGACTCAGGCTCCTTACTTGCACTTAGAGGAAAAAGCATCCAAGTCCGGGTACAAAAAGTCCTCTTTTTAATTTCTTTGGAAAAAATAGTGAATGAGCTCATTATCACTGCAACCCAAGTAGGAAGGGGAAGGGAGAAGGAGAAGGCTGTTCCTTCTCACTGTCTGGACTTGTCCTCGGTCAGGTTTTCTGGGGTATAGGGCTCAGACCTGGCCCAGAGTGACCAAAGCCAGATGGCTGGGACAGGTGGCCTGAACCAGGGGTGGTGCTGAGGACATATGGATGCTTTGGGGTCCGCTGCCTCTGCTGTGGTCCAGGGAAGGGGAGTATCTGTGTCCCTTCTTTCAGAGCAGAGCTCTATCCATGACTGCTGGTCTCCATGCAGCAAAAAGGGAGATTCCGGGGCTGGGAAGGTGGCTCAGTGGTAGAGCGCTTGCCTTGCATGCATGAGGCCCTGGGTTCGATTCCTCAGCGCCACATAAGCAAAAAAAAGGTAGAAGTAGTGCTGTGGTTCAAGTGGTAGAGCACTAGCCTTGAGCTGAAGAGCTGAGGGACGACGCCCAGGGTCAGAGTTCAAGCCCCACGACCGACCAAAAAAAAAAAAAAAAAAAAAAAGGAGGTTCCTGTGTGCAGGTGCCTTAGACATTCTCCGTACCCCTGAGATGGCAATCACACAGTGTCAGTTTTCTGTAGAGTGTTTGCAGTTTGCCAGGCACAACTGTAGGCACTTGGGTGTGGTGTGGAACAAAGCTGGTACAGACTCTTCTCTCAGGGAATTTAAATTCTAGCTTGAGCAGTGAAATGTGCAGGGCTGGCCTAAGGTTGCCCCCTCCACCCACACTCTGCTAGGGCTGGGAATGATACACCTATGCCCAGAAAAATGCTCTTTGGCATTTTTATCAGCTGAGCCCAACTTGTCACCATCTTACTCCTTCAGAGCACTTCACACTTGTGGGCGAGGCAGGAGAAAGTGCTGTAGATGAAAGTTCTGATTGTGCGCATGTTGGTGCTAGATCTTGAAGTGTCCAGGCCTGGGTGACAGTGGTGATAAGCTGGCGATGCTGACCCCAGGCCTGACTGCCTGTCCTCTTTGTTCCTCTTCCTTCCACTTCAGATTGAGAAGATCATGAGTTCCATCGGAGAAGGGATTGACTTTTCTCAGGAACAGCAGAAGATCTCAGGTACTGTACCAACCAGCCATTTCCCTTATGGACCAGTGCCTCTGGCTCTTTCGAGATCAGGTTTTCTTTCTGACACAAGACAAGCGTTGAAGGGGGGAGCGGGGGCAGCTGTAGACAGCAACATGCTCATACAGTTAAGTGTCTCCCATGTGTGGACAGCCACCATGCTGATATTGTTGACTCAACTCCTTCTGCATATTGGAGAGGAAAGAGTGTAAGGTGAATCTGAGACTGCCTCTCAAAAGGAAAATGGATTAATGATGAATTGTCACACACTCACTATTTTTTAAGGTATGGGCTTTGTCAGATTGGTTCAAACTGCTCAGGGCGCCTTAGTGCTGGTACCCTCAGCTCCTGAAATGGCTCTGGAGCCAGCTTGTCATGATCACATGGTTCTCATCTGCCTCATCCGTGGCTGTGGCAGAATGTGGGGCTGGACCAGCGTTTCAGACTGTCTCCGTGTGTCAGCTAGTGAGTTGACTTTTCTGTTTCCTTCTGTGTCTGTTCCTGTTTTACAGTTTTCTCGGTCATCTGCCACCTTTACCACGTGTCACTGCTGTTGGCCACTCTTTTCATGTCTGTGCCCTTGGGATGGGGTTTGTCTCCATCCCTGTGTGAAATGGGACCAGGGAGGCAACTGGGCCGGGCTCCCATGGTGATGGGGTCATGGTGTGTTTGTCTGTCAGGAATCTGTCTTTAAAGTGCCTGCCAGGGCAACTGTCACACCTGGAAAATAGGAGTGTCTATTCTCCTGGCTTGTCACCATCACTGCTCTCCTCTTCAGTCTTGAGAGACCTCCCTTTAGCCACCTTGCTTCCTGGGTTCTAGCAGAGGGGCTGTGCTGAGTTTGGCCATGCTTGTCCACTCACTAGCCTGACACATGTGGACTATGCCGTCACCCACATAGCTCTTCTGGCTAGGAGCCTGTGGAACCTTTTCCAGGCAGATTCTTGCACTCTATACCGAGTGATCTCACACTCTACTGTCCTGTGCAGACTTTTCCAAAGGGCAAGTGTTCTGATGGAAATAGTTGTTCAGAATTGAGGCGCTGAAGCTGTGTTTTGGGAACAGTCAGGGCTGGAATGAAGAACATTCAGTTCAGTTGAGGCCACCGTCTGCTTTCCTGTCCCCTCTGTGTCCAGGGAGCAGGAACTAAAATTACTTGTGGTGTCTGACTCAAAACACCACATCCTTGGATGTGACTGGCCAGGAGTTGTGACAGCACCTATGGAAGAGCCTTCTCCTGAGCTGGCTAGCACTGAGCTCTCCCTTACAGTCTAGTCCCACCCATGGGAGTTTGAGTGGTGTTGGTTCTGGTCCTCACCACAGTTTGTCTGAATATTGTCCTTCCTTCCTTCCTTCCTTCCTAAGTTCCTCCTTTTTTTTCTTTTTTTTTTTTTCTTTTGTACTAATACTGGGGCTTGAACTCAGGACTTTGGGCTTTCTTGCTCATGGCTGATGCTCTATGGAGCTACATCTCCAGTCTGGCACTTTACTGGTTAATTGAAGATGGAGTCTCATTTCTGCATGGGCGGCTATGAACTGCGATCCTCAGATCTCAGCCTTCTGAGTAGCTAGTTATAGGCATGAGCCACTGGCGGCTAGCTTACTGCTTATTTTTCTGAGCTACCCTCCCATACATCCTGCTTAGGGAAATCTAAAGCAGGCACATGCTGGTGACCACCCAGATGGGAGTCTCTGGCCTTGCTGCAGGAGAAAGTCCCAGCATACAGTATCTACATCACTGCTGGGCCAAGGATCATGGAGAGGCTGGCTCATGCTTGTGGGCTCTGATTGAGCCATGAGGAGCTGTGCCCAAGTCCTCATAGAGAACCATCTTTTAGCTCAAACCAAAGCATTAATGACTGTTAACTTGGAGTGGTTGGCATTGGAGTTCAGTTGTCCTTGGGTTTGCAGATGGGGAAAAGAGGCCTGCACTCCAACACTGGCAGCTAGAAGAGGTGTGGGTTATGCCACAGGCCTCCTGAGCCAAGCGTGAGGATGCTCAGCATGTCCAGCTTAGCAGAGGGTCCTTCCCTAAAGGGTAGGACCCAGCACCAGAGCCCTGCTCCTGTTTGGGAACCCCTGGCTGCCAGCACTGGATAGAGTTAGTTCCTTGAATCCCCAACAGACATGTTTACAACTCACTCAACCCTCTGCCACCTTCTCAGGAGTCCAGGAGCCATAAAGCATTCCCTCCCCTACAGACCATTCTGGCTTCCTTCCCAGGAGGCCTGCTCTGTCAGGCAGAAGGGAACTGCTTCTCTTGCACTTGCTTTTGCTAAAGTCATCCTAGTTTTACTGATAAATACAAGATCCTTCTGAGGTCCGATTGCCCTGGACACAAAGCCTATTTTCTGCCAATGCCTGTCTGCAGCCTGTTGGGACACAGGTGTCTCACAGGATACTACAGGGTGACACATGGTCCTTGTCTATGTGTGAACTTGTTTGTCCCTCCCTAGCATTCCTGGATTTGGTCCTGGTCTCCCCTGGGCCTGGCTGTTCCTGTCCCTTGCTGTCACTTCCATAGTGTATGTGTTCTTGTCTGGGCATGGAGCTTCTCCTATGGGCTCTGGAGAGCTTTGCCATCCCTTCCTCACCAGTTGTCTGGTACACTCACCTGAGGAATGTCAGGAGCAACTGCCTTGTTTTGTTTCCTTAAAGTGGCAGGTGGAAAGGTTCTTTGTTTCTGGGCTATACCCTTAGACAGTGTCATTCCTCTGTCCCCTCTCTTGGCTGTCCTAGAAATTGTTGGCCAGAACAACAGGAACCATCCCTCTCTATTCTCTGGGTAGGGAGTTCCTAGCCCCTCCAGCTCAGGAGTTTCATCATCTCCCCTCAGGTGTGCATTTGTATCATCAACATCACACACCGGGAACCTGTCACCCTGCTCTGATGCTGGTCTGCTTTTCTCCTCCCTCAGCAGTAGCAGCAGCGGCAGCGGCAGCGGCAGCTTCTGCTCCGATGTCCGATCCCTGATGTATTTTCCTGAGTATAGAAGTGGGGGAGGGAGAGAAGGGAGGGAGGGGAGGGGAGGGCCAGACATGAGAAAGAGCAAGGACTGTGGAGCTGGCAGCAGGCAGCGTGGAGCCCAGGAGCCTTTAGACAAAGCATTGTGCTGCAGCTCTGTGAGCACACATTCACCAGCAGCAGGCAGGACCACAGCTGCCGGACTGGGGGATTAAAGCAGGAATGAATCAGCAGCCGGGACCACGGGACTTCTTGGACATTCAAGAGCCTGCCGCCTAGGTTCCTGGAGCAGTCTTCCCCGTTCAAGGACAGGGGCACTCCATGAGCCCCTAGACTGCTGCAGCTGCATCTAGAGGGCACTGGCTTCCTGACTACTATCTATTCAACAGAAGACATAGGAGGGGAGGCAGAGGGTTTCTTAAGATAACCAAGCAACTTGCATTGTCCTGCCCTGAAGGGCAGAGTGCCGGAGAATGGCAGAATGACTTTGGCAGCATGACATTCATCGTGTCAAGAGTTCCTTGGAGGTGATGTTTTTGTGGTTATTTTTCCTGCCTTGCATCTTCTTTTTTCCTCCCCTTTTCCCTTTTCCTCCTTGTGCCTGTTCTTGCCACAAGAACCAGAGAAGTAGGTGGGGGTAAAGGCATTTGGCTCAGAACATGCAGGGAAGGGCTGAACTTTGTTCCCCTGCATCACCACAATTCCTGTCCTGACCAAAGAGCATTGCAAATAAATGTCATCCAGAGAGGAGACTGACAAGATCGGAGACCCGGGAAGACAGCTGCGTCTTTATCACTCAGCCAAAGAAAGAGCACCCCAGAACGTGAAGGGACTTCAGCTGCCGCAGCTTGACTAACAGAGAACCGCTTCCTTTTCTCTCTTTTATCTGGTTGGGTTTTGTCTTCTTTAGTCAAGAACTGAATTCTGCCTGCCTGCTTTCTACTGGAGCAAGGCAGGCAAGTCACAGGAACAGCCACTATCAGAGGAAGAAAATGAACGCCCAGCCCCTGGAAGCCAGCCCAATCCAGGAAGGCAGCTCTTCAACCAGCGCCCTGGCCCCAGAGATGCTCCACTCACTGGCCACCAGTCTAGCCGTGGATGGGCCCTAGTCTTCTGGCCACACAGTCGGGTGGAACACCATGCTACTGTTCCAGCAGAGCCACACCTGAGCCTGGTCCTGCACCCTGGCCCTTGTGCCCCACTTGGCCCCTGGCTGCCTTGAGCCTCTGAGTACACAGGGCCGGGGCCATGGTTTGCTTATTCCGAGACTGCTGGGGGAAAACAAGTAAAAGTCTCTTTTCTCCCCCTGCCGTGTTCTGTGCTGCTTGTGTTGCATGTGCTGGGTCCTTGTGAACAGCAGCCGCTGCTTCCTTCCTGGAGCCCTCGCTGTGTGCCTGTGCCCCTCAGCTGCATGAAGATGTGTGCTCTCTCCTGACCAGTTTCTGCTGCAAGGTCACAGAACTTGCCCCCCAAGGGGCTCCAGAAGTTGCATGGATGAGAGGAGCGGCCAGGCTTGCAGGCCTTTAGGAGTTCCCCCGGCCCCCTCTTATGCCTTTGGGGACAGACTTTGTGCCACGCCTCAGTGTGAACACTGATGAGGAGTTGCCCTGGAGACTGTTGGGGGTTGGCTTCCCCTGACCTGGGGGCAAGATCGTGCATGTGCCACAGTGGCCCAGGAGCAGCTTTGACCCCAGGGGTGTGAGTGGGCAGCAGCCGCCCAAGGTGGGGTAGTTGTGTGTGGTGCCGGGCAGTCCTGTCCCTGGTCTGCACACAGAAGACAAGCTGTGTGTCTGCTGCTCTCTGGTCTCTTGTACTTAGTTTGGCTGCTTTATGGTAATGACGATGATGTGGCAGTGCCATCTGTCTTCCTCTGAGTGCCGCTGCTACCGCCTTAATGGGTTTTCCCTTTTCAAGCGTCTGCCGATTCCTCTCTCGTCAGGTTCTCGGACGCTGGAGCAGAGCGTCGGGGAGTGGCTGGAGTCGATCGGGCTGCAGCAGTATGAGAGCAAGCTGCTTCTGAATGGCTTTGACGATGTCCGCTTTCTGGTAAGTGCCTACAGGCCACTTTGCAACCATGCTGGTACTGGTACTCCTTGGTGCCTCCCAGTCTCACCAGCCCTGCTGGAGTTTTAAACTGTATATAGCACTGTGTCCCAGGGAAGAGCTAACAGAGGTGATGTGGACACCAGGAAGTCAGCTGAATCCATGTGCCTGCTTTCCAGACATTGATCCCTTCTACCTCTGTCCTGACATCCATGAGAAGAGCCTCAGGAGCATCCCAGACTCAGACCCTCACCCTTCACCATGCTCCCTCTCAGAACTCAGTCCACATGCTGTACCAGGAGCTTTGGTGATTAAACAACCAGATTCCCCCTGGTGACTCCATGTCCTGTCTCAGCTAAAGATCAAGAATTCCCAAAATTTGCTATCAGTGAATTATCACTGAAGCAATGGCTCCTTCTGGCCCAGCACTGCATGGTTTCATGTTCTCCTGGTCTCTGAGGTGCCTTGAGAGAGGCTGTTGCTTTGCTGAGGTGTCATTCCACACTCTTTGAGAATACAAGGGGGTCTCTCTGGCTCCCTGTGGAGTAGGGTCCCAGCTGGGACTCTGGGCTTAGGAGCTAGTGTTCCCTCCATCATCCTAAAAAGTGACTCAGGGCAAGGTTCCATCCTCTAGAAGCTGTGCAAGGTGTGGCCTGGGCACGGGCCAGTCAAGAGCCTCCGCATCCCCAGGAGTGGGCCTTTGGCCCAGACTGCTGACGTTTGTGGCTGGTCTAGAGGTTTGTGTGTTAGCTCAGTGACTTCCCAGCAGCCCTGAGGTGTGTGCTGATATTTCATGCCAGGAAGTGTGCAGAGGTTAAGTGGCTTGCCCAGGGGCACACTGCTAGTAATGGGCAGAGTAGAAATGCGCACTCATGTGGTCTGGGTCCAGAGGCCATGTGCTAACTGCCGTGTTACATGGCCTCCTTGTACAGGGGTGTAGACGTGAATCATCTGGGAAGTTTGATTTGAGGTGGATCTAGCAATCCTCACACTGCCCTGATCCCCTTTACTGTCCAGAAAGTCTGTCCCCAGCTTAGGATGTAAGCTGCCCCCAGAAGATACTGTCAGCTGTGTGTGTGTGCTCTGTGCCTCAATTGAGAGGTAATGGTCTGAGCCAGCACCCACTCCCCGCCTTGCCCTCTGCATGCAGCAGAGCCAGTGTAGGTTGAGTTTGGTGCCTGCCTGGAGAGGAGCCCTGACCGAGACTGCTCACCTCACTCAAGCCAGCTCTGCCTCCAGGACAGCAAGGAAGTCTGCAACAAACCACCCTCCCAAAGCCTGCTTCAGGCTGGTGATCCTTCTGCTTTTAAAAATCTTTAAGTATTAAAATAGCCCTTTTTCTTTTTCTTTTTCTTTTTTTTTTCTTGTTGGCCATGGGGCTTGAACTCTGGGCCTGGGTGCTGTCCCTCAGCTCTTCAGCTCAAGGTGAGCACTCTACCACTTGAGCTACAGCACCACTTCCGGTTTTCTGGTGGTTTATTGGAGATCGGAGTCTCGTGGTCTTTCCTGCCTGGACTGGCTTTGAACCGTGACCCTCAAATCTCAGCCTCCTGAGTAGCTAAGATTACAGGCATGAGTCACCAACACCTGGCTTATTTTTCTTTCTTTTAAAAAGTTTAAGTATACTTGTGATTATTATGTCCTGACTCACCATGTTCTTTAAGAAAGAACAAACAAGTCAGAATGGGACAGAGGAGATGGGCTCAACCAGTGAGCAGGGCTGGGTAGCCCCTGACACTGAGGGCTTTCCCTGTCCAAGTGCACCCTTTCATCGGGCTGCCCATTTGACGGGCAAGTGAGAGTGGTTGGGGATCACAGACTACCTTTCCAGTACTTCAGAGGTGCAGAGGCTGAGCTCTGAGTTCTCTCAGCTCTCTTTTGCTAATTTTGGAAAGGGTTAGGTGCCCAGCCCTTGAAAATCCCTGAGACTCCCTAGAACCGCCTCCCTACCCCTGCCTGGCCAGTCTAGAGAGTGGACATTTGGGGAAGTGTGGCCCTGGGCCAGATGTCCACAAAGGTGCAGAGCTCTGCTAGGATGTACTTTTCCCTGTCCAGAGGACCCTTGCTGCAGGATTCCAGCTGCACAGCCCTTCCTGGCCCTTCATGGCTTTGGGTGTATTGGGTAGCAGCAGCCTCTGCTGGGCTGGGCATGTTACTTCAGATACCTGGAATAGCCTGAGTAGCCATGCTCAGCATCCTGGATAATTGCATGTCAACTGCCAGATGGGCCCTAAAGCTGATTAAGTTTTGCAACCAGGAGGAGCAGGGGGAGCACAAACATTATCTTATTGCTTATGGTGTTTCTGTCGTGTTAGCTGTGGTTCATTTCTACATAGTTTGGTTTGCAGTAAGATATGAATATTCCCCTTGGATCTGAAATACCCTGAAGATACTCTTCTGGATGCAAAGAAGGCTCCAGATGTGTTGGGAACATCTGGGGTACTGCTGTGGAAGTGCCCTCTGACAGGAGTGCAGGTTCCCTATGATGCCATGCAGCTCCATCTCAGGGTGAAGAGACTTTACTGTCATGTGGTCTGCTTATACTTCTTGTGCCTGAAGTTGGATAATTTACTCTGCTGTCTTCCAGTGACCAGGATTTACCACATTATGACGATGAAATTGCAGAGCATTCATTGCATTGTTCAGCCTTGATTCAGATTCTTTATATTGAGTCAAAAATCTGTTTCATGCCTTCTGCCCATGGGCTTTTTTTTTTTTTTTCCCCAGACCTGGAGCTTGAATTCAGGGCCTGGGCACTGTCCCCTGAGCTTCTTTTGCTTGAGGTTAGCACTCTACCATTTGAGCCACAGCGCCACTTTCTGGTACTGAGGAATAGAACTCAGGGCTCCATGCATGCTAGGCAAGCACTCTACCACTAAGCCACATTCTCAGCCCTGCCCATGGGTCTTAAGCTCACCTTTTGGGCCTCACAGAACACATTTAAGCCTTTTAGGAAATTGAAGGCTTCTCTTTTGACTTCCTAAGTCTTACATGGACTTAATTCTCTATTACTCTTGCCTTTTGATTTGGAGGGGTCAGAGCCAGGGCAGTGAGGGTTTCCACTGATGGGACCTAATAGGACGACACCAGGGCCAGGAAGACATGCACAGGAAGGTGGTTCCCATATCTGCCAGCCTGCCTAATGGCATGCCCGTTGCAGCTCCCTTACCACCACATTTTTGTCAGAGGAAATGGGCTTTTTAGGATATAGAAGGAAATGCATTTAATCTGCACTAGTGGCTGGCACATGTATAGCTCTGGGTTACTCGTTCAGCACTCACCTCTCAGCACAAAAGCATTGATTGCATACATGATGGTGGTCTGAAACTGGAGTATTATGACAGACCTTAAGAACTGTTTTGAAGGATTACCTGATATGGGTAGTGTTCATATTGCTGAGTGGAGAAATGGAGCCCCTAAAACCTGTGCATTGTGTGTGTGTGTGTGTGTGTGTGTGCGCGCGCGAAATGGAACCCCTAAAACCTATGCACTATGGTGTGTGTGTGTGTGTGTGTGTGTGTGTGTGTGTGTGCGCGCGCGCGCGTGTGTATGTGTGTGTGTGTGCACGAGCCTGTGCGAGGCCTGGGGCTTGAACTCAGAGCCTGGGTACTGTCTGTGAGCTTTTTTGCTCAAAACTAGCACTATACCACTTAAGCCACAGATCATTTTCAGCTTTTTGTGGTTAATTGGAGAGGCTCCTGGACTTTCCTGTACGGGCTGGCTTTTAATCACAATCTTCAGATCTCAGCCTTCTGAGTAGCTGGCACCCAGCTGCAATATGATCTTAATGCTTCACAAAGAAACATCCACTATCTATGCATAGGATGTGAGAGGGAAGAAGCCATAGTGTTTTTGGTGGGTAGCAAAGGAATGGCTTCACTTTCCTTTGTGATGCATAGTCTGTTTTCCCCATCCTACCATGAATGGACATTAAGTCAGAACAGCAGGTAATATGGTATTTTAAGGAGCATTATGGTCCAGATGGGGAAACAGTACCTAAAGCGATAGAGCAGCCAAATGTTGGGCTGAGATGGAGGTTCTTAGTGCTGCGGGAACAGAGGGGAAGAGCCTGAGCTTACCAGGCTTCTCCATACCTGGCCTGAAGCTGCAGGTGGGACCTCAGAGGGCAGAGACACCAACTTGTGTGTCCAGCCTTGGCCCTGGGACTTGGGATTTGGGAAAAGTCTAGAGAGAAGGTAGGTAAGCCGGGCGCTGGTGGCTCACGCCTGTAATCCTAGCTACTCAGGAGGCTGAGATCTGAGGATCGCGGTTCAAAGCCAATCCGGGCAGGAGAGACCGTGAGACTCCTATCTCCAATAAACCACCAGAAAACCGGAAGTGGCGCTGTAGCACAAGTGGTAGAGTGCTCGCCTTGAGCTGAAGAGCTGAGGGACAGCACCCAGGCCCAGAGTTCAAGCCCCACGACCGACCAAAAAAAAAAAAAAAAAAAAAAGAAGAAGAAGAAGGTAGGTAAGCAGGGGCAGAGCTTATCTGTGGTGGGAAAGGAGGGCTGGCTTAAGAATAGTGCATGGCTAGTCCCTTGGTAAGGCAGGAGAGATGGGCTTAAAACCACATATGAGGGAGTCCTGAAGTCTACAATGCTGTGGCCCTCACTGGATAGAAATCCCCTAAGTCCAGGTGCACTTTGGCCTCCAGAGCATGACAGAGCTGGTATGGTGGGCTGGAGTAGATATGGGAAAGTGGAAATGAGCCCATGGCAGGCTTGGGATGGGTTAGAAACAATCTTCATCACAAAGGTGTTACTTCTTAGGCCATGGTCAGGAAGACTCCTGCTCCTCCTCTTGGCTTCTTTTTCCATAGGTTTCTACCATGGTCTCCATGTTGTAGAGAGCTGACAGGTGACATAGAGTGAGCCCTGATGGGGCTGAAGACACCTTTTTATTGGCTTCTGTGTAATTTCCCATACAGCTCTCAAACCCCTGAGATGCCCTTCCAGTTCCTGCCCTAGCCCCATGCTTCTACCATACCTCCTCCTTTGTCTTCTTCCTTTCTAGGTCCATCCTGAGCAGGGTACACCCTGGTGCTATGCTGTGTGTACTGAGTAACTGCACAATTACATAGTCTGCCAGCCTCTGCACCCAGCTCTCTGCCAATCACTGTATTAGCCACTGCTGTGCAGAAACTCTGTATCCAGTTAAAGTAGAGCCCAAAGCAGGATTGGTGGAGCCAAGGCTGGGAAAGGAACACTCCTGTATCCTAGACTAACTAAATCTTGTCATCTGAGGGCCAGACTCCTCAAGTATCCCAGGAGTTGACACTGCTAGCCTGGACCTCCTGGGCTCACAGGCCACCCTTGGACCTAAGCAGTCCTCTTACGTGGAGAAGGAGCAGGCCACTCTGTGCCATTTCCAAGGCCCTCCTAGCCCAGCATGTGGAGTTAGAGAGTGATGGCAGCTGGTTAATTCAGGAGCCAATTCTAATTGCTCCAGTCTGCTCTGGCCTACTCTGTGCCCTTTATAAAAGAAGGAAACCTAAGCATGTTTTTGTCTGCTCACCAAACCGGCTTTTTTTGTTTTTGTTTTTGTTTTGTTTTGTTTTTTTGCTGATCCTGAGGCTTGAACTCTGAGCCTGGGTACTGTCCCTGAGCAAATTTGCTCAAAACTAGCGCTCTACCACTTGAGCCACAGTACCACTTCAAGCTTTTTTATTGGAGATCAGACTCTCATAGACTTTTCTGCCTGGGCTGGCTTTGGATTGCAATCCTCAAGTATCAGTCTTCTGAGTAGCTAGGATTACAGGCATGAGCCACCAGCTCCTGGCTTAAATTGGCTATTCTTTAATATGAAATTGTGCTAGCAGCCACTCCCTCTTTCATGGCTTCTACTGGTTGTGAACGGTAATGGAGGTGTCCTTCCTGGTATCCCAGATGTCTATGTGTTCCCTTAGTCAAACCATAGCCTGGCCTATGGTGGCAGTTGCTCTTGCCACCTATTTGCACAGGTTGTATAAAGTGGATGGGGAAAGTGCAAGAGGAAACTCACCATTCTTCCTAGAGGTGAGGAACCCAGGAGAGCTGACTTCTCCAAGTCCTTCCCTAGAACTTGAGGCTGGTTCCTCTTTTCTCGTGTGTCTTCTGATGCAGATTCCATTCAGCGTCCTTCCTTCATGGCATAAGCTCAGAATGTGACACAGCAGCAGAGCTTGAAACCACACATTGACATGGAGTATGGACAGCTTGAGGCCAAACCCCACACACACACCTTTTTGTTGTTGTTGGCTGTGGGGCTTGAAATCTGGCCTTAGGCGCTGTCCCTCAGCTCTTCAGCTCAAGACTAGCACTCTACAACTTGAGCCACAGCACCACTTCTGGTTTTCTGGTGGTTTATTGGAGATAAGAATCTCACTTACTTTCTTGCCTGGGCTGACTTTGAACTGCACTCCTCAGATGTCAACCTCCTGAGTAGCTAGGATTACAGGCGTGAGCCACCGGCACCCGGCAAAGGCCAACCCCTCTTGACTCCAGACTGACTCAGGACCAGCAACTACTGCTGATTAAGGGGTAAATATGGCACCTCGAACTCAGCCAAGACTTAAAAAAAGAAAGGTATTCCAGGAAGACAGGAGCAGGCAGATGAGATGAATGTCACATTGGTCCACAGAGGAAACAGGGAGACTCACAATGTGCTTGGGAGAGATGACATGGGTGAGAAGTGTTTCCCTTTAACTGGGAAGATTGCTCCTCCAGCCCTGTGCACCTCCCAGAGAGCAACTCCTAAAGGCCACGGCCAGGAGCCATCAGGAGGCTTCAGGAACTAGGAGTGAGATAAGTTGTGCTTCTTCCCAATGGCTTTTACCAGGACAGCCTCTCCCTTGAAGGGAGACAAGGTCTGAGTGGGGTTCAGGATGGTCAGGAAAGCAGGAAAATGTGAGTACCTCCTGTCACCAGCTAGGTTGAGGGAGGCAGTGTTTATGTGGGCCATCTTGGAAGCATTGTCAGCCCCAGCGGAGGCAAGGTCAGCTCAGCCAGGCAATGGTGGGCAGATGCAAGTAAGAGAAGTCATAGTGCACCTGGTCCCTGTCAGGGGTCAGTTCCCAGGCCCAGGCAATCTGCTGTTTAACCCTGTGAGAGCCCTGACATGGCTTCACTCATACAGGGAACTAGTCCTTTAGCCTCAGGGCCACAGCTGCCTTTGGAAGCTGCTGGCCTGGAGAAAGCCCTGACTCCCCTGGATGGGTGGGTGTGCACAAGCTGGAGATGCTGCTTTTCCCTTTCTTGTCCTTAATAAGATTTGGGGTGACCAACAGAGAGCCCTATCATCTCTCCCAGTGGTTTTCCTAGGGCCTGGGCCAGGATGGGAAACAGATGTGCCCTCTCCTGCCTATCTAGGCGCACATCCCTAAGCATGATCACTTAGCCTCAGTGTTGGTTCTGGGAATGGCAGGAAATTGCCTAGGGTGGTGGCTGTCCTTTCTATACCCTGCCCTGGTGTGTATATGATCTGCTTTTCCTGGCATACAATCCTAAAGATCTTAGAATGTCCTTTGGGATGCTAACAAAGTAGCTGGTGGCAGGGTTCCTGGAAACCCTCAGGATAATGGGCTGCCCAGGGAGCTGACCTGGGTTAGACTCTCATCCCAATACAGCTTACACTGTCCTCCTGCCTAAGAACCCCAGTCTCTCTCCCTCTTGGTTCTGGCATTGGGCTATGAAAGGCTGACCTGGCCAGCCATCAGTTCAAAACTCCCTAACATCTTCCTCTGTGTGCTCAGGGGTCTAATGTGATGGAAGAGCAGGACCTGAGGGAGATTGGCATCAGTGATGCACAGCACCGGCGGAAGTTGCTGCAGGCTGCCCGCTCCCTGCCCAAGGTGACTACCCACAGCCTGCAGCCTCAGCCCAGGCCAGGGCCAGTGCCATCTCCCTGATACCCCTAAACCAAGAACCAGGACAAGCTTGGCTGTGGTACATGTAGATCTCACCAGGTAGCATCTGCCCTCCTTCAAGCCCAGTAGGGCTCATAGCCCTGTTCCTTTCCTCACGAAGTTGCAGGCCTAGAAAATGGCAGAGATCAAGGGACCGTGGATACCCTGTCAGGCTGACGGGGGAGCTTCTATGGGTGTTCCCAGTACAGGAGCCTGGTACCACAGGCTTGGTGTGTCACTGGAGCCCAGGCCGGCCCATCCTGACCCCCAAGAGGCCTTGGAGGAGATGGCAGCAGAGACAGCACTGTCTCCCCATGGTACAGGAGCTATTAGGCCCAGGCCTAGTGGTAATCCCCATGTTTCCCTGGTTCCTCCCTCCACAGCACACACCACTGTGTTGTCCCTGTAGGTGTCTGACTCCCTTCAGAGCCCAGGTGGAGGCATTCTACACACTCTCCTCCATCTCACCTCAGCTGCAAAGCTGCCTTCCCTAGATCTAGTGGCTCCCACCTCCCAGAACAGTGATAGAAAGGGCTGTGCCAGGGAAAAGTTGCTGAGGTGCTAAGGGGCTTCCTTGGTCTCCCCTAGGTCATCAGTTCTCATCCTGTGAGTCTAAGATGTGATTGCTTCCTCTTGGTCTGCAGGTGAAGGCCCTAGGCTATGATGGAAACAGTCCCCCATCAGTGACCTCCTGGCTGGACTCCCTGGGGCTGCAGGACTACATCCACTCATTCCTGGCCAGTGGCTACAGCTCCATTGACACTGTGAAGAACCTCTGGGAGCTGGAGCTTGTCAATGTAAGTGCCAGCACACCCCTCTTGAGGCATGCCTCCTTTGGTGACCACACAGCCATGGTGGGAGGCAGGGCTGGGGGAAGGTGGAGAGCAGGGAACTAAGGGTCCTGTCACCTCTGACTGCCTTCCTCCCACTCACTGCCAGGTCCTGAAGGTCCACCTGCTGGGCCACCGCAAGCGCATCATCGCCTCCCTCGCTGAGAGACCCTACGAGGAGCCGCCCCAGAAGCCTCCGAGATTCTCCCAGCTGAGAGTGAGTGAGGGGAGGAAAGGCATACATGCTCATGCTTTGTATTTTTAGGAATTCCTCAGAGACAATGTGACCTCTGTAGAGAAGGTGGCATTCCTGCCCTCTCTCACTGAGCTCAAAACAAATGCATCGACACTGGTTATTTATTAATTATTAATTATATCCCAAAGTGTTTGAGATGGCCTGTGATCAAAGATCAATTTAAACCAGGTGCCAGTGGCTCACGCCTGTAATCCTAGCTACCAAGGAGGCTGAGAGCTGAGGATCGCGGTTCAAAGCCATCCCGGGCAGGAAAGTCCATGAGACTCTTACCTCCAATAAACCACCAGAAAACTGGAAGTGGCGCTGTGGTTCAAGTGGTAGAGTGCTAGCCTTGAGTTGAAGAGCTAAAAGCGCCCAGGCTCAGAGTTCAAGCCCTCCAACCGACCCCCACCCCCCCAAAAAAAATCAGTTTAAATACAGGACTAAATAAAATAGTCTCAGGAATTACTGGGACCACATCAAGGGGTTAGATTCAGCTCTGTACCCAGCAGCTCAGGAGCTCAAGACAAAGCTGAGGGTTCTGACAAGACATCACCTACTGGCCCAAGCCCTGGGATTTGTACCTCCAGGGACAGGATTGGGAGAAACCTACACTTTCAGAACCTCACAGATGACACATTGTTTAGGCCAAGGGATGGGTTGGGCTTGGATTAGGTTGGGCTTCATGGAATCTGCCAGATAGGGCTGTATTGTAATGGTAGATAACATACAACGGAGACTGGACCTGCACCTCAGAAAGTGGGCCCTGTTTCTCCTGCTTTACGCATGAGGAGGCTGAAGACAGCCCTAAACCAAGAGCCAGACAACAGCTTAGATCTTAACATTGTGGCGTCCTCTCATGGAGGCTGTGGCTGCCAGTGCTGCTCAGTACACAGAGAGCAATGGTGGATCACCACAGATAATTTCATATCTGATCATTGTGGGTATGGCTCTTCTCTCAAGGGTCTTTTAGCCTGTGGCTGTTCGAGGTCCCCACAGGACAAGGTCTTCAAGACTTTGCAGCTCTAGAGAGGCTTTCTTCTTGCACCAGCTAGGCAGGGCCCCGTCCCAGCCTTCACTGCAGGTTTCTGGCTGGTAGGGCATTTGATATCACCTTAGTTGCTGTTGACCCCCTAGATCCTTGCTTCTTCTGTCCCCCTAACTCTGCAGCCCCTAGCCATTTCCAGTGTGTCCCCAGGACCAGCCGATACCTCCAATCTGAGGCTAGGCTGGTGGTGTGAACTTCATGGTTTCTCTCCTTTCAGTGCCAAGATTTAATCTCCCAGACATCATCCCCACTGAGCCAGAATGATTCCTGCGCCGGGCGGTCAGCAGACCTGCTGCTGCCTCCAGGGGACACAGGCTGGAGGCGGCATGACAGTCTACATGACCCCACAGCATCCTCTCGAGAACGCTGCCGAGTCCAGGTGGGCAGGCAGGCCAGGGCCTTCCAGCACCCTGTTGGGCTGGCATCAGGGTTGGGAGGAGATGTCAGCCTGCTCCGCTGACTTCCTACCCAGTGTACTGTGTGAGGTTCCAGGGGCCTCCCAGACTCCCTCCCTCCCAGGTACACCTACACGGCTCCTCTGTAACTGCCTGCCTCCCACTACCCAGCCCCACAGGTGGGCACAGGGTTTTCTCAGGAGAGGCTTTGTGTTGTTTATGGGCCCCAGAGACCTACAGTGATTTGCCATTGACTGCTGGTCTACATACCCCCATCCTAGACACACACACACACACACACACACACACACACACACACACACACACACACGCACGTACGCACGCACGCACGCACCCTGCCTCCTTTACTCTCACCCTGCTTGGTCCCCAGAGCTTCCTCTGCAACCTCTTCAGCCCAGCATTCTCCCATCGCACCTGCCAGGTCTTAGTCTGCTCCTCTGCTGCCTTTCAGAGGCACATGGTGGGCACAGCTGGACATGCGGCAAGGTGCCTGACCAGGACAGGGTTGGCACCATTTTGAAGTCCAAGTTTAGTCTCCTTTCTTTCCCTACAGCACAGCCATCGGTTTTTAGAGTAGAAAATAGTGTCTAGCGGTTTCAGTTGTTCTGTATGGAGGCTGCATGTTGCTGGAAATAGAAATCCAAAATGTTTCTCAACCTTTCCCTCCTGTCCATCTCTTATGCTGGGACCCTGCTTGTGTACCCGTTGCTCTCACCTGCACAGACGCGACACTGCCCCTGGCTGCTTCCAGCAGCTACGTGTGTCTTCACCATGGTGCTCCCCAGCTCCTGCCACTCAGGCAGAACAACCCACAGCTTGTGTTTCCTCCTGTACAACCTGTTAGGTGGCTATGCCCATTTCCAAGACTCCTAGACACCACAGACCTTTCCTGGCAGCCCTGCTGCTCTGCTTTATTCTCGGGTCAATAGCAGCTCCCCCTGTCACAGTGCTTCTGGTTGCTCATCTGGGCCCTGCCCTTACTAGACCCTCACTTTACTAGTGTCACTGGTGTCCTCACTTGAGTATGGTAGAGCCCATCAGTGAGCTTGTGAGCTCTTCCCTACAGCAGGTTAGCCATGTCCAACTGTGTGTGTTCTGCAGGAGGAACCCCGGGAGGCCAAGCTGACCCTGCGACCCCCCAGCCTGGCTGCCCCATACGCCCCTGTGCAGAGCTGGCAACACCAACCAGAGAAACTCATCTTTGAGTCCTGTGGTTATGAGGCCAATGTGAGTTGTTCCTGCCCTCCCAGCTTTCCCTGCTCCCTGCTCCTTCTCAGCCAGTCCCGTGAGGCCCTCAGGCCCTCTTTAAGGCCAGATCCCAGAAGCTGTCTTCTACTCTGCAGCCATTCCCAGCAGCGGAGGGGAGGGGAAGAGGCCTCTGGAAAATGCACAGTGATCCTAAGAAAGTAAAATGGGGGGGGTGGGGGAGGTGCTCTGCTGCTAGCGTTAGAGGAGGAGGAGTTTTTGAGAGGTAACCACCTGATAGGGGGACGCTCACTTTGGCTGGTCACCCTGCGTGGCAATACAGGTATCTAAGCCCACTGCTCCTCCCACAGTACCTAGGCTCCATGCTGATCAAAGATCTGCGAGGGACAGAGTCCACACAAGACGCCTGTGCCAAAATGCGGGTAGGTTGTGTGTGGGGAAGGAGGCGGCTAGGACAGAGAGCAGGAGATGGAAACACAGCTGCAGCCCCCTGGTCTTGCCATGCTGCATGCCACAGAAGGCTGGGAGGAGCTGTGAATCAGGAGAAGGAGCATTCTCAGGACCTCCCTTGTTTCCTGTAGAAATCCACTGAGCACATGAAGAAGATCCCCACTATCATCCTGTCCATCACATACAAAGGTGTCAAGTTCATCGATGCTTCCAACAAGGTAGGCTTCTCACGAGGACCGTTGGTGGATGTTGGTCAGACTTTGTGCTGCTTTAACCCAGTTCTTGAGAAAAGCAACTTAAGGGAGGAAGCATTTATTCCTTCTTCTTTTTTTTTTCTTTTTGCTTATGTGGTGCTGAGGAATCGAACCCAGGGCCTCATGCATGCAAGGCAAGCGCTCTACCACTGAGCCACCTTCCCAGCCCCCATTTATTCCTTCTTACAGTCCTTAGTGGCTTTCAGTCAATAACCTCTTGTTACTTAGTCTGCAGGGAGGCTGAACATCATGGCCGTGGTAACATGTGGCAGAGGCTGTTCACCTCAGAGTGGCCAGGAAACAGAGACACAGGGAGGCACAGGGACTAGAAAATCTCCACTGACGTACTTCCTCCAGCCAGGCCCACCTCTTAAGTTTCCAGCACCTCCCCAGATAGCGCCACCAGGGAACCAGAGCTCCATGACATGATCCTTTTGTGGGGACACTTCATATCCAAACCATGATGTTCTACTGGCCTACAAAAGATGTTCATCTCATAATACAGGTTCATTTTGTCCATCTCTAAGAATACCTGTATTCTTAACACGTTTTTCTGAAGTCCAAATTCAAAGTCTCCTTCCTGTGAGACTCAAGGCAAACTCTTAACTCTCAGCCCCTATTAAAAAAATCAGAAATTAACCTACTCTCAAGATAAAGTGGCAGTCCCATCCCAAAAGGAAGCAATAGAATAATAGCAAGGAAAGGTCAGACTTCCTCACAAGCAAGACCAAAACCCCAGCAGGGCAAACACTAAATCCTGTAGCTCCAAGGCTGGCAAGGCTGGCAAGGCTGGCATTCGGGGACTGTGTCAGGAGTTTGAGTAGACTTGAGCAGCCTTATGGCCTCTTTGCTGACTATAACCCACATGGCCTTTCTCTTGGACTGGCTCTATTTGCTGCCTTCATCTTCTCAGAAGAGTTTTGCATTCCTGGTATCCTTAATTTTCTGTGGTCTCTATGTGCCTTTAGTTTCAGCCTCACAACTTCATTACCTTTTCAGGGGCTATCTTCAGGAACTCTGACCCTGCCATATATTGCCTGTCCTGCAGTCTGTCCTTTGAAATCTGGGTGGAAACCTCCATGACCCTATAGCTCTTGCATTCTGCATACCTGAAAAACGAGCATCAAGTTTTCCATGACCTCAGGCAGTAGCCAGGCCTCCTTAGACCACAGCTCTGGCCTCTGAGTGCCTAGGTTGCGCAGGACTGAGAAATGAAGTAAAACACATTCCTAGTTGCCCTCATGGAGCAGAGTGCCCGGAAGTACTTTCTTCTCAAGGGAAAATCTTTCAAATGAATTTTCTTTCCAGAAACCATGTCTTCTGTAAAGCTACAGAAAAACTACATGTTTTTCATTTATTTCTGCCTTGATTTTTCTCCCTCTTAATGTAACCCTGACTAAAAGCAGCTGTCAGTAAACAGGCCACAGCCTGAATGCTGAGCTTCTCTTTTTTTTTTTTTTTTTTTGGTCGGTCGTGGGGCCTGGACTCTGGGCCTGGGTGCTGTCCCTCAGCTCTTCAGCTCAAGGCTAGCGCTCTACCACTTGAGCCACAGCGTCACTTCCAGCTTTTTTCTTTTTGCTTATGTGGTGCTGAGGAATCGAACCCAGGGCCTCAGGCATGCAAGGCAAGCACTCTACCACTGAGCCAACTTCCCAGCCCAACGCTGAGCTTCTCTGAAATTGCCCCCACTAGATTAAATATTCCATCCCTTTAAACTCGACCTCCCTCAGTCTCAGGACAGGGACAAAGTGGAGCCAAGTTCTTTGCTATAATGTAACATGAATGAACTTGAGGCCAACTCTCACTAGAGTCCTCATTCCCATCTGAAGCCTGAGCACCATCTTTACTGTCCTTACATCAGCATCCTGGTCTTCCAAGGGCCCCCCAGAATGACCATTAAGTTCTTCTCACATTTCCAAACTTTTCCACATTCCTCTCCCAACCAGCTCCAAAGGCTTAAGAACGACATGGTCAGGTTGCATCCCAGCAGTGAATCTGGTAGCAGTTTTCTATATTAGTTACTTTTCACTGCTGTGACCAAATACTAAGAGAATCCATTTAAAGGAGGAAGAATATGTTTGGCTCATGGGTTCAGAGGTTTTAGGGCATGGTCCCTTAACCTTGTCACCATGGTCCCAAGCCACAGCACTTCCTGGTGGTGGGAGCAGGGGAACCTGGCTTTCCATGGCAGCCAGGAAGCAAAAAGGGAAGGACTGGGGACCAGGTATGACCATCAGAAGTACACCTGCTTCCTCCAGTCAGGCCTTACCATCTGAAGCTTCTAAGACTTTTCACAATATTACCACCAGCTGGAATCAAGCCCTTAATACATGACCTTATCTATCTATCTATCTATCTATCTTTTTTTTTTTTTTTTTTTTTTTTTTTGGTTCGTTGTCGTCATGGGGCTTGAAATCTGAGCTTGGGCACTGTCCCTGTGCTCTTCAGCTCAAGGCATGCACTCTATCACTTGAGCCACAGCACCACTTCTGGTTTTCAAGTGGTATATTGTAGATAAGAGTCTCACAGACTTCCCTGCCCAGGCTGGCTTTGAACCAGGATCCTCAGATCTCTGCCTCCTGAGTAGCTAGGATGACAGGTGTAAGCCACCTGTGCCTGGCTTACATGACCCTTTTTGCAGGGACTCACCCTAATAGCAGTCATCTCCCTGTGAGAGACTGGGCTCCAGTCAGCCAACTCCAAAGCCCTTTCTCATCTCTTCTTCCATCTCCCTACCTGTCCCCATAGTAACTCCCAACGCGGGTTCCGCTGGCTTCAGTGCTCAGAGACCTTTAAGGGTGAGTTTCTCAGTGAACAAAAGGTTCCCCATGACCTGCCACTTCAGGGTCCCACCTTCCTGACACTCTTTCCACTTCACCCCCACCCTGGAAGATGGCAAAGGCTGGTGAGAGCGCATGGTTGGCAGTGAACATTTACTACTACTTGGTAGTCATTTGAAGAATGGAAACCCCACCCCTACTGAGAAAACAAAATGGTTTTTTTTCCCCTCGTAACTAGTGTGCTATGCTGGTAAAAGCTTGGGGTGATAGTGCTCGAGCACACCTCAAGGGAGCCATGAATTCCAGAACATGCTTTCCCCAACAGAATGTCATCGCAGAGCACGAGATCCGGAACATTTCTTGTGCAGCCCAGGACCCAGAGGATCTGTGCACCTTTGCCTATATTACCAAGGACCTGCAGACCAGCCACCACTACTGCCATGTTTTCAGCACAGTGGATGTGGTGAGTGTATCAGCAAATGAGAAAGCAGTAGCAACCAGGGCCTAGGACCACCCAGTTCCATGCAGGCTCCCAAGTGATCAAGATACACAGTACTCATAAATTGAATTATTATTGAGTTGAAAGCTCCTTGTACTAAAGATAATACTTAATCAAAACATCTTTAGTTCTGCAATATACATATTCTATCTTGGGAAAAGCTAGAGGCCGATTTGCAGAAGTATCCACCTATCCAGCCATGGGCCCACTGAGGCTAGGTCCTTCTCTTTTTTTTTTTTTTTTTTTGGTCCGGTCGTGGGGCCTGAACTCTGGGCCTGGGTGCTGTCCCTCAGCTCTTCAGCTCAAGGCTAGCACTCTACCATGAGCCACAGCACCACTTGCGGCTTTTTTTTCTTATGTGGTGCTGAGGAATCGAACCCAGGGCCTCGAGCATGCAAGGCAAGTGCTCTACCACTGAGCCACCTTCCCAGCCCTAGGTCCTTCTCTATGAGAAGAGAGCTCAAGTCAGTGTGAAAAGGCAGTACAGGTGGAAGCAAGGCAAAGCCACCCACCCGCCAAGCAGGAACAAGGAGAGGAAGAGGGGAAAGGGCCCAGGATGTGAGGTGGCTGGTGTGTTCTCATGAAGTTTGGCCCAGGTGGCTGCAGGTTTTACCTTCACCCAGGATTTCTTTGAGATAGAATTATGCATAAGGAAATTCAAAACGTGTTTTGCTCAGATTGTTCCCTAAGTCCCACTTGCATTAGAACAAATTTGTGTTTTTAAGACAAATTTGTTCTGTGTTGCCTGTGAGGCCAGGGCAGGCATCAGAGCAAAGGGAGGAAGCAGCTCCTAACCCCATACTCAGGTGCTGCTCTGCTTCCGCCTAGAACCTGACCTATGAGATCATCCTGACACTGGGGCAGGCATTCGAGGTGGCCTATCAGCTGGCGCTGCAGGCCCAGAAGTCCAGGACCTTGGGGGCCTCTGCAGCTGAGATGATTGAAACAAAATCTTCCAAACCGGTGCCTAAGCCTCGGGTCGGCGTGAGGAAGTCTGCAGTACGTGGTGCCGTTACTAACACCTCCCCCTCCCCTGTGGCTCCCTGTTCCCCAGGACTCCAGGGCTCAGGGCAGAGCTGGACAAGTGCAGGGCCTTCCCCCGTCCTGCACACAGCTGTTCCCAGGGAAGTGGGCCCTTTAGCTCCCTACCATCTGCCAGGTCTCCATATGGAGAGCTGAGCTCATCTGGCATGAGGTAGGCAGACCTCTGCCAATGCACTGCCAAACCCCCTGCCTCTTCCGGGCCCAACACAGGACAAGGCCACCATGGGGCTAGTGGGGATGGCCATGTGAGTGCCCGGTGACATCGTCCTCGTGTCTGTGTCTGCTTTGCTCTGCGCCCCAGGTGCCGCTGCCCCCCGATAGTCGCTGTTGTTACTGTCACACCTGCACCACCCACCGTCCTTCCTACCTACCGCTGCCGTCTCTTAGTCCCGGAGTCAAGGTCTTTACACCTCCTGCTGTCTGTGTGTCCGTCTCCCTGAACGCTGTCTGTGTGTCCGTCAACCCGAAGTCACCGTGAGCTTTCTCGGAGTGTGGTGGCCTCTTCCTCTGCCCGCGTGACAATGTCCTCTCTCTTCCTGAGATTCCCTCTTGCCTTTCCCCATGTATGCTTTGCTCTCCATTTCTCTGTGTCCTCCCCACAGGACTGGGGTGATTGTTGCACTCCTGTCTTGGGCTGAACTCTGCCCTACTTGAGGGCTGGGGTCACCAAGCCCCAGAGCCCCTTCCTGACCATTATGACCAGCTTGGGGTTTAGACCAAGAAGCTTAAGTAGGGCCAGGTCCCTGTACCTGAGTAGCCCCAAGAAATCCCTGTGGGAAGCAGTCCCTGGAAGTAGCCATCCCTAAAAGGCTCCAGTGAGGTGACATTCCCACTCTACCTTCTAGGAGCCTGCTCTTTGAGGCTTCAGCCTGGCTTGGGGGAAGAGTACACTGGGCCCTGTTTACCCCTGGTTCAGAGTCCTGCTGACTTTCCACTCCTTTTCCTTGTTTGGCAGCTGGAACCACCTGATACAGACCAAGAGGCCCCATCTCATGCCAGTGTCTCCTGGATTGTGGACCCAAAGCCAGACTCTAAGCGGAGCCTCAGCACCAAGTATGAGACCACTATCTTCTAAACAGCCCACCCTGTCTCCACTAGTCTCACTGTGCCTTTGCCACCCGATCTTTCTGCTGTCTCAACTCCTTCCAGCTGCCGCCGCCATGGCCCCACATCTGCTGGGACCTGCCCTCCTCCTGGCAGCAGCTCTAGACACCGCACTCCCAGCTCCGTACCCAGTGCCACCCAACACTGTGAATTCTCCCTTTGGGCTGGGGACAGGTGAGGGGGAAGTTGCCTTTGAGGTGGGTGCCAGGGCAGCTCTGCAGAAGGCCCTGTGAGCCTAAGGGGAGGGACGGCCAGCCACACGGCCCCACTGGTGGCCCTTCTGAAGTGGCTCTGTCTCTTCTATCCCGAGCCACAGCTGGGTGCCAAGAGCTCTCTGTCTTCACCTTCCTGACACAACCAACCACTGTGACCACCCAGTGCCAGAATTCCCTGCACTTGTTCACAGCTGGCTGCAGCCACTGCTCCCCTCAGCTGCTCTCGGGCTGGCTTGCTCTCCTGGTCAGGCCCTGGTGAGACCCTGAGCTCAGTGATGTGACAGAGTGCTTTGTGGGAGGCCAGAGGTACAGGCCAGGCCCTTGGGCACATGCTGGCTCCAAAGTGGGACAGTGAGCCTCTGAACACACACAACTCCATGCCAAGGAGGGGGGTGGGGGGTGCCTGTGGTCAACCGCTCATGACTGTACCATAGAGGCCCAGGTCTGGAGGGCCTAGACCCAGCTCTGGAGTCCAGCTCACCGAGGAGAACATCCTGTGGGAGCCAGCATAAGGAAGCCTGTGTCCTGCACACATGTGCACCTTCTTCCCTCAGAGCAGAGCTGCCTGAGCACAGGGCCCTGCACCAAGCCACCTCCATTGTCTCTGGGAGCTTTCTGACGCTTCTTCATGTGTGGGGACCCAAGCTAGCCGTGATCCAGCCTTCCCCTGAGCACCCTCTCTCAGCTCTCAGTCTCTCAGTCTTCCTCACCTCAGTGCTTCAGCAGCTGGCATCGCGGAGCTGAGTCATGGAGGAAACCTGCATTTTCCAATGCGGGCAGCTCACATTAGATGGCAGGGGACAGGAAGGAAGCAGTTCCCGCAGGAAATGGTACAGATGTAGCCGTGTACAGTAGGAAAGCCACCAAGTTAGACTCACCAGCCAAGGTGATAAGCCAGGGTGGGGCCTTCTGCCACTTGCTGTCCTTGGGTCTTCCTGAGCAGATGACTGGGCCAGAGGCAGCAGTGGGCTGTGGGCCTTGGAGGGTGCCTGGGGCGGCTGTGAGGGACCTCCGTTCTGCTTCTGTGTGTCCTTTCCATTTCCTCCACTTGTGTAGGCCTGTTGGTTAACCCTTTCCTCCCCCATTGTTTGCTTCTGCCAAGCTGAGCCACTGAGGAACCGCACTGTGCTGCAGAAACACAGACGTGGGGCGCACAGGCTCCGTCCCCACCACCACCACCTCGCCTGCAGCTCTGAAGACCCAGGCCCAGCCCCTGCCTATAGGAGCTGCTCTCGGCTGCTTGGCCTGGGCCTGCACCACCAGGTCTTTCAGAGTGAGTCCTGCCCCGGCTGCGGAGACGATTCCAGGCCTCTAGCCCATGACACTCCAGAGGGCCAAGACGTGATTTGCTCAGAATACAAATGTTTTTAATAGAAAACCTTTTTATAAAATGAAATTTTAATACTTGGCTCAACCTCTAGGTAAAACTGCCAATTTGAGACAAACGGCCAGGGGTTCAGAGGACAGAGGAACTGAGAGCAGCCAAAAAGGCTGTCTGTGCAGCCCTCTCTCCTTGATCTTGGCACAGCAGGGCTGTAGGGGCGAGCAGCATGAGTTGAAGGAGTAGGCTCAGGGCAGAGTTGAGTTCTTAGTCTGTTCACACCTAACTTCTCGTCCCTGTTTAGAGCTGGGTAAAAACACAGCCTTACAAGGCTTCTGGGCCAAAGCAAAGGTTCCCATTATCTTTCTTGGGGCCCACATGAGAAGGTCCAGTGGCCAAATAGAAATGAGCTTGTAGTTTCTGGTGCCTGGAAGTCAGGGTGGCGGGAGGAGGTTCCCTGCGGCTCACTGCCGATGGTCAGCGACTGCCCCCAGGCTGGCTGCCCCCTGCTCTCGGGCATCCTGTGCAGCCAAGCTCGAAAAAGAGACGCAGCAGTTTTCATTTGGGGCATTCCGGGTAGGTCAGTGAAGATTGCTGCTTATCAATTTATGGCTCATCTGAGGAGGTAGGTGGACAGGGCTCATTGGGATTCTCCAGATTACTGGTTTGATTCTCCACAGCTGGACGTACCTCTGGTGCAGGTGTGGGAAAGGCTAGATCACGTGACAGTCTCTTTGGTTCCCCTCCCCCGCTTTTGTTGCCTTGGGAGTGACTGGCTGTTGTCCTGGCCCAGCCCTGCTGCTCAGATCTTTCTGTCAGCTTGCTTTGCTTTTCATAGTGACTTGGGTGATGGTCTTCCTTCTGGAATTGAGTAGAAGTGTGAGTGCCTGCTTCCAATAGGGCAGAGAGGCAAAGCCAAGGCAGCCACTGTCCGGGCCCTTCCAGAGTGAGGAGCAATGAGGAGCACTGCCCGTCCCTGCCTCCACCTCAAGTACCTTATAGGCCTCAGTTCATCCCATTCCTGGCATGGGTACTCGTGCTTCCCAGCAAAGGCTGCAGATCATGACTCTGCTGTGCACCTGCATAGGGAAGCACACCAGACACCCCCCACAGTGGAGGGGCAGAAGTGGAAAGTAGGAACTGTGGTTCTCCTGTTTGCTCTGCACCCAGCACAGCCATGCTGGAGTACACCCCTCTGCAACAGCGGCCAGCTGTCCTTCATGGCGAGGTACTGAAAAGGACCTGGAAGTTAAACTTCATTTCCCACCCTGGCACAGCTTAGGCTGTGCAGGAATCCCCCTGAAGATGCATGGCCCTGCTGCTGGGCGCCTCTGCCTTGCCCCTCAGACCAGGCACAGCTTGGGCAGCTCTGCTGGAGGGCATCAGGCATGAAGGGAGACGTGTAAACACTACCATGAGTTCCTCAAGCTGTACTGCTTTTAAATTGCCTGGAGGCATTTATTTCCCTTGAAGCTGCTATATCTTATTTATATTCAGGGTGTTTTCATTATTGGAAAGCCTTGGTCAATCTGCTCTGGGTCTTGTTTTGTGATTGGTTTATTTGTGAATATTCCAGAAAGGAAAGTTACTGGACCTGTCCTATGCTTTCTCTTCCTCCTCCTTCACTGCGCCTTGGGGTCATCACTCCTGTCCCTAGAAAGAATATAGTAACTTTCGAGACAGGTGTCCAGTGGAACAGCCCTAGCTTTCACGCTTCCCCCGAGCACAGGACACGCAGGTATGGCAAACTTGGTCGCCATGCCTGTAATGTGAAGGAGCCTGTTCAGGTGGGAGCTGTAAGACACACTCGGTACCTGTGCTGGCCGCAGGCTCCCTGCTTGCCTCTCCTGTCCCCTCCCATCCTCTCCGCTCGCCTGCTGCCCTGGGCAGTAGGCCCAGCTCTGCATCTGTACCGCTGCACTTCCCGCCTAGGGAGATCCCTGAGAAGCCTTGGGTTGAACAGGCATCACGCATAGGTGCGGTCGTCAAGACATTAGAAACTAGTCTGAACTTGGTCGGTTTTTGAGGTGCCCAGGCCTGCACAACACAGTTCACGAGAACGTTGTTGCTAATGGCATGGCAATGAACTGTAACAAAAATGTTATTTAATCTTTGTCTCCATATTTTGATACTTGAATGACTTCCCCTTTTGTTTCACTGTACATAGAATTGTCTATCTGTCTGAATTTGTCTGAATTATAAACACCTTGTGGTACCAAACACAGCCAACCTGTGCAACAACATAGACTGACCTCACTACACACAGTGTAAATATTTCTGGGCTTCCAGCTTCGGTTTTGTTATTTTCGTAACTGTACAATTTAGAACAGACTGAATTAATAAATGAGAAGCAATGTCAAACTGGCCTTAGTTCTTTTAGTATGAATTGAAAAATTTTGTGATGGTGCTGGCGTTTGAACCCAGAGCCTCATGAATGCTAGAGCCACACTCCGGCCTGCTGCTCCAGATGTGTGTCTGTATTCCAGACTCCACAAGCAGCTTTAAAAGTTGCTGTTACTAGCTCTGCACACCTCTGAGTTGGCATAACCTGACTGAGTCTTAAGACTCAGAAAGGCTAAGACACCTACCTACACAGGAAGGCTGGAGAGGACTTAGAAACTAGCTCAGTGGCTCCAACTTGTCCCAGCCCCTACTTGTCCAACACAGAGCGCTCCTATTCATGAGTTTTTATGAAATGTTCCCTTTATTAAATATTTTGAGAAAGACAGTCACTAGTCTGGTGATTGTCCAACACCCCATTTTATGTGCCAAGAAAATAAGGCCTAGAGAAGGAAAACAATTCTGTCATAGCCAGCTAGTTGATGGCAGAGAAGGAAACCTAGGCTCTAGCGCTAAGTTGGAGCGTCACTGCCACAGCGCAGTCACCATGAAAGCAGACAGCAGCCCGGCAGAGAGGCGCCGCACCCCACCGCGTCCCTCCCCTGCTGTGACAGTCTCCTAGGCAGGAAAATCTGACAGCCCGAAGAGACACGTCTGGTCCTAACTTGTGCCACCTGTTCTGCTGGGACATGGCAACAGGAAACATTGCCACTGTCACAGTCCTTTCTGATGCTACTCAAAACACCTTACATTGCCTACAGTCCTCCACCCAAGGCTGTGGTGGCTGTGGTGCCTTCAGGCCTGGAGTGAGTCCATGCTGGGCATCTATGCCTGCCGTTGGCATCACAGGCAGCACACCACCTGACCACATGGCAGGGGCTGAATGGAAAGGGAAGGACGGGTTGGGGAGTAGATGGGGCACATCATAGCACCACATTCGTCCTTGCCTCCACCCATCACCGCTCTCCACTTCCCCCAGCCTCTCAAGAGCATCTACCTGCGGGGTGTGAGGGCCTGTGGGAGGAAGCGCTGCCCCAGCGCACCACTGCCCACATGGCGACGAGAGCAGAGTGCGTGGCAGACCTCTGTGGAGTAACGGCATTTTACATCATTTTTTTAATTCAGTGTATCAGTTTTTATTTGGATATGCACCGGTCTCTTTTTGGCCGGTCGTGGGACTTGAACTCTGGGCCTGGGCACTGTCCCTCAGCTCTTCAGCTCAAGGCTAGCATTCTATCACTTGAGCCATAGCGCCATTTCCAGCTTTTTCTGCTTATGTGGTGCTGAGGAATCGAACCCAGGGTCTCATGCATGCCAGGCAAGCACTCTACCACTGAGCCACCTTCCCAGCCCACAATTCATTGTTTTATATGATGTACATTAAATATAATGACTACATTTTCTTAGCCTTCCTCCGTTCCTGTACCCTCCTTTGCCCATCCCCCAGAACATGTTTTCACTTCTGATATTTGCTTTGATAAACTAGCTGCTCAGACCAGTTAGGCCTTCAGCTTCCTCCCCTAAGAGAATACCCTTTTTAGTTAGTTTGTGTGTAAATGCATTGAGCCCTGTATATGTCTTCATGCCTAATTCTATTTTAGATCTAGCTTCCACATATGAAACATGCATCATTTATCTCTGTCAACATGGCTCACTTAACACAATTTGTTCCAGGTCCATCCATTTCCCTTCAAATGACACAATCCCATTCTTTCTAATGGATGAGTAAAATTCCATTGTGTACAGGTAACACTTTTTTTTTGGTCTGGTTAGTCATGGGGCCTGAACTCTGGGCCTGGGCACTGTCCCTGAGCTCTTTAGCTCAAGGCTAGCACTCTACCACTTCTGGCTTTTTCTGCTTATGTGGTGCTGAGGAATAGAACCCAGGGCCTCATGCATGCAAGGCAAACACTCTACCACTGAGCCACCTTCCCAGCCCAGGTAACCACATTTTCTTGATCCACTCATCCATTGTAGTACATCTGGGCTGTTTCCAGAACTTGGCTTTGTGAATATTGAAGCAAGGGACATAGATGGGCAAGTGTCTTTTTTTTTTTTTCCTGTCTTGGTGCTTGAACTCAGGGCCTGGTGGCTGTCCCTGAGCTCTTTTTTTGTTCAAGGCTAGCATTCTACCACTTGAGCAACAGTACCACTTCCAGCTTTTTCTGGGGGTTAATTGGAGGTAAGAGTCTCAACAGTCTTTCCTGCCCAGGCTGGCCTTGAACCATGATCCTCAGATCTCAGCTTCCTGAGTAGCTAGAATTACAGGCATGAGCTACTGCTGCCCACTGAACGTTGGATTTTGTCAAAGGCTTTTTCTGCATCTATTGAGATGATTATGTGATTCTTGTCTTTAGCTCTGATAATGTGGTGTCTTGTTTATTGATTTACATATATTAAGCCAGCCTTGCATCACTGGGATGAAACTAACTTGATCCTAATAAGTATTTTTTTTTAATTGTTGAATACTGTTAGCAAGTATTTTACTAAAGAGCTTTGTGTCTGTATTGGGTCCCTGGTTTGGGGAATGAGTGTAATGCTGGCTTCATAAAATGTGTTTGAGTAGTAATCTTTCCATTTCTATTTTATGGAAAAGTTTGAGGAATACTGTTCTTCTTTAAAAGTCTTAGAGAATTCAAGCTGGGTGCCAGTGATTCATGCCTTTAATGCTAACTATTTGGGAGGCTGAAACCTGAGATCGCAGTTTGAAGCCAGCCTGTGCAGGAAAGGCCATGAGACTCTTATCGCCAATGAACTATTCAGAAAAAGCCAGAAGTGGTGCTATTGCTTAAGTGGTAAAGTGCTAGCCTTGAGCAAAAAGAAGCCCCATGAAAGCTCCCAATCCCTGAGTTCAAGCCTCAGGACTGGCCAAAAAAAAGTCTTATACAATTCAGCTGTGAATCCATAGGAACATGACTTTTCTTTATTGGGAGACTATTTATGGGTCTAATTTGACTCACCTTAGGCAGCATATATGTCTATAGGAATTTATCCATTTCTATAGATTTTCCATCTTATTTGCATGTGGGTTTCAAAAATAATCTTTCATAATATATTGAATTTCTTGAATGTAGTGGTTTCCTTTTTCATCACTAATTTTGTTGACTTGGGTCTCTTTTTTTGTCAAATTAGCTAAGGGTTTGTCAATCTTATTTTTCAAAGAACCAGTTTTTATTTTTGTTGAATGTGCATGTAATTTTTCAGTCTTTTAATTCACTCATTTCTGCTCTGATCTTTACTATTATCTCTCCATCTAGTAATTTGGGGTTTTGTTTTTCTAGCTTTAGTAGTTAATTACTGAGTAATTTACAAGTGATTTACTTGAGTGGTATCTTCCCTCTTTTTGTAGGCCCTTTTAACTATGCACTTTCAACACTGCTTTTACTATATTCCAGAGGCTGTGGTATGTTGTATTTTCATTGGATTGCAGGAACTTTCTGATTTCTCCTTGTATTTCTTCAGTGACCTAGCTGTTATTGAACAGTGTGTTGTTTGGTCTTCATGTGTTTGAGTGTTTTCTGTAGTATCTTTGGCTGTTGAGTTCTAGTTTAATTCTGTTGTGATCAGATCGGAAACAGGGAGTTACATCAACTTTTTTTTTTGTTTGCTCAAGCTCTTTGTGTAACCTAGGCTATATTTGGGGGGGGGGGGGCGGGGGGTGGTGGTCCTGGGAGCCTGAACTCTGGGCCTGAGCGCTGTCTCTCAGCTCTTCAGCTCAAGGCAAGCATTCTACCACTTGAGCCACAGCACCACTTCCGGCTTTTTCTGCTTATGTGGTGCTGAGGAATGGAGCCCAGGGCCTCATGCATGCAAGGCAAGCACTCTACCACTGAGCCACCTTCCCAGCCCCTCTCTGCTGTCTGAGCTGTCCTAGCTGGAGTTCTGTATGCCTCAGTCAAATGAAATTTTGTTTCTTGAGGTTGGGGAAGTTTTCTGTTTTGTTGAATAGGTTCTCAGTGCCTTTAGTTTTAAATTATTCTCCATTGCTTATTCCATTATACATAGATTTGATCTTTTGGTCAAATCTGCTAGTTCTTGAATGTCCCTGTTGTATGTTGTTTTTTTCAGTATATTTGGCTGTTTGTTGTAAATTCCTCTGCTTTAACTCCTGATACCTTGTTTTCAACTTGTGTTCTATTGTCTATACTTTTAACTGTGTTTTGCATTAGGGAGGTAGAGCTCTCATACTTCCCAGTTCTTTATTGATATATCTCATGTCCTTCATAGAGCTCTTCATGATTTCTCATTATATTGATATAGTCTCATGTTTTGCATTTTCATTGTCTTGTTTTTCTGCCTTCTCTTGGTATTATTCCAGTTTTTCAAGTATATGCTCTTATTTCATCAGCAATTTCTCTTATCAGTGCTTTAATGATTTCGTTTTTTCAGTCGTGGGGCTTGAACTCTGGGCCTGGGCGCTGTCCCTCAGTTTTTCAGCTCAAGGCTAGTGCTCTACCACTCGAGCCACAGTGCCACTTCTGGCTTTTTCTGTTTATGTGGTGCTAAGGAATCAAACCCAGGGCCTCATGCATGTGAGGCAAGGACTCTACCACTGAGCCACCTTCCCAGCCCATTCAATGATTAGTTTGCCCGTTCTTCTTCACTCCAAGTCCTCCCCTGTGTAGTTGTTGGATTTTGGGAGCGGCATCTTGTCTTGTTTATTCATAGTGTTGTGATCTTTCTCTGATTTACAGATCTAGGTTCGGGGTTTGTAAAGGCCATTCACTTGTGGTGGGGAGCAGGAATGTGAGAGCTTCACCATGGTGGTGGTAGGGATCAGCACCACATTCTTCCAGAGCCTTCTGGTAGCTTTTTCTACTTCTGACTTTTGGGTGATTAATTTGAAACAGGGGTCTCATGGACTTTCCTGTTTGGGCTTCAAATCATGATCCTCAAATCTCATCTACCTGAATAGCTAGAATTACAGGTGTGAGCCACTAGCATCCAGCCCTGACGACTTATTTCTGAGAGGAAAAGAGGGAAGGAGGGAGGGTAGATTTTGTGTTTTGTGTTAACCGAGTTTGCCTAGCCAGTCAGTTCATTGCTGACAAGGATATCATCAACACTATTCAGTAGGAGAAAAGCAGTCTCAATAATGCTGGGAAAATTTTCTACATGCAAAATTTTCTACATACATCCTTATACCATTTAAATATTCATGTAAAATTGTAATTTCTTAATTTAAAAAAACTAAGTGAACGAAGCCAGTCATTAAAAGCTACATGTTGTATTTCCATTTATATGAAATATGTAGTATAAGAAAACGCAAGACAGCAGATTGCTGGGGCCAGGAGCTGGAGTGGGATTCTTTCAGTGGTGATGAAAAGGTTCTAGACCAAATAGTCACAATACTGGTGCCAGCTGTGAATGAACTAAACATCACTAGTGGCAAACTTCAGGGTAGATACGTTTTAGCGCAATTTAGTATAAACACAATTTAAAATTCCCTCGTATCAGTGGGCAGGGTCAAATGGTCCTGTTTCTGCTTATTTAGACAGAATGCCTGTCCTTTTCCATGTGGAAGGACAAGGAAAACCAACTCAAAATGAATAAGTTGATTACTCCCGATTTTAATTATGAAGTGCAAAGCGCGGTTCTGTTAGCAGTGTAGCGTCTGCACCTCTGGAGAGGCATCTTCACAGAGATGCATTTGCCTCTAAGACACTGAAGCTTCCAAATGCGGACTTTAAAAAAATTCAAATCAGAGGATCCACCTAGCCAAACCTGGTTTTTAAGCATACCACTTACTCTGGGCGTCCCCATCCCAGATTTCCAGTTATAAAGTGTCAATGATCCATGTCCTCTAGCATGCTGGTCACATTATGCTGACCTTGCTCTGTCATTTGTCTAGGACCTTCCCTTTAAAAGTGAGTATTAGAAGAAAATCCTGGGCCTAAGGAACTCAACTCCCTCCTTATGTCATTCCTAAATTGTGTTAAGTCTCAGCAACTTCCATCTCCTAAAAACAGTGAGGACATTATTTTTCTTAACCTTGCCTGGAGAACATATATAAATGAGTCTCTACATTTTCTTGTCCATTATAAACAAGGACCCAATCCGGATCAGACATTTTCCTAGTGTAAACCATGCTACGTTGGACTGGTCTGTGGAGGCAGCCTGAAAACACTGGATTAGAACTGTACAGAGAGGAGTCCAGTCCAGGTCTTTCCCAGCATGTCTCTCTTTTGACCTCTGTGACATCACCACCACAACTGCCTGTGCTGGCAGCAGGAGGGAGTGTGAAGGCGTGAACCAGTCCTCTGCCTTGAACAAGATGCTCAAAACTAAAAGACTGAAAGAACAGGAGGCTTACTAGGCTAGGGAACCGGACCAGGGATAAATTAAGTCAAGTTCATTGCTGACTGAATGAACTCTGCCTAATCTGAGAGAGATCCCAACACTGGAACCCATCCTCAACAGAACAGAAGGGCTGCTTACATCTGTTTCCCTCCTGCCTGCAGGCTGCACACTACTTTGGACCAAAGAACATGCTCAAGTTCTTCCTATTCCTTTATGTGGCACCTGCAACCTCAGGGGATCCAGTCCTGGAATGAGCTTCGTAACTAATTTAACCATGTCCTCTCCTAAGATAACTGGACAGCAAAAGGCTTGCTGAGAAGCCCTGTACTCACATTTTAGATAACTCTGCAGTTTGCAAAGCACTCAAATGCTTTACCCTTGGAAAACCCAGCGCTGGCACCTGTGTGTTGGTTGTTATAATTGTGTGCACATGGCCAGAGAGGGCTTGTTGGTTTCTTATCTGGCTGTGGGTTGATGTGAAAGCCTGGCTCAGCTGCAGCACACTAAGAATGGATGTTGCTTGCAGTTCAGAAGTTTATTAGGGAGAAGGTTTGTGCCAATTGTTCATATGCTTCATCTCTACAACCCTGATGTGCTGACTGGTGGGGGCAAGTGGGGGAATTACTGCTCTGCTGGTCACTGGCGATGTTACCCAGGAAGATGATGGGCTTTCCTCCTGGATCCAAGGTGCCAGAGTGCCGAGCCAGTAATATCAGAGAGACTCCACCTTGGTTTTCACAGCCTGGGCTGGGGAGATGAGGTTTTTTAAGATGTCAGTGTAGTAGGGACCAAACACCTGCTGATTGTGATGTGTGAGGCTGACAAACTTCTGGCCCAGTTCTGCTAGTTCTGCTTCAATGAGAGTAAGGCCTCCAGGAAGGTCTAACAGAGATCTCTGCACACCAAGAACCAAGCAGCATTTGAGAAACAAATGGATCCGCTGATCTGTAAGCAGGAAAAGACAATGAGAAGGGAAAGGGATCGCAGATTTCAGGGAAAGACATTGGCCCTAAACTCCACTCAGGCCTGTTCTAAGTAAATTGAGATATTCATCAACCTGTGCATTCACTCGTGGAAAAGAAAACTTGCTCTGTTTGGCAAAGAAGCTATCAATGACAAAGCAAAAATATTTAAAAAAAAAAAAAAGATAAACTAGTGGACTAGTAAATTTCTGAGAATTCAAGATTGTTAAAGCAGGCAGCAGATACTAGGATTTTCATTAACAGGAGGCTCTTAGGCTGAGGTTCAGGGCAAGCTGGCCATGTTCATGGTCTCTATTCTAATGTGGGTATATTCCAGCATGGGAAAGATAACTGCTATGGTTCTCCCTTCCTTGTTTGAACAGGGGGATAAAGGGATTTCTTGGACTGAGGTCAGTAGGCCAGAGTGTCTTAACCAGGTTAGCTGGACAGTATCTCACACCCAGAAGGCACAAATTCCTGATTATGAATCTTCCTCAGAACCATAGTCAGATATATCCCCATTTGACCTGAAAGGAATATATTTTTAACCCAGCAAAACGGTGACTTCATTGCTCAGTAACTGGCTTCCTGGGTTGGGATCCCTCCCATGTTCTTAGCACCCACAGCACTCACCAATGACGCTACGGACACAGTTCTCCTTCTTGGCAATATTCTGGAGCTGTCCTATCAGAGATGTTGTGCTGTCGCTGCTCAGAGCAGCAAGACCCATGGTCTTGAGGCTTTGGTGGATTTCCTGAGACACCTGTTCACTCACACTCTGCATTGCCTCCTCAGGCCTAGATTATGAAAGGGAATAAGCTGGCACTCAGTATATAGTCCTGACAGATGCACGGACACTCAGGAAGCTACACACCAAGGTTAGGCCCACCCGAAAGAAGAGTCCCAACCCCTGACCCACGGCCAGCAGCAGGACCCATTGGGCAGCTATGTCTTCAGCTGATACCCACTCTTCTCTCTACATGGTGCCATGTCCGTCTTAAAGATGGAGATAAACCATAAGCCAATTCTGGAAAATGGCTTCATTCTGCCCTAGGACCCATTTAGTATTCTTTGGTTCTTTAAGATTTTCCATGGTCATTTGTACTACAAGGCCAATTATGATTACAAACCTGGCCTTCTTTTCTTTTCTTCTGAAGTCCTGGGAATCAATCCTAGGGCCTGACACATGCTAGCAAGTGTTGGACCACCAAGCTATATCATCAGCTCTGATTCTTCTTACTTTGTTAAATGACCTGTGCTTACTACATGCTCCATCAATAGTGCTGACAGACTGCTCTTGCATCCAGCCCTCCATCCTCCCTCCAGCTAATAATGATTCTTGGCAGCAAACCATCCTCTACACTACCTTTCTTAGAAAGCCTACCTTTTTCACAAGCCTAAGATCACTTATGGAAAGAAACCAACATTCACTGTCAGTAGTTCAAAGGGCCTTTCTGTGGTTTATGGTGCAGAGCAAGCAATAATTCATTTTGTGCTTACTTCCTAAATGCTACATACCACTTCAAGTTAAAAAAAAAAAAAAAAAAAAAAAAAGATCTCTGCAGCTTACCTGGAATTAAATTCCTCTAAGAGGGACTTAGTGATGCGTTTCAGTTTATCCACAAACTGGGGTGAGCCAAACAAGACACTTCCAGAGAAACTACTGGCCACTAGCAAGACCGACGCCAGGATGGTTAACTGGTGCAACTGAGACTCTAGCTCCTGTAACCGAGTTCTATCTGTCAACAGGGTCTGTGGATCAGGGAAGAGGAGGATGTGGGGAAAGGCCTGATTGGAGCCCTGAAGACATCAAAAGGCAAATCCTCCCTTCTTCCTACCTCAGGGAACTCTTCATTTGCAGGGTCCCAGAGGAGGAGGTTCAGGAAGCCCTGGGACAACACCATTGCAGGGTTGAGAGGCTCTTGGTTATTGGCTGCCTCATTTGGAGAGGGGCCAGCTGCATTGGCAGAGTCGGAAGCATCAGGACAGGTTGGTGGCGCAGTGAGGTCTGCTGCTGCCTGGGTCAGCCATTTGGTGGTGTGATTGAGGAGGCCTAGGACAGGGAGGATATGTGTGAGCATCTTCAGCATCTTTGATCTCCTTCTCCTCAGGATACACTCCTGCTTAATACACGTTTGGGATCTTCCTTCTCCCTGTCCTGACTTGAGGAAAAAACTTTCTATTCTTTTTATTTATTTTTTAACACACTGATTTTTTATTGTTATTATAAAGATGATGTACAAAAGGGTTACAGTTAAGTTACATCAGTCAGGTAAAGAGTACATTTCTTTTTGGGCAATGTTATCCTTTCCCTCGCTCTTTCCCAGTTTTTCCCTCCTGTCCTCATCCACAGGTTCTATAGTTCATTTTGGACATAGTGTCTAGTGACACTTCCTTTCTTAAAGAGGCTCAGAATCCTCTCAGGAGTCATATGCAAGGCCACCCCTTCCCACTTCTGCCCTCACAGTGAACATACTAGGCTGCTCGTTGAGGAGCTCCTGGAACACAGCACGCTCGTACTGGATGGAATGCTCCTGGGGCTGGGGTTGGAGGCTCTGGATAGTGTAGTTCACCATGTCCATTTTCATCAGACCGAGAACTTGGAATATCCCCCTGACATGGAAGAGAATATAACAGAAAAACCTTGTGAAGGGAAAAACCCACACCAGTGATTAAATCATTGTTAGAAGGGAGGGATTTCCAAGCTGACTTAGTTCTAACCCTTCATTGACAAAGCTGACGAGGGGTCCATGATCCTGATGTGTTTAAGTGGCACAACAGTATCTGCTAAGTCTCACTGCAGACCTTGCCTGTCTCTTAAAAGGGATAACCAGAGGCAGCAATACACCAGTACATCAGCAGTCCTCGCTGGGAGGTTGGACTGTAGGTGATGTCTCTCCTGGCTCTTTGGACCAACTTTTTTTTTCTAAGGATAACCAAAATACCCTGTTTGGAAAGTTCATCTTTGGAAAAGAAGAAGGGGAAAAAACTCAATTAAGCCAGGGAAGATCACGGCAGTATTGTCTGGTTCACAGCAGGGAAGAGTTAGTTGTGACTATGGTTATAATCTAGTATCTGACCCAGCTTTTCACAATCCCAGAGACTGGGGTAGATTTCAGGGGAAATAATCAAGTTTCATACCTCAATAGCCGAACCGAGTCTGTAATGTTCTCAAGTTTCTGCACTGCTTCATCTCGAACTGGTGCACACAACAAAGTCATTACGTTGAGAATGTACTTAGAAAGGTAAGCGACATTCAAGGCTCCACGTTCCGCTTCCTGCTGGAGGAAATTCATGTCCAAAGCTTCTTCAATCTCAGTTCTTAGGCGGTTTTGGCGTGGTAATAGCAACGACAACAAGATCTGCCCAGGAAAGATAAAGGGAGATGCATTCTGCTTAGAGCCCCAAATCTGCTCTAGTGGGCAACCCTTTTAGCTAACGACATTCCAAGGATTCAGAGTGTAGGTTCCTAAATTTCCTACAGAAGATTTTTCCTTGTGTTTAGGAGCCAATGATAAAGTTTAAGAGGATCAATTAATAAAATAGTATACTGTTTTCTAGAAAGAATGAGATTCTTAAAACATGATAAAATTGAGGAGTGTGGTAAAAATGAGTGTAGGGTACAGCAGATGTAAATGTATGATAGTGATGAAAACTTTTCATTTTAAAAGCTAGGTATTAGCCGGGCGCTGGTGGCTCACGCCTGTAATCCTAGCTACTCAGGAGGCTGAGATCTGAGGATCGCGGTTCAAAGCCAGCCCGGGCAGGAGAGACCGTGAGACTCCTATCTCCAATAAACCACCAGAAAACCGGAAGTGGCGCTGTAGCTCAAGTGGTAGAGCGCTCGCCTTGAGCTGAAGAGCTGAGGGACAGCGCCCAGGCCCAGAGTTCAAGCCCCACGACCGACAAAAAAACTAAAAAATAAAAGCTAGGTATTTTTTCAGATCATTTTATTTCAGAAGACAAAGGTGAACCAGGCCATGCAGTTTTAATGAGTCAACCTCAGAATACAGGTTCCTGATACAGAGGAACTCTGTAGTTCCGTGATAGGTACAATGAAGGCTTGATTGGACTAGTGTGTTGATAGCCAAGATAACATTTAGCAATGAAAGTTGCTCCATAATATCTACTCAGTTGGTAAGCTATGACAGTGACGAATTTAGTGCCTCTCTGTTCCATGTCTATGCTTCAGTGCCTACTTTGTAAGAATGGCATTGGCCCCTTGCAGTAGAGCTGGTTGGCACAAGGCCTTCGCACTCATCTGCAGAGGGTGCTCCTCCATAAGAAGGGAGCGCTCTTTCCTGGCTCTGGTGTATGCTCATCAGCAAGTTTCTAGATCATGCAAGTTTTTCTTAGTTCAAAAAATTGTGTGGTTTCTGTTTCTTGATTGTACTATGACTGATTCACAAACTGGTACAACTGGTAGGAATGCATGAGGTTAGAAGCCGATGGTCACATATGCATTGGATCTGATGGGCAATAGGTAGAAAGTACTGTAGATGCTATAAAAAGAGGGGAGGGGAAGAGAGGGGAGCAGATGAGCTCCAGAGGCCTGTACCCTGGTGCTTTCTGGAACGTCAGTGGTCTGGAGCATATCAAGGTAACAATCCCTCCAAAGATGGAAGATAGGCTTAAACTACATACCATAAAAAAAAAGTGGCACAATACTGGATAGGCCTTTTGCATTCTCACCAAAAGTGAGCTTGCTACTCTACTCTCTCACTTGGAATAAAGTTGTGGATTAGAAGTGAGTACTAGAGCACTCTGCGGCACCTTGAAATGCAGCCCAGCCATTCTGTCATCTTGGGCTTTGTAATCAAGCAGATCCAGCAACTTGTGCAATGTCCATAGAAATTAAGGCTGTGGGGGCTGGGAAGGTAGCTCAGCGGTAGAGTGCATGCCTTGCAAGCATGAGGCCCTGGGTTCGATTCCTCAGCACCACATAAACAGAAAAAGCCAGAAGTGGCGCTGTGGCTCCAGTGGTAGAGCGCTAGCCTTGAGCTGAAGAGCTGAGAGACAGCGCCCAGACCCAGAGTTCAGGCCCCATGACCAGCAAAAAAAAAAAAAAAAAAAGAAAGAAAAAGAAATTAAGGCTGTGTAGAGTGTCTTATAAGCACCAATAAGGGAATCATAACTCACACCTCTAGATTTTCAAAAGATTTTGGAAAAACAGCTTCTGATTTCTTAATAGAAAGGCCCTGGTAGAAAGTAAACACCTCATGACCTGAACTAACCACTGTATGATGACCTGAGCTTCCTGTTACACAGTGTTTAATATACCTAGCACTAGGATAAGACTGGATAAGCAGCAATCTATCATCCAATATAAAAGGGCTATAAGCAATGAAGCATTTACTGAAACTGGCAAAGGAGACAGAATAGAACAGAATGGAATAAGACAGAATGGAATAAGACAGGAAGGCTGAGAAATAAAACTTGGATGTTGTCAAATGATTTTTCAATAACAAAGCCAAGATGACTTAATAGAGAACACAGGGTTAAACAAGGCTAGAAAAACTAGAAATCCACATGCAAAAGAATGAAGTTGCATCTTTCCTTAAATCATATAATTCAAAATGGATCAAAATCCTAAACATGAGTGAAAACTATGAAATACTTAGAAGAAAACATAGAAGTAGATAGTTACAGTCTTGAATTTGGCAAGATATTATAGTGAAAACACAAGACACTAAAGAAAAATGGGATAAATTGGACTTCATCAAAGTTAAAACTTTTTGCCAGTCTGGACCTTGAACTCAGGACCAGAGTACTATCCCTAAGCTTTTGTGCTCAAGGCTACCACTTGAGCTACAGCTTCACTTCTTCTAGCTTTTTTGTTTGGGGGGGTTGGGGGGTCAGTTGTGGGGCTTGAACTCTGGGCCTGGGTGCTGTCCCTGAGCTCTTCATCTCCAGACTAGCTCTCTACCACTTGAGCCACAGTGCCACTTCCGGCTTTTTCTGTTTATGTGGTGCTGAGGAATTGAACCCAGGGCCTCATGCATGCAAGGCAAACACTCTACCACTGAGCCACCTTCCCAGCCCCACTTCTAGCTTTTTGATGGCTAATTGGAGGTAAGAATGCCACAGACTTTCCTGCCCAAGCTAGCTTTGAACTGCAATCCTGGTTTCTCAGCCTCCTGAGTAGCTCATCTAATTGGGTTTGGACTAAGGACAAGGGAAATATGGATGGAATAATCAGAGGAAGGAGGATACTACAGATATTAGAGCTTTGTGACCAATTAAATAAAAAATAGAACTATAAATTGTTTATTGTATATTAAACATTAAGTTCATCTTCCAATTATTTCATACACAAGTTGGAAATTAACTTTGCATTTTAGGCTGCAGGTAACAGGTTCTTCTGTGGCTCTGTGAATGGGGGTGGGCAGCAGTGATGGACACAGGAACTGTGTGGCAGCGGGGCTCAGTTTGGAGAAGGATGAGAGCTTAGAAGGCAGATAGCTCTATTACTAGCTAGAAATAGAGGTATTTGGCTTTGTGGTTTCTTTTTTAATGATTTTTGATAAGGAAATTAATTATGGGACTAACATCTCATCACCTTTGATATGCTGTAGTGGTTTAAGTTGCAAGTCTTGTCCAGACTTAAAGGGTTACGATTATACACGGGTATAGAGATTGCTGTGGGTCACCAATACTAGAAACACTGGAAAGGGCTTAGAGCTCTTCATGTTGGTTCCTGTGTGCTTACTAGCAGAAGCCTGCAGATCTGTGGCTTCACTAGAACTAGCTCCTGCCGTGAGTTTCTCCAGTTCTGCTTCTACCATGGGTGGTGGTCGCAGTTCACAGACAGCCCCTCCCCTGGCACCGTGTGCTCTCTCAGTGATGGCTGGTACTTTCTCTCAGTCCCCAAAGTACAGTAGATACCCCTTTCTATTTGCTATTCCAGATTTCTTTTTTTTTTTAAGCAATCTAGAAATTTTTTGGGGGGGTCCGGTTGTGGGGCCTGACCCTGGGCTTGAGTGCTGTCCCTCAGCTCTTCAGCTCAAGGCTAGCGCTCTACCACTTGAGCCACAGCACCACTTCTGGCTTTTTTCTTTTTGCTTATGTGGTGCTGAAGAATCGAACCCAGGGCCTCATGCATGTAAGGCAAGCGCTCTACCACTGAGCCACCTTCCCAGCCCTATTCCAGATTTCTTTAAAGATTTTTTTTTTCCTTCTTATTAGGCAAGTCCTCATTTCTGCAATTTCCTGCTGGAATTTTATGTTAAATCTTCCCTGTTATTGTCTGATTACTGTCTTACTGATTCCTAGACCAGTTCAGTTAGGATTTGCTAGCCACTGCCCTCCAACAGCTGGGGATGTACAGATGCTTTACATCTACCAGTAGAAAGTAAGTCACTTACCTCTCTAATTTCTTTCAGAAGTTCAAGAGCACAACTGAAGTCAGGAGGCGTAGCTGATAGCTGCTCTTTAAGGTGGTCCCAAAAGTCATTGTGCATTGTCTCCTTGACCTTACCTTCCAGACTGAAAGAGGATTAAATGAGCAGATTATTTTCTCTACCCCAAAACTATCATGGGGTCCTATTCTTCTAAATCCCAAACAATATTTGATATAGAAAAAAAAATCATCATGTTGACAAAATGCTAGAAACTGAATGACAGCAGGGTTGAACAAGCTAAGGCTTCAAGGGCATCAGTAAGCCTCTCTGAGGCGCTCCTCACGGTCCTAGAGAAGGCCTCCCTGTGCAGCAGGAAAAATGTGGAGTAAGTCAGGCTGAGTTTCAGCACGGACTGTTTAACATCTAGACAAATGACCTAGTTGCTGAATATATGTGGCACTGAATTCGATGATCTTTCATTTGCTCATACTCCTAAGGTCTAGGAAAAGATTCTTCTTCTTTGATAACACCTGAATGGCAGAGATATTTCCAAATCAGCCAATCTAAAATGAATTCACTATCCTCCCTGCTCACACCTATTCATCCCACATTCCCAGTCTTAGTGTCATTGCCATCTAGCCAGATACCAAAGCTAGACAATCAGTCTTCTGTTGTTTTCCTTGAGAATACAAAATGTAGCCAAGAGCTGGTGGCTTGCCTATAATCCTAGCTACTTGGGAGGCTGAGATCTGAGGATCATGGTTCAAAGCCAGCCCAGGCAGGAAAGTCTGTGAGACTCTTATCTCCAATTAACTACCAGAAAACATGAAGTGGTGCTGTGGCTAGAGCACTCACCTTGAGCTGAAGAACTCAGGGACAATGCCCAAGCCCAGAGTTCAAACCCTACAACCCACCAAAAAAAAAAAGTTACAAAATAGAAAGGCAATCCAGTTTAGAAAGAATTTTTCCAACAAATGGTGTTGGAACAAGTACACATCCATGTATGAAAAATGAATTTCAATACATACCTAACATCCTTCACAAAAGTTAAAATAGATAATAGGTATAACAGTGAAACATAAAATCCTAAAACTTGAAAGTTATAATAGGAGAAAAATCTAAGGAATCTTGTGTTTGTCAAGTACTTTTTAAAGACAACACTAAATGCACAATCCTTATAAACTGTTAAGTTAGACTTCATTAAAATGAAAAACTTCTGTTCTATATCTCAGACACTTAAAAGAAAAAAAAGACAAATCACAGACTGGGAGACATATCCTTTACTGAAGGATATGCATCCAAAATACACAAAGAACTCTTAAAAAATCAATAATAAGCCAGGCGCCAGTGCCTCATGCCTTCCTAGCTACTCAAGAGGCTGAGATCTGAGGATCATGGTTCAAAGCCAGCCTGGGCAGGAAAGTCAGTGAGACTTTTATCTCCAGTTAACCACCAGAAAACTGGAAGTGGTGCTATGGCTCAAGTGGTAGAGTGCTCGTCTTGATCTAAAATGCTCAGGGACAGTGCCCAGGCCCAGAGTTCAAGCCCCACACTCAGTAAAATATATATTATCATCAGAATTGCTAATTAAAATAAAGACATTCCCTTATACCCTACAGAAATGGCTGAAACCCAGACACTGAGGGCACCAAATGCTGGGGAAGATGCAGAGTGAGAGAAGACTCATTCAATGCAGTGGCAATGCAATGGTTTTTGAAGGCAACTTGGCAGCTCCTCATAGAAGTAAACATAACCTTACAATAGGATCAGCAGCCACACCTTGGTATTTGTCCATATGACCAGAAGACCTATGTCTATTCATAATTGCTAAAGCCTGGAAGTTTTCAATATGTCCTCTGGTTGGCAAATGGATAAACAACTTGGTACATCCACCCCATGGAGTATTATTTAAAGAAAGAAATTAGCTGTTGAGTCATTAAGAAATATGAGGGGGGCTGGGGAAGCAGCTCAGTGGTAGAGTGCTTGCCTAGCATGCATGAAGCCCTGGGTTCAATTACTCAGCACCACATATATAGAAAAAGCAGCAAGTGGTGCTATGGCTCAAGTGATAAAGTGCTAGCCTTGAGCAAAAGAAGCTCAGGGACAGTGCCCAGGCCCTGAGTTCAAGACCCAGGACTGGCACAAAATTAAAAAAAAATTAAAAAGGAGGAGTTCCACATTAAAAAGAAAGAAGTATAAGGAAGGTTGGACACTGGTAATCCTAGCTGCTTAGGAGGCTGGGATCTAAAGATCACAGTTCAAAGACAGTCCAGGCAGGAAAGTCTGGGAGACTCTTTCCTTCAATAAACTACTCAGAAAAAGCCAGAAATGGCACTGTGGCTCAAGTGGTAGAGCTCTAGCCTTGAGCACAGAGTCTCAGGGACAGTGCCTAGGCCCTGGGTTCATGCCCAAGGACCAGCAAAAAAAAAGAAAAAATGAGGGAATGTAAAACACATAGTTACATGAAAAGAAGCTAATCTGAAAAGGCTATATGGCATGTATCCAACAGTATGACACTCCAAAAAGGCAAAATTGTGGAGCTGGTAAAAAGACTGTTAGTTCTAGGGACCGGAGGTTGAGAGAGGGATGAATCGATGAGGCATAATAGATTTCCGGAGCAGTGGAGTCACTGTGAATTACAGAACAGTGGATATACATCACGTTAAAAAATACATAGAAAGTGTAATACAAAAGTAAACCCTCGTGTCACCTATGAACTTAATATTTAATCAGTTTTAACAACTGTGCCCCAATACAATAAGAGTAAACAACAGGGAGGTGGATAGGAAGGAACTTATGGGGGCTCTGTACTTTATAATCATTTTTCAATAAATCGGAAGTTACCCTTAAAAAAAAACTATTATAGCTGGGTGCTGGTGGCTCACGCTTGTCATCCTAGCTATGCAATGCAAGAGATATAAGGATATAAGATATAAGGGATCCTGGTTCAAAGTTAGCCCAGTCAGGAAAGTCCCCATGAGACTCTTATCTCCAGTTAACCACCAGAAAACTAGAAGTGGAGCTGTGGCTCAAAGTGGTAGAGCACTAGCCTTGAGCAAAAGAGCTCGGGGGCAGCACCTAGGCCCTGAGTTCAAGCCCCACAACTGACAAAAAAAAAAAAAACAAAAAGCCTATTATACACATGTCAGTTGCCATGGTGAAACCTGTTCAATTAATGTGCGTGAAAAAAAGTGAGGGGGGGGGGAAGGATGAAACCTCTTGGAATTGTTTTAAGGAGAAAGAGGCATCAGGGAGAATGATGGTGGTGATAGTGTTTGGTGATAGTTTGATAGTGTGCATTGTATGCAGGTATGGAAATGTCATAATAAAACCTCCCTTTCCAATAATACACACTAATAAAAAATCTTTTTTAAGCCATCACTGGTGGCTCACGCCTGTAATCCTATAGTCGGGAGGCTGAGATCTGAGGATCACAGTTCAAAGACAGCCGGGGCAGAAAAGTCTCCACGAGACTCTTATCTCCAATTAAACACTCAAAAACAGGAAGAGGGGGGCTGGGACGGTGGCTCAGTGGTAGAGCGCTTGCCTTGCATGCATGAGCCCCTGGGTTCGATTCCTCAGCACCACATAAGCAAAAAGAAAAAAGCCAGAAGTGGCGCTGTGGCTCAAGTGGTAGAGCGCTAGCCTTGAGCTGAAGAGCTGAGGGACAGCGCCCAGGCCCAGAGTTCAGGCCCCACGACCAGACCAAAAAAAAAAAAAAAAACAGGAAGAGGAGCTGTGGCTCAAAGTGGTAGAGCACTAACCTTGAGCAAAAAGAGCTCAGAGACAGCACCCAGGCCCTGAACGCAAGCCCCACAACCTACAAAAATAATAATAATAGCACTGGGTGCCAGTGGCTCACGCCTGTAATTCTAGCTACCCAGAAGGCCAAGATCTGAGGATTGTGGTTCAAAGCCAGCCAGGGCAGGAAAGTCTGAGAGACTCTTATCTCTAATAAGCCACTAGAAAACTGGAAGTGGTGCTGTGGCTCAAGCAGTAGAGCGCTTGCCTTGAGCTGAAGAGCGCAGGGACAGCGCCCAAGTGCAGAGTTCAATCCCCATGACTGACCAAAAAAAAAAAAGAAAACCAGAAGTGGCGCTGTGGCTCCAGCAGTAGAGCACTAGCCTTGAGCTGAAGAGCTGAGTGACTGCTCTCAGGTCCGGAATTCGAGTCCCAAGACCGACAAAAAAAAAAATGTGTTTTTCCTTCATATCTGCCTATATTCTCCCACTTTCCTCCCCCACATGGAGACATTTAGGGTTCAATTATATTGTCCTTTGAGTTTTTTATTTTGTGTAAGTCCTGTGTACTTGCATATTAATAAGTCTGTATGCCTTTTCTGTTAGCCTTTGTCAGTTTATTTCATCAGACTCGATCAAACCTTCAGAGGGCAAGCTTGAATTACTCTGCAATTTTGGCATAGGCAGAAGAGTAAAATCTCTGTTCATTCCTAAGCTTGCAAGTGGAACCCTGGTAAAAGTGACAAAAAAGCCAGCAAAGAAAAGCACGTTTGCCGAAGTCCACTCTCCCAGACCCCAAAGTCTGCTCTCCCAGACGTTGTATGAAGTGTCGTTTGAAAGCTGGCAAGCATAGCTGTCTGCTTCCCTTTCGAATGTGTGAACAGGAGAGAATGTATGAGCACTAACTAGTTCTTGTCTATGTGAAATCAATAGTCTATAGTCTTAGATGTGAAATAATGAGACATAGAAGTCAGGGTTAGAATAAATAATCCTTTAAACTAGATCATTCAGATCTTGGGGCCATCATTTGAATGTCCCTTCCTCTGATTGGAGCTTCATTTCCTTAGTAAATTTCTTGCGCTTAAAACTGCTTTTGCTACAAAGCACCAACTCCTCACTTGGGCCCACAAGCTCACTAAAGCAGGATAAAATCTAGGTATCCATGCCTCCATTTTGCATGTCCCTTTTCCTCTGCAGTTACTCAGGACTCCAAGAACAAGATAACGTCTTTATGACAAGGTAACAAACTGTAGAGAACAGTAGACCCTCATGGGACAGGTCACCCCCAAACTGTGGACAATGACCTGCGGTGATGAGGCTGCCCCTGGGATCTGGGTATCGCCTGCAATAGTGGCAGAGATAGTAAATGCTCCAGGACTGCTTAATTACGCATACCTGCGCCCTGTCCCAATTGCTCCTCTCCGCATATCCGATGCTGAAATGCTCAAAGATCTCCTTTCCCTAACCCTCACTACTATTCATTCATCTTTTTAACTGGCCTACTGAGTGAGTGTCTGGACCTGCCATGTCGGAACCTCCAGAGTGGGGCCCCTGGCCTGAAACTCTGGTTACAAGCTCAGAACATCTGTAAAACATCTGTTCTGAATGCGAATGACTCTTAGCTACTGGGGTACCCATTTGTTAGTGATTCTCATTTCTATGAATAGCTGTGGTATTCCAGTTTGCCTTGTCCACCTATGGGGCCTATTAGTGAAGGGGCCAACCAGAAGGCTGGGAACCTCAAGAAAATGGCCAGACAGAAATGTGAGTTGCGCCCCATTCGCAGCAAGCATACCGACTGTTGCGTTGTCTAAGCTCTTCTTTCTTTTTGCCTATCTTTACGAGTGGTCTGAGTCTTGAAAAGGCTGCACCTTTTGCTTCCTCTTCTGAAGACCTTGGTTAAAGCCATAAAATATTTTGTTAGGTTTTTTTTTCCTTTTTGTTTTGTTTTTGCTTTGGGCAGGTACTGGGCCTCGCACTTGCTAGACAGGCACTCTATGACTTGAGTCGTGCTCAGCCCTTGTGAGCTTTGGTCTTAGGTAAAAATTAATTTGAATTATCTTGTGTCACCTGCAGACATACTTTTGGTTTAGAAGTCTGGCATATATTCAAAGCATAAGAATTTTTACCCTTCTCTCCTAAGCTGCAATGGAAATAGGTATTCTGAAAGAAATTGCTTTATTAAAACATCTCAAACAGCTTTAAATGGGATAGAGAAATCTTTCGTTTTCCATGTTAGAAATAAACTCCCAGATATAAAAGAGAAAATTAATACAGTTGGACAAGTGTGCCAGTCCCTTTATCATGTCAGCTTGCAACCCAATGCCTGCCCCAGGAGACTCCTGGCCACTGTGAGATCCCTTAAGGCAGTGGCAAGGCCCCTCACCCTGTGAGGATTTTGGCCTACTCATGCAGCCCCAAGATCAGAAGCAGGTTCTCTCAGATCTGAATCTCTGCTCTTCTGCATTGCCTCCCTAAGCTCTGGTTCTTTGGGGCACCACAGGTTACTTTGTCCTGTGAGAGGGCATAAACTTCTAGGGGTATGGCAGCTCACTGGCAAAAGCTGCGATTTCAAAGAAGCGGATTGGATATTTCTGTAGGGACAAATATTTCTTTGTACTCTTAAGCAAGAAAAACCCTCAGCTTTTATATTGGGTCAAATAAAAAGGCACAGTAAATGGCCACTTATGACAAAAATCATTGGCTAAGACCTCCGAGCCCAAACCCAACTTAATGGTAGGTATAGTAACTATTTGGAGGCTACTGGAGTGACACACACACAGCGCAAGACACCTGTGGAAGGACAGGCTGACAAAGGAATGGGCCTGTGCTTGATGCTGGGTTCCCCACCCACCCCAGGAAGTCATGGCACGTGACAGCAAGCTGCACTGTGTCAAGCACTGCCTAGCGTAACCCCGTGGCGTTTCTATTGTGGGCTTTAACCTCCCCTTGAGAGACCCAAGATTCAAGGGGGGGGGAGGGGGAGTGATCTCTAACTTCTAAAGCCTGTATACTAAGCTGGGTTTTGGTGGCTCATGCCTATCATCCTAGCAACTCAAGAGGCTGAGATCTGAGGATTGTGGTTCAAAGCCAGCCGAAGCAGGAAAGTCCATGAGACTCTTATCTCTAATAAACTACTCAGAAAAAGCCAGAAGTGGCACTGTGGGTCAAATGGTAGAGCACTAGCCTTGAGAATAAGAAGCTCAGGGACAGCACCCAGGCCTTGAGTTGAAGCCCCAAGACTGGCAAAAAAAAAAAAAAAAAATACTAGACCCTAGAAGATACAAATGCTTTGTTGGCTCTAATGGCTAATGCTCTTTCCCCTGAAGGCAGTAATCTACTTAAGAAGTAAGTGACATTTCCAAATACCTAGCTAGCTAATGAAATTGGTCACCAATGTTCAACTTCCTGGCACTCAGCTATTCAGCTATTTTATAGAAGCTTCTAGATTTTCTCCTACATTCATACATGTCCTTTTAAAATCCTGTAGTGAATTTCTGCTATTTTGTATCACCTCTGACATACACTCACCTGAAACCCTTCTCTGTGTTTTACCAGATACCCTTCACACTCTCTCTTGGAAGCAATGAATTGTCTTTGCCTTTGAGATATAAATTTCTTTTCTAAGTCACAATAAAAGTTGAGTATTCCTACTCTGAAAATCTGTCATCTGAAATGTTCTAATATTCTGGAAATTTCAATGGGCATTGGACTCAAAGCCTTCAACCCCTTCTTATTTTTCAAAATAGGGTCTTGCTTTACGTCCATGCCGGCGTAGCTGCTGGGGATGACAGGTGTGTGCCGTTGCATGGAGCCATTGTGCTTCCCCGTAGCTGGGATGGCAGGCGTGTCCTACCATGCCCAGCCATTGGTTGGGATGTAGTCTCAAAAACTTGTTTTTGCTCAGGCTGGCCTTGAACTTCGATGCCCTGATTTTTGCCTCCCAAGCAGATATGATTAGAAGCTTGTGCCACAGTTCCTAGACCAAACCAGAGTGTTTTTAAGCACCAAGCTACTTCCTCTAAGTCTGAGATCTGAGAGCACCACATGTATTCCAACAACTACTGTTGTGATTTATTCATTGGTTAAATAACATTTGCTTCTTGAAACTCTGATTCTAATAATTATAACTTACTACTCGTCTGTTTAAGCTGTGGAGACTTCTCAAATACAAATACTGTTAAATGAAAATGCAACTGAGGTGCAGCAATGGCAGACATGTTAGCATGTAAAACAGTGGGTTTGATTGTCAACACCACAAAAAAGTTTCAAGTCTGATGAGAAGCCCTTACTGCTAGGTACTGTGCCAGAGGAGTGAAATGGAGAGAGTAAAAGAGCCAATACCTGCTCAGAGGTAAAGTCTTCTCCTCCGCACATGTATCATGATTTGTCTCAACCTTGTTGTCTGTCTTGGAAACTTCAGTGACTGTCTCTGTACATAAAGAAATTTAGGGTGAATACATCTGAATTTGTTTTAATCAAAGATTTACTCAACCTCAGGAGATTTGTGTCTGACTTGCTTGACCACACTAGTTATCTGTGTTCTGAACTCTGCCCTACTGCAGTACAGGAAACTCAAGAGTAGTCTAGCACAGATGGGAGGATGATGACCAAGTTGATTTAAAAATCAAATCAAATGAAACTCATTAAAAATCATTCCTTTAAAAATAAAATTGCAGGGCTGAGAAGGTGGCTCAGTGGTAGAGCGCTTGCCCTGCATGCATGAGGCCCTGGGTTCGATTCCCCAGCACCACATAAGCAAAAAGAAAAAAGTCGGAAGTGGCGCTGTGGCTCAAGTGGTAGAGCGCTAGCCTTGAGCTTTTACAAAAGGTCAAGGACAGCCCAGGCCCTGAGTTCAAGTCTCAGGACCAGCACACACACACACACACACACACACACACAAAATTTTCAAAATAAAAAGTTAAAAGGAAAGAGTTGGCCCTCACTTAAAGGAAAAAAAAAAAACCTTTGAATCTTTGTGCTTGTGTAATAAAAGGAAAAAAAAAAAAGTGAACTGTTTCTAAGTGGATGTTTGAAGGTCTCTTTATTTCTGAAGTCTCCAAAAATAGTTTCAGGCAAAATGGCAAGATGTGATCAAATGCATTTACAGATTGACTGACAATTTTTTTATTTTTACTTTTTTGGTTGTGGGGCTTGAACTCAGGGCATGGGTACTGTCCCTGAGCCTCTGGGCTCAAGGCTAGCCAATCTACCACTTGAGCCACAGCACCACTTCCATTTTTATTTTTGTCAGTCATGGGGCTTGAACTCTGGGCCTGAGCGCTGTCCTCAGCTCTTCAGCTCAAGGCTAGCACTTTACCACTTGAGCCACAGCTCCACTTCGGTTTTCTGGTGGTTCATTGAAGAGTCTCACAGATATTCCTGCTTGGGCTGGCTTTGAACCGTGATCCTCAGATCTCAGCCTCCCAAGTAGCTAGGATGACAGGTGTGAGCCACAGGCACCCAGCCACTGCCAATTCTTAATGCCAAATGAGAGTGGAAAAGAGATCTTAAAAGGAGGAGTGAGCTACAACCTCTTACTGAAGGCACCAATGCAAATAGTTTGCCTCCGCTGTTCCATTTCTTGAAGTAACAGCAGTAAAGAAGATGACTCAAAAAGTAGAAATAAAATGTAACATGTAAGATTTTTTAAAATCCAGATCCCAAGGACAAACAAGATGAAGTAACAACCTGGTCAACCTACTATGCAATGCATTTCGAAAATCTTCTAAAGTAGGTTTACTGAATTATCTTACCTATGTACTGATTCATTTAGATAACCAAACATATATACAAATAAATTGGTTCTTGCATGCCTAGCAAGAATGAGACCAAGTTCAAAGGCCAGTATTGCAAACTAACAATAACAACAACAAAAATTTACTAACAGGGCTGGGAAGGTGGCTCAGTGGTAGAGTGCTTGCCTTGCACGCATGAGGCCCTGGGTTCGATTCCTCTGCACCACATAAGCAAAAAGAAAAAAGCCGGAAGTGGTGCTGTGGCTCAAGTGGTAGAGCGCTAGCCTTGAGCTGAGGGACAGCGCCCAGGACCAGAGCTCAGGCCCCACAACCGATCCTCCCCCCACCCAAAAAAAAGAAAAAACCCTACTAACAAACCCTCCCCCGCCCAGACTACACGGTCGCCCCACATCCAGGCCCTGTGGCTTGCGCAGGCGCCGCCCCCGGCGGCCTGCCGGGCGCCCTTTTCTGATCCAGCAGCGACCCCATGCGGCCACAGGCGCCACGACACCAACTCCACGACTCGGCTCGGGCTGCGGCTCGTGGACCACCTGAGGGGTGACTTCGCCCTGAAGGCCGGGCGGCTTTCCGGGAGACAGAGCATCACCCGGAGGCCGGACCTCCCGCCTGTGCCCCAACCCGAGCCCCAAAGACCCCACATCGGCCGCCGCGCGCAGCTCCACACGAAGGCGGCTTCTTCCATGCCAGGCCTCCGGTCCCCGGGGCCCTCGAGAAGAGCGGGGACGGGAGGGGGGGCGCGTGGGGATGGGGAGGGGCGGGGGAGGGGACGCGTGGGGATGGGGAGGGGCGGGGGAGGGGACGCGCGGCCCTCCCCCGTCCCCCCACCCCCGCCCCGGCCTCGGCGGGACGTACGTGGGGCGGGGTCCTGGGGGCCGCTGTCCTCCTTCCGGGGCGGCCCTGGCTTTTTCAAAGGCTCCCGCGAGCCGGTCTCGGCCACGCCGGAGTTCTTCGGGGGCACGCTGTCTTTCACGTCCGGCATCTTGCTGGTGATATCTGGATTGGGGAGAACGGACCCGCGGGGGCTGTCAGGTGAAGCCCTCCGCCCCCCCCCCCACTTCCCGGGGACGGGGATCCAGGAACGTGGACGGCGCGGGGAGGGTGGACAGCGCATCAGGGCTTTTCTGGGGGTCACACCAGGGCCCAAGGCGCCGATCGGAGCCAGAGAGGTGAGCGTTGGCCACAGTGAGGAAACCGAGGCAGCCTGCGCTTTCCCCCGCCTCGCTCACCTCCTCCACCGCCGCTGGCCGCCCTCGCCGGCGTCGTTCCGCGGCCGCGAGGCCCCTCTGGCCCGTACCATCCGGCGGGCGGCGGGAGGGGGCGCCGGGGAGGGGACGGCCGCGACCAGCGCAGCCGCCGGGGACCCGGGCCGGCCCGGCGCGTTCCGCCGCCCCCCTCGCCAGGGGCTCGGTGGTACAGTCCGGAGGTTTGGAAACAAACCACCGGCTGCCGTCTCCAGGGCAACGGAGCCCGCACGTGCTAGCCGCCGGCCTCCCTCGCGAGCTCGAAGCCCGGCAGGTCGGTTACAGCGGGCCGCGCGTTCATTGGCTTCTAGAAAGTTCACCTGCAACTCCTCTGGCGGGAAGGATTCTGTGCAGCCTGTTGCAGGTAGCTAGAGAAACAGCGAAGCCCAGAAGGCTGTGAGGCGTGCAGTCCTCGGCGCCCTTGGCGGGCGGGAGGGGAGGCCGCCTTCCTGGAAACCACCCCCCCCCCCAGCTGAGGCGCCCTTTGGCCCTTCCCGTCGGGCTCCGCACCTGAGGCTGGGCCCTGCCCTGGGACCCGAGGGCTGTGCCTCCTGACCCTCTGTCGCTCCACACACACACCCCCCCCACACACACACAATTTTTTCTATTCCTGTAATGAGTTTTGAACCCAGGGCCCTGTCATGTGGTAGACAAGGGCTCTACTGCTTGAGCCACATCTGCAGTGCTCTTTTCCTTTTTTTTTTTCTTTCCAGTGCTTTTTTGCTTTCTTTTTTTTTTTTTATTGTTGTTGTTTTCCTTACTTCCCTAACAGCTGAAGTTACACGCATGAGGCCAATGTGCTCAGCCTCTTCCTTGACCTCTCCTGATTCCAAGTCTGCTCTGTCACCTCTGGAGTGAGGCCAGGACAAGGGAGCCCCACACCCACAAAACTGAATTTGTGGAGGGAAAATGAAGCTCTGTGCACATTTACCTACCCTTTCTCATCCAATTTTAAAAGTTTACTTTTAAGCTGGGGACTGGTGGCTTCCACCTGTAATCCTAGCTACTCAGGCTGAGATCTGAGGATCTCAGTTCAAAGCCAGCCCAGAAAATCAGTGAGACTCTTATCCCCAATTAGCACCAAAAAGCCAGACATGGAGCTGTAGCTCAAGTGGTAGAACATCAGCCTTGAGCAAAGAAGCTAAGGGGCAGTGCCCAGGTCCTGAATTCTAGCCCAAGTACCAAGACACACACACACACACACACACACACACACACACACACACACACACACACACACACACACACACACACACACACACACACAGTTGTCTTTTTAAAAAGCCATTACTCTTGTTAGTGTGAACCACTTATTGTGAAGTCAGAAGTTATAAAGAGGCCGAAAACATTTTTAAAATTCTATACAACTCAGAACATAAAGGGAATAGCCTAGTAAAAGTTAGTTTATTGGTGAATACCATAAAGTATAAACTAATACATACTAATCCTGCTCTGGGCTACTCCATTTTATAAAGCAACAGTTTTGACCTAAGTTACTCCAATTTAAATGTCAGGACAGAATGGCTCCACATCTTGTTTATACAAGGAAACAACCAGTATGCATATGAGCATGTCCCTTAGCTTTTTTGCTCAAGGCTAGCCCCCTACCACTTGAGTCACAGCTGCACTTTAGGCTTTTTGTTGGTCAACCAGAGATCAGAGTCTCATAGACTTTCCTGCCTGGGCTAGCTTTCTAGCCACAGTCCTCACATCTCAGCCCTAAGTACAGGTATGAGCCACTGGCCAGTGGCTTTTGAGATGGACTCTCGCTTTTTGCCCTGGCCAGCCTGGATTGGGATACTTCTGTTTACACTTCCTTCCATAGCTGGGATCATAAGCATGTACCATCAGGCCCAGCTACTAGTTGAGATGGGTTTTCATGAACTTATTACCCAGCCTTGTCTTTGAACCATGATCTTCCAAATCTCACATTACATTTACATGACACTGCTATAAACTGTCCTTACCAAGGCCTGCTATTCCCTTCTGCAGTTGATGACTCTAATAGCAGTTGATAGACTCTTCAAATGCCTTCTAACTCCAGATTCTCCAGTAGGGTTTGTAGGAACTAAGTAAGACTGCAGGAACACTTGGGTGGGTGGGTAGATACTTCAGCTAGAAGAGAAAAAGTTGGGGAGAAGGGAGGAATAGCAGGGAAAGACAAAATCAGTTTCCCAGGTCCAGACTAGGTTCAGCATTTCATGATCTGAATCATTAATAGCTTGAAAAGTAACCAGGCAAAAGCTAGAGTGGGGGAGGGGGTAGGAAGAAATAGCAAGAGATATACTCTGCCTCCTGGGGGTCTTAGTTAATAACTGATTTTTACTTAATGATTTACACAGTGCTTTTACATTGCAAATCCACGTCATTGGTGAGCAAATAGGTAAGCGAGGTCTTGACCTTGGATGGTGGGCTTTTCCTTAACTCACCATCCACTTGACTGATTGAGAAGCTATTTATATGCAAGGCAATACAATGTACGATAGGCTGCTAAGGACCTGGAATGGGGGGGGCAGTGAAAGGGTAAGCGATCTCCTAGGTATTCAGCTGGGTTCAAGTCCAGCTTCCATCTGGGGATTTTTGTAGGATCCTGGGATTTACCCCAGCTGTGGTCTCTTTGATTTTCCTTCTACCTCAGGACTCTCCTAGTGGTATAATTGGATTTATCTACATATGTCTATTATTCAACAGCTAAAGTATCTCGAGGATAACCCACCACTTTCTCCCATTGACGTACACATGCCAGGGGTGGAGGCATGGCTCCGGTGGTAGAGCTCCAGCCAGTAAGCAAAAGTGTCAGATACCAAGTTCAGGTCCCTGTCTGGGACAAAATAAATAAATAAAAATAAAGCTCCCACTGAAGCATGCTCAAAGCTGAGATGTATGACTTTTCTGCTCTATTCTACCCATTTGTTTTACTACCAAGGTCTGTGTTCCCTCCTCAGATCTTTGAGTAGCATATTGTTCTAGAAAGAAGGGCTTGCTTACCCATTGGCCCACCTCTGTATATCCAGTTGGGTACCAATGCCCCAGTTTGAAGATAGTCTATAGGAATTTCAAGCCTGCAACTAGAATTTTCTTGTGCCTCCAACATCCCCTAACATAGAGGAACTGGAATCCATGCTGGATACTATGAGCTAGTCTCTTTTATTAAATACTATTCTGTGTCCACTGACATTCTGCAGAAAGTCAGTCTTCACAAAGACATTCTGAAGAGACTAGATGGAGACAGACACAGGAGAGATTGTTGTAGGCAGCTGCAGGAGGTAGACTCAGATCTTAATAGAAATCCTGGATACAGATCTGGTAGCTAACAAAAATCCATCCCCAACCCCCCCCCCCCCGCCCACATAAGCAATTTCCTTTTACAAAGAGCCGCTTTGGCTCAGTGAGGTTAAATGACTTGGCTAACGTCGCCAGCCATTTATGGAAAATTCAGAAGAAGAACTCATATTGCTGACTGTTTATCCTACAATGTATAGAGCTAATACCGTAAATAAATATTTACATTTCCTGAAGAACAATGTAAATGATAGGCCAGGGAGTGGAAAAAGTCAGAGACGGAGTTAAATACAGGCCAAGACTGTAAGCAGAGTGCAGCGTCCTGGAAGATAAACAGCCGCAGCAGAGGAGAGGGCGCACAGGGAGGGAGGGTGCTTAAACGGAGCACTTGGACTCGTGTAAACTGAGACTGACTTCGTGATGGCATCCCTTACCGCTCAGAACCACACATCAAAACCATTTGCTCCAGTCCTCTGACAAATGTGTTTTCTTCTAAGAGGAGAATGAGGCAAGTGGAGGTAACCTAGGGGTGGCCTTTTGGAGCTCAAAGGATGACAGATGGGGAGCACATCTTCAGGGAAGGAAGGCTCAACACAGAGGACAAAGAAGGTTCTGGAACTGTGTTTTAGCCAAATTGTGCACCCTCATCAACACACATGTAATATGTGCCACCCATTCTTTGCAGTGCTGTTCCTTCTGTCTAGCATGCTTTTCCCTGCTCTCATGCCCTGAGCTTTCTGGCTTACCAGGCCTACTTTCCTCAGTGAAACTTCTAGGGCCCATTTTCTTTATAGTACTCATTGAGCTTTATAATCATGTTTGCATAATTAATTTTTATTGAAATATGTCTGGCTTTTCCTGGGAGAAAAGGAGGGACGTCCAGACCGGAGCCCTGTGACGCTCAGGTCCCCTCTGCGCCCAGAAGGGCAGCAGGGGGCAGTGGAGGCACAGGAGAAATCTTAGATTCTCCCTCCGCCGCACCCCTCCTCCCCCCAGCAACCCCAGGTCAACAGCAGCCACAAAAACTGACTTGAAAAAGTCCCCCAGACAATCCCGCCTTGTGCCGCCAGCTCCCCACTTAGAGCGTTTCTACAGAAGCACAGTGAGCTGGTTTTAAACTCCGGGAAAAACTGGCAGGCTCTTTGTGGGTTTAAAAAAAAACACACACCTAGTTAGAGGGACAATTAAACCTTTATGGGCCCCAGAATGAACCTACGCAGACGTAAATAAGGGTCACTCTTCATGACTGGAGAACCCACTTTCTGGCCACAGACGTATTTTGTCGCCATCGCAGGACGGGGCTGAGCTCACGTCTGATCGCCGTTTTGATCCAGGCAGGTGACAGGGAACAACGGGAGCCAAGTCACAGCGTTGACCTGAAGTTTGGCACCAGTCCCCTCTTTCAGAAACGGACGCAGCACAGGCCCCGGGCTTAGCGGCTCTCCATACATCACGCAGACTCCCCAAGCCTTTCCAGAAGAAGATGCCAGGGGTTTCTGGTCAAGAAGATTCATCTTGCTTCCTCCCTGGGTTGCTCCGGGGGGGTGGAAAAAATAAAATATTTGCCCATTTGTCAAAGTCCAGACTGTTCTTCCAACACAAGACAATGTGTTCACGCATTTGCAGCCCAGTGTCCTCGAATGGTCCGAATGAATTTTGTTTTTTAATCCAATAATATCATTAGATGCGCCAGGGGGCTCTCTTCTGAAAGGGCCGTTTGAGTGAAGTCTTTTGTTCAGCGAAGCCTTTTCTTTTGTAAGGCAAATAATCACCGACCAATTTGTTTTCGAAATCTGAGATTTCACACGGGAGACTTTCTTCAGCTTAGACCCACGCGAGTTGGCCGCCTGGCCCATTTGCTTTTCTCTCTGCCTGGGGTAAAGACAAGGTTTTCCTCAGTAGACATGACTGAGTAGAGATGAAGGTCTCCAGCAACATAGAAATAAATCAGTCGCAACCACTCGTGCCATCCACAAGCCTCAAAATGATGCCAAGGGCCGAGTGTGATGATCTGACAAAGGCTCCGGCCCCATAGATGGAAAGACCAATCTATTTGAAGTCGGTCTCAAAAGCAATACAAAAGAAAGGGCTTAGGGAACAATATTCCAGGCTTTCTTTTTATTGTGGTGAAATAGACTAATATTTAGCACTTTATTCATAAGCATACAATTCAGTGGCATTGAGTAAATTAAATTTCCAGTGTTGTGTAACCATCACCTCCTATCTCTACCAGGAAGTGTTCCCTCTGTGCCCGGGAACTAAGACATCCCCCTTTCCGTCCCCACGGCTCCCTGCACTCCATGTCTTGCTTCTCCTCTCCTCTCTGCAGTTCGTCAGGTGTTTTTCTTTTGGGCTTTTTCATCTTTTCACAGTGAGAGAAAGGATGTTGTAGCCTCCCTCCCTCCTCGTCTTCTAGATTCTTCCCAGTGCCATCTCCCTACCAGCAGCCTGGGCTCATTTAAGCTTGCAGGGGGGGAGGGGGGGCTCCAGCCCCCAGCGGGAACAAAGGGAGGTCACTGGGTCTGGGGCTCCCTTAGCAGCTCAGGAATGGCCGGAATTTTCTGACTTCAATAGTCCGAGGAAGCAGGAAGCGGGGACAGGGTGAACTCCTTGGCGCTTGTCATGCTGGCATTCTGCATATGAACTCTTACGGACCTGGCTGGCCCGAGAGAGGGGGGCGCTGGGAGAGACCCCCCAAGGGCCCTCAGGCACCCACAAACTCCGTGCTATGGATTTTCTCCTTGAAAAGGCCCAGAGATGGGACTCAGCCCGGCCGCGTTTACATCAACCGCAGCTACTCTGGCCAGCGCAGGGCCAGTGCCGCCCCGCGTTCAGTGTAGGTTTTGCTTGGCTTACAACGCTTTCAAACCCAAAGCTGCCTTCCACCGCCGCACCCCCTCCCCACCTTTGATTTTTATTGTTTCAAACCTAGTTTGGAGTCCGGCACGGGTGGCTCACACCTGTAATCCTAGCTACTCAGGAGGCCAAGACCTGAGGATTCCACTTCAAAACCAACCCAGGCAAGAAAGTCCTTAGACTCTTTTCTACAGTTAATGACAAAAAGCTGGAAGTGAAGCTGTGGCTCAAGTGGTAGAGTTCCAGCCTGGAGGGAAGAAGCCAAGTGAGAGTGTGAGGCCCTGAGTTCAATCCCCTTAATACAAGAAAGAAGGAAACAAGGAAGTAAGGGAAGGAAAGAAGCTGGACAAATGCCTGTAAGTATTCCTATTCTTGGTCAGCTTTTACTTAAAATCAGCTTCTAGCCGGGCGCTGGTGGCTCACGCCTGTAATCCTAGCTACTCAGGAGGCTGAGATCTGAGGATCGCGGTTCAAAGCCAGCCCGGGCAGGAAAGACCATGAGACTCCTATCTCCAATAAACCACCAGAAAACCGGAAGTGGCGCTATAGCTCAAGTGGTAGAGCGCTAGCCTTGAGCTGAAGAGCTGAGGGACAGCGCCCAGGCCCAGAGTTCAAGCCCCCACGACCGACAAAAAAAAAAAAAATCAGCTTCTAAGGTAACAACTGGTTAGAAATAGACAACTACAAAAATTCATGTCAGCAATGACTTCATTATCTTGGCAGGCAGAGTTCCATCCACCACTTGCTTCTCCCACTATCCCAAGTAGTGCTGGATAAGGAAAAACTAAAAATTCTTTTTTTTCTTTCTTTTTTTCTTTTCTTCGGTCATGTGGCTAGAACTCTGCCTGGGCACTGTCCCTGAGCTCTGCAGCTCAAAGCAAGCACTGTACCACTTGAGCCATAGTGCCACTTCCAGTTTTCTGGTGGTTAATTGGAGATACAAGTCTCACAGACTTCCCTGCTGGGGTTGGCTTTGAACCTTGATCCTCAGATCTCAGCCTCCTGAGTAGCTAGGATTACAGACATGAGCTACCTGCGCCCAGTGAAAAGCTAAAATTTCTTGAAAAAACTCTTTCCTTTCAGAAGACTTTTAGTGTATATCTATAGCTCACAGTGTGTCACATGACCATCTATAGTTACAAAAAGACTGTGGAAGTCTACTGGACTGCCTGTGCCTTTAATTAGGTCAGACACGGTACAGTGTTATAAGGGTCTTTGGTCTCTTTGAGAAGCCGTCCTGGAGGGGCTTTGCTGCCCTCACTCAGTCAGAGTTGAAGGCCTGACAACCAGTACTCAGCCCAGGCCCAATAAAACTTCAGCTTCAGTTGATGACAAAAATGGAGACTTGGTAATGGAGACAGAAAGTTTGGGCTGAGAATTTATCAATGCTATTGACATTATTAATCCTAATGACATTGAGAGTGATTTGATAGCTTTTGACTTCATTGTCATTGATTTGTCGCCATTGTTTTTCAGCATTCTTTTTCATTGATGTCTGCTCTCATCTTTAGTTCTTTTGCTTTTCCTACCTTACTTAGGGTTCCTTTTCTTTTCTTTTCTTTTGGGGGGGTCTGGGCGTGGGATCTGAACTCTGGGCCTGGGCGCTGTCCCTCAGCTCTTCAGCTCTTCAGCTCAAGGCTAGCGCTCTACCACTTGAGCCACAGCGCCACTTTCGGCTTTTTTTTCTTTTTGCTTATGTGGTGCTGAGGAGTTGAACCCAGGGCCTCATGCATGCAAGGCAAGCGCTCTACCACTGAGCCACCTTCCCAGCCCTGCTTTTCTTTTTCTAATTCCTTAATGTGGAAGCTGAGGTTACCGGCTTGAGACCTTTCAACACTGATTTGGTGACATCCACACATTTCCCTGCATTGGATTTTTGTTTTCATTCCATTCAAAATGCATTCAAGTTTCCCTTTTGTATTTTTCTTTGACCCGTAAGTTATTTAGAAGTATATTATCTAGTTTCTAAATATTTGGGGATTTTCCAAGAATCTTTCTATTATTGGCTTGTAATTTAATTCCATTGTGGTGACAGAACATTTTTTTTTATGACTTGAATCTTTTAAAATTTATTGAGACTTCTTTTATGGCTCAGAGCAGGGCCTATTTTGGTAAGTGTTCTTTCTGTGTCCGAAAGGAGTGTGGTTTTTGCTCTTGCTTGACTAGAGTAGCCTATGAATGCCAATTAGGTCCATTTTATGGATGGTGTTACTCAACTTTTCTATACCCTTATTTTCTACCACTAATATATCAATTAGTACAAGAGAATATTAAAATTCCCAGCTATAATTATGATTGCTATATTGTCCTATCAATTTTTGCATCATGTATTTTGAAGTGCAATTATTAGTTAGGCAATACACTTTTAGATTTTTTTTTTTGTCGGTCGTGGGGCTTGAACTCTGGGCACTGTCCCTCAGCTCTTCAGCTCAAGGCAAGCGCTCTACCGCTTGAGCCACAGCACCACTTCTAGTTTTCGAGTGGTTTATTGGAGATAAGAGTCTCACGGACTTTCCTGCCCCGGATGGGTTTGAACCATGATCCTCAGATCTCAGCCTCCTGAGTAGCTAGGATTATAGGCATGAGCCACCGGCGCCCGGCAACTTTTAGAATTTTGATGAGTTGACTGTCACTATTTAAACATAGTAATATTCTCTGCTATAAAATCTTTGGCTAATAACAATCATTTCATCTTTCTTTTGATTAGTGTTAATACGGTATATCTTTTTCCATCTAATTTTTTAACCTATCTTTGTCTCTACATTTAAAGTATGCTTCTTATAAGCACCCTATAATTTGGTCTTGCCATTTTATCCAGTCTGACAATCTCTGCCTTTTAATTAGAACATTCAAACCGTTTGCTTTTGTTTTTTACCTCAAAGAAATGTGTGGGGTTTTTGTTTTGTTTTAATTGTGGTAAAATACACATGACATAAAATCCACCATCTCAGCCAACTTTAAGTATACAGTTGAGTAAAGTATATTCTCATTGTTGTATAACCAGTCTCTAGAACTTTTTCATCTTGCAGAATTAAACCTCTATACTCATTTTAAACAACTCTACATTTCTCCTTTCTCTGGCCTCTGGCAATATCATTCCATTTCTGTTTCTTTAACTTTGGCCTCCTCTACATGCCTTCTTTTAGGTGGAAATCGGACAATTTAGACAATGTATTTGCATTTACTTATTGATACACGGGCTTTTCATTATGCTGCCCAAGCTAGTCTTAAAACTCCTGGGCTTAGCCAGGCACCGGTGGGTCATGCCTCTAACTCTAGCTACAAGATCTAACGCTGAGATCTAAGGATCACAATTTGAGGCCAGCCCAGGCAGTTAAGTCTGTGAGACTCTTGTCTTCAATGAGCCACCAAAAAGCCAGAAGTAGAGCTATGGCTCAGGTAGTAGAGCACTAGCCTTGAACAGAAATGCTCTGGAACAGCACCAAGACCCTGACTTCTAGCCCTAGCACTGGTGTGTGGGGGGGGGGGGTGGAGGGGGGTGCGCGCGCGCGCACACACCCACACACACTATTGGGCTTAGGACCAAATAGGACTACAGGTGTGGGTCACCATGCTTGGCTAGATTCTTTATGAATTTTTGTTTTATTTGGCAGTACTGGAGTTTGAACTCAGGGCCTTGTGCTTGTTAGGCAGGTGCTGTACTACTTGAGCCAATCCACCAGCCCTTTTTTGTCAGTTATTTTGAGATGAGGGTCTAACTTTATGCCCTGCAACCACACTGTGTCACTGGCAAGACACGTGCACACCACCATGCCTGGCCATCCATCAAGATGGAGTCTTGAACTTTTTTGCCCAGGCTAGCCTGGAACTTCGATCTTCTGATCTCTGCCTCCCAAGTAACTGTGATTACAGGCTTAAACCACAGGGCCAGGCTAAGCACATTTATCTTTAATGTGACTATTAACAAAGCCTACGGCTCTCATCTTGCTCCATTCCTCTTTTGTTTCTTACTCTTTTCCTGCCCATTTAAAAAAATTGATATTTCTAATGATTCCATTTTATCTCCTTCCTTGATCTAATAGCTATAACTTTTTGCCTTTTTTTTTTTTTTTTTTGATCAGTCGTGGGGCCTCAACTCAGGGCCTGGGCGCTGTCCCTCAGCTCTTCAGCTCAAGGCGAGCACTCTACCACTTGAGCCACAGCGCCACTTCCGGCTTTTTCTGTGTTTGTGGTGCTGAGGAATCAAACCCAGGTCCTCATGCATGCAAGGCAAGCACTCTACCACTGAGCTGCCTTCCCAGCCCTTACTCAGCTCATCTTTTTTTTTTTTTTTAATTGTGAAAATACTGTACAGAGAGGTTACAATTACATGGGCAAGCCGGGTGTTGGTGGCTCACACCTGTAATCCTAGCTACTCAGAAGGCTGAGATCTGAGGATCACGGTTCAAAGCCAGCCTGGGCGGGAAAGTCCGTGAGACTCTTATCTCCAATAAACCACTAGAAAACCAGAAGTGGCGTTGTGGTTCAAGCAGTAGAGTGCTCGCCTTGAGCTGAAGAGCGCAGGGACAGCACCCAAGCCCAGAGTTCAAGCCCCATAACTGACCAAACAAAAAAACAAAAAAACAAAAAACACAATTACATAGGCAAGCATTGTAGCCTCCTCCTTTGTTCCCCCTTCCCATCCCTTCGAATCCTCTCCCCGTCCCCCCCCACCAAAGTTGTAAAGTTCGTTTTCAACATAACGACTTGTACATCTCATTGTTGCAATGGGTCCTCTTGTATCCCTGTTTTAATTATTTGTTTTTTCCCTTCCCCGCCACATATACCAACATCATATATAGTGAAGGCAGGGGTTATACCATTGGGGAGGGACATACAAAGCAACAAAGACATAATCTTATAAATATGTTAGAAACAATCGCATGAAAGATCTCGCTTTTTTTTTTTTTTTTTTTTTTGCTGATTGTGGAGCTTGAACTCTGGGCCTGGGTACTGTTCTGACCACTTGAGCCATAGCACCCACTTCCAGCTTTTTCTGTGTATGTGGTGCTGAGGAATCGAACCCAGGGCCTCATTCATGCAAGGCAAGCACTCTACCACTGAGCCATCTTCCCAGCCCCTCTTTTTTTTTTTTTTGTCAGTCGTGGGGCTTGAGCTCTAGGTCTGGAGCTGTCCCTGAGCAATTCAGCTCAAGGCTCATGCTCTACCACTTGAGCCATAGCGCCACTTCTAGTTTTCTGTTTTTTTTTATTGTGATTAAGTGATTACATAATTTCCCAAATTTCACAGTATTGTGGGATAATGATGCTCATTTAAAGTCACAAACTCAAGTGGCACTGTAGCTCAAGTGGTAGAGCGCTAGCCTTGAGTTGAAATGCTGAGGGACAATGCCCAGGCCCAGAGTTCAAGCCCCACGACCGACAAAAAAAAAACAAAACTAAACTAAAGTCACAAACTCGCTGGGCGCCGGTGGCTCATGCCTGTAATCCTAGCTGCTCAGGAGGCTGAGCTCTAGGATCGCGGTTCAAAGCTAGCCCGGGCAGGAAAGACTGTGAGATTCCTATCTCTAATAAACCACCAGAAAACCAGAAGTGGCGCTGTAGCTCAAGTGGTAGAAGCGCTCGCCTTGAGCTGAAGAGCTGAGGGACAGCGCCCAGGCCCAGAGTTCAAGCCCCACGACAGACAAAAAAATAAAAAATAAATAAATAAATAAAGTCACAAACTCATTCTAACTTTCCTGGAGCAAATTGTCTATCATGGTCTATAACATATAATGGTGTACACATATACACCATATATGTGATCAGCAGCATGGGGTTATTTAGTAGTGGTTTGACCAGATGAGTGGAAGTTCTTTGTTTCTTAATTCCTGTTAATTTTGTCGCATCACCTAACATTTTGGATTTAACATCCACTTATCAGGGAGACCATGTATCGTTTGTCTCTTTGCTCTTGGCTTACCTAGCTCAACATGATTTCTTCTAGCTCCATCCATTTCCCTGCAAATGCCATTATTTTGTCCTTTCTAATGGCTGCATAATATTCCATTGTGTATAGATACCACAATTTTTGGATCCATTCATCTGTGGTGGGACATCTGGGTTGTTTCCATATCCTAGCTATTGTGAACAGTGCTGCAATAAACATGGAGGTGCATGTGTCCTTGTATATTGGTTCCTGTTGTTCAGGTCATAAGGGAGGTCAAATATTTAGCTTTCTGAGGACCCTCCAGACTGCTTTCCAAAGTGGTTGTATAAGTGTATATTACCACTAGCAGGGTAATAGGGTTCCTCTTTTTCCGCATCCCCTCCAGCATTTGTAGTTGGCTGACTTGAGGATGTGGGACATTCTGTCGGGGGTAAGGTGGTATCTCAGGGTTGTCTTTATTTGCAGTTCCTTCACAACTAGGGTTGGTGAACATTTCCTCATGTGTTTCTTTGCCATTTTTATTTCTTCATCTGAGAAGTCTCTCTTTAGTTCTCTTGCCCATTTAGTAATTGGTTTGTTAGGTTTGGGAGAGATTAGTTTCTTGAGTTCCCTGTATATACTGGATGTTAACCCCTTGTCTGATATATTGCTGGTAAATATTTTTTCCCAGTTAGTTGGTTGTTTTTCTAGCTTGGTTTTGATAGATTTAGCTGTGCAGAAGCTTTTTATTTTAAGGTAGTCCCATTTGTCGAGTCTCTCTCCAATTTGTTGTGACCCTGGGACTCTTCAGGAAGTTCCTTCTTGTGCCTATAAGTTCAAGTGTCTCTCCTACTCTGTCCTGCAATAGTTTCAGAGATTCAGGTTTAATGTTAAGGTCTTTAATCCATTTTGAGTTGATGTTGGTGCATGGTGATAGGCTGGGGTCCACTTTTGGTTTTCTGCATGTGGCCGCCCAGTTTTCCCAGCACCAGCGGTTAAAGAGGCTGTGTTTCTTCCATTGAATGTCTTTGGCTCCTTTGTCAGATATCAGCTGACTGTAGGCCTGTGAATTTATTTCTGGATCTTCTATTCCATTGGTCTTCAGGTCTGTTTTTGTGCCAGTACCATGCTGTCTTTGATATTATAGCTCTATAGTGGAGTTTGAAGTTTGGCATGGATATTCCTCCCGTGTTGTCTTTATTCCCTAGAATTGTTTTGGCTATTCTAGGTCTTTTGTTGTTCCATATGAATTTTTGGACTGTTTTCTGTATTTCATCATAATTTTCTGTACAAGCAGTTGTCCTTGAAGAAGATATAAACAGTTTTTCAAAAATCTTAAATTAAAAAAAAACCAACAAATTGCATTGGTGAATTTGCAGAGAACCAGATTTAAAATCTTTCTGAAGACATGCTATATAGAATTTCTTTTTCTTTTTTTTTTTGTCGGTCGTGGGGCTTGAACTCTGGGCCTGGGCGCTGTCCCTCAGGTCTTCAGCTCAAGGCGAGCGCTCTACCACTTGAGCTACAGCGCCACTTCCTAGAATTTCTTTTTTAGCCAGGTGCCAGTGGCTCACACCTGTAATCCTAGCTACTCAGGAGGCTGAGATCTGAGGATTGTGGTTAAGAGCCAGCAAGAGCAGGAAAGTCCATGTGACTCTTGTTTCCAATTAACCACCAGGAAAAAAGAAGAAAACCAACCAGAAGTGACACTGGTTCAAAATGGTAAAGCACTAGCCTTGAGTGAAAAAGCACAGGGACAGCGCACAAGCCCTGAGTTTAAGACCCACAACTGAAGAAAGAAAGAAAGAAAGAAAGAAAGAAAGAAAGAAAGAAAGAAAGAAAGAAAGAAAGAAAGAAAGAAAGAAAGAAAGAAAGGAAGGAAGGAAGGAAGGAAGGAAGGAAGGAAGGAAGGAAGGAAGGAAGGAAAGGAAGGAAGAAAGTGTTTTTTCAATACTTGATTCCTGTGCCTAAAGTTATTTACTTTGAATTGTTTCCTGACTTGACACAAAATGACAAATGTGGAATCAACACCTCTGTGGCAGAAACCAGCGGTGCCCAGCCCGCCTGGCACGGAGCAAGTCCTGCTGCAGACAAGGAGCGAGGGACGCATGGAACACTTCTGGACAGAATGTGTTTCTACTTCACCAGACTCTCAACATTCACCTCAATATCCTCTTCCATGACCCTCATTTTAGAAATTCTAGCTCCGGGCTCTCCTGGCCTCCACTGTGTGCTCAGTTGGCCTGATAGTGTAGCAGTGTTTCACCAGGCAAAATTCACATCAATCCGCATTCCCCATCTCTACAGTTGAGGCCAACAACTGAAAGAAGAGCTTTGGCCTGTGCAAAAACTAAACCCCAAACACCCACGTGAGAGGGAGAGGCGCTGAGTTCGAGCCCCAGTAGGGACACAAAAATAAAACATGAAAAGAGAAGAGGGAAGAGGAGGATGTAGTTTCCTGTATGAGTGGACTTGGAGAATAGATAGATACTCAGATAATTGGAAGAGGAGTTTAATAGCTTCCACTCTGAGAGTGGCTTGCAATGTAAGTTCACCTTCACACCCAGATCTTCATTCACTTGGCCTTTCCAGCCCGTGGGTCCGATTAGAATCTCTGTATGGAGGAGGAAACTTGACCTGGTGAGCTAGGTGGTTCTGCCCTCTTCGGAGGGATGGAACTTTCTAGATTTGATTCCCAGGACCTGGGATTAACACTAAAATAATTCTAAATGGGGGCAGATCCTTGGGGGAGGAGCAGGCGGGGGCTGAGGAGTCCGTGGATCCAGCGGTGGGTTTGCCTCGTCCTCAGCATGGGACACTCAGCCCCTCCGAGGCGGCCTCCAGCGCCATTCAACACCCACCAGCCCAGACGCTGCTCCCACTTGCACGCGCAGCCGGGGCTGCACTTCTGAACTGGAGCCAGCCGTGAAAGGCTTGGAAGAGCGGGCTGTGGGCTGGTGTCAGGGCCTCGTTTCTATAACTGCTTTTTCTGGCCTCAGGGAATCCCTTGCAAGTTCGTAAAACTTGGACATCAAAGGGCATCGCAGCCATTACCCAATCAAAGCCTCGAGGTGCTCTTTGCAGTAGGGAAGCGTGATTAACCCCATTTTACAGATGGGGAAACTGAGGTTAAGTGGTTTGCCCCCCAGCTACTGAGGAAATGAGCCTCCCAGTGGGCCTTAGAACTCAATGGTTTGTTCAGATCACCTATAGGCCATGGTTTCTGCTGAAATCCATCTCTCAAAACACCTCCACTTTTTTTTTTCTTTTTTTGGTGTTAGTACCGGGACTTGAACTCTGGGTCTAGGCACTGTTCTTCAGCTTTTTGCTCAAAATTGGTGCTCTACTACTTGAGCCATGGCACCACTTCCACTTTGGGTGGTTAGTTGAAGAGTCCCGCAGACCCTCTTGCCTAGACTGGCTTCAAAGCTTGATCCTCAGATCTCAGCCTCCTGAGTCACTAGGATTACAGACAGGAGGCGTGGGTGCCCCGCTTCAACACCTCCACTCAGAAAAGGTTCTTACTCCTTCAGAAAATGGACTCCTCAGGGCTGTGCTCTACATGGCGCATTGCTCCCAAGTTGGTTTTCTCACAGAAGCAGCAGCTCCTGCCTGCAGGCAGGAGAGAGGCACCATAAAAATAGCTGCAAGCGAGGAGTTGGGTGCAGTAATTTAGGAAACAATTTGGGCCTTTCAGAAATTAATGTTATTTAAAGGTGCAGCTTCATCTACCCTACCAGCCTCCCGTGGGAGCGCTCGCTGAACCATCTCGTTCAATCAGCTCATTTTCTTTCCCCTAATCCTCCCGGCTCTGGCGTTTGTATGTACAGCTCAGGTTCCCGGGGACTCGCAGCACGAATAAAAAGCAAAGACCTTTCTGGCTGGCCAGCCACCTCTCCTCTTTTCCAAACAGCATAAAATTGCTAATCCTGTTTATCCTTCACAGGGGTGTAAAATTCATGTTCTAGCTGTGAGGGGACCCGTGGAGGCCTTCACCCAGCCTCCTGTCCTCCATTTGGCTCCAACCAAGATACAGGGATATTGTGCCCTTCGCCTTTGAGAGAACCTATAAACACCTACTGGTTGTTGGGAAACAATTTGCCCAGGCCTGCTGGAGGGGGGAAAAAAGACCAAAAAAAAAAAAATTTCTTTTAGCCTGGCTACGGTGATCCATGAGTCCCAGAGATTTCAAAGACTCAGGTGAGTGTTTTCAAAAAGCCGGCTTCCGTGCCTTCCCCGCTGCGCTGCACCCGTCCCAGCGCCAATTATAAGCCACAGAGGCAGGAGGCCTTGTTTACGTAAATAATTACCAGATTTCGGAGAGTCAGACGTGTTACAGCACACACAGGAGGCAAGCCCGTAAATTACATTTAAAGAATTAAGGGTCAGATTGATCTTATCTCTGTAAATCCAGCTGAATTCCGGCAAGCTAAAGGAACATCCGGTAGCCTGAGCCTCGGAAGGCAAGGGCCCCAGAAACGGGTGATCCTGAGACGTGCCCCCCCACTCCCGCCCCTGCTCGGCTTCTCCAAGCTCCTGTTTTCACGCTGGCTCTGGGAAGCAAAGGATAGCAGGAACAAGAGCCGCCCTGACTTGCTCTTTGCCCAACCTGCAAAGGAGGAAAGTGGGAGAGGGGTGTGGACACCTCACTTCCTACCGGCTCTTTTCCTTCTGGACCACACAAAATCTCCTGAAACAACACTCATGTGCTGGTAGCAATGGGAAACGAGACGGAAGAGTAGCAGGACAGGGGCTGTGGCCGAGACCTCTGTACAGGCCAAGTTTTCATATTCTCATTTCCCCGACACAGAAAGGGCTGGCCCTGTAGCTCAGTGGTAGAATGCTTGCCTAGCATGTGTGAGGTCCTGGGTTCAGTACCCAGCATGGTAGCAACAGAGTGATGTTTTGGGTAACTACTGTACTGTGGTGCCGCTGCAGAGTATGATGGCTGAGGGCTCTGGTCCTGAAGCCAGGATGTGTGAGTTTGAATCCTGGCTCTGCTAGGAGCAACTGACCTAGTTCCCTTGGGCCTCTGTGTTCTTACCTGGAATGTGGGATAAGATCACTGCTTCTTAGAATGGATGACAAGGAACAGAAGCCATTCATGAAGAGAACTTAGGATGAGGCCTAGTACACCGTAAGTCCTCCTTAAGTGCTGGTGATCTCAATGATAATGGCTGTGATAGGCATTGGGGGGGGGGAGCCTCCCTTCTGATGGTGGAGATCTAGGGTCCCACATAAGCACAAGGTGTGCCAGGGAGTTGTAAAGACTTGTAAAGAGTAGGCAGAAGGCGGCGTGGCTGGGGCAGGCAAGGGCTTCGTGGAGGAAGCAAGGCTGAAGCTGGCTCAGGGAATATGTAAGGTTTGGCTGGGCCTCTGCAAGGCATGGAAGGAGGGAGGCGGCTGGAGGCTGGAGCCCCAGGGCTGCATGGGAATGAAGCTCGGAGCCAGAGTGTCTACACGCCTGATGCCTCCTCCTCCTCCAGGAGAAGCTCAGGGCTTGAACTCACAGCCTGGGCGCTGTCTCTTAGCTTTTACTCTCAAACCTGGCACTCTGTCACTTGAGCCACAGTGCCACTTCTGACATTTAGCTGGTTAATTGGAGTCTCTTGGATTTGTCTTCCCAGGATGGCTTTGAACCATGATACTCAGATCTCATTTTTCCAATGCTAGGCGGAGTCCACCATTCAGCTCCATCTCCAGGCTGGGTTCAGTGCCTGCCTGTCAGCCAAGAGCACCGGGCATTAGCGGCACTGTGTGGCTTGTGATGAGGGCATGGGGACACCTTGGGGACCGAGTTCCAGCTCCTTACCCACGGAGTCCTTCAAATATCCCTCCTCTGTGACAAGCAACACGTGGCTGGGCGCGTGTCAGCCCCCAAATGACAGTGGATGCTGACAGTTTACTTTCCTTCCTTAATGGGCACTCCCCCCCCCCAAGTCAAACCTGTCCTCCCCTTCCCCTAACCTTTGGTGACAGTAGCCTGACTATGTAGCCCAGGCTGGCCTCAGACTCTCCATCCTCCTGCCTTAGCTTCCCAAAACTTGACTTTTCCAAAACTAAGGTTCAAGTTCAAGTTTGTCGCAATGAGTGCTGAGCCTCCCATGCTCCCACCCAAAGAAACTCATATAAAAGACCTCACTGTTGGGTTTTATCACCATCGACTAAGCCCGCCATATTTCATATGCTTTTCTTCATCTGGGCTTTATGCATCATAGAAAGGTAAAGAAAAAGATACCTGCCGCAAGAATAAGTCACACCGAATCGATCACACATGCATTGTGTCTTCCCCGGTTGGGATGTCTGTCCCTCCTCATTGACAGACAGAAGAAATCATGGAGCCTGAGATGGGCTTGGGAGACTTATTTTTTCAGAGGCTGATTTTTCAAAGTACCATGATAGGCACTTAAGGTCCTGAAAGCAGCCTCCTGAAAACAGATCAGAACCTGGCTTTTAAAGCATTAAAAAAAAAAAAAGTGTAATTTACGTGGAGAAACAATGATTAAATCAAAGCTGCCCTCAACAGCCCCCCCCCATCTGCAAGCAGCCCTGTTTCCAGTCCTCCGCTGAGCTCAGCCTGCCTGCTCCAGACACCCAGACCTCGCACTCTATAAATCGTCTCTGCTCTTGCCTTGGACTTGCTGACTATATGTATTTTGGGGCCCGACATTAATTCCCTCATCCTTGGCTGGTGACATTAAGATTTGTAACTGATAGAATGTGTTTTTAATGTATTTCCTGCAGGTTGCAATTAAAGAAATGTAATTCTTAGGCACTTACAAATGGTTCTACTTCCATTTTTTTAAAAAAAGAAGGAAGGTACTACAGAAGAATTTCCCAGAATCCTTTAGGTGGACTGGGAAGTTGGAGGGGTCAAGAGCCAGAGGGGTCAGGAGCCAGAGGGTCAGGGGATCTGGCAGTCTCTGCTTACCTCAACCACTTAAGTCTTCTTCCTCTCCCTCTCCTTCTCCCTCTCCCTTTTCCCTCCGTCTGTCTGTCTGTCTCTGTCTCAGTCTGTCTGTCTGTCTTTTTCTCTCTCTGTTTTCCTGGGTCTGAATGGAGAACAAATATTTGTCTACGAGATGAGGGCGTTGTAAGGATTAATTGGTTGGTGCCTTTGAAGATGAAAGACACTCTCTGCAGATGCTAAGTAAACTCAGAACGTGTCTGGTTTTAATGAGCCAGGTGAAGCCAGTGGGGACGGCTGGAGATTAACTGGGCCTAGGCCAGAGCCTGCCTGCGTGGGCCAGGCTCCAGTCCCGGTTTCCTGGGCTCCATCCATCACTCGCTTCCTGGGCTCCTGATCACAGGTATTGTATAAGCAGAAGCCGCAAGCTGGGATCCAACCCAGGCTCTCCTGTCCCACAGCAGAGCTCCTCTCGCTCATTACCTCTCCTTCCAGCACATGCCTTCGGCAGTTTATTACACCCAAGTCTGGGGTCCCCGCTCGCAAATGAGAATGGCGGAGCCCCCATCCCACAGGGCTGTGGTGAAGACCGGTTAGACACAAGGCTTGTCAGACACCAGCTTCTAGGCACGTTGCACCCAAACTCGCTGACCCTCACCCCAATCCCAGGAGGCAGGGGCTTGATAGCACCCCCACTGTCCAGATCACAACAGAGACATGAACAGGTCACCTTAGCTTACCTGAGATGCAGGTTGGTAAGCACTAAGTTAGACAACTGCTAGAACTGTTAGGACGGAGGATGGCTAGACACAGTGAACACATTGCCTGAGACGTGGCCTGATTCGTCAAGCAGCAAATAGAAGAGAATGTCCCATGGAGTGACATCGGCCGATGAGCTCGGGGAAGGCTGGGGCCAGGACAGAAGGAAGCCGGGTAGACACACACTGGGGCTCAGGCGTCTGGGAGGGGCCAGGTGTGAATGCACTAAGTCAGGGTGCAGGTATGGAAAAGCTGTCAGTCTGGGCTTGCTCGGGGTGATCACACTGGGAGAAAGATCTCACCCTGACCCCCGGGACCTCAACATGAGCAAGGAGGCCAGACTCTGAGGCTTCTGGGCCTGATGAGTGCTGTCTCAAGCAGTCAACAAAACAAGGGGCCCACATTAAGGCATGTTAAGCCTCTGGCCTAAGGGGAAACTGAGGCCCGTGGAGGTATGATTTCATTCCCAGCACTATGACATCACAGCCCAGACACTGACTCAAGAGGGGAAGCCACTGGTAATGCAGGCTGGGAAAGCCCCTGGGCAGCACAGAAATACCTTCTGTGGGTGATGGAAAGGGAAATGGAATTTTGTTTAAATATGGGGTTGTTTGGAAAAGTCTGACTAACGTGAAGGTCCCTATTTAAGAAGGAGGTGACTTCCACATTGAAACTTGGTTGGCCCGCCCACACCCACATGTTGACTAAAGCCTGGAAAAACAAACTTCCTGCTAGATCCGGATTCAAATCACCTGGGAGCAAAGGCCTCACCATACAGTCCATGAGCCGCCAGCCCGAGCCAAGAAAAACCCTGGGCTTGTGTTTATTAAAGGGGCAAACAGATCCCCAAAGGAGGCCCAAGTCCTAGCTGGCTGAGGGCATGGGCCCTCCAGGAAAGAACGTGAGGATTCAGAGGCCTGAGCATAGCTTCTGAGAACCCAGGGAACCTCATTTCAACATAAAGAACAACACGGTGGTGCACATTTGTAACCCCAACATTCAGCAGGCTGAGAAAAGAGAGTGGAGAGATTGAGGCCAGTATGGACTAAATAGAGAGTGACCCTGTCTTAAAAATTATCAACCAGTCAGCCAGGTGCCAGTGGCTCATGCTTGTAGTCCTAGCTTACTTGACAGACTCAAATCTGAGGATCCCAGTTCAAAGCCAGCCTGAGTAGAAAAGTCCAAGAGACTCCTATCTCTAATTAACCATCCAGACGCTGGAAGTAAAGCTGTGGCTCAAGTGGTAGAGGGTGGGCTGTTAGCAAAAAAAAAACCAAAAAACCCTAAGGGACAGTGCCCAGGCCCTGCATTCAAGCCCCTCTCCCGCCTGTTTCATTATAAAACTGAAGCTTCATTTTCTCTAAACCCCGTATCACAAGACGGGTCTGCCACCCACTAGAAGCCATGTCGGTTTTCCCTGTGCACAGCTGCTCAGGTCTGTCTGTCTGTGTCTTCTTTATTCTCTGCACGTGCTCAGATGGCGGCTCTTGGCGCAGGTGCCTTTGTGCTTCTTTTGAAGTTGGATGGAGAGCGGGGAATGTGAAGCGGGTGGAATGTAGTTTCCTGTGGCCGTGTCCACGGCCAGGGGCTTCCCCCTGGACTTGGGAAGGAGGCCTGGATTGTGCGTTCCTGTCCGCTCCTCCAGCCCTTGTGCCAAGGTCATGCGACAGACATAAGGATTTGAACATCCAGAGGGCTAGCTCAGTCTAAGCTTGCCATTTTGTGGATGAGGCCCAGATAGGGATAGCAGCTTGCCCGAGGTCGCATTGCTGGTGATGACAGAAACAGTGCTAGAATCCTGCTTCTTATCCACCCATATGGATGGGAGATAGGAATGGACAGCGGAGTCTTGGCCTCCAATGCTTATTCAGAGGATCATGTCCCTACATCCTCCCAACCAAACCATCTCAATGGGGGCAGGGCAGGGCTGGATCTTGCCTCTGTTCTTTGCCAGATGTTTGGTGTATACAAGCCATGCTGCCTCTCACAGCCCTGACTTCTTCTTTTAGAATCACGGTAAGAGACTGTCCCCTGCAGAGCAACTCAGAGAGCTCGCAAAAATCCCCAACACAATACCTAAAACTTAGAAGGAATCCCGCAGAGGCAGGGTTGAGAAGTTCAAACTCATGGGCTGGGAAGGTGGCTCAGTGGTAGAGTGCTTGCCTTGCATGCATGAGGCCTTGGGTTTGATTCCTCAGCACCACATAAGCAGAAAAAACCGGAAGTGGTGCTGTGGCTCAAGTGGTAGGGCGCTAGCTTTGAGCTGAATAGCTGAGGGACAGAGCCCAGGCCCAGGGTTCAGGCCCCACGACTGACAAAAAAAAAAAAGTTCAAAGTCAGGCAGGTGACAAGCTCTTTATGTTAATTTGGGCTCAGATTATAGCTGTGCAGAATAATAACTTTTGTCTCAGGTCTGAGGTGGCTGCCCCTGCTCCTGCCACTGCATTTATAGTCCAGTCAGTGGGAGAGAGGAGGCAGGAAGCAGAAGGCCCACATTTCCCTTTCAAGCCATGATCTGGCAATGGCACACATCAGCCTTTCTGAGAGTTCCAGGTCACACATCGCTGGGCATGACTTCATTAAGCGGCCGCAGCTAGCTGCAAGGGAGGCTGGGATGTAGAGTCTCTAATTCAATGACGCTCAATAAGGGAGATTTTCCCCCATGCTGGTGGCACACTTGGCAATGTCAGAAAACATTGTTAGTCACAAGGGGAGGAATGGCGAGTGACAGGGAGAGGCCAGGGGTGCTGCCAGCGGTCCTAGAACCTATGGGACAGCACCCACGCAGGAAGGGCCTGCTCTCGTGAGGAGGTCAGCACGGGGTCTAGAGCAGGATTTGGGGGTTGGCTCCACTCCTGGCGTAGTCACATTCACAGCGTCCCGTGATTGACGGGGGTTGGAGTGGTAGCTTCTCCCAGGGCTGGCTCTCCAGCAGGGGATCAAAGTTTTCCGTCAACAGGCCTGCTTGGACTAGCAAAGAAGACAGGAGGATTGTGGTCCAGGTCATCTCCAACCCCCCCCCCCCCGCCCGCCCGCCCACGGGCCACTGAAGAAAGCAGAGATCCCGACAAGAAGCAGCATGCTGCAGCTCCATTCGCCTCCCGGAGAGGCGGGAGAGGCTGGTGGCCTTGCAGAGGCTTTCCCTCAGATCACTTCTGAAGCCCAAAGACTCAAATGGGAACAGGACCGAAAAGAGGGTGAGACACAAGGGCCTTGGATATCTAGGGGGGTTTGCGGGTGCTCACCCAGCAATACTCAAGTTCAGCCTGCAGAGGGAGGGAAGGAAGGAGGGAGGGAGGGGCTGCGTGGGCCACCGCTACCTCCTCGGCCAGGCCCGGCCCTGCTGAGCCTCTGAGGTGGGCAGACTCCAGCAATACTCCGGGGGCTATGGCCTTAGACAGCTTTCTCAGTGGTTTGGAGCAGGGGTGGGGGGGGACATCGGGCACATTCCAGAAACTATCCCTATCACTCGCTGGAAGTTATCTGCTTTAATCTCTCCTTCAGCCTCACGTCCTCCCCCTGCTCGGAGGCTCAGGAGGATGGTACGACCGTACTCAAGGCCACACAGCTCGGGAGACGCTGAGAGATAAGTTTGGCCTCAGGAATGTCTGGCGCTAAAGCCTGTGTTTTTCCCACGACCGTCTCTGATCTGGCAAGACGAGGAGCCAACCTCCTGTTGCCTGTCTCCATCACCAAAGAGGAAAGAGGCTCAGCCCCGCTCTGTCTCCCGCTCCATTCCCTCAGCCACAAACCTCAGTCCGTGGACAAGAGCTGGGAAAACGGGTGCTCGGTGTGGTCAGGATTCTCATCCACAGCCACACAGGCAGAAACAAACACCCCTTGCAGGTTGCGGCCGGAGGGCTGAGTGGAATCGGAGGAGCAGGTCTGGGAGGGATGGCCCATGGGCAGTGCCACGGGGCAGAAAGGCAGCAATGGCATGAAGATGCATTCTTAGATCCGTGCTCCTTTGAGCAATGCTACTCCTCAGGCCACGAGCTGGCATTAGTCAGCAGGAAGCCCATCCAGTTCTGTGTCCTGGCATCCCTTCCCGCCCTGGCCCCGGGTCACTGCTGGGAGGGGCCGGGCTGGCCCTCGCCCAGGAATGACCTTCTCGTGTCGAAGTCCAGCAGCCAGGACATCAGATTTTCTCAGGCTGGCACCACCATGAAGGCTCCTGAAATAGCTCTGAGGTTCTGTGCCACCTGTCAGGGAGGGCAGGGGCAGGTACTACGGGCTGTAATACCGGGCTGGTGCCTCTTTGCGGGAAAGTGAGTGGCTCTACCTCCACCAGGAGCTTCCTTCTGCCGGCAGTGGAGCAGAGCTGGGGAGCATGGTGGCCTCAAAGAGAAACCCATGGAGCTGGGCGCCGGTGACTCACACCTGTAAACCTAGCTACTCAGGAGGCTGAGATCCGAGGATAGAGATTCAAAGCCAGCCTGGGCACAAAAGTCCTTGAGACTCTTATCTCCAATTAACAATTAACCACCAAAAAACCAGAGGTGGTGCTGTGGCTCAAGTGGTAAAGCGCTCGCCTTGCTCTGAGGAGCTCAGGGACAGCGCCCAGGCCCAGAGTTCAAGCCTCACGACTGACCAAAAAAGCAAAAACAAAACATAAAACAGAGAGAAACCCGTGGCCTTGGCTGTGAAAATAAGTTCAGTGGACCTGACCTGAACGGAATTACGATAGAAACCATCAGATGATCCAAACAGGAGGACATCCTGCAAAGTATCGGTGACAGAGCAACAGTATTCACAAGAGAAACAGCTGAGCTTCACCAACAGCTAGAGCAGAAAACAACTCAGCTGTAAAAAGACGTTCTGATCCACGCTCCAGCACGAATAAGCCTTGAAAATGTGAAGCAAACAAAGCCCCCCACAAAAGACCCCCTTCGGGGTGATTCCTTTTTTTTTTTTTTTTTTTTTTTTTGCTGATTGTGGGTTGAGATCAGGGTCTGGGTGAATGTCCCTGAGCTCTCTTGCTCAAAGCTAGTGCTGTCACTTTGAGCCTTAGCTCTACTTCTGGTTTTCTGGTGGTTCATTGAAGGTAGAAATCTCACAGACTTTCCTGATTGGGCTGGCTTTGAAACACGATCCTCAGATCTCAGCCTCCTGAAGCTAGGATTATAGGTGTGAGCCACTGGCACCTGGATGGGTAATTCCATTTATTTGAAGTGTTTAGAATAGACAGATGGTAGACATCAAGTAGATTCGTGGTCTTTATGGGCTGGGAAAGGGCAGAAACATGGAAAGTGACCATTGGTGGGCAGGGAGGTTCTTTTTGAGGATGGTAAGAAGTCTCTGGAATCAGATAGGGGCAATAGTTGCACAATGTCGTGAATCTACTTTAAAAGCAGTGTGCACTTTTTTTTGTACATGTGGCAGGCCTAGGGCTTGAACTCAGGGCCTGAGCGCTGTCCCTGAGCTTTAGTACTCAGGCTAGCACTCTGCCACTGGAGCCACAGCTCCATTTCCAACTTTTCTTGTGGTTAATTAGAGATGAGAGTCTCACAGGGACTTCCCTGCTCTGTGATCCTCAGATCTCAGCCTCCTGGTTAGGATCACAGCGTGAGCCACCAGCGCCTGGCTTACAGTGTACACTTCTTCTGCATATGTGAAAATAGAGTACTAGAACCTGTCAGTAGTATTCGAATGAGGGGGAAGGGAGATGAAAGAGAGAGCTGGAGGGGATCGATTGATGGGGGTACGTTGCTTCTGTGTAGACATGTTACAATGAACCCTCTATATAACTAATGTATGCTAATAAAAATCTTAATAAAAAAGAATGAATTTTATGGGATGTGAATTATATCTCAATAAAAACGTTTGTAAAACATTACAACTAGTGTGTGGTTTTCACTTGAACTCTATATTATTTTATTTATTTATTTATTTATTGCTGGCCCTGGGGCTTGAACTCAGGGCCTGGACACTGTCCCTGAGTTTCTTTTGCTCAAGGCTAATGCTCTGCCACTTGAACCACTACACCAATTTTGGTGTGTTTGTTTTTTAATTTATTGGAGATAACAGTCTCAAGGAGGGCTGGGAATGTGGCTTAATGGTAGAGTGCTTGCCTAGCATGCATGAAGCTCTAGGTTCGATTCCTCAGTACCACATACACAGAAAAAGCCAGAAGTGGCACTGTGGCTCAAGTGGTAGAGTGCTAGCCTCGAGCAAAAGAAGCTCAGGGACAGTGCCCAGGCCATGAGTTCAAGTCCCAGGATGGGAAAAAACAAAAAAGAGTACCATGGACTTTCCTGCCCATGACTTTGAACCGCCTCCTGAGTAGCTAAGATTATAGGCATGAGCTATTGGTGTCTTGCTTTCTATATTATTTGAAAAAATAGCTAGTCAGGACAACATTAAGACAGTTGGGACATTCAGACACAGCAGTGTATTAAATGGCAGTGTTATGCCAGTGTTGGCTTCCTGAGCCAATGATGGGGCTGAGGTCAGGCAAGATCCTTATCCTCGATGGGTGAATGCTGACGTAAAGTGAAATATAAGACATCTTTCATGTGCTGTCAAGTGGCTCAGAATTTACAGATGTGACCAGAAGTAACTACTCAAGGCCATGTGACTAAAAAAGAGACACAGTTTAAGAAAGTTGAAACAGTTGGCCAGGCATGGTGGCGCACATCAATAATCCCAGCTACACGGGAGGCACACATAGGAGGATCAGATTCCCAGCTCAAGGACATTGAGTCCTTTTCAGTGGTCAGAACATGTTTGGGGTGGGACGGAGTGTTGGGATGTCTGTTCTCTGTGGGGGAGATCAGAGCTTCATGCTGCCTCCTCCTAGAGAGAAAACAGAGTCTCACAGATGCTGGAATAGGAAGCCCTGTAAGGGGTAAGTTAGAGGAGCAATGATGGGTACAGAGGCTAGAGAAAAGGAAGGCTGGCCACCAGAGGCAGCCCTCAGAAATCTACATTCTAACTCACTGGCTGAGAAGTCTTCTTGTGTCAGGGCACCTTGAGGTTCTTGAGGTGGCAGTGGGCAGCCTCGAAACCAAGATGCCATCTAGGGTCAGAGGAGAGAGGATGGATGGGCAGGACCTGATTAAATAGCCTGACCACCAGCCACTCATATGTGTAATCCTAGCTTCTTAGGAGGCTGAGATCTGAGGATCAAGATTCAAAGCCAGCATGGAAAGACAAATCCCCAAGACTCTTCCTCTCCAATCAACTAGCCAAAGGCTAGAATCAGAGATATGGTTCTAGTGGTAGAGTACTAGCCTTGAGTGAAAAAGCAAGTCAGAGCACCCAGACCCTGAGTTCAAGCCCTAGTAACCACACACACACACACACACACACACACACACACACACACACACACATGCACGCACGCACGCACACACCTAACTTTTGTGAGTCCAAGATCTTGGGTAAGTCCCAGAACCTCCCTGAGCCTCAGCCCCAGACAGAGGGGCCTGGGGAGGATCTGGTGAGCCGGAAGTCACTGCTGCTAGCTCCACGCTTACTGCTCAGCGTGGCGGACTGTGGGCTGCTCCGAGCCAGGCCACGGGCTGTGGAGAGAAGGTCACGCAGTGAAGGACTGGCTGCTGTTTAGCCACCTTCGGGCAGGAGCAGCTCCCCAGGGCCACGTGCCCAGGCCACATCAAGACCCAGCATGTGGCCACGGCCCTCCTGCCTACTCAGCCGCCATCAGACAGGCGGGCAAACAAACAGGACGCTGGGGAGGCCCAGACAGCCGGTGGAGAGAGGAAGGCCTGGGGAGCAGAAAGCCAGGCCCGGGCCCCACAAGGCCAAAATAACCTACAGATTGAGTCAACCAAGACAACATATGGGTCAAGCCAGCGTGGGGCAGAAACCAAACCCCAGCCAGATCTATTATTTAACTGTTTGTCACCACGCAAACATAAAAATGGCCCCCCTTCCCCCCTTCCCAACTTCGGAGTAGTTGTTTGGCGTCGGGAGGCGTCTGAGGTCGGCCTGGGCTTGGACCCTCTCCACCCCCCGCAGCGTCCACTCGACGGGCGGTGGCAGAGGCAGGCGGCTTCTCCTCTGGGGCCCTTGGCTCCAGATCTTTCCCCATCGTGTCTCAGGAGTCTGCAGACAGCCCTTCTCTGGCTGAGAGAAGGCTCAGCGGAACCCCAGGGTGCCCTGAGGATGGTCCCCCATCCACTTGTTTTCTGCCTGCCCAGGGCCATGGCTGGTTTCTGTTGGAGACCCTGCGTTTGAGGGGGACAGCCTGTACCCCCTCCACTCCATGTCCTAGAAGAGTGAGCTATGGAATGTCTGCCATTCAGGGAAATGAATTAGTCCCTGAGGCCTGGGGGAATTAGGAGTCCAGGGTCGCTTCGCTGTCCCTTTAGCTTGGCACAGGTGGCGCACTCCATCCGACGTCCGTAGCTTTGCCCTCTAACTCCCCATTCTCTGCACGTACATACTATGGAAGCAAGCATGCAGGGAGGAAGAATCAGCTCCGAGAATTTTCCAAAAGGGAATATACCCAGATTCATAGCACCTAGGTTGGGGAACAGAATGTGTCCCTCGAACTCCCAGTGCCTTTGCAATAGTGTCACCAGCCACCCACGCCCCCACCATGACTGCAGGAGTTTGCCTGTCAGAGTCAGACATCCCATAAATGGACTCGGGGGAAGTCTTCCTCTGCGTCTGACTCCTTTCACTCCGTAGCAGGTCTGTTGCACGTGTCTGGCTGTTGTTTTCTCATTCCTGGAGCTAATTCTAGATGACATGGGCACTGTCATTCTGCTCTAGGACTGTAGGGGTTCACCTTCTTGTTGGCAGTTAGCACAAGAACGCTGCAAAGAATGAACTCCTCTCTCCTCGTCCCCCACCCCCCATATTCATGTTCTACAGCCTTTTTTTTTTTCCCCCAGTCCTGGGCTTGAACTCAGGGCCTGGGTGCTGTCCCTGAGCTTCTTTTGCTCAAGGCTAGCACTTTGCCACTTGAGCCACAGTGCCACTTCCAGCTTCTGTTTATGTGGTACCAGGGCTTCCTGCACGCTAAGCAAGCACTGTACGGCTAAGCCACATCCCCAGCCCCCTCAGCCTTCTTTCTGGGGGGAAAATATTGTGGAAATGCATATAAAGCATATAAAATATGCCATTTTAACTCTGTGTGTGTGTGTGTGTGTGTGTGGCGATACTGGGGCTTAAACTCAGGTTCTCATGTCCTCTGGCTTTTTTAGTCACTGCTGGTGCTCTACGCCTTAGCCACACCTCCACTTGTGACTTTTTTCCCCCCATTGGTTGTGGGGCCTGAACTCTCAGCCTGGGGGCTGTCCCTCAGCTCTTCAGCTCAAGGCTAGCGCTCTACCACTTGAGCCACAGCACCATTTCTGGCTTTCTTGTGGTTTATTGGAGATAAGAGTTTCACGGACTTTCTTGCCCAGGCTGGCTTTGAACTGCAATCCTCAGATCTCAGCCTCCTGAGTAGCTAGGATTATAGGTGTGAGCCACAGAGCCTGGCTCCATATGACTTTTATCTCCAATAAACCACCAGAAAACCGGAAGTCGTGCTATGGCTCAAATGGTAGAGCACTAGCTTTGAGCTGAAGAGCTGAGGGACAGCACCCGGGCCCAGAGTTCAAGTCCCATGACTGACAGAAAAAAAAAAAGAAGAAGAAGAAGAAGCTGAGGCCATGGCCCAAATGGCGACCTTTTGACCCCAATCAGGTTTTCTTCCCGTCACCCTGCTGTATCTTGTGCGCAGCTCTGGTCACCTGGCAAGTCTGATTTTGGTTTATGACCTAGTTCTTGCTTTTCGTTCCAGGTAGAAAAATCTTTCCCTTGGAGCCACTAACCCCGGACTTAGACTTTCTAGAATCGCTTTTTTTTTTTCTCTCTTTCCTGGCAAACAGCCCAGGACTAGGGAACAAGAACGCCTCTCCACCCCCTTCACTTAACCTTGAAACTTCGTGCATGGTTCAGGAGGGCGCTTCACTCTGTTTTAAGCTAGAAGTTCTGGCACACATCTGCCCCACCTGCCACCCGGTCTCTTGCGCTGCTCATGACCCAACAACATTTCTGTTTCCCTTTTAGTACAAATATCAGAAACTCTTTTGGTACAAAAGCCAGAAACTCCCCCAAGCACCAGTAATCCTAACCACAGGGAAGCGGAGATAGGAGGATCACAGTTCAAAGCCAGCCAACCCGGGCAGAAAACTCTGTGAGACTCCTATCTCCAATTAAGCCACCCAAAAGCCAGACGTGGAGCTGTGGCTCAAGTGGTAGAGCGCTATCTTTAGCTCAAGGACAGCACCCAAACTCTGTGTTCAAGCCCCAGTTATGGCACAAGGAAAAAAAAACAAAGTTCAAGAGAGAGAATTGCAAGCAGATCATTTGTTTTAGATCGCTCTACACCCAGGCTGGTTCCTGAGAGAGGAAACTCAGAACAGGGTCCCGTGTGCACTCATGTGTGCCTGTGGAATGGTATTCACAACTGTTTGCACAGGTTCCTAAAAGCATGCATGAAAATACAGAAGGGTTCATTCCCCGGGCACGCTGCGTGTGGCGCCTGTGGAACGGTGGGAAGGAACAAGGAGAAAAAGAAAAGAATGCTGAAAGTGTGTGTTGGGACCAAACGCATCCATGTGTGCGGCTTCCAGAAAGCGTGTGGGCAGGGCTAGGATGGGCATTTGCCCCTGTGTTTGCCAGGGGGAGGCGGTGGCAGCCATAGCAGGACTGAATCACCCACAGGCCAGGTCTGCGGCGCCTACGGCCTCCAGGCAGAGTCCTCACCTGCGGGAGGGAAGGGGAGCCTCCTCAAAGGCGTATTATGGGCCCAGGAGGCTGGTGCCGCCCTGGCAGGGGACAAGAAGTTGCGGGTGCTGGGGACTCAATGCCTGATGAGCAGATCCTGGCACTTGGTGCTCGTGGCTGCCTTCCTGGCCTAGCCCGGTGCCTGGCTGGCACGTTGCAGGGTAGGGGTTGTAGCGCTCCGTTCAGCACACACATGGTAGGTGCCTTTCACTACAATTTCTATGGCAAGACAGACAAAGAGGACACTTGGGGCCTTTTCTCTATGCCCCCAAATAAAAACTAAATGAGGTTCTGGGGTGTGTGTGTGTGTGTGTGTGTGTGTGTGTGTGTGTGTGTGTGTGTGTGTGTGTGTGTGTGTGTGTGTGCGCGCGTGTGTGTGTGCGCGCGCATGTGCCTGCACCAGCCCTGAGGCTTGAACTTGGGGCCTGGGCACTGTCCTTGTGCTCTATCTTGCTCAAGGTTAATGCTCTACCCCTTTGAGCCACAGCTCCACTTCTTGCTTTTGGGTGGTTCATTGGCGATAAGGAAAAGTCTGACTTTTTCTTCCCAGGCTGGCCTTGAACTGTCATCTCCCCGTCTCTGCTTCCCCAATAGCTAAGATTACAGGCGTGAGCCGTCGATGTTGGGCTCAGAGTCCTTGACAGTATGGTTACCCCTCTCTACAATACCTTAATAAATAACAATGAAATTATATTTTTTAAAAAATCCTTGGGCTGGGAAGGTGGCTCAGTGGTAGAGTGCTTGTCTAGCATGCATGAAGCCCTAGGTTCAATTCCTCAGTACCACATAAACAGAAAAAGCCAGAAGTGGCACTGTGGCTCAAGTGGTAGAGTGCTAGCCTTGAACAACAAAAAAATCTCGGGGACAGTGCCAAGCCCTGAGTTCAAGCCCCAAGACTGGCAAAAAAAAAAAATCCTTGACCCACATGTACCCATGCTTAGAAGTTGGGTTTCTGGACAAAACTATCCTAGGCTAAGTATTAGAAATTATTGCTGATTGTTTTGGGGGGTTCCCCCCCCTTTGTCAGTATTGGGGATTGAACTCAGGGCCTGGGCACTGTCCCTGAGCTTTTTCTTGCTCAAGGCTGGTGCTCTACCTCTTGAGCCACACCTCCACTTCCGGCTTGAGGCTGGCTAATTGGCAATTTGTCTCCCCAGCAGATCTCAGGCTCCTGAGGAGTTGGCAATGCAGGCGTGAGCCACCAGCACGCTCCGTGTTTGCAGGCCCCACCGTCCGCCTCTCCCCACGGTGAGTGAGGCTGCCTTTCTCCATGGGATTTTTGCCCTGGGCTGACGCAGCCCCGCCCCAAGTCTTCATCTTGCTTCCAGCGGCCCTTCTCTGACCCCTTAATGAGCGTGCGCTTAGCTGCATCCACTTCGTGCCTTTCTGGCTTTGGTGTTCCAGGAACCGCGTCCCCTCCGGACACAGGCTTCCGTGCTTTAAGCGCAGAAATTCCTGTCCTTATGAGGGCTGGAGAAGGAGGTTCCTGGAGGTGATGGGTTGGTGAAGTTCATGGAGAATTCCCTCATGTGTCACAGTCAATGAGCTTCACACGCTGTGACCATTCGCAGAGAGGTGGCATGATCAAACCGCAACAACTAGGAGAATCGCGTGGAGTGAGGGCAGGGCGTGACTTGGGGGCTGCTCCAGCTGTGTGCTGTGGGGTAAATTACCTAACCCTGCTGGGCCTTTTGGTGCTGCTGGTCAAACAGGAGACTGGATCCGGCTGCTTCTCATTTGGGTCGCTGAGAAGCTTGTGGTGGTTTATGGAGAGGCCCGGGTGGCGCAGTAGGTGATCAGTTAAATGGTATCACTTGTGACATGGATGGTTTGGGCCTTGCCGCCACAGGCCCCGGGGTTTCAGAGGCCAGAGGGTGGCTTGATCTCCCTCCACGCGGCAGCGGTGGGGAGGAAGTTAATTGTTTAAATGTGCTCTGTCGCAGCGCTGACACTGACAGAGGCCAGGATTTCACACCCTACACACACACACACACACACACACACACACACACACACACACACACACACACACACACACACACGCATTATAACAATCAGGAACATCTCCACACCTGTCCACTGCGAGGACCACTGATTGATATGAAGCCTCTGGCAGGGGTGGCTCCTGAGCCCCTACTCCCTCTCCAAGGAGCACCCCCATTCCTCAGTTTGCAGGGTTCCCAGGCAGGGCCTAAAGGGCAGCCAGAGGGAGGAGGGGAGAAAGAAGATGTCTGCAGCACAGACCACAGGCCCTCAGTGGCCCCTCAAGGTGGGCGGGGCCAGGCCGCTCTCAGAGGTGCAGGAGGGAGGGAGGGATAGAAGGAGGGTCGCGGTCCTGCTACTCTTTTCCCCTACCCGCCGCTGCTGTTCTTCGCTTTGCCCACCAGCCGCAGTGGTCTCTCCCAAGTCTTGGTTTTCACTCAGCCTCTCTGTGCCTGTCTGGAGAATCTGAATGTCTAGCCCTGCCTCCCCTGTCTCTAATATAAAGATTGGTTCCCAGCATGCTCAAGCGCCTTACTTGGCTTCCTATCTTTCTTTCTGATTCATTCAGCAAAGAGTGGCGATCTTAACAAGACTTGCTAGTTGCTTTCCAGTGTCCATCTAGAGCTGGGAAGGTGCCCAGCTAAGAATCTCCGTTCTCAGGTCTGCCTGGCAGCTTGGTGGAGCCACGCCTTACATTTTGGCCAAGGAGACACAAAGAGAAAAATGATGGAGGATTGCTAGGAGGAGTTGTGGGTCTTTTTTGTCCTTTTGTCATTCCGTCTCTCTTCCTGGAATTCAGATGTAATGGGTGGAACTTCAGTTGCTGTTTTAGGGAATGAGGAGCATTTGGAGATGCTACAGCAGAAAGATGAGAAGGATTCAAATGGCATTGAAGCCCTGTCACTAGCCCTGAAAGCTACAAACTTTACTAAAGCCACTGGATTAGGCCTTGTTTTTAGCAAATACCATTCTTACTTTATTTTTTTTTTTTGGTGGCCTCACATTTTCTCTACTTGCTTGCTTCTTGCTCACTCAGCTGGCATTCTACCACTTAAGCCTTGCCTCCAGGCTAGCTTTTTGCTTACAGGTTATTTTGAAAGTCTCATAAACCTCCCCACCCAGGATGGCCTCAAACGTCAATCCTCCAGATCTCAGCCTCCTAAGTAGCTAGGAATTCAGGGGTAAGCCACTAGCACCCAGCACAAACCCAATTCCTAAGGTGAGGTGGTCAGCCTCCTGCCCTCTCCCAAACCCATTGGTGTGCCAGGCTCTACTGTCCCCCTAATACTTTTGAAGTGTCCTTGATGTATCTCTCACCGTGTTTCCCGTCAGCCTACCACCTCGGCCGGTCAGTTTCCCGCATTAAGTAGCTCACCCACGCACCTGTCTTTTCCTCTGTGTCATTCATTCTCCGTATGGTACGTAACCTGAGGACACGCAGATTCGGGAGACGTGTGGAGATGCCCAGCCAGACAGGCGACGCTGCTGGGGGGAAACCCAGGAGGCCCCGTTGTTTTACTGGTTAAGACTCATTTAGCTTGAGGATCTGTGCCTGACAAATAATAAGCCCTCACAATATACCTGGGAATACCAGGTGCAGTGATGCATGCCTATAATCCCAGCACTCTAGAAACTGAAGCCGGAGGATGCGATTATAAGTTGGAAGCCTGGACTGAGTTCCTGTCTCAAAGAAACAGAAAACAAACAAAAAAATGTAAGGGGAGTAATTAACGGATTGACTGACTAATGTCACACACACACACACACACACACACACACACACATGATGTCCAAGCTCTGGGCACTGGGGCTCACGCCTATAATCCCAGCTACTCAGGAGGCTGAGATCTGAGGATCATGGCTCAAAGCAGGAAAGTCTGAGACTTTTTATCTCCAATAAATTACCCCTCACTCCCCCCCCAAAAAAAGCTGGAAGTGGAGCGCTAGCCTTGAGCAGAAAAACGCAGGGACAGCACCCAGGCCCTGAGTTCAAGCCCCACGACCAGACCAGAGTAGCGCGCGCGCGCACACACGCACACGCGCACACGCGCACACACACACACACACACACACACACACACACACACACACACACACACACACACACACACACACACACACACACACACACACACACACACACACACACACACACACACACACACACACACACACCCCAGAAAAAGACATCTGTGTTCACTAGCCCCTCCTCGGAGCCCGGCCCTGCAGGAGACGCGGGCTACAAAGCAAACCCTCAAGAGCTTGCTGTTGACTCGAGCCGTGTCACTTAGAAGAAGGACAAAATACGCCTGTGGTCAGCCCCCTCCCCGGCTGGCCACGGGAATGAACTGCACCCTTGTTCACCTGCCCGGAGCCGCGGGCCGGGGCCGCAGAGGTGGGAAAATGCCTGCGATCTGACACCACCTAGGCAAACAGAATGACGAGCGAGCGGCAGCCCCAGGAGCCGGGAATTAATAGCCCTGCCGAGGCTCCGGGGCTCCGGAGACAAGTTATTTTAAGCCCAGAAATGTCATTTCCACCCACAGAGGTTGCCCTGGCTGCGTGCTCTGGACCCTCTTCAACCCCGGTGTTCTGGCAGCTTCCCTGGCCTGACCTCCCGGCGGTGGACCGCGGGCCGCAGCCAACCTGTCGTCACTGCTCCAGGGCAGAGGCGGCCGGGCCTCTCCCAGATCCTCACCTCTGCTCAGGCATGGACAGGCTGGCTGGACACAGAGATGCCAGCACCAGCACCACCCCACCCCAGCAGGGCAGGGCTGAGGGTGGAGGGGAGAAGGGAAGATCAGGGTCTGGTCCACCAGAAATGGTTCTGCTGTGTGACCTCAGAGCATGTGCTTGCCCTCTCGGGGCTCCCACTTCCTTTCCTGGGAAATGAGATCATCTTCTTCTTGCTCAGTGCCTGACACAGGAGACCAGAGAAAGGAATGTCTTTCCAATCCTTTGGAAGAAAGGCAACTTAGAAATCCAGGCATTGAGCTGGGCGCCAGTGGCTCACACCTGTAATATTAGCTACTCAGGAGGCTGAGAGCTGAGGATCGTGGTTCAAAACCAGCCTGGGCAGGAAAGTCCATGAGACTCTTATCTCCAATGAGCCACCAGGAAACTGGAAGTGGTGCTGTGGCTCCAAGTGGTACAGCGCTAGTCTTGAGCAAAAGAGCTCTGGGACAGCATCCAGGCCATGAGTTCAAGCTTCTTGAAGTTGAGGCCCAGCCAGGGGAGAGCACAGGGCTACTGAGGGAGTTTTTAAGAGAGGGCACCATGAAATATAGGAGAACCCCCAGCCTGAAGCCCCCCCAAGACCTCACTATTCAACCCATCCACTGCCCCCACCAAGGGGTAAAGGGAGCAAGCAAGGGTCTGGAAATGGAGCCTCCCAGGCCTTGGACTCTCCCAAGCTTTTGCCCTTGTCATGTCTTAAGAACTTGCTAGAAAGTCATGAGGAATTTTCCTCATTTCGTTTTATTTATTTATTTTGAGACAGTGTCACTATGTAACCCTGACTGCCCTTGAACTCCTAATCCTCTTGCTTTCGTTTCCTGAGTGCTGGAATTACTAGCATGCGCTACACTATCTGGCTTCATTTGGTTTACTTTTTTTTTTTTTAATTGAAGTTTTCCAGGCACACCAAAAAGCATGTGTCAGTCAGAATAGTCTAGATTATTCTGCAAGAACAAACAAATCCAGTGTCTCAATAGCTTCACACACACACACACACACACACACACACACACACACACACACACACACACACACACACACACACACACACACACACACACACCTGCTCTTGCTGCTTCTTCTGCTTCTGCTTCTTCTTCTTCTTTTTGTCAGTTGTTGGGATTGAACTCGGGCCTGGGCACTGTCCCTGAGCCTCTTTGTGCTCAAGACTAGAACTCTACCACTTGAGCCACAGAGCCACTTCCAGTTTTTGAGTAGTTAATTGGAGATAAGTCTCATGGGGGGCTGGGAAGGTGGCTCAGTGGTAGAGCGCTTGCCTTGCATGCATGAGGCCCTGGGTTTCATTCCTCAGCACCAATGTAAGCAGAAAAAGCCGGATGTGGAGCTGTGGCTCAAGTAGTAGAACACTTGCTTTGAGCTGAAGAGCTGAAGAGGCCCAGGCCCAGAGTTCAGGCCCCATGACTGACCAAAAAAAAGCCCGAAAATCTCAGGGGGACTTTTCTGCCTGGGCTGTCTTCAAACCGTGATCCTCAGATCTCAGCCTCCTGAGTTGCGAGGATCACAGGCGGGAGCCGCCGGTGCCCGGCTCTGTTCTTGCTGCTTCCTTGCTTCCCTTAGACATCAGCCGCCATCCTGAACGGTCACAAGCAAAAGAGAGATAAAGTGAAGGCTTCAGCTCTCAGCTCATAGACTTGAACTCATTACACACATACATACACACACACACACACACACACTCAACCAGGAAGTACTATGCTACTGTGTACTTAGGCAGGGAAAGACTCACGGAGTGCTTGATGAGAAACAATGAGGGCATTTCAGCCCCACTACCAATGTGCTATTTATCACCCCTGTGTTTCTTTTTGCCCTACGACCTGTCCACCTCCATTTCCCATGAATATTGTTGTGCGAGTGTTTAAAGATGCCATGGGTGGCAGCGTGCTGCGTACAGTCACCTGCAAGATTTGGGTTTACTATGTTTTGGACAGCCATCCATGTCAAGACCCAGGTCCAGCACACAAAACATAAAACAATAAGAATGATAATAATAGGAAAAGACCCATGAAGGCATGGTTGTATGATGTCACATTGCACCATCTATGGATCAACTTCCTAATTAGTCTACATCGTCAGCTTCCCTTGCTCTGTGCCATTGAGTGGGGGGCATCTCTCCCAGGGCCAATGAAGAAAATTAAGCATCAGGTGTGGTGGCTCAAACCTGTATTCCCAGTTACTTGGGAAATAAAGAAGGAGGATCATGGTTCAAGCCCAACTAGGGCAAAAAGAAATTCAAAAGGCTCCATCTCAACCAATGGCTGGTGCTTGCAGTAGCATGTGCTTGTCTTGGCGCTGGGGAGCAAGCCCATTGGCTGGGTGTGGCAGTGGTGCACACCCACCAGGGTCATCTGCAGGAGGAGCTTGTGGGAGGAGGGTAGCACAAGCCAGGCATAAAGCAAGAACGTAAGCAGTGGGAAAGGGGGCTGGAGGTGTGGCTTGACTGGTAGAGTCCCTGCCTGGCAAGTGCAAGGCCCTGAGTTCAATTCCCACTACTACAAAAAAAATGAAAAAAGGGAATCAAGTAACATTTATGGAAGCCCAGCTACACCAGGCACACAACCAGGAGCTAAGATATTGATGAGAGTTAGAATTTTGTCCAAATCCCAAATTCCCCCACAGGTTACTGCTCCCAGTTCATGCCAAGACAAAGAAGGCAGAGGCAAACTTGGCTATGGTTAGGGCCAGGACCCAAGGTCTGAAGCAGGAAGCCTGCGTGGCAGGGTGCATTGACTCGTAGCTTCTAGAGACTCAGAGCAGCAGCGGAGTCACAGCAGAGTGCGCAGCCCTCTGGTGCAGAGTCAGGTGCCCTGAGCCACTGAACAGAACGAGCAAGTTGGGTGCAGGGCCAGGGATCTGAGACTTCTATACCAATGTCATTGCTTAAGGAGACAGGACAAGCCATCAGCGCATGCCTGTAGCTCCTGATACAGCTTTACCCTGTAACTTAATCCACAAGAGCACATGGAAGCCAGGAATCGCAGGACAGGGCTTTGGACTCTCCTAGTGGGATTCTTTTTGTTTTGTTTTATTTTGGGACAGGTTGTCGTTATCATAGTCTGAGCTGGCCTCAAGTCCACAATCCTCCTGCCCCCGCTCCTCCCAGAGCACTGGGATTACAGGCAGGCATCATCTGAAAACTTTTTAGAAACAAGTCAAGGTACAATTCATATGTAATAAAATGCAGCCATTTCAACTATAGTTTGGTGAGTTCAGTAAATGCACACACTTGTGTAAACACCCCCACAATCAACATCGTGAATGTGAATAGCAGTACTCTTTTTGTGTGTGGGATCCCAGGGCCCTGGTCCTGCAAAGTGAGCGCGGATCCTAACACAGTGTGGGGCTGGAGCACCCCGTCAGCCACAGAGGGCCAGAGAGAGGCAGGCCAGGCCCAGAAAGATCTGCTTGTCCCAAAATACCTCACCAGCCTAAAATGCCACTGTGAGTCACTCCTTTGGTTTAAAACATGAGCTGTTCCCTCCAGAATAGCCTTATTAAAATGCGCAGAAATGACTAAGAGACAACCTTTGAGGTGCGCGGTGAGCCAGCTCCCCCATGGATGTGTTGCCTGTAGGATCGGTGATTCAGAGAGGACAGAGCTGATCCCAGAGCGGGAGCCAGAAATAGACTCCGCCGCTGCCTGTGTCCTCCCTTTCTCCTTCCCCCTGCTCGGAGTGATTCCCTTCCTTAAGGACATCTTGACTTTCAAGTGCCGAGGCACCCTCCATCTCTGAGGCTCTTTTACTTGTTGAGAATTCCGTGACCAGCCCCAAACAAGACCCAGAACCAATAGCTATTAATTGAACAACTGCTTTGTACAAGACATGATGAAGGCTGGGGCATGGAACAAAAGCCAGGGCTTCTGTCCTTGTCTAGCTGGGTCAGCTAATGGTGTCAGGATGTGCCTGAAATCCCAGGAGAAACAGAAAACACACACTCAGAATCAAAAGTAACAGATCCTACCAAGGGCTACAGCAATCCAAGGGAGCTCCCAGGAGGAGGTGGGACAGAAACACACCCTGAGAGGTATGCTGAAACTCAAACTGGGAGAAAGGTATGGTTAAAGTCCTGGGGGTAGGAAAAGACAGTGTGCTAACCTGCCTGGAGGGATGATGTAAGAAGGAATAAAAAGAGATGATGTAGGCTGAGCACCAGTGGTTCACCTCTGTAATCCTGGCTACTCAGGAGGCTGAAATCTGAGGATCACAGTTCAAAGCCAGCCTGGGCAGGAAAGTCCATGAGATTCTTTTTTTTTGGGGGGGGTGGTCTTGGGCTTGAACTCTGGGCCTGGGCGCTGTCCATCAGCTCTTCAGCTCAAGGCTAGCACTCTACCACTTAAGCCACAGCGCCACTTCTGGTTTTCTGGTGGTTAAATGGAGAAAAGAGTCTCACAGACTTTTCTGTCCAGTCTGGCTTTGAACTGTGATCCTCAGATCTCAGCCTCCTGAGTAGTTTAGGATTACAGGCATGAGCCAAAGGCACCCGGCAATGAGATTCTTTTTTTGGGGGGTCCAGTCATGGGCCTGAACTCTGGGCCTGAGCGCTGTCCCTCCGCTCTTCAGCTCAAGGCTAACACTCTACCACTTGAGCCACAGCACCACTTCCGGCTTTTTTTTCTGGTTATGTGTTTGCTAAGGAATCGAACTCAGGGCCTCATGCATGCAAGTCAAGGGCTCTACCACTGAGCCAACTTCCCAGCCCGGGCAATGAGATTCTTAACTCCAATAAACTACTCAGAAAAAGCCAGAAGTGGCACTGTGGTTCAAATGGTAGAGTGCTAGCCTTGAGCAAAATAGCTCAAGGCCAGCACCCAGACCTTAAGTTCATGTCCCAATCAAAACCCCCCAAAAAACAACAAAAAGTGGATGATGTTGGAGAGCTCTGCATGGAGACTGGGGGGAGGCGAAGGAGACACAGCAGCCTTAAGGGCAGAGGGGCCTCGGGGGTTGCCTGGGTCCTAGATGTCGACTATAGATATGCAGAGGGTAATGGAGGTGCAGATTTCTCTCCCACTGCCAAGAGTGTGCTTCAAACCACCAGGCCCAGGGCCCCAAGAATGCTCCTTCCCCGCCCCCCCCACCGCCTCCATCCCCTCAGGCGCTATGTGCTGGAGAAAGACGGGAAAACCCACAAAAATCTTCCAAATAAGACAAATATGTTGCAGAGACAAAAGCCGGGCTGGGTGGGATGAGGTTTCCGCTGCTCCCCGATGGGGCAGAACCATCAAAAGTGGCTTGTGGCTGCAGAAAAATGCACCATGATGCCTCAGCTGCTCCCCAAAAGACAGTCCAGGCTTGGGGTTCCCATGAAAATGGAGCTGGGGAGCCAGGGGGAGGGGTGCTGTCACTGACCACTGGCTTCTGGGAACAGGGGTGCCTCTTTGGGGTATTGAGGGGCTTACAAGGAGAGGGGTGGGCAGCATGGGTGGGAGGGGTGCTCTGCAGCCCCTCTGAACCCCACAAGAGCCATGGGGATCCAGTGGTTTCTCCAATGGAAGGGGTGGTAGGAGGTCCAGAGGAGGACTTCTCCCCAGCTCTGTCCCCCAGTATCCCTGCTTCAGCTCCTCCAGCCCCCCAGCCCCCTGGGGTTCTCATTCAATTTCTGCTCCAGTTCCACGCCTGTTAATGGCCATTGTTCCGCAGAGAGAGAGACAGAAATGTTTTCAGTTTAGCATCCATTGTCTCGGACTTTCTCTCCGTGGGCCCAGGGCTGGGGATGGGAGGCCTCCCTTCTCAGGGCAGTCCCGGGCTGGGAGAGCTCACACTTGGCCTGGATGGGGGGATGGGGAGAGTCTGTCCATCTGTCTGTCTGTCTGTGTGGGCCATACACAGGGATGGCTCCCCGCTCCCGCCTGAGGCCAGCGCTGGGAGAAGACTGCACTGCCAGCCCTGTGTGGGCCCGTCTGGTCTGCCTCCTGCCCCCCGCCCCTCCCCCTTGCACACCAGCTTCCCCTGCTGCAGGTGAGTGCGTAGATTCCTCTCTCGGGCCTCAGCTGCCTCCTCTGGGAAATGAAATAATTCCCAGACTGCTGTGGTTTGGAGGTTCCCTCCAGGGTGACAGCAAGAATGGGGGGGGGGGATTTTCACAGGGGTACCAGGCCACCAGGGCTCCATCTTCATACCCGGTCAGTGCCACTATGGCCGGGAAATGGACTCCTGAAGGAAGGGTGCCTTCAGCCCCGCCAGGCTGTCTCTGCTCCTCACTGATACAAACCTCTGCGGGACCTTCGCCAGCCCGCGGCGTTCTCCAGAGCAGCAGAAAATGGCTCTTCTTGACTCCATACCTACAGCCAAACAGCTTAAACCCGCAGCCTTTTCGCCCCGCCAAGACACAGGACTGGCCTAGAGTAAAAGGTGGGCAAAGGTGATCTGAGCAAAAGGTGCCGCCCCTCACATCCGGACTTCCTTCTCGCTTATTTGTGGCCTATTATCATTACTAAGTCACTCCTCAGAGTCCGTTTCAAAAGCCATCTACCTAGCCGGGGCACCGGTGGCTCACGTTCGTAATCCTAGCTACCCTGAGGCTGAGATCTGAGGATGGAGGTTCATAGCCAGCCCAGGCAGGAGAATCCATGAGATTCTTATCTCCAATTAACCACCAAAAAAGCTGCAAGTGGGAGTGTGTGGTGCAAATGGTACAACACTGGCCTTGAGCAATAAAATCTAAGCCTGTGCAAGCCCCTACACACACACACACACACACACACACACACACACACACACACAACCATCCACAATAAACAGAAGGGCAACGGTTCACAGGCATGGAGCGCTGCTCGTGAAATCACATTGTGATCCGGGAGCTCCTTCGGGGAGGTGACAGGCCAGGCGTGGTTGGTCGTTGGTAGGCTGAGACCCGGGCAGCCTCACCTAAGATAAGACCCTGGACACAGATGACCTCCTTCCAGGAATTACCTGCATTTAGAAATGCCCCAGTGGTGGCAGGAATTCCAAGCACTGGGACCCCAGGTGGCAGGGAAAGGCACCACCCCCAAGTGACCAGGTGTGTGCCTCACGCAGCCTCCGGTTCAGCAAGGCCCCTACGGTGCGCATCAAGTGGGTGACCAGCCCTCAGCAGTCCCCTGGGTGATGAGGGACAGAGGTGGGTGAACAGGTGCCTGGGCTCACACAGAATGACCCTAGGAAGTCGATAATGACATAGAAGACAGAAAAAGAAAGTGTAGGAGTTGGAGGCGTGGCTCCATTGGTAGAGTTTTAGCCAGTAATCAAAAGTGCCAGGCACTGAGTTCAAGTCCCGATCTCAGATCTAAAAAAGAGAAAGAGTATAATTGGTGAGGTGGGACAAGGGACTAAGTGAGGCTTGGAACAGGAGGACAGCTGCTGTAGAATATGGACAGTGAGGACGGGTAGGACAGGAATGGGAGAGTGATAGTCTTCTACCTAGAGGCCACGCAGGCAGGGGACTGAATAGAGGCACGGGGCACTGGCCTGTCATAGTTGGATGCCAACCCTGAACCAGAGCCAATATCTACAGTTTGATAGAAATATGCTTTGCGGTGCCAGTGGCTCACACCTATAATCCTAGCTATGCAGGAGACTGAGACCTGAGGATCGATGCTGAAAGCTAGCCAGGACAGGCAAGTCTGGGAGAACCTTATGTTCAATTAACCAACCAAAAAGCCAGGAGTGGAGATGTGGCTCAAATGGTAGAGCACCGGCCCTGAGCAAAGAAGCTAAGGGATAACACCTAGGCCTAGAGTTTGCACTTGTGCATGTTCATGCGTGCACACGCGCGCACGCGTGCGCGCACGCACACACACACACACACACACACACACATAACTATGCTTTATGAGGACTTCTAGGCCTTAGGTATTTTCTGTGCATTCTATTGTTTGAGCTTCAAACAATCACAGAGGCAGATTTTTGTTATCTACAGTTTATTTGTTTTTTTTGTTTTGTTTTTTTGGGTCCGGTCGTGGGGCCTGAACTCTGGGCCTGGGCACTATCCCTCAGCTCTTCAGCTCAAGGCTAGCTCTCTACCACCTGAGCCACAGCACCACTTCCAGCTTTTTTTCTTTTTGCTTATGTGGTGCTGAGGAATCGAACCCAGGGCCTCAGGCATGCAAGGCGAGCGCTCTACCACTGAGCCACCTTCCCAGCCCTACCTACAGTTTATTGTCAGCCAAGGTTGAGCACTGAACCTGCGTAAGAAAGTGGCTGAGCTGGGAGTCAAAGCCATGTCAGCTGGTACCAAGCCAGCCTCGTAGCAATTCTGCAAGGTGACAGCCCCACATCCTCTTCCTCCCGAGGAGAACTCTGCAAGCACCAAAGAGCATCCTTGTGATGTCCTGCCCGGGCAGTTTCTCTGTGGCTTGTCAGTGTTCAGGCAGCAAGGGAGAAGGCTGTTCCCTCCAGCCCCAGCTTGCTTATGTCAAGAGGAGGAAAGAGAGCTGGGAAAGTGGCTCAGTGGTAGAACGCTTGCCTTGCATGCATGAGGCCCTGGGTTCGATTCCTCAGCACCACATAAGCAAAAAGTAAAAAACAAAAAACAAAAAAAAAGAGGAGGAAAGACATCCAGCTTCTTCACAACAGCCAAGTTTTTCTATTAGTTCCCTTATGACTTTTGCTTTTATTTTATTTATTTTTGGTGGTGGTGGGGCTTGAACTCAGGGCCTGGGCACTGTCCCTGAGCCTCTTTGTGCTCAAGGCTAGCACTCTAGCACTTGGGCCACAGAGCCACTTCCAGTTTTTGAGTGGCTAACTGCACATAAGAGTCTCCTGAGGACTTTTCTGCTTGGGCTGTCTTTGAACTGTGATCCTCAGATCTCAGCCTCCTGAGTAGCTAGGATGACAGGTGTGAGCCACCAGTACCCAGCTTTATTCTCTTTTTTGAGATAGGGTATGTAGCCTATTTGCTATGTAGCCCAGGCTGGCCTTGAACTGAAGATTGCCCTGCCTCGGCCTCCTGCCTACAGGGTGCATACATCAGGCTCAACATGACTTCTAGCCACTTGTCCTATAGACTTATGAGGTGTGTCTGTCATAGCGTTTACCCACAGACATAGAATTGTTCATTTCTCTTCGATTTCTATTTGTGTTTCCTTTGTGTATTTTGAAGCCAGGTTGTTAGGTACATAAAGGATCATAGAAATTATTTCTCTTTGGAAGATTGTAAATTCTGGCTAGTATTTCTCCTCCTTTGTTTCCCTAAATGTGTTTTGCCTTTAAAGGATTCCATCTTATTTTTTCTAATAGTAATAGATCTGCCTTATTTTTGATATCATTTGCTTGGTACATTTCCCCATCAATTAATATTTAAGATGTTGTTCTTCCATTTCAGTACATCTGTATAAACAATTTATAGCAGCTAAAGTTCCCTTTAATAGGGAATTGTTTTTTCTTTTCTCATGTGTTTTTCCCCTCCAACATAAAAATTTTGTAGTAAATTCAAAGAACAGCATAGCAATACTATCTAAATGACTATAACATGTTAAATTAATAATTTTAAATTTGAAAAAAAGATTGGCAGTACTGGGGTTGAACTCAAGACCTATGCTTGATAGACAGGTGCTCTACTGCTTGAACCACATTGCCAGCCCTTTTATTGGTCAGGGGGAATCAAACTCAGGACCTTGTACCTGTGTGGCAAGCATTCTACCACCGAGCCACAGCCCAGTCCTTTTCTTTTTATGTGTTAGACTTATTTTCTGCATCCTCTTCAGGTTGTTTTCTACTTTCTCTCTCTTTCTGCTTCTTGTTAGAGTAAGTTTTCTCTGCCCACCAGGCCTTCCTTTTAAATTCACTCTAAGGATCTGCATGTTGATTTTTCACTTCCCCACCTATTGTCATATAGAAAATCATATATAGAGTGAGAAAGAGACAGGGTCTCACTACACAGCCAAAGATAACCTCCAACTTGATATTTTCCTATCTCCCACCTCAAAAGTGCTGGTGTTACCTGGCTTGACGTGTGACTCTTTAACCTGTGATTTAGAGATAGCCTGGAACATTGTCTTCCTTAGCAAGCATTAACTTCCCTTCTCCTCCCCCTACTTCTGAGATCATCTGGGTAGCTTATGGTTCCAAATTGTTGCTTTTCAAATGTTTACATTATGCTTCAATCATTATTAAGAACTCACTGGAAGTTTTACTGGTTTCTTTGTTCCCCCACAGTTTTGGCATCCCACGTCTTCCTCTTTCTTGAATTCACTATTATTTCATCGAAGTTTCTCCTCTAGGAATTCTCTTAAGCACTGAGGGTGGCAAACTTTCTCTTTGTGAAACCAAAAAATGCCTTGATTTTTCCCCTCCCACTTGAATATTTCATTTCCCATCAGGACTTTGGAGATAATGTTCCATTGTCCTTTAACATCTAATCTGGTGCCAGTTTACTATTATTTTATTGATGACTTGCCTTTTGTTTTTCCTCTCCGGAAACTTCTAGGCTTTTCCACCCCTCCATCCCCTCTCAACCTCTTTATCTTTGTTCTGAAATGTTATTGTCGTATGTGTAGGTTCCTGGCATGGCCAATCTAATGATTAATTTCTTTCTTCAGTAAACTAGGAACTTTTCTTTTGTTATTTCTTTCTTTATTTCCTTTTTCCCCTATGCTCTGAAGTTCTATCCTTCTGTATCGCCTGTCCCACAAATGTCTCTTCATTTCTATTTTCTTTTTCAATTTCTTATCTTCTTATTCTCTTCACTGTGTTTTGGAGGCTGCCTCATAACCAGATCAACGAATCCACCTCAGGTCATCAACTGAGTTCAAAACTCAAGTTTCTAGAACCTTGGGTTGCTTCTTTGGGGTTGATTTCATTTTTTATGTATCTTGGAAATAATCATTATACTCCACCTAAACTGCTTTTGTTGCCATCTATATATTATACTTATTTCTTTGGGTATTGATTCCTCAGTGCCATAGTTTATAGTTATGCTATCCAATAGAATAACAACTGGCTAATTAAATATAAATTCATTATTACAATGTAAAATGGGTGCCAAGGGCTCACACCTGTAATCCTAGCTACTCAGGAAGTGGAGCTTCAAGGATCCAGGTTCGAAGCTAGCCAAGGCAGATAAGTCCATGAGACTTTCATCTTCAATAAAGCAGCAAAAAGTCAAAAGTGGAGCTGTGCCTTAAGTGGTAGAGTGCCAGCCTTGAATTAAAAAGCTAAGCAAGAGCAAGAGGCCCTGAGCTGAAACCCCAGTACCAGCACACACACAAAACATCTTTGCAATGCAATGAAATTAAATTAAAAGTTTAGTTGTAACAGCCACATTTCTAGTGCTCACTAGCCATACAAGCTGTGTATTCAAACACAGAACGTCATCATAGAATGAATGTCCTGTAGATTCGAGTTAGCTTAACAGCTCTTCCTATTGTGGTTTTTTTTTTTCCTTTTTTTTAAAAAATCAGTCATGGGGCTTGAACTCTGGGATGGGCCCTATCCCTCAGCTCTTCAGCTCAAGGTGAGCACTCTACCACTTGAGCCACAGCACCACTTCTGGTTTTCTAGTGGTTTATTTGGAGATAACCGTCCCGTGGGCTTTCCTACCTGGGCTGGCTTTGAACCGCAATCCTCAGATCTCAGCCTCCTGAGTAGCTAGGATTACAGGCATAAGCCACCTGTGTCCATCTTTTTTTCCAGTGACATTTGATTCTGCTCATCCTCATTGCAGTGTTCTGTGTCTCCGGTGATGGAGAATGGGGAGGGTCAAGCTGCTCCCCTGGCTGGCTCCCCAGCCCCCCTCTTGGAATGCCTGTAGCTTAGGAGTATTGCTCAGCTCTAGCCCCAACACCTCCAGGCATGTCATGGTGGCCAGCTGCTGAGAACACGTGTTGGGATACCCCCCCAAAGCCCCCCACAGGAAGGGAGCATCTCCAATGTGTTTGAGTCTGTGGTTTCAGCCATGGAAACCCCCAAACCATTTCCCCTCCACAGCCATCTTCTCCTTCACCTGCACTTTCCCACTTGTGCTTCTTTATAGCTGTGATGCTGTTTCATCTTAACCTCTCAGGCAGCCAGGTACAGATGGTTCACCATTGTCCTCTCATACCATAGCTGATTATTCCCATCAATTTTCTGTCATGTTGTGGTCTGAGGCAGGAGAAAGGGTCTCCTGCCAGCTTGACCCCACAGCTTCAGCAATGCCTCTGTGTAAAGCATCACGTAGTTCCAGGTAGACACATTTCACAACCAATGATGAAACACTTGCTGAATGCCCAAAGCCGGACTGGTGTTGGGGCTGGCTGAGGTACCATTTCCCTAGGCTCACCTGAGAGTCCATGAGTCCCAGTCTTGGGGGCTTTGGATGCACAGCACAGCTTAGGGACCAGCCTAAGAAATGGGAGGAGTGGGAGAGACTCAAGTATTCAAGATGGCAGGCTTGTTTGTAGCCAAGGCCCAAATCCCCAGGGTTTCTAAGGGCCGGGTCATTCTGTGAATGACCAGGGCGCTGGCTGGCTGTGGAGATGGGAATGGGGAAGTATCTGAGGGACTTTTTTTCTTTTAGGATTGAAGGAAGATGAGAAATTCCAAAATCCACTGGGGACAAGAAAGATACAATGAGTGCCATTGAATGGCGCTGTAAGATGGCCAGAGGCCTCTCCCTCCCCCAGCAATATCAATTCTGCAAACGCCAGAGATCATAATGGAGCCAGAAAAATTCCCCCACCTAGAGGTTGTTGGATTCTTGTTTTTTTTTTTTTTTTTACTTTTAATTGCTATCCTTCTGAGGGGGCCCCACTTGAGCTTTGAGGAGATATATTTACTGGTTAGATTCGCAGTAATGATTATTATTGTTTCTGTGCAGAAGAATGCACTCATTGTCTCCTGTGAGCTCAGAGTGCTGCATAAACATAACCTCATTTCTCCTCAGATTGGGCAGGTATTGTTAACTCTGTTTTTTCAAAGGACGCGGAGGTTCATTGCGGTCCAGCGCCTTGAGCAAGGCCACACATCGAGAGAGGAAGGCAGGATGGAGCAGACCTCACGCCTCTTCCATTTGAGTCCCAGGACTCTTTTGCACTAGTCTTGGCTCATGTGTCTGTCTGGTCAGTGCCTTCACTTCCCTGGTAGTCAAGAGTTGATTCAAGGCACCCAAGGAGATCAGAGCAGTCAAAGTAACCAACCGAAGACACCAGGGAGCTAGGCACCCATGGCTCATGCCTGTAATCCCTGCTACTCAGGCAGCTGAGAGCTGAAGATCTCAGTTGGAAGCCAGCCCAGGCAGACAAATCAAAGAGATTCTTATCTCCAATTATCCAAGCAAAAAAAACTAGAAGTAGATGTGTGGCTCAGGTGATAGAGCCACAACCCTGAACAAAAACGTCAAATGAGAGTACCAGGCCCTCAGTTCAAGCTCCAGTGCCAACACACACACATGCACACACACACACACACACACACACACACTCACACACACACACACAATCAGAGGAGGAATTGATTCTGGTTCTAGGAGTGTCCATCTGGTTTCCTTTCCACTGTTTCTACAATTTGGGAGACTCTGGCACTTTCCCCCTAATTCTACCCAGACCGAACAGCATATACAGGCCAGCCTGGTCCTTCTGCCCCACCACAGTGTGTGCTACTTGTTCAGCACAGCACCTTTTAGCCATGGTGTCATTCTTTTGGCCTTTGCTTTGGCCATTCCCTTAACCTTGTCCCCAAACACTTCTTGTCCCCCACTCCATCTCCCCAAGAAATCTGCTCTTGACTTTGCAGAGCTGCCCTCTCCCTTCCCAGCTCTGACCAGCCCACCCATCGCTGCTCATCCACAGGGAAATCTGGGGACACAAAGGGGAGCCGGCTAGACATGCCCCTGCCTCCCATGCGTTTGCATTCTAAAGTAAATCATCATTCAGCAAATCAAATATTTACAAGTTGTCCTGAGAGCTTGAAAAGGCCTCCAATAAGTGCCAAAGAAACCAAGCCTTCTCCGGCAGATCCTCCATTCTGTATGTGGGAGACAGAGCTCAGTGGTAGAATACATGCCTAGCGTGCATAAAGCCTCGGGTTCAATACCCAGCATTCACAAGAAAATAAAACAACAGGGCTGGGAAGGTGGCTTAGTGGTAGAGTGCTTGCCTCGCATGCATGAGGCCCTGGGTTTGATTCCTCAGCACCACATAAGCAGAAAAAGGCAGAAGTGGTGCTGTGGCTCAAGTGGTAGAGTGCTAGCCTTGAGCTGAAGAGCTGAGGGACAGCGCCCAGGCCCAGAGTTCAGCCCCCATGACCAACCAGAAAGAAAGAAAGGAAAGGAAAAGAAAAGAAAAAGAAAACAACAAACAACCAGAGTACAGACCCTCAATCTGCCCATATCTGCACCTTCTTCCACAATATGGCTGGGTAGTGAAAGCGGGGCTGGTGAACAAGAACAGACAGGCACAGGATGGTGCTAGCAAAGGAGACAAGAGTACATCACGCAGGGCCTTGAAGGCCACATCTAGCAGATATGGCAAGCTCAGAGCAATGGGAAGGACTACTTTGCTGGGGAGTTGGGTGCATGGGGGAGAGAGGCAGTGCTGGCACTGGAACTCAGGGCTGTGTACTTGCTGGGAAGCGCTCTATCACTTGAGCCACACCTCCAGCTACATTGTCAGGTGTGACACACAATCTGACTTATACTTCACCACCTAGATTCTCCACAGGGCTTAATGGGGAAGAGATGGGGGTGTAATGTTGCTTTCTCCTTCCCTAGGGACATTCGGCAGTGCCTGGTGACGTTTCTAGTTGTCACAACCGAATGGCGGGGGTCGGGGTGGAGTGGGGTGTCCTCTCTTGAGAACAGGAATGCTGTTATACACCCTAAGCACACATGGCAGCCCCCAAACAAATGTCAGTACTGGGATGATCACCGGTGGCTCATGCGTGTCATCCTAGCTACTCAGGAGGCTGAGAGCTGAGGATCCCAGTTCAAAGCCAGTCCAGGCAGAAAAGTCCATGAGATTCTTATCTCCAGTGAGCCAGCAAAAAAGCAGAAGTGGATCTGTGGCTCAAGTATTAAGAGTGCCAGACTTGAGCAAAGAAACCAAGGGAAAGCTTAAAGCTCTACTCACACACACACACACACACACACACACACACACACACACACACACACGTGTGCACGCGCGTGCCAGCAGCACTGAGGTTCTGGAACCAGCCCTAAGGTGATTGGCTGTTGTGGGTGGGAGAGGTGTGTGATCATCAAGCTGTTGCTTCAGCCTCCTTGGAACCTCTGTCCATGGGCCCCCAACTTTCTCCTCTCGGGTCTGGGGTGTCTTGCTCTGGTAGCTAGTTGACCACTGGTCAGTCCAACTCCTTCTCCAAGAAGCTCCCTTCTTGCGACAGTGCTGTGGACCAGAAGTTGGGTTCGGTTGGGTCGGGCTGGTCGAGCAAGCACAAGACCTTCTGGGCATCCCTGTCCAAGGCTATCTGTTCTGGGAGAGAGGATGGGGGCCTAGAGGTCAGCGCCAAGTGTATCCTGGACAGCCATAGTCACAGCCAGCTCCACTCCTGCCGGCTGCTGCCAGCTCGGCTTCTCCCCCATGCCAGGCCCGCACCCGGCCACGAGGATTTCAGCACCAAAGGCATGTTATGCCCTGCACTTCCAGCGAGTTTATGAGTATTTACATCAGCATGTAAACCTATCATTTACGGCCTGGGCATGTAAATCAACACAGAGCTAAAGGGCTTCCCTCCTGCTTCCCCCACACACTTGAGGTTGATTTAGGAGAGTCTCGATTGAGCTATGTGACAGGGGGAGGGCTGGGAATGAGGAAATGTCTCCAAGGCACCCATCTGCTTAGGGGTAGGGCTGGCCAAACAGAGAGTAGGGGGGTTGGGGGAAGTTGGTCTTCTGGGCCGTGTCTCCTACTACCCTTTGGGATACGGGTGGTGATGTTATGGAAATTTTGAAGAAAGCTCTAGAAAACTTCACTCTGGCAACTTGAACATGGGACAGCAGGGGGGTGGGGTGGGGCAAAAGTTTGTAAACAATTTTGTAGACAATTCCCAGGTCTTCTCAAAGCCTAGGTATACAGATACCACATGCTAAATCATACCAGCATGTACATGTTCATTTTAATGGACACCATTCCATCCAGTGGGTTCAAGCACATGCTGAAGCGAATAGGAAAGCATCTCATATAACTTCTGGCTTCCTTGCTAGCCTCTATATAAAACTAGGGCTGGTGGTAGGGAAAGAATAGAGGGAAGAAAGGCAACAGGAGCTAGTTCTAGGCTAATTTGGAACCAAAGGCTGTCTGAGATGCTTGCCAATGGGACTCATTGAGACCTGGGTACCAGATATTTCTTGTCAGCCCAGAGCATCTGATCTTGTTAATGGGTCAATAAAAATTAGGGGGGGGGGGGAACAAAGGCCAAGCCCTGGCAGCTCTTCTGTGAAAGGGAGCAAACTCATAAAGAGCTGTAACTGAGCAAACCAAGGCCTCATTGCCTTTCATTAACTTTAATAGCCCTGGTTAGGTTGTCTTCCAAGGGCTGTGGGCCGCTAGGGAGAAACCCAGCCTGTCCTCACTCGGACTCCCCAGTGCTCCCCAGTGTGAGCCGGGAAGTGGCTGCTCTTGCTACCCCCAGAGGCTGCCTAACCCAGCACCACATCCTGGCTCTCCAGGCAATGAGCCTAGTCCTCCAGGACTAATTCATTCCTGCCAGAGTGGGGAAAGACAGGGACAGGGAGCCTCCAGCAAATCATCTGCAGGCTCCGGCAGGCCACCTGGCCCTGGAGCGCTCACATAGAGGCCCCTCCTGGGGACAGCAAAAGTCCAGCCCCAAGCCCAACCAGGGACCATTGTCAATGCCTACCACACCCCTTTCCCCCTCCTCCTCTACCCCAGACAGGGTCAATGCCAGCAAAGCAGAAAACAAACAAACAGGGCCAGCAGAAAACACATCACCAAACAAACCCGCCTTACATTGTCCTCTGTGGTCGTACAGGGCTTGGAGCCAGAGGCCGCTGGCTTGGAAAAGCCTGGAAGAGAGGAACAGTGCCTTGTATGCCTTGTATTCGGCCCCTGAACAGAGCCTCCCCGCCGCCTCCTCTTCCCCCTTCTCCTCCTTCTCCACCTCTCCTTTCCCTCTACCCATTATTTCTGTCCGGATCACATCTCCTCATGCTCCTTCCCCCCTCCCTTCCCGTGTCCATGATGAAACTCATTCACTGAAAATCAACACATTCTAGATGCATGCAGGGTTCAGAAAATCAGTGGTTTCTACCTTCCTTCCTTTCTGCCTTCTTTCCTTCTCTCCCCCTTTCCTTCCTTCCTTTTTTAAGCCATCCAACCTCATTTCACTTTTCAGAGCTTTTCCCACCCCCCTCAGTACAAATCTCTTCCAGGCCCCACTGGCTCATGCCTGTAATCCCAGCTACTCTCCAAGAGGACTGAGGATGGTGGTTCAAAGCCAACTTGGACAGAAAAGTCTATGAGACCAGAAAAAAAAAAAGCCAGAGGTGAAGGTATGTCTCAGGTGGTAGAGTACTAGCGTACTAGCTTTGAGTGCAAACGCTAAGGGACAGTGCCCAGGCCCTGAGTTCAAGCCTCAGTACTGGCTCGTAAGTAAATAAATATTGATCTGTTTTTTTGGACCACATTCTGAACTCTCCGGAGACACCACACGCACACGCTGCAAGCCCTAATTCCTGCCACCTGCACAGCCCTCACGTTTTCCCCAACTCCGTGTATGGAAATTCAGCGTGTTTTCAAGCACAGCTTTAAACCCAGTCCTCTTTCATGGGTCCATGGCTCCAGATGAAATTAATCTGTCTCCTTTATACTCTTATTTTGTGTTGCCATCTCCATATTTGTATAGTCACCACATATCCCGCTTTATATTCTAATTATTGTTAATGCAAATTTCTCTCCATGTTATAAGCTTGAATGGAGAGACCGTGCCAGCTTTGAATCCCGACATCCCTTAAATCCCTGGCACACGGTAAGGGAACAGTCGATGTCAAACATTAGAAATTGGATCTATGGTTAAGGAAAAACACACCACCAATTCTGCATCTCAGCTTCACCAATGAGACTGTATTTGGTTTTTATCAAAAATGAATATGTAAATTTGTTTGCGGTTCTGGGCCTGGAAGTGGCTCCCAGAGGTCTAATCAAGGACTGCACCTGAGGCTGAGGATGGTATGTTAGATGGTGGCACCTACTGGTGAAGGCTGGAACTGCAGCTTGGGTCAAACTGGCAGAGGTGGATTTCGCAGTGAATTCAAGTGCAGGGGATGTGCAGAGGACTAGAGTAAGTGCCTCTCCATCCTCAGGAGCCCTCTGAGTTAGGGTCTGTGTCTCTGAAGAGATAGTTCTCCAGCCCACTGCAGTTTCCTGAAGACTGAATTCTCCTAGTAAGGAGAAACCAAGAGACCTCAGCCTGACGATGATGATGCCCCCCTTAGTTTTGCCAAGTCAGATGGATGAAGAGAGGTGGCATGAAGAAAAGAGACCCTCTGAGCAGAGTGTCATGACCCACTGCTAGCCCTGGGAGCCAGAGAAAGTGGGGGTGGGGGAACAGAGGATGAAGGGTTCTAGGACAGCCTGGTCAACATAGAGAATTCAAGGCCAGCCTAGGGCTAAATATTGAGAGCATGTCCAACAATGAATGAGTGAATGAATGAAAACAACCTCTAGCAAGAAAAAGAGAGGCAAAAAGTTGTAGATATCAGGGGCTGGGAATGTGGCTGAATGATAGAGTGCTTGCCTAGCACGGGTTTGTTTCCTCAGTACCACATAAACAGAACAAGCCAGAAGTGGTGCTGGGACTCAAGTGGTAGAGTGCTAGCCTTGTGCAAAAGAAGTTCAGAGACAGTGCCCAGGTCATGAGTTCAAGCCCCAGGACTGCCAAAAAAATATTTGTAGCTATTGGTGCCAGCCCCTGACTAGCAAACAGCCCTTCTTCTTCGGGGCTTTCAGTATCTTCAGTCCTAAGGGAGCCTCTCTCTGAAAATCTAATAAAACAATGGGTACCAAGGCTTTGTTTTACAGCAATTCACTTTAGGGGCTACTTGAAGCTGCTTCATTAATAATTTGAGTTTTGTTCAGTACCTCCACCCTGCCTTCCTTTAATTCTAATACCAATGGGAATGGTGTTGGCAGGTGGAGAGATCTTAGCAGCCATTCCTCTGGGAAGGGGAGACAGTCTTAAAGAAACTCTGCTCTCAGCCAAGTGAAGGCACTCATGGGGAGTGTACACTAGCCCCTCCTCTGCCATTGAGAACATGACTGTTAAGGCTTTCACTCGGCAACTAAAGTTTCAACAGTCAAAAGCTTAATCCTGCCAACCTCTCTAATGAGGGATATTTGTATTTGGGACCAAAGGACATAAGGCTTATCTCAAAGGGGTGACTAATGATGAAGATTTAAGCATCAGTAAGAGAGATCTGTGGGGCTGGGAAGGTGGCTCAGTGGTAGAGTGCTTGCCTCGCATGCATGAGGGCCTGGGTTCAATTCCTTAGCACCACATAAGCAGAAAAAAGCCAGAAGTGGCTGTGTGGTTCAAGTGGTAGGGCACTGGGCTTGAGTTCAGTCCCCATGAACAACAACAACAACAAAAGTGATCTTTGATGAGGTAGTGAAGATTTTTTGTGGGGGGGGGGGATTAGGGAGTCAGTCATGGGGCTTGAATTCAAGGCCTGGGCACTGTCCCTGAGCTCTTTTTGCCCAAGGCTAGAGCTCTACCACTTTGAGCCACAGTACCACTTCTGGTTTTTGAGTAGTTAATTGGAGATAAGAGTTCCATGGGGACTTTTCTACCAGGGCTGGTTTCAAACCAAGATCTTCAGATTTCAGCCTCCTGAGTAACTGGAATTATAGGCGTTGAGCTGGTGAGCACCAGGTTGGTCATGGAGAATTCCCTGGGGACTTTAAAGAGTTCCCACTCTGGGTTCTTCCGAGTGGTTCTGCCTCCTAAGCGTTCAGATGGGAGACGCTGATGGGTCTCTTTCTGTCCCCTTTGGCCCCAGGGCCTCTGGCACTCAGGCTAGTTCTTGTCCAGTCTCCAATTCTTCATAACTTTGTGGGAGATCTACTGCTGTGGCTTGGAAGGGGCTAATTCATCTTTGTCTTCCAGAATCTGACTTTTCACTAGAGTCCCCCTGCAGCTCCCAGATGCCCCTGCATCTCCCAGGTCTACTTAACATTTGGTGTCTATACTGCCCTTCCAGTCAACACCTTCTGCTGCCCTTTCTGTCCTTCAGGAAATCCCCAGGCATCCTCAGGCTAGTGGGAGACAGGGACAAGCTCAAAACCTCCTCTTTCGGGTTCCTATGAGTCACTCCTTCCTTCCTTCCTTCCTTCAGCCATTCAACAAATGTTCACTGGGCACTGCGATGTACCAGGCATATGCTTGGGGTGGAAGATTCAGCATTGCCCACAAAGGTTTTGTCTATCGATGGGAGGTAAACAGACCTGGAACAATAGGTCAGGACCACCACTGGGGGTAGATTTCAAGTTCCTCTGAGCCCCAGTCTGCTGGCACAGTATAATGACTTTGTAGATGAGGTGCCATTGACACGGTATCTCAAAAGGGAGAAGCAGTTTACCAGCTGCCAAGTTTATGCCGTGGGCAGGCACGGGGAAGCAAAGTCTGGAAAGACATATGAAATGTCACTGGAGAGAAAGGTTCAGGAACGACACATAGGGCCACAAATTCCATGCTAAGGAGTTAGCCCTTCATGCCGATCGGGCAATGGTTACAGGAGACATTCAAAGGCCTGGACAGTGCCAGCAGTGATAGGACCAAATGTACAGAATGAGAGCTAGAAGGAAAGTAGACTTAGGGCCATGGAGATGGGGGTGCTTGCTGGAGTCACAAGGTCCCCCTGGTGCTCTGAGCTGCGCTCTGCTGGACTCACCCCAAGTCATCAGTAGCAATCTTCCCACAACCTGCAGGCTGGACTGTTAGCCTTCATTCTCTAGGGAAGGAAGTCGATGCATGGCAAGGGGAAAGAAAACAGCTGCAGCTTCTCCCATGAATGGGGCTGGGATTTCATCTTGGGAGTGTCTGGCTGTCCACACAGTCAATATCTTTCCCAGCACCCTGAGTGTCCCTTGGGGAACGTCCCTAGGGAGGTCCTCCTGCAGAAGGCAAAGTGAAGCTATCCAGCCTGGGCGTCGCGTCCCTCCAGCTCACCACTGGCCAGGGGAGGGAGAGCCTGCAGGAAGAAAGAGCCCGGAAAAGGGAACGAAAATTTTTCAAAGGTTTCAGATGACATGAAGAGGTCAAGCTAGACTCGGACAGGCAGGCGGGGGAAGAATGTGGGGACAGGGAAGTTGCTGGAAAGCTTGGGGAGGGGTGTTGGCGGGAACCTGAGCCATGCGGCCCTGCAGCTGAGGGGTGAATGGGAGGCTGTGGGAGGGGGTGGATGGAGCCTGGGACCCAGGAGGATCATGGGGGCTGTCACAAACCTGTAGATTCATGCATGGCCAAAAGGAGGGGACCCCTCTTCCAGCCATGGAGGGGGGACCAAGGGGTAGAGGATACCAAGTGGAGGCCAGAAGTCTTCTGGTTTCTCAGTGACCCAGAGTAAGAGGCCCGGGGTTGGCGGACTTTGGGAAAGCTCTGTTTGGGAGAGCAGCTGTGCCAAAGCAGCAGGGCACAGGCTCTGGGCAGACTGGAGGCGCACCTTGCCACGGGCAGGAGTCTGGCACGCCATGTCGGTGCTGGGGCCAACTGGCAGATTGGAGATTTCTTTATTCCGTCAGGGAAGCAGCTGGGGAGCAGGTGAAGAGGACGCGGTGTCGCCGTGGACGGGAAGGGTCCCTCTTCTAGAGAGCATGGGATGGTGTGTGGCAGTGTGTAAGACAAGTACCACAAGCTGCTTGAGACGGGGAGGAAGAGGAGGAGGAAGAACTGGCAGGGTCCAGGCAGGCAGCTCTGAAGAAGTAATCCAAGTTGCTCAGGAGGCTGAAGATCTTGGTTTGAAGCCAGCCTGTGCAGACAAATCCAAGAGACTCTTACATCCAATTAACCATCAAAAGCCTGCAGTGGAGGTGTGGCTCAAATGGTGGAGTGCCAGTCTTTAGTAAAAAGGCCAAGAGAGTACCAGGCCTTGAGTTCAAGCCCCAGTACCAACACACACACACACACACACACACACACACACAGAATCAGGTGACAAGGATGATGTTTCTAGCTTTGCTTTTAGTGTGACCTTGGGCATGTCATGTGACCAACTGTCAGCTGACAAGGGTGCTGGCTGAAGTCTTCCAGAGCAAGTACTACCCTCCATGTGAAGGTGCTGGTACTGGGTAGCTTGTGGATTCAGAGGCTGAAAAAGGAGAAGAGGCAGCCTATATGCTTGAGAGTCAGGCCTGCCACCAGTCCTGGCTTTGTCCTTTTGTAGTCTGTCATCCTAGGCTAATTAATCTCCCTGAACCTCCATGTTCCCATCAATAAAATGGAGCCCATAAGTCCTGCCTCCAGTCCTATGCTGGCAAGCCTGACACGGTGTGTCCAGGTAAAAAGCCTTTGGTAAGTAGAAGCTATGAAGCTATGAGCCTCAAAGTATGTCTCTGTGTGTGTGAGCCTTCTTAAGGAGAAGGAGCTGCAAGTGAGCGGGAAAGGAAAGCTTACCACCCCCACCCCCGCCACACACACACACACACACACACACACACACACACACACACACACACACGCACGTACCCCAACTCCTGCACTGTCTGCTTGGCAGGTGAATTTCCTTCAGACTCTCCATAATGTGGAGGCCTGTCCACAAAGGTAATGTGCTGGAATGCATGGAATCTTTGGCAGCCTCACAGTAGGAATGTGTGACGGACAGGACCTGTTCACAGTGGTAGGAAGCAAGCCCGCATGGCTGCCCTGACACCCAGCAGCATCAAAGCCTGGCCTGGGCCATGGCTGCCTCTTCCCAGGCTATGATACCTTGACCGTCACACACTGCAGTCTTTGTTCCTTCAGAGAAGCAGCACCAGTAACAATGACCCCCACCCCAATCTCTTGAATGCCTGCTATGGGCCCAGTGGTTTCCATACTTTATCTCACTTAAGTCACATCCTAAGTCTGTGATGCTTTTGTCAGATGGAGAGAGGAATCACACTAAGGTTGAAAAGTTTCCTAGAAGTTACACAAGCAGGAAGGAACTGGACTGAGACTCATCTCTACCACACAGTTGTTTAACTCTAGCGCCCATAGGGTTAGATGCTGATGGAGACCTCACTTTGGAGAGCTTGTGACCATAGCCATTTTCCAGATGAGGCAGTTGAGAAGTGAAATAACTCACCAGGAATAGATAAGTGGCTGGGAAATCGTAGGGCCTGACATTGACCTTGAGGTATTCTAAGTCCAGCTCATCCCTGCTACCCAATAGACTATACTGCTTCTCGAGGTATGATCAAGGCAGAGGCAGGAGGATCAAAAAGTCCAAGGCCACAGCCAAGCACCAGCGGCTCTCGCCTATAATCCTAGCTACTCAGGAGTGTGAACTCTGAAAGATATCCATAGAGAAGTCTCCAGGACTCCCATCTCCAAAATAACCAGCAAAAAAGCTGGGCTGGAGGTATGGCTCACGGGGTGGAGCACCAGCCAAGCAAGCAAATAAAAGGCCCCGAGTTCAATTGCTCTTGAATGTTCAAGGCTCAGAGAACACTGGACACTTGGTCCTGCTGATTGTGCTATGTTGTAAGCTGTGTTATCTCAGTATTCCTTTCGTATCATCTTTAGTTAGTCTCAGGGTAAGTCCACAAGCCCCTGAACATGGTGGACAGGACAATGTGTCCAGTGCTCCAGTTTATAGTGATATAGCATCTGCTTCTCTCACAGAGTACAAAGGGCTGGAAAGGGCTGGGAGAAGGCTCTAGCCAGACTGTGCAGGTGGAGCGGGATGGGGCGGAGAGGAACCCACCTGGTTCCGGAGGAGACAGAAGGAGGACACTAAAGGTAACCAGAGGGGAAGGAGTGGAACCCATTGGGGTATAGTGGCTGAGGGAGCCTCCCACCCAGCAAGCTAGGGCAACAGCCACTTGTGGGGACCAGGGAATCACAACGGGGCTGGAGAGAAGATACCAGAACACCCACCACTGCCCTACAGATGGTTGGAGTTTCTGTCCTCACTCTCAGCACCCAGAAGAGAAGCAGAGAACATTCTCCTCTCCACTTTGGGACCTCCTTAGTTTCTCTGTCTCTCTGTCTCTGTCTCTCTGTCTCTCTGTCTCTGTCCCTCTTATCTCTGACCCTCCTACTCTCCCCTGTGCCCCAGGTAGATCATTGGCACTGTCTGGCAACCTTCAATTCTTTTCTTCTTTTTTTTCCCCCATTTAAAACTGCTGTCTTGTTTGGGGCAAAAAGGATGGCAGGTTTGCACTTGTCCCCCAGCCCTCCGCATAATTGGTGGCAGTAGGCAAAGCGGCCGCAGGGGAGGGGTTTGCCCCTGGAATGAAGAAGGGAGGGAGTCTCAGAATGACAGGGCCCTTGGAGATCACGTGACCCAACCTTTCTGTGGCCTCCACACCATTCCCATGACCTGAGCGCTGGCCTCCCCACCGGCACCTCCCACCCCCACCCGGGGCCTCCGCCTCCTCCCCCAGGGCTTCCTAAGGGCACTGCCCCCCTTTGCAACGCCGACTGAAGCCACCCTGTTGTTTTCTAGATGAGGAAACTGAGGCTTATTGAGATGGAACTTCCCAAAAGTAATCTTTGTCCCAGGATAAGGAACCCCAAACCTCGGTCTGTTTCTGTCTTCCTATTGCGCCCCCCCCCCGCCGCCCACCCCCATCCCCACCCTTCCAGTCCCTAGAAAAGGAAGGTGCGAGCCCTCCCCGGAGGCGGAGGGCGTCCTCTGCGAAGCGCACCCCCACCCCAGTCACGCCGGCTGCCAAGGTCAAGGGTCTGCGCGCCGAGTGGTCTTGGGGGAGCTCTGGCTCGCTGCCCCTTCCTCCTGGGTACCCGGGGCGGCGGTGGGTTCTAACGGTCTCCGGGTCTCCGTCCCGCAGGAGCGCGGCTCTGGGACCTGGTGCCTTTTCGTCTGACCCTAGCCGCACAGCCCTCTCCACACACCTTTCCCCTTGGAGAAGACGCAGAGCCCGTGCACGTTGCGGGGCGGGGTGGGGGTCCCCTCGGCAGTTTGCCTTTTTTACTTTGAGGGGCTGGGCCGCCGCTCGCAGCGCCGGGCAGGCCTGGGGGAGGGCGCGGCGCGCTCTTTGTGTCCCGGGTGGCGGGCGTGGGCAGGGCGGAGGGGTGGCGTTCGCGCCCGTGCGCCACAGGTAGCGAGCGTGGCACGGGGGAACTCACCGCCAGCGCCCGGGGCGGCCCTGGAGCGGGCGGTGTGTGCGTGCGTGCGTGTGCGTGAGTGCATGTGCGTGCTACTTTCTTCCTGGCCGGGCAAGTGGATTCAGACCCAGGTCGGGGAGTAGATCCACCGAGGGCGGGGGGGGGGGGGGGGGTGGTAACTAGGAGGGAGGCCGTCAATGGCCCGGAGCTAGAAATGCCATCTAAGGTTTCGAGGTGCCATGTGGCCGCGTGACGGGCCGTGTCAGTGGGCAAGCCGGGCGCCCGGGCGCCCTCGTCGGCTGCAGCCGACACCTCGCGCGCCCTCTTTGTCTCCCAGCGTCTAGAGGTGCGCGCGTCCGGAGACCCCGGGGGGGGCGCACACCCTCGCTCCCCGGGGGGCGCAGCCGGGCTCCCCCGCGCGCTCTCTCGGGAGAGAGAGGCCCGAGCCCGCGCCGGGTGCTGTTTGGTCTGGAGCGGAGCGGGGCTTGCATTGATCCATTGATTGCGCGCAGGCTGTGCCTGACCCCGGTGCTCCCGGGAAGCCGTCTCCATGGAGACCGGGCCCGCGCCCCCGGCGCGGATTGTAAATTCCTGCCGGCGGCGGCCCGGCAGCCGGGGAGGGGGCCGCGCGCCCGGGCGCAGGGGGGCGGCTGCCAAGCCCAGGCCCCAATTGAAAGAGAAGGAGAAGAGAGAGAGAGAAGGGAGAGGAGAGAGAGAGGGGGGGGGAGAGAGAGAGAGAGAGAGAGAGAGAGAGAGAGAGAGAGAGAGAGAGAGAGAGAGAGAGAGAGAGAGAGAGAGAGAGAGAGAGGAGAAAGGGGGGCACGGAAAAAGGAGGTGGTGGAGAAGGAGGGGGAGGAGGAAGAAACGAAAAGGAGCGAGGAGAGGAGGAGAAAGAGGAGGAGGAGGAGGAGGAGGAGGAGGAGGAGGAGGAGGAGGAGGAGGAGGAGGAGGAGAAAGGCGAAGAAAAAGAGCCGGAGCCGGGAGCCCGGAGCGGGCGGGGGACCCGGAGAAAGGGCGTTCCTGGCGGCGTCTCCCCTCCTCTTTCTCAGGTCCCTCGCCGGGCTCCGGCGCGGCTCCCTGCGGGCGGGCGAAGCTGGGAGCAGGGTGGGATTAGACGGAGCAGCCCCGCCGCCGCCAGCCGAGCCGAGCTTGGAGAGGAAGGCCGGGGTGGGGTGGGGGGGTCCACGGGGTTCCCCTCCGTCAGCCGCTCCGGGCGCCCCTCGCCTGGATCTCCGCCCTCCATCTCCCCCGACGTCGGGCCGGGAGGAGCCGGCAGCATCGGGAGCCTCCCGCCTCGGGCGCCCCGCGATCGCTCGGCGCCCCGCGACTGCAGCCCTCCACCGCCCCCCCCCGGGCCTCCGGCCGGCCCCGGCGGGGCGCCCTCCCCTCCCCCTCCGGCGCGCAGGGGCCCCGGCCCGCTTCCGCCCTCCGGGGGCTCCGCAGCCATGGGCTCGGGGCGCGTGTCCGGGCTCTGCCTGCTCGTCCTGCTGGTTCACGCCCGCGCCGCCCAGCACGGCAAAGCAGCGCAAGGTAAGCCTGGAAAAGAGGGGCGCAGGGCGGGTGAGGGGCGCGGGCCGGGGCGCGATCTCCCCCCCCCCACAGGGGCAGGGCAGGTGCCGGGCAGCGGGCTGCGGCGCTCTCCGAGTGCCCGACACCGGCGAAAAGCCACGGATAGCTGGGGCCGGGTGTGTGTGTGTGCGTGGAAAGTTCTGGGGGGCGGTGGGCACCTCCCAATTCTGCCAGACTTCACTGCCGCCCCCCCTCCACACCCCCACCCCAGCATCTTCGACGAGACTTCTCGTCCTCCCGAGGCAGAATCTCCTCTTCTCCCACACCGTGCCAGAAACTTTAGTCTGTGGCCTGGGGAAGGAGAACTTTTCAGTCTTCGCCCGTACCTCCCTCCCCTCCCTCCTCCCCGCCCCGCCTGCACAGTCAGAGGATTTGAAGTTGCTATCTTATCAGTGGGGGGAAAAATGTTCAAGAAAAATAGGATCTTTGGTGGAAAATCCAGCTCTGTCTCAGTAGGGATGGTAGGGGGTTGAAGAGGAGAATTCTTGTGACTGGCTTGTGGCAAGAATGTCCTGTTTCTGCCCCCCCCCTTTTTTTTTGGAGGGAGAGGGAAACCTCTTTCGTCCAGCATGGCTTTCGTTTCTTATCATAATATTTATTTATTAAGGCCTCGGGGTTTCCAATTCCATTTAAATCCAGGTCAGAGTGGTATTAAAATAACAAAGTAAAATTCCAGGCTGGGGAGCTCTGACAGATCCCTCTAGGAATTAGCGAGACTTCGAGGCCCTCCTCCTACTTCAGTCCCGGACCCAGCCCAAAGCCCATGGCTTGTCCAGTCGCAGGGCTGTGCTGGCAGAATCCGTGCTGGCATCCTTGAGTTCTCTGGGGACAGATAACCCTCTCCCCATTGTGTCCTCACCCAGAAGAGATTTATATGGACAGAAAGAAAACTGCTCCTGGCAAGCTTTTTGCCTATTGTCCCTGGGGCTCCTGAAGCTAAGCTAGCCGGGGTGAGGCGGTGGCTGGGCCAGAAAGAAAGTTGAACTTGGGAGTTGGGAAAGCCTGACTAGTCTGGCAGTCAGGTCTTGGTGTCCCCTCTCTCCTAAAACACTGGCTCTTCAACTAACCCTTCTTACCCCTCCTCTAACCTGCCGGGTAACAGAACCAAACATGGGGGACCCTCAGCTGTCAAAGACCAGACCCCAGCCTCATCCTCTCTCTACCTCAGACAGCCTCTGCTCCAGGTCTGGTTCCAGACAGTTCACCCTCCCTCCCCTCCCCCCCACCCCCACCCCACCCCCACCCTGGGAGCAGCCCCTCTCCTCACTGTGGATTTGCTTGTGTTTTCATAAACAAAGCTGGCTTTTGTAGTGCCTGCTGACTTGCTCATAACATGGAATTAGCTGGGGAGTTCAGTCTGAAGGAAGGAACAGATTTCATGCAGTAATCTAGAGACAAGATAAGGGCCTCTTTCAAGTTGGAGCCAGTGTCTGTAGTGGTCTAGAGAGACCGGGAGTAGGAGCGAGTGGCTGGGGGCTAAAGGAGAAGCAGTGTATCAAAGGGGCCCTAAGGGCAGATGGAGACCCCCTAAAAGGGAAGGTATCATCAAGCAAAGCTCTCGAGCTGAAGATCAGCCCATATTCCAGGAATAAAAGAAGTCAGACTCTCTTCAGGTTACTCCAGGACACCCTCTTTCGCTGGACACCTTACTGGGTGCTGGGTGGGGCGTAGCTGCTGGATGGGGGCTGTCCCCAAGGAACTTACCCACACCTGTTCTGACTGGGCTTGCAAGAACCTACCTGCTTGCTTACTGCCTGCCTTCTTTGCTTTTCTTCTTTACTTTTTTCTTTTTTCCTTACCTTCCTCCCTTCCTCCCTCTCTCTCTTCCTTCTTTCCTTCCCTTTTTTTTTCTTTCTTCTTCCTCCCTCCTGCTGCTTTCCTTTCCCTTTCTTTCTCCCTTCCCCTTCCTTCCCTCTATTCCTTCCCTCCCTCCTTTCCTATTTTCCCTTCCTTCCTGTTCCTGAGTCTAGCTTGGCACAGAGTGGAACCTCTCATTGACCCTGCCATTCAGGAAATCTATAAACTCCCATTTACCAGAGGTTGCTTAACTAATCCACACGCTTGCTGAATTAGAGAGAGAGGTCTTTGGCCCCAAGCTTGCAAGCAGATGCTGTAGGACGGATGGGCAGCCCTGCCAACTTACAGCGTGCTGTGGGCTTCGAGGACACCTCTCTTGCCCTTCAATATATCTTCCAGGTATCATCAGTGCCAGGAGGTGTGCTAAAGGCCACATGCTTTTTAACCATGCTCTAGAAGTCTTTAACATAAAAATACCTTGGAAGAGAGTTACTCTAGCTCTGGGGAAGTCTATGTTGCTGGCCTTTTTTTTTTTTTTTAAACTAGAAAAGCCAAAGTCATGTGGAATGGGATAGTGGGTAGGGACAAGGATGTGAGCTGTAGGTGTAAGGGAATGTGTGTGTGTGTGTGTGTGTGTGTGTGTGTGTGTGTGTGTGTGTGTGTGTGTATGAACATAGCTGGGTGGCTGCGTCTGCTGTAACTTAGTCATTACTGACATGAATGCTGAGTGTGTACGAGTGGGTGTGTCAGCTAGTGGGACTGGACGGGGAGTGAGTGAGCTTGAGGGTACATGGTTTTGAGTGTTTTTCAAGTGCCTGTCTGGTGTATCTTAAAGTAGACAGACAGGATAACCAAGATAATTGTTAACTTAAAAGCATTAATTTGCTTTGCTTTTTTTTTTTTTAAGGTGGGGGCAGCCGTGGTTCAGGAGAGCTAATCCTGGCTGGGGGCTCAGGTTACAGCTGAATGAAAAAGGCTCCCAGCCTCCAGGGAAACTCTGCCTCCGGGCAGACGCTGCGGGAGCCAGCTTGGCCCCTTTTCGTTTTACCTGGTTGTTTTCTCTCCTCATTAGGGATAGAGTTGTGCTCAAGTCATATATTTACTGGTTCCAAGTAACACCATTCCTGGGGCTGAGAGTGTTCATCTGGCGGCAAACAGTGTCTCTCTGTCTCAGCGCGTCTCTCCGGGTCTCTGTCTGGGTGTATGTGTCTCTCTCTCCCCCACCCCTCTTCCTCTTTAATGTGGCTGTTTCCTCTCCTCCCTGCTTCCCTGGGCTCCTGTGGCCAGCTCTTACAGTGAGGGGACTGTTCCTCCTAGCCCCTCCCTCCAAAATATGAAATGAAAACCATAACCGTGGCAGCCGGTGAGGGGTGGCTCCGTGGGTAGCCGGCTATGGCCTGTATCCCATCCGGGCCATACAGGAGAGAGAGAGGGGCGGGGGGGGGGGGGAGAGGAGGCGAGGGAGAGGGAGAGGGGAGGGGAGGGGGGAGGAGATATACCCCACTCTTGGATTCTGATCTTTAATTAGCACACACACACACCCCAAGCCCCATCCCTACTTTCTTTTTTTTTCCAGAAGGGTAGATGGAGGAGGGGACTACTCAGAAATTCCTCAGGAATCCTTTTGACCTCTTCTTCTCTGGGTGACTGGCTCAGGTGGTCGGGGAAAGGAAGCCTGGGGCCCTGAGCGCAGAAACTTTTCCACCCTCACCTCTCACCCTTAAGTGTGTGCAGGGTGGGGTGAGAGGGAGGGGTCTGGAAGACCCTGGGGCCACACTGGCTGCAGGTAGAGCTAGGAGAAAGTTATCAGCAAGCTGCAGACTTGTTTTCTAGAACCTTTTGGAATCCGAGAGCATGAGAACCGGTTTGAGTCATGAGCAGCCAGGACCTGTTGTAAAAGGAGCTGGTCCTGGTGTGAATTTGGGAATGTGAGGTGTGCGTGTGCATGACTCAGTGTGTGTGTGTGTATGTGTGTGTGTGTGTGGTGTGTGTGTGTGTGTGTGTGTGTGTGTGTGTGTGTGTGTGTGTGTGTGTGTGTGTGTGTGTGTACGCCTGTGCTTGCGCGGTGCTCCGGTGAGAGGAAAAAGGAAGTCGGGTAATATGCGTTTTGTTTTCATTGGAGGAGTAAAGTAGAGAAGTGGAATGGCTTGGTCCAGCGCCTTAAGTTGAGGACGGGGGATGGGAATGGATGGCTTTGACCCTCTAGAAAAGATGGAGGTGGAGGATCTGCTGCCTGATCCCACCCCAGTCCCCGCTCCCAGCTCCTGTGTCCCGATGTGGGCCTCCTTGGCCATCCCATGCCTCCAGCACATGACCACCACTTACAAGAAAGAGTCCCTGTCAGGGCTGGAAACTGCAGAGCTGCTGGGAGGCTGGCACTGCCTGCAAGAGGCCCAGACCTGGGGACAGCTTCTGCAGGAGTCTGGGAGCAGGAAGCCTGCTGGCCTTGGGGAGAAGGGGAAAAAGTCAGTCAGGGGTTCCTGGGAGGCATGGCTAGCTATTCCCCTGAGCTAAGAGGGGACATGATTCCTTCTCTGTCTGTAGACTAGCCACACGCCTCCTCCCAGGCCCACACCCTGCCTGACTCTGGTGGTGCTGGGGACCCTGATGCCAGGGGCTTGGACAAATATAGAATCTGAGCATTGGGGCCTCCGAGGAAATTCTCTTCTTCACTTGCAAAACCAGTAGGGCCCCCTTCCTGCTGGAGAGCTCCAGTCCTGTAGCCAGGCCATGCTGGTTACTCAACCAAATGCCAGGCCCTCTCCGCCTGACCCTGCTCCACTTCTTCCTGCTTGGGTTTATGGCACTTGGTTACTTTTCTTCCCAGGGGCCCAAGTACCTGATAGTTCTGTGTCCTTGCGTGGGCATTTGCCCCTGGAAAGAGCCACAGGAGAACCTGCGGTGCTTGTCTTTGTCAATGTCCACCCAACCAATTGGGAGGTTAAGCTGAACTGCCCCATGGCCTGGGGCTCTGTGAATCTGTTCCACCTCACCCTCTTCCCTTTTCCATCAGGGCTCTGCTTTGGGGTAGAAATTGGATGGTATGGTTTACTCGCTGCACAGACAGCATGATGACACCCTAAATAGGGCACTGGGGCCCTTGGCTCACCTATGGTTTTTCCCTGTGGCTGGAAACCATAGCCCTAGAGAGCTCTGGGGTTTGGATTTCAAGCCCTGTGCCAGGAGCTGGCCAGGACTGGCCACTGACAGCGATGAGCTGATGGAGGGACCTGGGCCAGCGCTGCTGGGCTGAAGAGTGATGCAGGATGAAGACACAGACTTAAGGAATGCCTGGCTAAGGGTGGAGTGTGAGGGTATGTGGGCACTGGCAGGGGGAGGAGGGGCTCGAAGGAGGGGCACTTAAAGGGTTGAGCCTGGGGAGCAGGTTTACAGAGAGTACGTCTTTACAAGTTTCTAATTATATTTATTTGGAGCTTTCCTCTGGCGGTTTGAAGCTGTTAACAGCAGGAACCAGTGTCCCTTGTGTTTGTTTTTGTTTCTAACCAGCTGCTCTGCCCCAGTGTAGTGAATCCAAGGGCAGGCGACACCTGCGCACTACCGCCCCACCCACCCCTTCCCTCTTACAACCATGCGTGTCTTGACTCCCTGCCTGGTCCTGCGCCCCGCTTCTGCTTCCCTCTTCTGATGTCCAAATGTTCTGCCTCTGTCTGTTCTAGAAGATAGGTAGTGTAGTTGGAAAACCTGGGTTCTGGCTTCATGCTGGCCATTTGTTCTTTCCTGAGATACCCTCACTCAGCTTCAGTTTTCTCATCTGTCTAATAAGAGATGCTTCCCCTCTCCCCCATGAGGATTGAAGCACCTGAGACTCATTGTCCCCAGCATTCCATCACATAGATCCCATAAGTATGGCCTTTGAGTTTCCTGGGATTGCCCTTCACAGGGAGCAGTTCGTGGGATCGGGGGAGAGTGGAGAAGCTTCATCTCTGAGGGAACAAACATAGGGAGAAAGGATGCCGGACATACAGCTCCCATCCACTCACCCATCCATCTGCTTCGCAGATACTTCCAAAGTGACTTTGATGGATTATTTGTCTTGTTCACGACAGTGCTTGGCATGTTCTAGGTGTTCAGTAGTGTTTGTTTGAATGGCTGGATGCATGTGCAAAACTCCATTCCCTTCAGAAATTCAGAAGCTGTAGCCCTGAGGAGTGTACAGCATTGAGTTCAGCATGAAGCAAGCATCCAGTAGGATCCTGAGGAGACTAATGGAGAGGACCAACAGCCTAACCCGTTTGCAGAGCCCTTACTGTATGCCCGGGCGCCCTGAGGAGCTGAGCACCTGGGTGTGAGCTCTCAATGCTCATGGCAGCCCCCCAGGGAGAATGCTGTGATTCATATTCCAGGAGAGCACACAAGCGCGAGTCTAGACCAGGACCACACAGACTTGGGCAGGCCTGCTGTTTGAACTGCTACTATGTCACTGCAGGACTTTTAAACCATGCTGTCAGGTGGCTAGCTCCCGATTTCTTCCCCATTGGTGCAGGTAAATCATCCACATTCCCGGAGCTGGGGAAGGAAGATAGACAGCAGCTCTGGCCTCCCCTTGAAGGTCCCCTTGTGGTGAGGCTGAGGGGGCCCAGAGACATTTTCAGACCTTCCCAGGCATTCCAGTGTTCAGCCAGAGTTGAGACCACCAGTCTAAGCCAATCCATAGCTAGCAGTGCTGACTGCTTTGCCGGGTTGTGCGCTAGGAGAACGGGCTGAGTGCTCCGCCGAGGCTGCCCAGCCCTCCGCCGAGGCTGCTGGGCGCGTGCGTGCTGTGGGGATCTGTGAGGACAAATTCTGGCTTGGCGATGGTGAGAGGGAGCGCTTGGAAGAATGAGCTGGCAACGGGGAGAGATGTTGGGGATAATTTAGGGTCTTGTTTCACAGTTCTCTGCCTTAGGCCTGTTTTGTTTCAAAAGCTTTCAACCAAACAGTTGAAAGGTCCCTCCTCGACTCTCGTGCCCAGCCAAGTGAGGAAAGCGGAGCCCATTACACGAGAGAGCTTCAAAGGATTCGCAGAGCAACTCAGCAGGAGTTGCAAATAAGTGGAAGCAACTGAGTTGGCCAGGATCAGGAACTTGCCAGAAATGGTTCACTGGGAAAGCTTTAGGGAAGATAAATGTGTATGTGAGGGAGGGGGTGTTTCTCTTGCCAGTACTGGGGCTTGAACTCAGGGCCTAGGCACTGTCCTTTAGTTTTTCACTCAAGGCTGCTGCTCTACCACTTGAAATATAGCTCTCCTTCAGCTTTTTTTTTTTTTTTTGGCGGGGGGGGGGGGGGTGTCCGGTCGTGGGGCCTGAACTCTGGGCCTGGGTGCTGTCCCTCAGCTCTTCAGCTCAAGGCTAGCGCTCTACCACTTGAGCCACAGCACCACTTCTGGCTTTTTTCTTTTTGCTTATGTGGTGCTGAGGAATCGAACCCAAGGCCTCAGGCATGCAAGGCAAGCGCTCTACCACTGAGCCACCTTCCCAGCTCTCTCCTTCAGCTTTTTGATGGTTCATTAAGAATAAGAGTCTCATGGACTTTTCCTACCTGGGCTGGCCTTGAATCACAATCCTCAGATCTCAGCCTCCTGAGTAGCTAGGATTTCAGGCATGAGCCACCAGCACCTGGCTGGGAAGACAGTTTTGAGCCAGATTTGGAGAGTGGCTGGAAGGAGAGGAGTATGTGAGTCCAGTGTGAGTGTGAAGAACACATGTGTGTGTGTGCACGTGTGTGTACACACGTGTGAGGAGAAGAATGGTGAGGTGTTCCAGAGAGAATGGGATTAGGGTGGGGGGAGAAAATCTTCCTAAGCACTCAGCTGGAGAGGGCTAAGTCTGCGGGCAGAGTGATGAGGGAGACAGGTAGGACATCAGGGAAGACTGCAAAAGCCCTGGGCTGAAGGGTCTGAGGTCTCCACCTTTGCTGGGTGCTGCTTCACGGGCCCCTGTAGTACAGGGAGCGTTGACTGGGAGGAAGAGGGAAGAACTGGGAGCCCAGGGAACCTTGATGCAGGCCCTAGTGAAGCATCCGCAGATTCGAGGGGCTTCTGTGTAAATCTCAATGCCTCTGGGCCTTGCCAGGGCTACCCTCTACTTAGAAGTAGAGCAGTGCTGTCCACCGATTGTCCTGTCCACCAACATAGCTACTGGCCACATGTGTCTATGGAGCATTAGGCCTATGGCTGGTTGTGAACTGAGGAGCTGTGTTTTAAGTTAAAATTTAAATAGTTACCTGTGGCTGGTGGCTGGTGGCTGGTGTCTGGTGCCTGGTGCGGTGGATGGGCCCGTGCTCCAGCTTCATCGTCAGAGCTGGCCGTTTCATAGTACCCATCCCAGGCTTTCTGGGTCTGGGACCTGCTGTCTACCTCTTGTCTCCTTTATTAGGCAATTGACACAAATTAATCTCATCAGCTGCTCACACCTCCTATGGAGAGGTTCCGTCATCCTCATTTTAAAGGAGAGGAGCTGGGCATGGAGGTACAAGAGTGTAATCGAGCTACTAAAGAGACACAGGAGGAGGATCAAAGCCTGAGACCAGCCCTAGGCAGAAGCATAAAATCCTGCCTGAGAAGTAGGGGCGTGGCTCGTTCTGGAGCACCTGCCTAGCCAACACGAGGCCTGAGATCCAAAACGTAAATAAAAATTAAAAATGAAGGGAAGGAGATTAAAAGAGAAGAAAGGCTTCCCTAGAGAGTGGTAAAGCTGGAGTTTTAGCTGGGAATGAGTTTTTAATCAGTGCAATTTCATATTAAAGAATAGCCGGTTTAAGCCAGGCGCCGCTGGCTCATACCTGCAATCCTAGCTACTCAGCAGGCTGAGATCTGAGGATCACTGTTCAAAGCCAGCCCGGGCAGGAAACTCTATGAGACTCTTATCTCCAATAAACTACTCAGAAAAAGCTGGAAGTGGTGCTCTGGCTCAAGTGGTAGAGTGCTAGCCTTGCATATAGAGAGGCAAAGGGATAAAGCCCAGGCCTCAGTTCAAGTCCCAGGATTGGGGGGGGAAAAAAATCAAATATCTACCCAGGCAAGCCCCAGTGTTCAAGTTCCAGTACCATCACATACACACACCCACACCCATGTAAATATGTACATACACATATGCATACACAGTTATGTATGTGTGTATATATATGTATTTAGTACCTTAAGGATCTGGATTTATTCAGTCTAGCATAAGGCCTGGGAATCTACATTTTAAGAAAGCCCCACCAATTTTACAGCCCACACACCTCAGTTGGAAGTCAGAGTGGCTTGGTGTCTAAGCCTATGTCTGTTACAGGCAGGATGCTACTTACACAGTCCTTGATTTCCTCATCCACTTGTAGAAACAGATCTTCCTCACACCTTCCCAGTCACGCAGGTTCTGAACCCTGGTTACACAGCAGTGTTACCCGGAAGCTGCAGGGAAAAAAAATACTGAATGCAAGGCCAAGCTCCAGCCCAGACTGGCTGGCCAGAATGTGGGGACTCCGGCATCCCTGGGGGAAGCAGTCTCTCATGTGCAGCCAGGGTTGGGGATGCCCTCACCTTATCTCTGAGGCCCAGGGCAGACTTCACATCTTGTCCACACCTGTTAACTTATCTCTCCTTTTGGCTGGGCGGAGTCACCTGGAGTCACCCCCAATAATGTCTTTCACAAACTCCGTTTCAAATGAGCAAAACATTCTTCCTTATTCACTTCAGCTTCACAGGAACCATACTTTTGCCCTAGAGTTCAGAATCTTTGGCTCAGATGCTTTCCTAGGACCTTTTTTTTTTTTTTTTTTTTTTTTTTTTTTGTCGGTCGTGGGGCTTGAACTCTGGGCCTGGGCGCTGTCCCTCAGCTCTTCAGCTCAAGGCGAGCACTCTACCACTTGAGCTACAGCGCCACTTCCGGTTTTCTGGTGGTTTATTGGAGATAGGAGTCTCATGGTCTTTCTTGCCCGGGCTGGCTTTGAACCGCGATCCTCAGATCTCAGCCTCCTGAGTAGCTAGGATTACAGGCGTGAGCCACCAGCGCCCGGCTTCCTAGGACCTTTTTTAACTAGCCTCACTGTCATGCCAGGTCTGGGGAGGACTCTTTCTTTGGTGTAGCCGTGGGTCCCACAGGAGCTGAGGTGGTGGAGAGCTGGGCTTGCATGCTCAGCTGAGGCAGAGAGGGCTGCACTTAGCATGCTGGGATTCGGGTGGCTGGTGCTCACTCCTGCGAGGTCCTAGTCCCTCTACAGCTGTTGGCAGCTCAGGGATCAAGGAAAATCCGGGATCGAACTTTATTCCTACAAGTTAAATTGAGATCCCTTTGTACAACTACTTAAAGATGATACTGATGATGTTAATAATAAAAAGAACTTTGTGCCTCTAAAATTTCTGGGTGCCAGGGTGACAGATAAAGGGGCAGGCCTTGTTTTTGTTTATTTGTTCTTCTGAGATAATCTTAATAGGTAGCTCAGGCTGACCTCAACACTGGAGATCCTCCTGCCTCAGATTCCTGAGTGCTGGATTACAGACATTCGCCATTGTGCCCTATAGCAACAGGCCTGTTCTAAAGCAGAATTCTGAGGCAGATGAGGAGCCCAGTAATGCCAATCTCCCTTTCTTCATTCTTTAATTACCAGTGACCATTAGACACTTCTACCTTCTGAAGGTCACTACCCCCATGCCACTTCTTCCTCTTCTTCCTCCTCCTCCTTCTGCTGGTGGTCATGGGGCTTGAACTCAAACTTGGGCTCTATCCCTGAGCGATTTCGCTCAAGACTAGTGCTCTACCACTTTGAGCCACAGCTCCACTTCTCATTTTTGAGTAGTTAATTGGGGAGTTTTCTGCCCGAGCTGGCTTCGAACGAACTGTGATCCTCACATCTTGGCCTCCTGAGTAGCTAGGGTTACAGTTGTGAGCCACCTGCGGCTGGCTAAATCTGCTCCTGAGGAGGTAAACCAATTCATACTAGGTTGATGGTTTCTAATCTTGTTAAGTATGTTAGCCAGTCCTGAGGAGTTTTGTTTGTTTTGAAGTCAGGGGAGTGCTCCAAATGACAGTTTAGTTGTCACTTGGGATTAGGCATGCGTGAGGACAGTGGGGGTTCTTTCTGAATTCCTGAAATTATAGTCTGCTCTCTGGGGAAAAGCAAAGGGCTGTGGGAGGAGGCTGGCTATGTTTAGAGAAGAGAGCATTTTGCCCACCTTCAAGCCCCACCCCCATGAGGAAAGGGAGGAGGTGGCTAAGGTGGTAGACTGCTAAAGGCCTGAGTCCAAATCCCCAGCATGGCGGGTAGGAAGGGGAGATTTATGTACCCCATTCTGCCTCTGTCAGATGTAGATGAGTGTGTGGAGGGGACTGACCACTGCCACATTGATGCCATCTGCCAGAACACTCCGCGGTCCTACAAGTGCATCTGCAAGTCCGGCTACACGGGAGATGGCAAGCACTGCAAAGGTGAGGTGGGCAGGGGGGCAGGGGCAGAGCAGGGGCACCACTGCCACAGCCTTGTGCTCACCATACTACAGGACCCTCAAGCCTGCAACCCCCTCTGACTAAGGGTGTGGAGGAAAGGGTCTGCATCTTCTAGAAAGCACGGAGTTCTAATTCACACCAGAGCAAATCCACCATTGAGGCCCTGGTGGAATAGTGCACAGCCATGTAGCTGGCTGGGGTGAGCTGAAGCCTTTACCATTAGATAGAGACAGACAGTATGCCCTAGGGGAAATGCCCCTGTACGTGCACACACATGTGGACACACACACACACACACACACACACACACACACACACACATGCTCATCCTTCTTTCCCTGATCATTAAAGCAATACACACTAATGTAGCCTTGGGATATTATTTAAAAATTATGGAGTATAGGTGGGACTTCAGTGGATATATTTGCTAATTCCTGCTGGCATTGCTTGGTGTCTGGGGAGAGAGGAACTGGTTCCAAAAGGTTATCAGAATTAGAGAATACCTAAGTCCCTGATACAAAATGGCATAGTTTTTGGATATTACATACATAATCCTCCTGTAGACTTTAAATCATCTCTAGATTATTTACATTACCTAGGTTATAGAAGTATCTGGCATACTGTATTGCTTAGGGAATAATGACAAAAAATCTGTACGTATTCAGTAGAGACATAATTTCTAATTTGATTTTTTTTTTTGGTCAGTCATGGGGCTTGAACTCTGGGCCTGGCACTGTCCTTCAGCTCTTCAGCTCAAGGCTAGTGCTCTACCACTTGAGCTACAGCACCACTTCTGATGGTTTACTGGAGATATAGAGTCTCACAGTCTTTCCTGCCCGGGCTGGCTTTGAACCACAATCCTCAGATCTCAGCCTCCTGAGTAGCTAGGATTACAGGCGTGAGCCACTAGTGCCCAGCTCTGAATATTTTCAACTCATGGTTAAGTGAATCCGTAGCTATGGAAACCATGGATACAGACAGCTAACCTGGCAGGAACCGTAACAAGGGTTTTGCCTTTTGACTGAGATTTCATTTTACCCTTTGTGACTCATTCAAAGGAAATTGAGCTGGACTCCAGTAGTACATATCTGTAATCCTGGCTACTCAGGAGGCTGAGATCTGAGGATTATGGTTTGAAGCCAGCCCAAGCAGGGACAGTTAGTGAGACTCTTATTTCCAATTAATCTCTATCACTTGAGCCACAGCTCAAGTGGTAGAGCACTACCTTTGAGCAAAACAAAAAAAAAAGGCTGAGATAATGCCCAGGCCCTGAATTCAAGCCCCAAGACTGGTACCAAAATCACAAATAAAAATCCCCAGCAAAATGGCTTATAGACTATGAATGTAATTGTATACACACACTATCTATCTATCTATCTATCTATCTATCTATCTATCTATCTATCTATCTATCTATCTGTGTATATATATATATTTTTTTTTTTTTTAAAGCAGCCACAAGGCAGAGCCCAGGGGCCAACAGCAAGGTACACTGGTGGGCTTAGCTGTCTCCACTTCTTGTTGCCTGCAGATGTGGATGAGTGTGAACGAGAGGACAACGCAGGCTGTGTGCATGACTGTGTCAACATCCCTGGGAACTACCGCTGCACCTGCTATGATGGGTTCCACCTGGCGCACGATGGTCACAACTGCCTAGGTGAGCGAGGGGGCAGTACTGTTGAACGGGTGTCTTGTTGGGAGCTGGCTTCAGCATTTCCCAGACAAGGAGAAGTGTTCAAAAAGGATCACATTCCTCCAAGAGAACAAGGTCTGGCTGGTGAGGACACCCCTACATCTGGAAAAAGACACCAGGAGAGATGCTGCTAGAAGTACCACAGGGCAAGGGCCAGGAGAGGAGAAGAGTAGGTTTGGCCTCGGTGGGTAAAGCAGGGTGGGAATCTGACTTGGTTCCCGATAGATCTTGATTCTGCCACTTGCTGCCTGTGCGGCCTTGGATGAGTGAGCTAGTCTTTAGGACTCTCAGCTTCTCTGTCTCTGAAGTGGGCGTGGTAATAACCTGCTCAAAGGCTGATGGGTAGAGCATCTCAAGAGGTGTGAAGAGCCCTGTAAAATGATCAGCATCTGAGAGATGTGATCAACAGAAATGGCGAGGATAAGGATGAGAGGCTTCCCTGGCTCTTACAGGCTGGTTTCCTCCCAGCTCTTCCTGCGCTCTCCACGCTCACCTTCTCCACACTCCTGTGGCTTTAGGCTGACCTGATCTCCTGTGTCCTGGCACCTGGATCTGATGTACGGCATCTCTAGGGGACTGAACTCCCTCACCTTTGGTCTCTGTCATTTTGGAAGATTACTACAATCAATTAAATTCTTCCCTAAGCAGAATATCTGGAGCCCATAGCAGAAAAGGGTTTGAGATTTGAACCCTCTCTCAAACTCTCTCTGGTGTCAAAACAGAAACAGGACACTGGAAGCATAGAACAGAAAATGAAGAGACGCCAGAAGCAGAGATGCCTCAAATCAGCCTGGGCCCCACCAACCTCACTAAAGCAGATTGATGACTTGTCCAAGGCCCTGCTTACCCAGGAACCTCCTGAATACCCAGCAGCTTCTAACCGCCATACCCATCCTGGGACTCAGGCCTCCAGTCCCTCCTGGTCCCTTCCCCAGCATGGCCATCTCCCCTGCTACTTCAGCCTCTCCCCTCCCTAGTCACCCCAAGGGGACTCTTGTGAGACTCTTTCAGGAAGAAAAGCTGGGGCACTGGAATAGGACAGGGAGTTCTCACAGAACTGGGAACATCAGCATTGAGTTCTTTAGTTTCCTTTAACCTTTGGAAACAGCGGATTTCTCATCAGATTCCCATGTTTTCAAAAGAAGCAGAAAGAGGGAAAGAGAAGGAATCAGTATGGAAAGGAGCAGGTCAGAGGTCTTTCTTGACCACCTTGAAAAAGCTGTGTATGCTGTAAACCTCAATTTCCCCATGGAGACCTAGAAGAAAGAACTTGGCTAGAGTATCATAGCCTGTACAAGGTTGGAACAGAAGGAAGAAAAATAGAATGTAGGGTGAGATAGAGTAGGAATAGAGGGCTGGGGTGTAGCAAGTGATAGGTAGAAACAAAGACTGCACATGGAAAGCACACTCTGCAGCTTTTCTAACAGGTGCATTTCTTAGGGAAGAGACAACTAGATCTGAGTCCCTTCTGTCCTTGGCCAGAAAAGGAAGACCGGGTTCTAGGCTTCAGCAAGATGGAGAGAGGGTAGATGAGGCCCTCAGAGCCCAGATTCTCACTGCTCCTTTGGCCTCCAGTCTTTCCTGCCTTCTGGGTCAAGTCAAACAGAGGAACTGTGGATGTGGGAGGGAAGGAGCTGGCATGGAGACGGAATCAAAGTGTTGAAGTGGGAGCCCCAGGGTGAGCTTAGCTCTGGGACTTGGGGAATGGTGATTTCTGGGACCTCTTTACCCTCTGCCATCTACGGTGTGGTCTGGCAGCTCTCTCTCCCCACTCCTTTCTGCCAAAACGGCCAGACTTTGTTTTGTTAAACCAAAAATAGGAGAAAAGCTAAGCAATATGGCAGCAAGCCAAGGCATGGGGAGGAGGGGAAGGGTAGAGCCAAGGTCTGTCCACGGAAACAGTCCCTGTCCCAAGAGGAGACAGCATGGGCTGAGACTCAGCTGCCATCCTCTGTGCTCTTTCCTATAACCTCAGCACCATGGCCATAGCTCTAATGACCGGGCCATATCTTGGCTGCTCATTGTAACCAGCCACTACCTCCCTCTCCCCCCGCCCCCCGCTTACCTCTTCCCAATAGATGTGACCCCAATCATCCTCTTGCCCTGGTTCCTTCCCCGATCTCTGCCCTCAGACCCAGTTTCTACCCTGAGGGCCAGAGAGGCAAGTCATCACCAAATGTCTCCTGAGGTCTACTGCTTCGTTCCCAGCTCTGGCCTGTTCACACTTAGGAATATTAGCTGACCATCAAGTGAGAACTGCCTAGCCAAGCTGGGAATGTGGCTCAGTGGTAGAGCGCTTGCCTAGCATGCATGAAGCCCTGGGTTTGATTCCTCAGTCCCACATACACAGAAAAAGCCAGAAGTAGCGCTGTGGCTCAAGTGGTAGAGTGCTAGCCTTGAGCATAAACAGGCTCAGGGACAGTGCCCAGGCCCTGGTTCAAGCCCCAAGATTAGCAAAAAGAAAGGAAAGGAAAGGAAAGAAGGAAAGAGAGAAAGGAAAGAGAGAAAGGAAGGAAGGAAGGAAGGAAGGAGAAAGAGAAAGAAAGAAAGAAAGAAAGAAAGAAAGAAAGAAAGAAAGAAAGAAAGAAAGAAAGGAAGGAAGGAAGGAAGGAAGGAAGGAAGGAAGGAAGAACACTGCCTAGCCTAAGGCGGGACTTCGGTGGAGGGGGAGTTGAGTTGGTGACTGCACCCCATGGACCCCCCCAATCACTTGTCTTGCACAGATGTGGATGAGTGTGCGGAAGGCAATGGCGGCTGTCAGCAGAGTTGTGTCAACATGATGGGCAGCTATGAGTGTCACTGCCGGGAGGGCTTCTTCCTCAGTGACAACCAGCACACTTGCATCCAGCGGCCCGAAGGTCAGCCCGTCCCCCGCTCCCCTGCCCTTCCCGAACTCTGCCACCACCTTCTTGTCCAGCTCACAACGCTGAAACCCCAAGGGCTCCCTGGACAGAGAAACATCTGGTGAAATTGGTTTGGGATGGGGGCTGTGGGGGTTAGAGCTACTTTGGGGTGTTCCCTAGCACAGCCCTGAGACTCCCACTTCTGTGAAAGAGTTCACCCAAGTATCCTCTGTGACCTGGACCAAGAAGGCCGGGTGGAAGAGTTGGGGTATTTGTTGTCTATTTTTGTGGCTCAGCATATGCTCAGCATGCTGCCCTAGTGTGTGGCCAGAACTAAACAGTGTTTGTGGCATCATGATTATCTGTACCAATGATTTCTTCCTCATGTGTGGATTTGATGGCTGTTTCTCTTCCCAGGCTTGAGAGAAGAGATCATGGGTTGGGAATGTGGCTCAGTGGTAGAGTGCTTGCCTAGCATGCAAGAAAGCCCTGGGTTCAATTCCTTAGCACCACATACACAGAAAAACCCTAAAGTGGTGCTTTGGCTCAAGGTAGAATGTTAGCCTTGAGCAAAAAAAGATCAGGGATAGTGCCCAGGCCCTGAGTTCAAGCCCCAGGTCTGGCAAAAAAAAAAAAAAAATGCCAAGAGAGAAGAGAATCATGTCTTAGATGTTTCTAGATCTTTCCTTATTCCCAAGTTCCTAGCATGGTGCTGGACAAGTCTTAGCCACAGTGTGGGTTGTTGGAAAGATAGGGAACCCATGTTCTTTCAGGTGGCTATTAGCACTCATGAAGCCATCACGCCAAATAGCATGGCACCCTGCTCCCTGGCACCCAGCTCTGTGGGCCAGACTGGAAGCCTGGGATGGAGATGGGAAAAGATATGCCCTTCTCCGGGTTGCAACCTTGCAACCTCCTCCACTCCTCCCCATTTCCCAGGTCTCCTCTTTGTTCTAATCCATCTAGGCCTCCAGGGTACAAACAGCATCTTCTCTTCCCTTTTAGAAGGAATGAACTGCATGAACAAGAACCATGGCTGCGCCCACATTTGCCGCGAGACCCCCAAGGGGGGTATTGCCTGTGAATGCCGCCCTGGCTTCGAGCTCACCAAGAACCAACGGGACTGTAAATGTGAGACATTGGGATGGGGGTGGGAGAAGAGGCACATGGGAGAGAGGAGGGGCTTGGGCGGCAAGGGGATGGCGCTGGGAGGAAATGGGGTGTGGGGGAGCTGTCTAGGAAAGAGGGCCCCATTTCCAGTTGTGGAGCCCCGTGAGGCCCTGGAGAAGCGAGCTAACAGGCCTCCTGCCCTCTCTGTGCAGTGACCTGCAACTATGGCAATGGTGGCTGCCAGCACACGTGTGATGACACGGAGCAGGGCCCCCGCTGCGGCTGCCATGTCAAGTTTGTCCTCCATACCGACGGGAAGACATGCATCGGTGGGTGAGGTCAGGGGAGAGCTCAGGCTACCTTGTGATGGGGCTGGGGGGTGGGGCGGGCCCCAGGGAACTGTGGGGAATGAGGAATCCTCCCTCCCATTGCGGGCCCCAGAGGACTGGGGAGGGAATGAAGGCCCAGACAATGCCAGCTCTATGAGGAGCAACGAGACTGAAGGACATACTTGCCCTTCTTCCTCCTTGACCAGCCCATGTGCCTTCCTCCACCTGCCCCGGGAGCCTTACCACACCCTCTTCCTCCCAGGAGGCCATTACCAAACTGGGAATATGACGAGCAAAGGTGCTGGCTGACCAAAGCTGAGGGAGATAAGGCAGGGGAGAGCTGGAGAAATCAGCTGATGAGGCCCTGGTTGGATGGTAGTGGGAGCTGTACCTGTCAGGACTATGTGCAGGATCCAGGGCTCTTTCCTGGAACACCCAGTCCTGAACTGACAAAAAAAAGAAGCGGGGGAGGGGGAGGGTCCTAGCTCCATGTGTCTCCTCTATGCTTTTCCTCCTCACTTGCGCCCCACTCCATCCCATTTCCTTCTCCCTCTGCCTCAGCTCCACCTGTAGCCTGCCCACTGCCTCACCTACTCTAGCTTTCCATCCTTCTCAATAGCTAAACCTTTTATTCCTAGGCCTTAACTCTACCCACTAGCTACCCTAGATGAGCATAATTCCTTACAGTTAGTTCTTAATTCCCTCAGTCTTTAGGTCTTGAGTGCTGAGATGATCCTGGAGCCGTTTAGAGAACATAGGGAGAGCTATGGCTGGGGGTGAGGCTGGATCTTGGACCAGGCAGGGGTGCGCTTGCTCCGTGGGCATAGGGTGTGCATACAGGGCCATCCATCTGGTGGGCTTTGACTGGCTGAGAAAGGAGAACTGTGGGCACAATCCTCTCTGAATTCCTGTGTGTCAGAGATGTGGCATTCAGCTTAAGAACCAACCCCCCTACACACACACACACACACACACACACACACACACACACACACACACACACACACACACACACACACACACACACGAGATCTGTCACCTTCACTGAAGATATTAGGATGGGGGACAGATAAGTACTCTTACAAGGTCCCCTTAGGCATCTGTTACAGAGACATGCTTCTGTAATTGAGAAACCTGCACACCTTCCCTCCCTGCTCCTAAGAGACCTCAAAACATGTTTAGATCTTCATGTTGTCTTCTTGGGCCGGGCTGGTTGTTCTAGCTCCTTTCATTCTTTCCTCACAGGTCTAATTCTGCTTTCAGGCTCCCACCACCCCTTGGACAGTTAGATGTCCCTAGAGTCTTCTCCACCCCCCAAAAATGCATGCAGCTGGAGTGGTAGTTATGGCTCTAATCCTAGCACTTGGGAGGCTAAAGTGGGAGGAAAAAGAGTTTGAGGACAGGCTGGGCTACTCCGTCTTCCCCATTAAAAGACTCTCCTCTAATAAAAAAGAAAAGAGTCAGACAATGGTGGCTCATACTTGTAATCCTTGCTATTCAGGAGGCTGAGGTCTGAAGATTATGGTTGGAAGGCAGACCAGGCAGGAAAGTCTATGAGACTTTTATCTACATGGTTTAAGTGGTAGAGTGTTAACCTTGAGCAAAGGTGCTCAAGGATAGCACCCAGGCCTTGAGTTTAATAATCCCCAAGACCAGTACCAAAAAAAAAAAAAAGAAGCTGCATGTGATCTTTCCCAAAGAAAGCTGGAGGCCTACAGGTCAGAGGCCTAGATTCCTCTCTGGTTTCTTTCTGTTCAGACATGGATGCTTCTCTGAGACCCATTGGGCCCACCATGGCAAGTGAGGCAGAGAAAGCGAGCGAGGGTGCTCTAGAACTTAGCGCTATGTCCTTTCCTGCTTCCTCCCTTGGCTCTGATAGCATGCGGTTCACATGCCCTACATCTCCTTCTCCCTAGCCTTGGTAGAAGATCTCTGTTGTCTGCGCCCAGTGGCGAGGCTGAGCGGGCAGTGTGGGGAACTGAAAAGCTGGGCACCCTTTGAGATCTGGCTGTTCCTAAGACTTGCCTTGCAGGCCAGCTTTGCCCTTGGCATGCTGGGTGGTGTTGAGCCCACAATTGCCTGTCTCTGAGAGTCAGTTTCTCAGGTTTTCAGTCACTGGGGGGAAGCTTGGCTTCTTTGGGAACTTCAGGTAGGAGTGTCATGAGGGTTCCAGGGCTCAAGGTATGGGGCTAGGGGTGTGGGCCTGCTGGGTGGAGGAGGCCTCGGGGGAGGGAAGGCACCTGCCCAGCATCTAAACAGTTTTTTTACAATGTCAAACAGGGGAAAGGCGGCTAGAGCAGCACACCCCCCCTCAGGCCGTTTCTAATGGTAAATATGTCTGCTCTCCGCTTGCTCTCACTGGCTTGCTAGGGGAAGGGCTAACCGCTGGGGCTCCCACTAACTGCATGCCCATCTGAGCCCAGCCCCACTGAGCCTGTCTGCCAGCAGAGCCTCCCCTACCCCCACCCCTGGCAGCCCGGGCACTAGGCCTATCTGGTGATAGCTGGCCTGGGAGCCTTTGTGTTGTCCTGCTCTTCCTCTTCTCTCCCTTTCCTTTCACCTCTGCTCGCTTCTCATCTAGCACCACCTTCTGATATCCCAGGCTCTTCCTAGCCATCTGTCCCAGCTTGCCGCCACCACACAGTCTACGACCCAGCCAGGTCCCTCTTCCCCTGCCATGCCCACTGTGCCACGGAGATGAGGGTGTGGTAGGACGAGATGCCATCCTCTCCGAGGGCCATCTTTCTTGGGTTCTTCCATTCATCAATTCACAATCAGCATCGCCCATCATGCTCCACCTCCTTCCTGGTTACGAGGGTGGCATTGGAGTTCAGGCAGACCAGTGTGTGGTATCGAGTGACGGCTGGTGCACACAAAGCAGGGGCAGCTTATGGTTTTCAGCCTGAGATCAGGAGAGCTGCCCCGCCCAGCTGCCCTGCCCTGAGCAGCCTTGTCCAGCCTCGCCCCTGGTCTCCCTGCTCTTCAGGCTCTTAGGTCAGAGCACTCTTGGGGGAGGAAGCTGGGCTTGGAACCTGAACTCAGGTTCCTTGGGGTCCTGAGAACCTCTAGAGAGACTAAGAGGAAGAGGAGGGGCAGTCCCGCGGGGGTTGTGGACCCGGAGCTGAGCATTTGAGGGCCCAGGATGTTACCTGGGACCCGCAGCGCAAGGCATGCTGTCCTCAGTGGTGACAGGAAGGAGGGCTGAGCATCAGGGACTTTCCTCATTCGTTTCCTGATACTGGGAGCTGCTATCCAAGGCTTCTTTTGGAGGCCTTGGAGTCTCTAATGGGAGAATTCTAGACACCCCCACAATAGGTCTACAATGTCTCACATCCCCATGTCAGGGTCTTGAAGTGATAGGTTTTGTTTTTGTTTCCCCTTGCGTCTCCCTGGCTGCTGGTTAAGGCTGCTTTTCTCTGGCTCGGCTAAGGGAAACCCAGCAGCTGATGGGGAGCATGAAAAGAGACCTCACTGCAATAAGACAGTTGTGTCTTGCTTTTCCTACCCTTCCTGGTCTGGGTTCTTCTCCTTTGGCCTCTCCCCTCCTCTGTGCAAAGGAAAGGAACACAGCAAGGAGCCAGCTTCTCTCCAGGTGGAGCTAACAGCGGGCTGGGAGGAGTTCAGAGGGGACGGCCTAGTATTTGTCTTCTCAGGTGGGCTGGGAGGGCAGTCCCGGAGCTGGGATCTTTCTTTAGAAAGCTGGTCAGGGAGCCAGGGAAGCCAAATGGATGAGCGTCCTTCAACCGTCCTAGGGACCTCCAAACTCCCTCTGCCCGATCCACCCACAGGAAGAGTGTCCCACCATGACCCCAACCCCCCCCCCCGAGCTGGTGGGACAGGGAGGAGGACACCCCTGCCTGTCCCCTCTGATCCCTGGTGACCAGAAGCCCCCTGTACTTAGCTCCCATGGTTCCCTGCTTCCCCCTCCCCCGCCCTGAGCACATTCCTGCCTGACAGCCCTGGCTTGTACCTGCCTCACTGCTGTCCACCTTGTTCCAATCAAGCAGGGGGCAGGGCAGCGGGCTGCTTGGCTGCACTGGTGAGGGGCTGGGGGCTGGGAGCCTCAGCTTCACGCTGCTGTTGCTGCTGCTGCTGCCACCGCCGCTGGAGCACAGGGCGGCCGCAGAGGCCTTCCCTCGGGACCCCTGTGGCCTCTACACCTTGAGGCTCAGAGTCTTCTAAGTGAGTAACCCCCATCCCACCCTCTACCTCTGTCCTCCACAGAGACCTGTGCTGTCAACAATGGAGGCTGCGACAGTAAATGCCACGATGCAGCCACGGGCGTCCACTGTAGCTGCCCTGTGGGCTTCATGCTACAGCCAGACCGGAAGACCTGCAAAGGTAAGGGCTCCAAGGAGGAGGGAGCATGGACAACCCCCAATAAGGGGCTTAAGCTGGGTCCAGAGATGGGGTCGCTAGGAATGGAACCACACCTCCTCCACCCCTGTAACAAGAGCCTAGGATGAGGCCAAGGGGTATCTGGTGTCCCATGCTAGTTCATGGGGCTCAAAGGCGCCTTCTGCCCCTCCTCTCTGTTGCTTCTCTACTCTCCTCCCTGGCTCCCTGGGTGGGGGAAGAGGGTTGTCCCAACCTTCTTAGTCAAAGAATATGTCCTTCACGTTAGTCCCACATTTGTTGGGAGGATACTTGAGTCCCCCAGCCTTTTTTTAGGGGGTGGGGAGAGGAATTGTCAGTCATGGGGCTTGAACTCAGGGCCTAGGCACTGTCCTCGAGCTTTTCTGCTCAAGGCTAGTGCTCTACCACTTTGAGCCACAGCTCCACTTCCAGTTTTCTGGTGATTCATTGGAAATAAGAGTTTTACGGACTTTCCTGCCCAAGCTGGCTTCAACCCGTGATCCTCAGATCTCAGCCTCCTGAATAGTGAGGATTACAGGTGTGAGCCACCTGCACTGGCTATACTTTGTAACCTTAACCCTCTTTCCTCAGACCTTCCCAGTGGGCTCCTGGAAATGACCTCCCTTTATAAAGGCTGTCCAGGCCTAGGGAGAAAAGGACAATAGTCAGGTGCATGGCTACAGGGTTCAGATCCTGGCTCTGCCTCTTCCTAGTTCTGTGACCCTGAGCCACTCGTGTCCTGCCATTGTGTCTTCCTTTCCCTATCATGTTCGCCTTGCCTTGCTGCAATGAGTGTTTTATGTACAAAGTCCTCAGGGGAGAGCTTGGCACTTGCATGTATATTTGTCGTGACAGTAATACAGAGTTGTCCATTCTACTTCTTTTCATCAGCCAGGTCTGAGGGCAGAGGGAGGAGAAAAAGAGAGGGTTGCCATATTGAAAATAGTGATTCATGGGGCCTGTCCCCTAGTCACAAGGAGCTGGGGCTCCTTTGTGTCTTTTGGCCCAACAGCTGTGGGAGGAGGGGAGGGGCTGGGGCAGCAGGTCAGCCAGCCTGAGGAGGAGGGGGAGGAGGAGGAACGAGGTTTCCTGCTGGGAAGGACTGTTGACAGGTATGCCAGGAGTGACGGGCAGGGCTGCCCTCCCTGCCCCTCCCCTCCAGGAGGGGTGAGTAGCCTGGGTCCTGTCTGCCACCAGCTCCAGGAACTTGACCTCAGGAAGGAAGCTGCTCCCGCCCCCCACCCCTTCCCTCTCTAGTGCTGAAAGCTGCCTCAGGCCTGAGTCTCTCCAGACTTCTCCCTGTCCAGCCCCCTGCCTGGCCCCTGCCTCCCCCATCAGCTACCCAGCCTTACCGCCTCTCCTGGAAGTCCTCCCTGCCTGGCCCTGTGCCTGACTCCTCCTCCCTGAAGGCTGCCCCTTTGCAGTGAGTCCTTTGGACTCTCCACCTCTCCTTAGCCCACTACTCAGCATTCTTGACTGGACCTTGGGGACAGGGGTAGGGGACAGGAAGGAGATAGTCCTTCTTGGGCCTAGCCATCAGCTGGAGAGCCTGCCCTGTGGAGCAAATGCCCACCTGTTCACACTGCAGAGGGTTCCCTGGTGGCCTTTGGTCTGGCTCCTGGACCCATCCTTCCGGAAGGAAGGATGTTACTAATTCCCCTGAACAAGGACAATCCAGAGTCAGGAGAGTGGCAGAGGGGCCAGGAGGGGGTAGACGAGGACACTCCTTGCTTTTCTGTGTTCCCTGGAAGGAAGGTATCTACCAACTTCATTCTATTCTCTTCTGCCCTGCTTCCCCAGACATAGACGAGTGCCGGCTGAACAATGGGGGCTGCGACCATCTTTGCCGCAACACAGTGGGCAGCTTCGAATGCAGCTGCAAGAAGGGCTACAAGCTGCTCATCAATGAGAGGAACTGCCAGGGTAAGCAGACCTGGGCCACCATGTTGAAAGGCCCGGGAGAGGTTCTTCCCCAGATAGCTTCAAGTCAGCCAGAGGCCACAGCCTGAGAAACTCAGTAGATGCTGTTTATCGAGTCTCCAGAGGCAGCAGCGCCATGCTGCAGATTGCAGACGGTCCCGCTTCTTTCTGGCGGGCCAGCTACACCCTGGCACACACCGCATGATGAGGGCTGGGGGACAGATTTCTCTCCAGTCGATATCCTGGGCCCAGTGTGGCCGGCCTAACTATACAGATCCAAGGACTCCAAATAGAATGGGCACAGGTTGGCACTGCTCAGTCATCCATCTGTGACTGGGTCATGAGTGGGAGGAGTCAACTCCAGGGGTGCCTCACCTTCACAGGGGTCCAGTGACCCAAAACAGCTTCAGTAACTTACATCCTATCTCTTGCAGATATAGATGAGTGCTCCTTTGATCGAACCTGTGACCACATTTGTGTCAACACGCCAGGAAGCTTCCAGTGTCTCTGCCATCGTGGCTACCTGCTATATGGTGTCACCCACTGTGGCGGTAAGCTAACAAGCTAGCGCCCCTCCCCCCAGTCACCTCAGCCTTTCTCACCTCCTCACCCTCCAGCTGACTGAGACCCCATGTTATTGGCTTATGGCTATGGGCAGTCCCTGGCTGCACATGCCCTGTCTGTATCCGCCATGATGAAATGAAAGGAGTTTAGGCAGCCTTGAAGACCAGTTTTGGAGAACAGCATCCCGTCTCCAAACATCCTGTCTTCTGCCCCATGACTGCCCAGCCCCATCACTCGCCCCAAACTCCCATCCTCAGCTCACCAACAGCCCCACCAGTAGGGAGAAGTGACAGACTTTAAAAGGCTAGTCAGTGTGGACCCTAATCGGTGAATCTTCTGACTGAGGATAGAGATAGGGGAGGAAGTTTGAGTTCCTTTCAGGCCACAAAACGCTGAATTTTTGTTGTTGTTTTAAGAATGTTTTTGGCCGGGCGCCGGTGGGTCATGCCTATAATCCTAGCGACTCAGGAGGCTGAGATCTAGAGGATCACAGTTCAAAGCCAACCCAGAAAGTCCACGAGACTCTTATCTCCAATTAACTCCCAGAAAATCCTAAGTGGTGCTGTGTCTTAAAATGATAGAATGCTAGCCTTGAATGTGAAAGCTCAGGGACAGCACCCAAGGCCCTGAGTTCAAGCCCCCACCAACAAAAAAAAGGAATATTTTGAGTGTGAGGGAAGATGTGATATTGTCCAAAAAGAATATTTAACATGAGATTTACCCTCTTAAAATTTGTTTTGCCTGTCCTGGGACTTGAACTCAGGGCCTGGGCACTGTCCCTGAGTTTCCTTTGCTCAAGGATAGCACTCGACCACTTGAGCCACAGCACCACTTCTGGCTTTTTCTATTTATGTGGTACTGAGGAATTGAACCCAGGCTTTCATGCATGCTAGGCAAGCACTCTACCACTAAGCCATATTCCCAGCCCCCTCTTAACAAAACTTTAAGTGTAAGTATAAGGTATTGTTAACCATAAGGAGATCTTTAGAATGTGCTCCTCTTGCATGACCCAGGATACCTGGAACTCTAACCAAAGGTTCTGGTTCCCTGCCGATACCCTGACTTCTGCTTCCCAAGCACCACAGTTGATTGTCTTCCTGCCCCTTCCCCCAGATGTGGACGAGTGCAGCATCAACCGGGGAGGCTGCCGCTTTGGTTGCATCAACACCCCTGGCAGCTACCAGTGTACCTGTCCAGCCGGCCAGGGCCGCCTGCACTGGAATGGCAAAGATTGTACAGGTGCGCACCGCCCTCTGCTGGCAGGATGTCGCACTGAAATTTCGGAAGAGGGGTGTAGTCTTAGAGAGCGGAGTACCAGTTAGGATATGGGGTTGGGGGAAATGTTTGAAAAAAATGTAATTATCTGTGTTAAGATGTGCAGTTTCTGGTGAATAATCCCTTCGTCAGTCTCCATGGCGTAACTGTAGCTCTGCATGTAGCTGATTCTCTTACACCAGATTCACCAACTGAGGGAGAGGGTGGGAAAGGGATGCGTGCCACCCCCGTCAGGCCTCTCTCCCCCTCCTAGAGCCAGTGAAGTGTCAGGGAAACCCTGGAGCCTCAAAGGCCATGCTCAGCTGCAATCGATCTGGCAAGAAGGACACCTGTGCCCTGACCTGCCCCTCTCGGGCCCGGTTTTTGCCAGGTACATGGGAGGAGGGGATTGAGGGGGTTGGGACCGAAGGGAGAAAATGGCAGTGCCTCTGTTCCCTTGAGATTCCTCCTGCCAGTGGGACTTTAGGGGCAGCTCAGAGTTGTGATAGGCTCCTTTTCTCAGAGTCTGAGAATGGCTTCACAGTGAGCTGTGGCACCCCGAGTCCTAAGGCTGCCCCAGCCCGAGCCGGCCACCCCGGGAATAGCACCAGTTCCAGCCACTGCCATGGTGAGCACTAGCACAGACCACTCTGACCTCTTCCGCCGACCTCTTTCTCTCTGCTCGTCTCCCAGCCTTGCCTTGTCCCTGGGTCACCTTCAGGCTACACCTCTGCTTTAGTGCCCAGCTTTGTAACACCTTCCACAGCAGCCCCCATCCCAGGGCCCCCCCCCTTCCCGACACCATGCTGAGCTTCTGCCATCCCTCTAGAGGCTGCAGCCCTGTCGGTTAAACAGCGGGCCTCCTTCAAGATCAAGGACGCCAAGTGCCGTTTACACCTGCGAAACAAAGGCAAACCGGAGGAGGCCAGCAGAGTCCCAGGGCCAGGTCTGTACTGGGGACCTCACCCTGACGGGCTGTCCAACTACCAAACCCTCACCCCCCCCCCCCCCCCCGCGCTTAGTGAGATCTCATTTAGACCACTCCTCCCACCCTGCAGCGTCTTGCACTGTGCGCAGAGCAGGTGGAAGCAGTTGTAGACAGAGGGCCCACGGAAGTCCCAGGCTATTTCCCTCTAACTAATCTCCCAGACTCAGGGAACCCTGAGAGTTGCATTCAGAGGTCAGGGGAGGCCTATCTGGATTGAGGAGAGGAAGTGAGGAAGAACTTCCCCTATCCCTGGGGCGGGGTTGGGAGGGGGTGAGGAGCAGGGGCGGGGAGGGGGGGAAGGGGAGATCCCAGATGCCCTGGCTAACGAGGCCTCTCCCCCAGGTGGCGCCCCCTGCTCTGACTGCCAGGTTACTTTCATCCATCTCAAGTGTGACTCCTCTCGGAAGGGCAAGGGCCGGAGGGCTCGGACCCCTCCAGGCAAGGAGGTCACCCGACTCACCCTGGAACTGGAGGCAGAAGTGAGAGCTGAAGAAACCACAGGTAGAACTTGGGTGGAGGGCTGCAGGGGAGGGTAGAAGTGGGGAAAACCACAGGCCTCAACAGCCAAAGGAAGGGCTAGGGCCTTACACTCGGGGCAGACCCTGTGTCAACACTGGCCCTCTTACCATGCCCCTCCCAGTCTCCACCTTTGCTTTCTTGCCCATCTGCTCATGCCAGTCTTCTTTTTGTCAGTCATGGGACTTAAACTCGGGGCCTGGGCGCTGTCCCTGAGCTCTTCAACTCAAGGCAAGCCCACTACCACTTGAGCCACAGCTCCATTTCCGGTTTTCTGGTGGTTCATTGGAGATGAGTCTCACAGACTTTCCTGCCCAGGCTGGCTTTGAACTGCGATCCTCAGATCTCAGCCTCCTGAGTAGCTAGGAGGACAGGCGTGAGCCACCGGCACCCGGCTCATGCCAGGCTTTCTTTCCAACTCATACTATGACCCACCACTAGCCAGCTGCGGGTTGCCCTGCCTCCGCCAGCGGATGGAACGACGACTGAAAGGATCCCTGAAGATGCTCAGAAAGTCCATCAACCAGGACCGCTTCCTGCTGCGCCTGGCTGGCCTTGACTACGAACTAGCCCACAAGCCCAGCCTGGCAGCCGGAGAGCGCGCAGAGCCAGCGGAGGCCTGCAGGCCCGGGCAGCACCGCGCTGGGGCCAAGTGTGGTAAGGCAGCTTGTGGAGGAGCAGGGGAGTAGGAAAGGCCCAAAGTAGGGGCCTCCCATCATGGAAGAGAGCAGGACCCTTCCTTCGTGTCTCCAGTGCAATTCTCAAATTATGAGGCAGCCAAGACCCTTCTACCCATTGTCCACCTTTCCTTGGTCCCAGGCTAAACTCATGAGATACCAGGCAGGGCCAGAACATAGACTTGACCTATTTCTCAAAGCACAATTCTGTTCATTCCCTAACGAGAGGAAATCTCCCGAATCTGAGGGAGCGGGAAGGGGAGTCCTAGGCCTGGGGGGTGGGAAATGGGGGGGTGGGTGGCTAGCGCGGCCGACTCTCCCTCAGTCAGCTGCCCGCAGGGAACGTATTACCACGGCCAGATGGAGCAGTGTGTGCCATGCCCAGCGGGCACCTTCCAGGAGAGAGAAGGGCAGCTCTCCTGCGACCTTTGCCCTGGGAGTGATGCCCACGGGCCTCTTGGAGCCACCAACATCACCACGTGTGCAGGTGCCAGGGGAACAAATGATGCAGAGTGGGTTAGGGTGGGCACTGGGGCGCCCATGGGCACGGGATTTCCCACAGGGCAGGCCCAGGCTCCAGGCCACTCACCTAGTTGACATCCTATTTGTATGCTCTGTCCCTCGAGACTGGGTGACCCCATGGGGGTGTCTCAGGACCATCCCCATCAGAGTTGGGCCCTTGGTTTCATTGCAGGTCAGTGCCCACCTGGCCAACACTCTGCAGATGGGTTCAAGCCCTGCCAGCCATGCCCTCGGGGCACCTACCAACCTGAAGCAGGCCGGACCCTGTGTTTCCCATGTGGGGGTGGTCTTACCACCAAGCATGAGGGGGCTGTCTCCTTCCAAGACTGTGATACCAAAGGTGAGTGAGGTAGGGGCTGGGAAGGTAGCTCAGCGGTAGAGTGCATGCCTTGCAAGCATGAGGCCCTGGGTTCGATTCCTCAGCACCACATAAGCAAAAAAGAAAAAAGCCGGAAGTGGCGCTGTGGCTCAAGTGGTAGAACACTAGCCTTGAGCTGAAGAGCTGAAGGACAGCACCCAGACCCAGAGTTCAGGCCCCATGACCGGCAAAAAAAAAAAAAAAAAAAAAAAAGTGAGTGAGGTAGTCACCCTGCTAGAGGACTCCCTGACCCCAGCTGCTATCAGATAGTCTTGAGATACCCCCTCTCTCCCAGGCCCCGCCATGCGAGCAAGAGCACAGTGACATCGCCCCTCTACCCCTCGAAAACAAGAAAACCATCCAAGTCCTGAGAATGTTATCCCACCATCCTCTCCAGACCATGAAGGGCCCATCTGCCCGAGCAAGCACACCAGCCTACTCCTAGAAGCCATCCTGGCCATCTCTCAGGCCAAGCCTGGGGATAAAAATGCTTAGCAGCCAGGTGCCAGTGGCTCACACCTGTAATCCTAGCTATTCAGGAGGCTGAGATCTGAGGATTGCAATTTGAAGCTAGCTGGGGCAGCAAAGTTCATGAAAGCCTTATCTCCAATAAACTACCAAAAGCCAGAAGTGGAGCTGTGGCTCAAGTGATAGAATGCTGGCTTTGAACAAAAGAAGCTCAGGAACAGGGCCCAGGCCCTGAGTTCAAGCTCTAGAACTGGGACCAAAATAACAATCAAAAGAAAAGCAAAAACACCTTAGCAGCCACTGTCCCCTCTGCTTTGGAGAGCTGTGATATATACCCCTGCATACCACAAGTGAGTTCCTAGATAGATTAGACATCATGTCTAGTATCTAAAAGGAAAGGATTGGTGTTGGAGCCAACCACTCTAGAAAGCATGCATTTCCTGAGCTTAAATTCTGACAAGAAAGATTGGAACTCTGGGGGAAGAAAAACTTAGGCGCTTTTAATTTATTTGATGAGCCATCCTGCCACCCTGCCTATTCATCCCATGCCCCAGAGTGCCTCCCTGCCCTCCTTCTCACCTCCTATTGTCCGCTTACCTGCAGTCCAGTGCTCTCCAGGGCACTACTACAACACCAGCATCCATCGGTGTATCCGTTGTGCCATGGGCTCCTACCAGCCAGACTTCCGTCAGAACTTCTGCACTCGCTGTCCTGGAAATACAAGCACTGACTTTGATGGATCCACCAGCGTGGCCCAGTGCAAGAGTATGTGGCAGCCTGAGCTGTGGGACAGGGGGTAGGGACCTGGGACCTATGGACATGGAAAGGAAGGAGGAGTGGCAAACCAACAGGAAACAGGGCTGGTAGGTGGATAGGCACAAAAGCCCCGCCTCTCCCCAACCTACTTGCTCTCTAGGTCAGTTGCTGGGTTGAGCCTTGTAGCCTCCATTCCCTGGAGATGGGTAACAGGGAGGAAGAGCTAAGTAAAGCAAGAAGGAGCAGGTACTTAAAGGGCAGGCAGGAAGGTAAACTCAGAATGTGGAGAGTGGACGATGAACTGGGCTAGTGGCTGCCCATGTGTCTGGACCTCCACTTCAGAACTCTTCCATTTTCTTCAATCTAGTTCCCCCACTGACTTGCCTTCTCTTTCTTGCTCTATCCACCGGGGCTTGGCTGCAGATCGCCAGTGTGGTGGGGAGCTAGGTGAGTTCACTGGCTATATCGAGTCTCCCAACTACCCGGGCAACTACCCAGCCGGCGTGGAGTGCATCTGGAACATCAACCCCCCACCCAAGCGCAAGATTCTTATCGTGGTACCCGAGATCTTCCTGCCATCTGAGGACGAGTGTGGGGACGTCCTCGTCATGAGAAAGAACTGTGGGTGGCTGCAGAGCTGGGCCAGGGAAGGGCAGTCAGAATCTGGTTGGGAGAGAGTGAGTTTGGTACAGGAAGAGCTGGGGCCGCAAAGTCAGGGACTCACGGGAGAGAGATGGTGAGGGACGCTTTAGGGAGAGAAGGGCACGCGAGCAGAAGGGAATGAATGGCAGGGTTCAGTGGAGAGCAGGGGAGAGGAAAGCCAGCGCTGCAACCCAATGCCATCAGTGTGTGACTTTCTAATCCTAGCTCTATTTGCCATTCTGCTCATTTAAATGTCAGAGTTCATACACTGTGTGAGTACTTGGCTATCAGTGGTGGAAGGAACCCAGGAGACCATGGGAGAGGGGTTGGGGGGGGGTGTTGGGGTATACGTACATATTTGGGTGGAGATTTCACCCACATCCACCGCAGGGCTTGGGTAACCTGGCCTGCTGCTCTGCTGATCAGCTGCTTCCCTTGCCAGCCTCCCCATCTTCCATCACCACATATGAGACCTGCCAGACCTACGAGCGGCCCATCGCCTTCACTGCCCGTTCCCGGAAACTCTGGATTAACTTCAAGACGAGTGAGGCCAACAGTGCCCGTGGCTTCCAGATCCCTTATGTGACCTATGACGGTGAGCAGGGGCAGGAGAGGGGAGGTGGATGTGGGAAGGGAGGCTTGGGGTCTCGGGAGAGGAATAGGGGAGCAGGTAGAGCCCCCACAACCATGGTGCCTTTGCAGAGGACTATGAGCAGCTGGTAGAAGACATTGTGCGGGATGGCCGGCTCTATGCTTCTGAAAACCACCAGGAGATCTTAAAGGCAAGTAAATGTTAACAGTGAAGGCTATGTTGATATTAACAATGTGAAGTCACAATGCAGAAGTAACATGCAGAGTGCCAAGATGAGTATACTGTGTGTGTGTGTGTGTGTGTGTGTGTGTGTGTGTGTGGGTGTGTGGGTGTGTGGGTGTGTGTGCCAGTGCCAGTGCCAGTTCTGGGGCTTAGACTCAGAGCCTGGGCACTGTCCTTGTGCTTTTTTGCTCAGAGCTCTGCCACTTGAGCCACAGGTGTACATCCGTGCTTTATTGGAGATAAGAATTTCATGGAATTTCCTGCCCAGGCTAGCTTTGAACTGTGATCCCCAGATCTCAGCCTTCTGAGTAGCTGGGATTACAGGCCTCAGCTGCCAGCACCCAGCAAAACTACAGACTTAACTTTATAGCTATTCTTTGTATGTTATTGCTGCACACGAGTTGTCTTTATTATTAATAACAATATTATCAAAATAAAAGTGTGATGACAAAAATCACTTGGAACTTAAAGACCTCAAGGAACATATACTTTGCAAAAGCTTTTTTCAAATTAAATGAATCTGGGTGCCACGGTGGAAACCTGTAATCCCAGCTATTCAGGAGGCACAGGTGGCAGCATCATTTAAGTCCAGGAGCAACACAGACTGGTATGAAACAAAAAATCAAATATGTCATGGTACTGCAGTTTGTGAAGAAGTGCAGTCCCATACCCAGCCTCCTTGGGCAGGAATGCAGTGGAAGGAGCCTGGAACCTGGCCAGCTCTGCATGTCTCTGGGCATGTCATGGGCAGGTCAGGACAGGCTATAAGAAAAGACCTGAGTGAGCAGCTGGGAATGTGGCTTAGTGGTAGAGTGCTTGCTTAGCATGCATGAAACCCTGGTTCCTTAGTGCCACAGAAAAGGCTGGAAATGGCGCTGTGGCTCAAGTGGTAGAGGACTAACCTTGAAACAAACAAAGCTCAGGGACAGTGTCCAGGCCCTGAGTTCAAGCCCCAGGACTGGGAAAGGAAGGAAGGAAAGAAAAAGGAAAGGAAATGAAAGGAAAGGAAAGAGCTGAGTAAAGTCAAGGGGAGTTAAGGAGGAATATTCCAAGCTAAGGGCCATGACACAGTTAAGAACCTCAAGAAGGCCAGGATGGCACTTCAGAGCAAGAAAGAGTAGAGAGAAAAACAAATGCCACATAGTCTTCCAATGTGTCATGCAAGAGGCTCAGCTTTTACTCTGAATGATAACAGAAACCAGTGGGGCTGAGGATATAACTCAGTGGTAAAGTGAATGGGTGTAGCAAGAAGATTCAATCCTCAGCACCAGAGAGTAAAAATGAAAATAAAGGATAAGCCTAGCTGGGTTCCAGCAGCTCACACCTGTAATCCTAGCTACTTAGGAAGCTGAGATCTGAGGATCATGGTTCAAAGCCAACTTGGGCAGGAAAGTCCATGAAACTCTTTATCTCCAATAAACTCCTAAGAAAAAGCTGAAAGTTGGAAGTGGCGCTGTAGCTCAAGTGGTAAAGTGCTTGCCTTGAGCTGAAGAGCTGAGGGACAGTGCCCAGGCCCAGAGTTCAAACCCCACAACTGACAAAAAAAAAAAAAAAAAGCTGAAAGTGGCACTGTGGCTCAAGTGGCAGGGCACTAGCTTTGAGTACAAAGAGGTTTAGAGACAGCACCCAGGCCCAGAGTTCAAACCCTAGGACTGGCAGAAAGACAGAGGCAGAAACAGAGAGAAAGAAAGAGAGAGAATAAGTCAGGTGCCAGTGGCTCACAATCCTAGCTAGTCAGGAGGCTGAGATCTGAGGATCATGATTCAAAGCTAGCCCATCAGGAGTGTTCATCAGACTCTTATTTCCATTTAAACACAAAAAGCCGGAAGTGTTGTATGGCTCACAGGGTAGAGCACTAGCTTTGATCAAAGGAGCTCAGGGGTAGTGCCCAGCTCTTGAGCTTGAGCCCTAGTACTACTCTCCCCCCTCCTCCGCCCACCCCTGCAAAAATAAATAAATAAATTGTATCCAGTTGTGAAGGCACATGCCTATAATCCCAGTTACTTGAGAAGCTGAAGTGTTGAGATAAATTAACCCCAGGAGTTCAGGACTAGCCTGGACCACAGGGTAGAACCTTGACTTGGAAAAAAAAAAAATTAAAAAAGAAAGAAGGGCAGGAAGGAGCCAAAGAAAGGGAAGGAGGGAAGGAGGAAGGGAGAGAGCAGAAAAAGCGTTTCAAGTAGGAAAAGAGTGAACTAATTAACCACCCCAAGAGTCACTCTGGCTATTGCAAGGAGTACAGTCTAAGAGAGCAAGGAGGCCAGTTAGGAGGCTGGCAATGGTCCAAGTGAGAGATGATGACAGCTTGGCCCAGGGTGGCAACTGTGGAGATGCCGACAGAGGCCAGACCCTGGTTATATTATAACTGTAGAGTCAACAGATTCGTTGTAGTTGTGGGTGAGAAAGAAGAGTCAAGGATGGCTCCACAGATTGGGGGCTTAAGCAGTAGAAGGCTGGAGCTACCATTGGGATTCTAAGAGCAGAGGGTGGGGCTGGTGGTCCAGAGCTGCCTCTGCATAGAGACACGGAGAGGGGCTGCTGGGTGGAGGCTGGTGTTCCTGTTTCCTATCCATGACTCGGAGCTGACACCACTGCCTGCCACCCTCTGCAGGACAAGAAGCTAATCAAGGCCTTCTTTGAGGTGCTGGCCCATCCCCAGAACTACTTCAAGTACACAGAGAAACACAAGGAGATGTTGCCAAAATCCTTCATCAAGCTTCTCCGGTCCAAAGTTTCCAGCTTCCTGAGGCCCTACAAATAGTGCCCACAGCCCAAGGACTCAGATTTTGGAGTCCCCAGACTCCTCAGCCCTCAGAGCTGGCAGCCCCCAACCTTAGACAAGGAACTCTCTCCTCTCTTTGGAGGAAAACTATCACTACACAGACCAGGCACTCTCCCTTTTTGTCTTTCTCACTTCCTTCTCTCTTCCTCCCTTACTCTCTCCCTCTTCTTTCTTCCTCTCTCTCTCTCTCCCTCCCACCCCCTCTCTTTCTCCTTCTCCCCTCTCCGCCCCCACACTGGTCTTCTAGGGAATGGGGATGGGTAAAAAGGGCTTCTTGCCATAAAGGGTTGTGCCTTGCCAGTCAGGAGGCAGAACATCCCCTACTGTGCTTCCCAGGGTTTTTGCCAAAGAAGCCTTTAACTGGCTTAATGCCAGAACGTCTGCAGGGCACACAGTTTGAGCCCTGGGCTGTCCACATAGCTGGCTTTCTTGTCTATACAGCTCCTCACTTTGTTCTGCTGCATGTCTGTCTGCCTGGGATCTACTCCACAAGGGTTTACAAATGGCCCACACCCCTGGGCTGATGGACACTGGCCGAATGAGGACTTGCAGGACATTACCATGTACGCCAGTGCCCTGCTATAGCTCCAGAGAGAAAGACTACAGCTCTGCCAGACAGAAAGCAGGTTTTAAATCATTGCCCAAAAGAATAAAGAGAAAGAAAGAAAAAAGGAAAGATAAAGCAAGCAAGCAAGAAAGAAAGAAAGAAAAAGAAAGAAAAAGGACGAAAAGGAAGGAAGGAACATATTATCTAAAGGGCTAGACTACAGAACAATTGGAAGCCAGCCTCCAACACTAATAGCTTTTCTTGTCTTCCCTGCCCAGCCAAGCCCTCATCCCACCTGAGTGCTCCCTGGGGGAGCCTATTCCCCTTACTTAAATGTTGTCCTTAAAGAAACCTGGCTGTTGCCTGGCCCCAGCCTGGACCTTGCCCCACAGCTGTCTTTCCCTTGTAGCTCCATGTGGCCTGTGGGTTCCACCAAAGAAGACCCCACTCTGCAGCCGGCCTGGAGCTGCCTACCTCTGGCCTTGGGCAGTGGGCAGCAAGAGGAGTATGTGTGCACTTGGCGAGCCTCCTGCCCACCCTGTCCACATCTAATAAGTGCAATCATTTTGAGTCTTTCTGTGTTGTCTAGAGGGAGGGTTTTTGTTTTCTGGGGGGTTTTTTGTTGTTGTTTGTTTCTTTTTCCTTCTTAGAACAACCCTATTTATAGCTGCCCAAGAAAGAAGAAGTGATAGGAATGGAAGAATATCCATTTTGAATCTCATGAACCTTGAGTGCTGGAGCATCTCATCTCTGACCCACCAGTGGCCACCTCCTGTGCTAGCACCCTCAACTGGGCTAACCTGGGACTATAGCTCAGAGGTATCTGCTATGTAGACAGAAATTCTGGAGACCCGATGGAACAGAAAAGAAAGGGACTGTTTGCTAAACCAATCCTGCTTCCCTATGCCACTCCAGGACTTCAGCATGACCCTTGAGATTGTACGGGCAGGTAGGATTGGTCAGTGACTCTATTGCAAGGAGGGGAAACCTCATGTCGTCCTGCTTTCATCGTGATTTCCCTGGTGTGCTCATGGAAGAGGACCAGGCCAAATGCCCAGGGACAGGCCAACTCAGGTTCCCAGGCCAGACAAAGCAGTATGTAGTAACTAAGAACAGGGTGGCTACCCGGGCATGAAGCTGGTGCTGTGCCTGGCACTTGTCACTTCCCACTTAGAGTTCACTTCAAGCCTGTCTCTTGAAGGAAGAAGAATCAAATCAATGCTCAAACTTAGATCCTGCACACTCTACCCTGAATCCAACTGCTGCCTGTAGAATCCTTTTCCATTTGTTCCTTGTAGTTCTCCCAAAGCTGTGGTCCTAGTCAAAGGCTATTGATGATTCCACTGGGCCAGTTAACTGTCCCAGGCTACTGCTCCCCAGGAGAATTGACAGGAAATAAACGGGCCCCTCTCCCCTTCCTCCAATCAGAAACATTCACTGGCTAAAACACAGGCAGCCAATGGCAGAGTTCCATTTCTTGACATGTTAGTTGGGAGTGGAGATCTTCTGTCTTTGTCTCCCCTGGTACTCATTGCAAAGATGTTAAATGGCTACATCCAAGCTGGGGAAATGGTCATTTAGTATAGATGGCTGCACTTTTCAAAAAGCACCATGAAAACTGAATTAACTTTGACCATCCTAATTCTATTAGAAGCATTTAATTTTGGTTCCTCTTTCCCTACCATTTTGCTTCTCTCGTGGAAAGCCAAACTGAGGCTCTGTCCCAAACTTTTAGAGTTTGGCTTCTCTTTTCTCCCTCTTTTTTCCTGTCATACACCATACATACACATAAAAATATATATTCTTCAGTCATTTATGCCATGGCTTGTGGAAAGGGTAGATTACTAGGTTCTTAACTGATATCAAGACAGACTTAGATGAGTAGATGGAAGATTTGCTCTCGTCCAACAAGTATAATTTAGATGATCCAAGTTGGGCATTAAGAATCCAGGCACAGCTGCTGCTGAACCTAAAGAGGAAACTGGTCCTAGGCATCAGACTAGAGGATAAGTGGACTGGATGAGGAGTCAACACTCAGGGACTCTAGGCTTCACAGACAGATGAAAAAGATATTTCCACTGGGAAGTGAGGGGAGTGGGAAGACGGTGTAAATAGGAATCCTTCATGAGCTAACCCAAGGGCCTTCCTGCAGGATTGGGTGCTTGTAGGGTCATGAGACTGTGGGGCCTCATTATACAAAACCTGTCCTGATTGAGTCTGAGCATGGGAAGCTATTTCCATGAGGGCTCCAAGCGTCAGGTGAATTGGAAAGTGATCCAAGTGTTTTGGAAAGGCACTTATATCCTCTGAAGCACTGCAACATCGGTAATTCTCCACCTCTCCCTCTGTATGATCAGGCCAAGCCCATCCCTAAACCTGAGGGAATTCTCAGTCGGGAGAAAACTGTCCAGAGCCCAGACTTGAGCTGCCCACCCCAGGCCTAGAGATCCCCAAAGGCTGGACACTGAACTGTGACTGCTCAGATTCCTCCCAGGATTTGGTCAATTTGTGGTGATGGAAATGCAAATTTCAGTAATACAATCCTGATCTTTGGCCCTAATGAAACTTTTTTTTTTTTTAAACTGAGAAGTGTTCTCCATATGCATGTTTGAGTTAACTGGAATGAGTTAGGAGGTCATTATGTCAGGATGTCAAAAAAAAAAAAAAAACATGGAGCATGCAAACATATGCATCTGCTGCTTAACTACATTCTGACAGTCTCAAACTAAGGGAACAAGACAGTGTGACTGACCACAGGCAGAAACAAACTGTCTGTTTCTTTAGCATGAAAAAAAGTGAAAGGAAACACCTTTAAACTTGATCTTTCCCAAAGGTAGTACAGGCTGTCCTTGGGCCATTATTCAGACTAGGAATCATGTTGGAAAAAATATAACGAGAGGGACAGAGGTCCTGTTCTGTTATCAGCCGATATCTAGATGGCACAAAACTACTGTGCTAGTTGAACTGAAATTTCAGAGAATCGTGTGGAAGGCTTATTTTCTAACAGAAAAAATTGTGTTTATATCTGCCCTCCACTTCTGCCAATATAGCAAGCATCTCTTTACACAATCAACAGTAAACAACAAATGATGCAGTTCCTAGAGTATTTTGCACTTGGGGAAAAATATGTATCTGAACTTGTAAAAATGCGATGTTTGGATTTTGTATTGTCTTTTTTATTATTATTATTATTAAAATACTAAATGAAATTCTTCTGCCTGCCATCTTTTCCTCTCTCAGTAGCTTATCCTAGAACTGTAAATAGAGGAGCAATTGTCTTCTGACTTCCAGCTAAGACTTAACTTTTTTCTTTTTAGGTTCATCTTATTTCTGATTTTAGAACTTAAAAGGCATGTGTGTGTGTGTGTGTGTGTGTGTGTGTAATTTTTATTTTTTTTCATGGGTATTACTGGGATTTGAACTCAGAGCCTTGCCCTCTTGCTTAGCTTTTTGCTCAAGGCTGGCACTCTACTACTTGAGCTACAGCTTTGCTTCCAGCTTTTGGCTGGTTAGTTGGAGATAAGAGACTCAGCTTTATAGTCTCTACAAAGTATTTAAAATGAAAAATTCATGTGTGAACTTGGGGAAAATAAGGGGTATACAGCTCCTCAGAATCTCATTAGACTCATGACTGCAGACGATGGGAGAGGGATGAGCCAACTAATTATGATCTGCAGGGATTTTATTTATTTAGCCAGTCCTGGGACTCAAACTCCGCGCCTGGGCAAATGTTCCTGAGTTCCTTTTTGCTCAAGGCTAGTGCTCTACCACTTGAGCCAGAGTGCCACTTCTGGATTTTTCTGTGATTAATTAGAGAAAATAGTTTTACATGCTTTCCTGCCCAGGCTAGCTTCAAACTGAGATTCTCAGATATCAGTCTCCTGAGTAACTAAGCTTACAGGGGTGAGCCACTGGTGCCCAGCTGCAGGAATGTTTTACTATGGACAAAGGTGGTGGTGGAAGGTTGAAGGGACAAACTTAGGTACACTGGGTCCCATTTCCTTCTGTACAGTTCATGCTGTGACATAAAGCTACTTCATCCTTTATTTTTGTCTATTAAAAAAATCATTTGTCAAACTTCCACCAAAAAGGAACTGAAAGAGCACCATAGTGATCAGATTGTTTGTTTTTGTGCTGAGGTCTTTAAGGATTATTAACCATGAGAATGAGCCATCAACTGCCACTAAGCCTGTAAACTGAGAAATTGATGAGAACTTCCAGTTCCAGCTCCACCCCTACAAATGCTGAGCCAAAACAGATAAGATCAGAACAGTAAGGTGTAAGATTGGGGAGAGGGGCCAGGGTGTTCCAGTTAAGCTTGTCAGACAAAAGAATAGGATCTGTACCTCCAAACCCCCAAAGGCATCCAACTGCTCTAGGCCTCAAGCCCAGTGTATTGTCAATGTTGCTAATTTATTCCCTTCAACACTTATTTTTAATGCAGTGGGAATAAGGGGTATAATCCCAGCACTCAAGAGGCTGAGGCAGGAGGATTGGGAGTTCAAGGCTAACCTAGGCTACATATACCATACGCATTATACATAATACATAGTTGATCACATATCAAGAAAAAAATTTTTTTCAGTTGTGGGGCCTGAACTCTGGGCCTGGGCACTGTCCCTCAGCTCTTCAGCTCAAGGCTAGTGCTATACTACTTGAGCCACAGTGCCACTTCTGGTTTTCTGGTGGTTTATTGGAGATAAGAGTCTCACAGACTTTCCTGCCCAGGTTGGCTTTGAACTGTGATCCTCAGATCTCGGCCTCCTGAGTAGCTAGGATTACAGGCATGAGCCACCAGTGCCCAGCAAGAAAAATATTTTTATTAAGCTAAATGTGTTAGGTTTGGGGAGGAGGGATATATATATATATATATATATATATATATATATATATATGTGTGTGTGTGTGTGTGTGTGTGTGTGTGTATATATATTATGCATATATATATATACACACATACACACATATAAAATGAGTCAAAAAAATTTTGTATGTGTCAGTCAGTCCTGGGGCTTTAACTCAGGGTCTTGGCACTGTCCCTTAGCTTTTTTGCACTTCCACTTGAGCCATAGCTCCACTTTTGGCTTTTTTGGTGGTTAAATGGAGATACATCTCAGGAGAACTTTCTGCCTGGGCTGGCTTCAAATGTCAGTCCTTGGATCTCAGCATCCTGAGAAGCTAGATTACAGGCATGAGTCAATGTTTGAAGGGACAGAGAAGCACAGTTTCTTACCACATTCCTCCCCACGTATCTAAAACCAGTTGTCTCTTACCAAGGCAGTTCTTTACCTGTTTTTTGTTTATTTGTTTGTTTGCTCTCTTTCTCTCCTCTCCTCATCTCTCCCCCTCTTCAGCTTTCCTCCTCTCTCCTTCTCCCTCCCTCTCGGTCTGTCTCTCTCTCTCTAACCCAGTGTTTGTTTTTGAGATGGACACTTGCTCTGCAGCTTATGCTGACCTCAAACTCTTGATACTCCTGTCTCTGCTTCCTAAGTACTGGAATATAGGCATGCACGCCCCCAACCCTTCCTTATTTATGTAGTTAGGTGCATTGTATTTATGTTCGTAGAATAGGTGTAGGCATATGTGTATTTTTTTTTTTTTTTTGGTCGGTTGTGGGGCTTGAACTCTGGGCCTGGGCACTGTCCCTCAGCTCTTCAGCTCAAGGCTAGCGCTCTACCGCTTGAGCCACAGCACCACTTCCGGTTTTCTAGTGGTTTATTGGAGATAAGAGTCTCACAGACTTTCCTGCCCAGGTTGGCTTTGAACTGTGATCCTCAGATCTCAGCCTCCTGAGTAGCTAGGATTACAGGCGTGAGCCACCAGCGCCCGGCTCATGTATTGTATTTTTAAGGACAGCTCACTTTTCGTTTTCTCAGGTTCCTGGAAATGCCCCCCCCCCATTGCAGCCCCTCTGCGCTTAGTTTTGTTCTCCCTGTTCCCAGCCAACCAAGGGGAGCAGCGGTTTTGCGGGCATCAAAGCAGGAAAGCTGCTCAAAGTCCTTTTCAATAACCTGCAATTGCTTCCTCAGAGGGTTAGCTCCAAGGTCAGTAGGCAGTGCCTGCCGACCGCGCCCTTTAAAGGGCCTCCCGACCCAGCCGGCCAGCTCGGGGCGTGGGGTGAACCCCCCGGAGATGCTGCTTTCCTCATAACCTGCGTGTGGTCAGACTCCTGAAGCTCACCTACTCGGGAGCAGGAGGATGTCGCCAGGCCTGTGGGACCGCCCCGCGCCGGCCTCCGGCCTCAGGAGAACGGAGCCCGGGAGCCTGCCAGGTAGCGGTCCCGGTTGCTGTAGTGACTGTGGTGGGCGCGGCGCCCGGGCGCCGACCCGGCGTCGTGACGTCATCGCGCCCTCCCCGGGCGCTCGGCCTCGCGGGCCTGCGTCACGCCGGCGGGGGGCGGGGGAGCGGGGTTCGGCGGGGTTCGGTTCAGAGCCCGGCTACCGGGGCTCTGAGGGGGCCCCGGAACCGGGATAAGGAGGCCCGTCCTCTGCGGCGAAGGGAGGGCGGGGTGGAGCGTGCCCGGTACTTTCCATACGGGTTCCGGGGCGCGGTAGAGGCGCACCGAGAGCGGAGGAAAGCGCGGCGGCCCTGGAACCTGGATATCGCGCGAGGCAAGCCGCGCGCGGGCGGGCGGGCTATGGCGCAGGCGGGTTGCGGGGCCGGCGCTGGTGGCGGGGCCCGGTGCATGGCGGTCTGTCGGCGGAGTCGCCCTCGGGGGCTGTCAGGTTGGTGGCTGCGGGAAGAATGGGTCCACCGTGCTCCAGGCGGGAGGCTGGGCGGGCGCAGGGCCCAGGGAAGGCCCCGAGCCCGTCGTGCCCACCCTCCTCCGGCCCTAGCCCCGCGGCCCGGCCACTGGACGGCGGCCGGGCCTCCCCCCCACCCCCGTCCCTGCCCCTCACCCCCCCCCCCCTTGCGATTCTTACAGGTCTGCCAAACCCCACCCCGTGACCGCTTCCACCTATGTGACCCCACTTCCCAGCCCCTGACCCCAAACCGCACCAGGTGACCCTCAATTCAGTAACTGCTAACCCCGCTCAGGGACCCGCCAACCCAGAGACCCCTGCCCCCTCAGTTCTAATACAGTGACTCACTCGGCTCTAAGATCCCTACATCCCTCCTCAGTGACCCCCAAACTGTCCCAGGTTCCTCACAAAGTTAGTGACTTCTCAAACCTCTTCTGCCAACTCACAAGCCATACTCCAATAGTTTTCCTAATCAGTCGCCTACATAACTCATGATTTTTGCCCTGTAACCTTATAATTCTCAACCCCATGTTATAGTTTTGTCCTACAAACGCCCCACAGTCATCCCTTTCTACCCTTACCCCAGCCCTTCAGAGTCAATCAGCACATGTATTAGTACTGACCCACACCGCACCGTGCTGGTGCTGAGGACGATATTGAGATAAATATGAAGTAGCAGTAACTAGAGACATCAAAAATTCTGGGTTGTGTTGTTCCAGGTTCAGGTTTAGAGAGCCTGCCACTGTTGTGCTTTGGAAAACCTGAGGGAAAGGCCCTTTCTTACCCTGGATTTCAGTTTCTCATCGATATTGTGATATGGTTGGGTTAGATTTCAAGAGTTGCCTTCCATCTGAAACTTTGCAGTTCTCAGTCAAGATAATGATCACAGTCTTGTTTCTATCCCACCCTCAGAAGCTTAGTCTTGTAACCACATGTCAGGGTCTACTTGCTTAATAACTCTTCTCCCGTCATTCCCATGATCCCTATACTCAATACTCATTCCCCTTGCTCAGGCCATCAGTTGCCTTGGTAAAGCAATATAGCTGACAGTTTTAGCTTAGGGCATTGAGGTCATAAATCTAAGTCCCAGCCTAACCTAAGTCTAGCCCTTCAGCTATGAGACTTTTGGCATTACAATTTAGCTTAGTCTCCACTTCTGCTAAGGGAAGATGATAGTGATGCCTGGGGTAACACAGCCAACCCCACTCCTGGCACACAAGGAACCTTTATAGCAGCTGTTTTTACTAAGGACCCCTCAAGCACACACTGAGGATGGGGGTGGGGATTCACTATCCTGAGTGCTAGGGACTTACAGACAGTAAACAATGTGGCCTAAACCAGCCACTACTAACATCTTAGAACTCCAATCTTCGCATCTTGGCTGAGGCCTCTTTTTTTTTTTTTAAACACTGCTATGATACTGCTTTAATGATGATTAGCACACTAAGCATCTCACACTAAGCAAACAAGTTTTACCTTTCAAAAAGCCCAAAAGGTAATGTTATACCCACCATCATTTTCTCTCCTCCCCCCCCCACTTATGGGGGAGGATTGGTTTTAAATGAATGAACTTGAAAAATCACACAGCTAACAGAGCTAGGATTTGAACTCACAGGCTCCAAAAATCCCACCTCACTATCTCCCTTACCTGAATCTCCCTTACCTGAATTACCTGGTTTTCTGCATCAACCTCAGCCCCAGGTTACTTATTTTCTAATCGTTGTTAAGCTCAATACCAACTCATTCCAAGACACAAATACCCTGGGATAGGTGCTTTCTATGTACCCTTTATCCCATTGCTTGGTGTTTTTCTCACCCTACTATTCATGTCTTTTTGCCCCTTAATTCCCTGGGGCCTCTGTACTTTAAATGAGAGGGAAGATACCTTTTTCCTCCCAACTCATAGTTGAGGCTTCTATAACAAAAGACAAATCAAGAGAAAAGCACATAAATGTATTTGATATAACTTTTATGTGACATGAGAGTCTGCAGTAAGGAAATGAAGATCTGAAGAAAAGGTTAATAAACCTGTGTCTTTTTCTGCTAGATTTGGTGGTGAGTGGATAGTTGAGAAGTACTGTGGGATCTAATGATAACAGTTTCCCAAACTGGGGGAAACTGATTGTTCAGCTTCTCTGTGACCCCTTGTTTAAAAATAAAGATGTTCAGGGCTGGGGATATAGCTTAGTGGTAGAGTGCTTGCCTAGCATGCATGAAGCCCTGAGTTCAATTCCTCAGTACCACATACACAGAAAAAGCCAGAAGTGGCACTGTGGCTCAAGTGGTCAAGTGCTAGCCTTGAGCAACAGAAGCTCAGGGACAGTGCTTAGGCCTTGAGTTCAAGCCCCAGGACTGGCTCTAAAAAAAAAAAAAAAAATGTTCCTTTCCTTTGGGTATAGGGAGAGCACCTGGCACATGACAGGCCTTATAATCCGCTTCATGGAAAAGGGAGAAAGATGAGAATGACCTATTCACTGCTGTCATTTTTCTCAAATTGCCATGTTTTGGGGTAGCATTTCTTTGTGTGTATGTGTGCGTGTTCGCATGCACACATGTACATAGGCACCATCTCAAAGGTTTTTTTTTTTTGCTCAAAGCTAGTGCTCTACCATTTGAGCCACAGTTCCACTTCCAGCTTTTTTGGGGGAAGGGGGTAGTTAATTGGAGATCAGAGTCCCATCATGGACTTTCCTGGGCTGGCTTCAAACAGTAAGCCTCAGATCTCAGCCTCCCAAAAAGCTAGTAGTATAGATGTGATCCATTGGTGCCCAGGTGGGGGAGCATGCCTTGAACCAGTTAACCTTAAAAACCTGTCTATATCCTTTGCCCAGACATTCTTGGAGCACCCAGACCTCAGCCCATAATCTCACCTAAAATGTCTGCAGCTTCCCAGACACTTTACCTCCAATCCTCTGATCCATGTAGGTCTCTTATGCCTCTCCCCCAGGAATCCATGTATCCATATTCTGTAAGACCATCTGTCCCAGTGTGTATGGGGTTTGAACTCAGGGACTTGAGTTTGCTAGGCGGGCACTCTGTCTACACTTGAGCTACGCCACAGCCCTTTTTCCTTTAGTTACTTTTTCAAGTAGGATCTCATTTTTGCTCTGGCAACTTGGAGTACAGTCCACTTACCTATTAGCTCCTGCTTAGCTGGAGCTTAGCTGCAAGTCACCACATGGACATTTTCCTTGAAATGGGGTCTCTAGTATATCTTCTGGACACTATTGGCCTTTCTTGTTTATTAGCCTCATCCTGGGATCCTCCTAATCTCTAATTGTTCTTTGTTTAGTGACCTTATGTGCCCAGTTTCAATGAAATGAATCCCTTCTATCTCAACATGAACTCCATCCACAATAACCTATGCATTCCCATTCTAAGGTCTTGCCTCCAGACCCCTGCCCACAAACATCATCTCATGGTGTTTCCTTCATTTTCATCATGAGTTTTTAAGCCAAAATTGTCTATCACCTTCCTTCTCCAGCTTTCTCACAATATCTTCTTTCTCCTTCCCTCTTTTCTCACCATCAGCATCTCTGCAATCTTTGTAACTGATTGCAAAGCAAATCCCTTCCCACGCTGCCCCTGAGCTCTCCTGTGCACCTAGTTAGAGGGGCATGTGAATGACCCTGCTGTTCTCAGACCTTCTCCCATCGGCTAGTAGACTCATTAGCCATTTTGGTTTATCCAAAGACCTGCATCTTTTCTGGGAACTTGTGTTTCTGATAATAAATCACTGCGATCTCTGTTTTTAGGCTATTAGGGAGAATGTTTTTTCCTATTTATGAAGGTACTTGCTGTCTGTACCCTTAGGGTGAGAATGCCTTGAGTGTCAGCATTAGACCGAAGGTTTTCCAAGCTTTTGGCAAGACTTTTGCTCTCCAATCTGCCCCTCCTACTGGAAACTGAATGGTGGGTCAAAAATATGACATTAAAAAATCTTCAACTTGGCTGGGAATGTGGCTTAGTGGGAGAGTGCTTGCCTAGCATGCATGAAGCTATGGGTTCTATTCCTCAGTACCACATTAAAAAAAAAAAAGCTGGAAGTGGTGCTGTGGCTCGTGGTAGAGTGCTAGCCTTGAGCACAGAGAGGCTCAGTGACTGTGCCCAGGCCTTGAGTTCAAGCTCCAGGACTGGCAAAAAATAAAAATTAAAAATCTTCAACTGCCAGGCACAAGTGATTTACACCTGTAATCCTAGCTACTCAGGAGATTGAAGCCAGTTTATCAGGAAAGTCCATGAGACTCTTTCTGCAATGAATTAACAAAAGAGCCAGAAGCAGAGCCGTGGCTCAAGTGGTAGAACACTAGCCTTGAGCAAAAGAAGCTCAGAGACAGAGCCTAGACCCCGAGTTCAAGTCCCAGGACCAACACACAGACACACACACACACAGACACACACAGACACAGACACACACAGACACACACACAGACACACACACAGACACACACACAGACACACACACAGACACACAGACACACAGACACACACACAGACACACACACACACACACACACACACACACACACACACACACACACACACACACACACACACACACACACACACACACACACACACACACACACACACACACACACACACACAACCAAAAGTCTGTTCTGTGGATCACCAACTTCCCAGTCTCTGAAAACGGTACTTATTAGCTATACAAGTACAGCATAGAGGGAAACTTCATTTAGGGAAGGGGTGTGTACCATGGGTCTATAAACTGGGTGGACTTAAAAAGGAGATTTGACTCTGGACTGGTTTTATCTTTCTTAGAGTACAGAACATATTCTGCCTTATACTTTAGTTATTTGTGTATTTTTCTCTTTCCAACCATCCTTATTACTTCCCTGAGAACCCAGTTGCAAGGTTTCCTTTATTTTCTGTTTTTTTTTTTGGCCCTGGGGTTTGAACTCAGGGTCTGGGCAATGTCCCTGTGTCTGAGCTGTTTTGCTCAAGGCTACTGCTCTACCACTTTTGAGTCACAACTTCACTTCTGGATAAGAATCTCGGACTTTCCTGCCTGGCCTGGATTTGAACTGCAATCCTCAGATTTCAGCCCCCTGAGTAGCTAGGATTGCAAGTATGAGTCACCAGTGTCTGGCTGTCTTCTGCCATTTTAATCCTTCTCATATTTAGAATATGAAAAGAATCAGTAAATACTTACTAGATTGGGTTAATTCAACTCAGAAATTCTGAGTCACATGCAAATAAGTAAAAAAAACAGTTCATGGGGCTGGGGAGGTGGCTCAGTGGTAGAGTGTTTGTCTTACATGCATGAGGCCCTGGGTTCAATTCCTCAGCACCACATAAACAGAAAAAGCCAGAAGTAGCGCTATGGCTCAAGCAGCCTTGAGCTGAAGAGCTGAGGGACAGCGCCCAGGCCCAGAGTTCAGGTCCACGGCCAGCAAAAAAAGAAGAAAAAAAAAAACAGTTAATGTCTGTACTTATCTCTGAGCATGATAATTGATAACTCCCTTGATTTAGACAGTCTTCGTTTTTCAGTCATTGTTCTTGTGAAGGAATGAGTAAAAATGGTAGGTTTGTCTTGTCCTGTATAGACCTGTTCTCAAGAAAAACAGCTAAGTGAAATATATTTAGTGAGAGTCAGAGAGGATCACAGAGTAGGGGAAACAAATTGGCAAAATGTTGAAAATTGTTGGGTCCATGAAACTCGATATACTATTTTATTTATTCACTTACTTATTTTGGTGCTGGTCCTGGTGCTTGAAATCAATACCTAGGCACTCTCTCTGAACTTGTTTTCCTCAAAGCTTTTCCTCTACCACTTAAGCCACAGTTCCATTTCTGGCTTTTTGGTAGTTTTTTGAAGATAAGAGTCTCACAGACCTTACTACTCAAGCTAGCTTCAAACTGATCCTCAGATCTCAGCCTCCTGAGCGCCTAGGCTTATTAGGCATAAGCCACAGCACCTGGTTCAGTATACTACTCTTTCTGCTTTTGTATATGTTGAAAATCCATAATAACAAACTTGAGGGTGAGGTAGCTTGATGAACAAGTGGAAATTTAGCTCTATTCCTTGAAAACATCTCAAAGTAAATGAACTGCTGTTACTGCATCAAGACTATTATCTAAGTTAAATAGTATATTTATTCCTTACCTGTGACCTCTTGTTTGTGAGATACCAGTGGGCTAAATTTAAAAATTAGTACTCAGCAGAATTCTGTACCTGGTGGCTTAAGAATTGTAATATCCTAGCAACATGCATTTGTTGCCCTGGGGTTTCTTGCTTCCTAGTACTGGTTTGGTTTCTGATGGAAAATAGATGGACTAGACTTGAGAAGGTGAGACAGTAAGGGTGAATCAGGACCTCCCAAGGGATGGGAAGAGACCACAGCTTAACTAGGCTCTCCACTGACTGGCCTAAGCTTTTAGCTTATTGACAGATTCTAAAGGTGTGAATGTTCAGTCCTTCACAGATCCATTCACTCATTTCTAGAAGTATTTGGAGAATGTTCTGTATCATATACTTTTCTAGGCACCAGAGATAAAGCATTGATCTCATCTATTGGGAAGTGGATGAAGGAGGACAGACAAAATAAACAAGTAAAATGTATACTGAGACAATTAAGTGGAGAAGAGATGCCAAGATTCCAGGTGTTGTGATGTTAAATAGCATGTTCAAGAACCATCTCACTAAAAAGATAACATTTGAGCAAAGACCTGAAAGAAATTAGAGGTGAGCCAAGGATATATATTATGTCAGGGGGAGTTTATTCCATTCTGGGTAAACAGCAAGTTTAGAGGCCCCAAGGCAGGAGTGTGTTTGTTGTGTTAAACATGAGGAAGCCAGCTGGAATGGCTGTGGGGGAGTAAGAGAGGAGATACAGCTGGTGTTCAGTGGGAGTAGATTGAGGGCAGACCATAGGTCTTGGGGGCCACTGGCTTTTATTGTGAATTGTGATGTGCATTTATCCATTAGAGGATTCTGAACAAGTAAGTGACATGTCTGACTTAGGTTCTCCTTCTGGCTTCTGTGTTGAGAATAGGCTGTCATAGGGCAAGAGTAGAGGAGAAACTGATGTGGAGGTGTAAAGCAGTGGTCCAGATGAGAGAAGTTGGTGGCTTGAATCCAAAATAAAGCTGTAGAAGAGTAGATATAGTTCAATACTGATCTACTGATGAACTGAATATAACAAGTAAAGATGTTGAGGATGGCTCCTCATTTTTGGCCTGAGCAAATAAAGGGTGGAACCTATTTTACTAGAATGGAGTGTTCAGAGTAGGGCAGGTTGTGAGAAGAGGGAAATACAGAGCACTTTTGAATATGTTGTTGATAAACAGCTGGATATACAAGTCTACACTGGGTAACAGATGAGAGGGTTCAGTGTCAGGCTGCCCTCTGTTAGTAGGTGTCTGAGCCTTTGGGGGCTCTTCCAGCAGCACTGACTGCCTCTTCAACTGCATTTACCACTTTTGGCTAGAAATGAGCTGTCTTTCTAAGCTGGTCACACTGTAAGAGTTGAACTAGGTGCTTAGGGGCAATCTATCTGTGTACTCTGAACGTTTTGGAAACTGTTTAATACTACATGAGGTAGTAGAATTGGTGGTAAGATTCTTTCTTTCCTTTATTCACTAAGGTAATACCCAGGGAATGTCTGCCATGTACTGGTGCTGTGCCACCCAAGCTTATAATGATGGAGACAATCTACCCCTGGAGCACAACAAATGACCCCTGCTCCCTGGTGAGCTTCACTGGCAAATGCATAGGAACCACGGGGCTAAAATCTGAGATTGGTATGATGTTAGTCAGGTAAAGCTTTTCTTGACATTGGTCTGGGAGGAAACCATGAAATGTAGCTGTGGGGGCAGGGGGAGATGATATTTCAGGTCAGCAAAGGTCCACCAGCTGAGGCTAGGAGAGAGTTCACATGGTGATGTTGGGAAGAGCTGGGAGAGCTCAGTTCCTTCCCCAGTTCCTCTTTTACTCAGCATTTACTCTCTTTCTAGAACCTTTTCTTAAGAAACTGGTAGTTTTATAATAGATGAAATCTGCTCTTATTCAATTAGATCTAATTAATAGTAATTGGAACTGAATTAGGAATCAAATATGAGCTAAACTGCTCAGTTAGCTATGTGACCAATGGCATAATCATTTGGAATCTACATAACCATTCTTTGTTAGGTGCCAATTAAGCTGAAAGGCATGCTCTCCAGGAACTTAAATTATAATCAGTGTGACAGAAAGTAAGAGTGTGCTATCTCCCACTGAAAAGAGTCAAGTGTTGAAGAAAACACATACTGTGGCAATGGAATCCTTTAACTGCATCTGGAAGCTGTCCTCCCTTAGCTGTTTATCCCTGTGTCACTTAGATGTCAGTGTTAATTCAGTAATGACTCATCAGCTGGAGGGATCCATCGCAAGACCCCAGGTAGATGCCTGAATCACTGCATAGTATCAAATCATATATATATATTATATATATATATAGTATATATATGTATACATATATATTCCTATACATATATCCACAAATGTAATGCTTTTTCTTCTTTAAAAAAATTTTTTTGGTCATACTTAGGTCTGAACTCAAGGCCTTGCACTTGTTAGGCAGGTACTCTGTCACTTGAGCCACGCCTCCAGTCCTCCTCTTAATTCAGTACTTACTAAACCTTGGCCATAACTTCTATAGTTTTAGGCAAACAAACATGAATTTTCTTCTCAGCTTTATAGATGGAAACTTTAACAACCTCAGCATATAATTCTCTGTCTTATCAAGAATTTCATTTTCTGTGTCAACATGTGAAGAGCTTCCTTGTTTATATCTACATCTTGTAGAAGTTCTGTATTGAAAGTCTTTATGCTGTTTTCATTCTTTTGCTGTTATTACACAGGTGCATCATCAATAATCTTGGATATATACCATTTTTCACATGTGTCTACCTGTAGACTAGATGTGAAGTTGTTGGATCAGATGGTATGTACTGCATTAATTTTGCTTGATAGTGCCCAACTTCTCTCCAGAGTGTCCCAGTGTGGTCTCCCAACAGTTCATGACTATGTTTCTCACAGCCCCCTAGACATTGCTTGGAGTTAAGAATGTAACAGGGCTGGAAATGTGGCTTAGTGACAGAGTGTTTGCCTAGCATGCATGAAGCCCTGAGTTTGATTCTTCAGTAACACATAAACAGAAAAAGCTGGAAATGGTGCTCTGACTCAAGTGGTAGAGTACTAGCCTTGAGTAAAAGAAACTCAGGGACAGTGCGTAGGCCCTGAGTTCAAGCCCCAGGACTGGCCAAAAAAAAAAAAAAAAAGTAACAGTTTCTCTGGAGATCAATATAAGAAAATGAATCATGTGGTCCTGCTGCCACTTTCTTCCATAAGACAAAACATTTCAAGAATATTTTGAACTATCATTAAAAAACCAAATGTCCACCTCAGGTGGTTGTAGGAAAGAAAGGAAGAAAATCCCTAGAGGGAGAAGTTCCCTGAATCAGTATTTACAGCAGCATGAATTGAATAGGAAGCGTATTTTTCATTGCAGGAACTAGAAGAAAATGAAGGAGGCAATGAGGAAGGCTGTGGCAAAAGTAAAAGAAAGCCTAAGAGGGGAGGGACTGGCAATCAAGCCCTAGGTTTATCACAGAACTGCCTTGCAGTTCAATGCTAGCATCTTTGCTTTAACCATTTTTTAAAAATTGTACTTTTTTTTTTGTTTTTGTTTTTGTTTTTGGTCAGTCGTGGGGCTTGAACTCTGGGCCTGGGTGCTGTCCCTCAGCTCTTCAGCTCAAGGTGAATACTCTACCACTTGAGCCACAGCATCACTTCTGGTTTTTTTGGTGGTTGATTGGAGATAAGACTCTGAAGGACTTTCCTGCCCGGCTGGCTTTGAACCATGATCCTCAGATCTCTGCCTCCTGAGTAGGAAGGATTGCAGGCGTGAGCCCCTGGCGCCACTGCTTTTAGCACAACATTCATTTCTGTTTGGCCTCTTCTGGCCTTGTCCACTTGGAATTGATGTTTATTCAGGTATTACCTGGATGAATGTTAACCGTATGTATTTTTTTCACTTATAATTAATTTGTTAACCCCCCGTGACTCTAGATGTTCTTCATGGTTCTTGTCTGAAACATTTATTCATTTTGTAGCTAACTCTTGTTTTTTGTTTTTGTACATTGTTTTGTGGGATAAATTATGAGGACAGGGTTGTTGAATCTTCAGTTTTTCCCATTGGGGATTAAGCATTGACTATTCTCTTAGGAACCCAGAGCAATCTCCAGTGCGGTCATCAGCAAGGCACATTGGTGTCTGTCTCTCCCTCTTGCCAGCCTCAGGTGTTAGTTGTTGGGTTTTTTTTTTGGTTTTTTTTTTTTAATTAATTGTTTCTTAAGTGGTTTTAAATTTACAGAAAAAAAAACTGAACAGGGCTGGGAAGGTGGCTCAGTGGTAGAGTGCTTGCCTAGCATTCATGAGGCCCTAGGTTCAATTCCTTAGCACCACTTAAGCAGAAAAGGCCAGGAGTGGCACTGTGGCTCAAGTGGTAGAGCACTACCCTTGAGCTGAAGAGCTGAAGGATAGTGCTCAGGCCTAGAGTTCAGGTACCAGGACCAGCAAAAAAAAAAAAAAAAGAGCAGAAGTTCCATACCCCTTTATTATTAACACCTGGTATTGGTAAACCCAAATATGGATAACTAATATGATTACATTAGAGAACCCTAATGTGTACCCTAATATGGATGCATTATTAGTAACTGTCTATAGTTTACATTAGAGCTTCTTCTGTGTTGTATATTCTATGTGTTCACCCTATAAAGTGTCCCCTGTTCCACTAATTGATCTTTTTATTGGCTGTATAGTTTTGCTTTTTCCAGAATGTTGTACGGTTGGAGTCATGTTGTATGTAATCTTTTCCAACTCAACTCTTTCATTTAGCAATATGAGTTTAAGTTTCCTCCATATTATTTTTCATGGCTTAATAGCTCATTTTCTTATTGCTGAGTAAGTATTCCACATAAAAATGTACCATAGTTTGTTTATTGAAGGATATCTTGGTTGCTACTAGTTTTTGGCAGACATGGATTAAACTGCTCAAGCATTTATATTCAGGTTTTTCTGTGGACATAAGTTTTCAGCTCATTGGGGTAAATAGCAAGGAGTATGATCGCTGGATCATATGGTAGAAGTATGTTTCACGTTGTAAGTAACTGCCAAACTGTCTTCCAAAGTGGCTGTTCCACTTTTTTATTCCCCACCAGCAGTGAGTGAGAGTTCCTGTCATTCCACATCCTTTGCCAGCCTTTGACGTCAGTATTCCAGATTTTTATCATCCTAACAGCTACATAGTGCAGTTTTCTAATGACCCAATTTTGATTATCTTTTCATGTGTTTGTTTTTCATATGGATATCTTATTTGGTGATATGTCTTCTAATTTTTTGCCCATTTTAAATTGGGTCCTGACAGCGTGTGCCTGTCTCCCTTCCTTGCCAGCTTTGACTGATGGAGTTTATACTTTAATTTTTGTGTGTGTGTGTGCTGGTACTAGGGCTTGAACTCAGGCCTGTGCACTGACCTTTAGTTTTTTCCCCTCCAGGATAGTGTTTCACCACTTGGGCCACAGCTCCATTCTGGATTTTGCTATTTAACTGGAGATAAGTCTTCAAGCCAGGCGCTGGTGGCTTCCCCTTTAATCCTAGCTACTCAGGAGGCTGAGATCTGAGGATCATGGTTCAAAGCCAGCCCCGGCAGGAAAGTCTGTGAGACTCTTATCTCAATAAATCACTCAGAAAACCAGAAGTGGTGCTGTGGCTCAAGTGGTAGAGCACTTGCTTTGAGCTGAAGAGCTCAGTGACAGTGCCCAGGCGCAGTGCCCACCACTGATTTAAAAAAAAAACAAAAAAAGAGTCTTCAAAGCTGGATCCTCCATCTTAGCCTCCTGACTAGTTAGGGTTACAGGCATGAGCCACCAGTACCTGACTTATACTTTGATTTTTGATAATTTGAGAAGTATATCATTGTGATTATTTTCTTGTTAATTACTGAGAATGAGCCTTTTTATTAATTTATTTTATTGTTATTATAGAGGTGACATACAGAGGGATTACAATTACATGAGTCAGTGTCTTCTGTTCTCTCATTCTCTCCCAGACCCTCCTTCCTATCTCCACCCATGAGTTGTGTAGGTCATATAGTTCATTTTCATCAGTGTCCAGTGAGCTCTACTGCTGTACTTTTTCACCCTTTTTCCCTCAAGTTCTGTACCTTCCCCCGGCCCTTCTGAAGATGTACACTTGAATACGCCATACATAAGGTAAACCAGACAAAATAATCAAAAACAGAATAATCAAAAAATGAGAATAGTTTGGCTTCTTCTTTCTTTGTGTGAATTCCTTGTCCTCCACTTGCCTTATTGTTCTGGCTAGGAATTCCAGAATGATATTGATGAGGAGTAGAGAGAGTGACCATCCTTGCCTTGTTCCTGATTTTAGGAGGAATGATTTTAATTTTCCCTATTCAGTATGATGTTGGCTGCTGGTCATATATAGCCTTTGTTATTTTAAGGAATGAGAATGAACCTTTTTTTTTTTATAGCTTATTAACTGGTTTTCATTTGTGTGGATTCATATTGTAGTCTTACTTGGCCTGTGGGAATTTGGTATTGTTCTTGGAAGCATGTACATGTCTATGTTTTTAACATATTTTATGGTGTGTATTTTTGTTGTTGTTGTTGGTCATGGGGCTTGAACTATGGACCTGGGCGCTGTCCCTCAGCTCTTCAGCTCAAGTCTAGCACTCTACCACTTGAGCACACATTACTTCCAGTTTTCTGGTGATTTATTGGAGATGAGTGTCTCCTGCCTGGGCTGGCTTTGAACTGCCATCCTCAGATCTCAGCCTTCTGAGTAGTTAGGATTACAGGTGTGAGCCACTGGTGCCCGGCTTTTTTAATATATTCATGGATTTTTAAAATATTTTCTCTATTATTAATTAATTAGTTTTTATTTATTTATTTATTTTGGTGCTGGTCCTGGGCTTGAACTTAGGGGCCTAGGCACTGTCCCCGAGCTTTAATGTTCAAGGCTAGTGTTCTACCACTTTGAGCCAGAACTCTACTTCTGACAGGTTTTTTTTTTGGTTTTTTTTTTTTAATTTTGTTTTGTGTGTGTTTGATTAATTGGAGATAAGAGTCTCATGGTCTTCCCTGCCAAGAATGGCTTCAAACTGTGATTCTCAGATCTCAGCCTCCTAGTAGCTTGGATTACAACCATGAGCCACCAGTGCCTGGCTATTAATTTGTTTTTTTAACCAGCTCTTCCTTTCATTTGATTTTTATTTTCCTTCAAAAGTCCAAAATCACTCCACATCCTGGTTAGGATCTTGGTATTATTCCATTTTGATGATAAAAATTTGACCTTTTTATCCCAAGGTGATGTTTTAAATAATAAGCCCGTGCTGATGGAAGATTTCATTTTCAAGCAGCCCTGCTTGACTAGTGGTGACCACAGAATGAAATCCTAATTTGCTTGTTGCTGTAAATATCCTTAGGATATTCCTTCCAAAATGTCTTGGTTCAGGGATTCCTCTCTCTCTCTCTCTCTCTCTCCCTCTCTCTCTCTCTCTCTCTCTCTCTCTCTCTCTCTCTCTCTCTCTCTCTCTCTCTCTCTCATACACACACACACACACATTAAGTAAATGTAGGTTGGAAAAGCAGCCATGATTGCTGTGTTGAATGTTTACAAACTGAGATGTTAAAGTCCACTTAAATGTGCCACTGCAGTTTTTTTTAAGTTACATGTTTTAGTTTAAATGAAAATCTGAAGTAATTAGAGCTCTGTATTTTTATTATCCTTTTGGAATTGGAAATAATCTACTTTGCCTAAATTACTCCCTTTTCTGTGAGTAATTCACATCTATAAAGTTGCAGTAGCCAAATAGGAACCATACTAAAAGCAATCTGAGCTTTTAAGATCAGTGTGTCTTTTGCAAAGAAATATTTAGCTGATGTTTTAAATTTGTATCATGTTAATGCAAGTTTCTGTTATTAATTTCCTGTTTTTTCTTCAGTGTTTAGAAGCCTACAGAACTAAGCTCATTTTACTTGGGTTTTTGTTTGCATTGAAGTCTTTTTTTGTAATAACAAATACTCAATCATTTTACTGCAGTTCTCTGAAACCTGGTTCTAATTTGTTTGCCACTTGTCCCCATCAGCCTTTATCCCTCCCAACCTAATCTTTGTCATTTGAGAGGTTTTCTACATTTGCAACTGAAGTCTTTCTTTCTTCCCTCCTTCCTTCCTTCCTTCCTTCCTTCCTTCCTTCCTTCCTTCCTTCCTTTCTTTCTTTCTTTCTTTCTTTCTTTCTTTTCTTTTCTTTCTTTCTTTCTTTCTTTCTTTCTTTCTTTCTTTCTTTCTTTCTTTCTTTCTTTCTTTCTTTCTTTCTTTCTTTCTTTCTTTCTTTCTTGTCGTGGGGCTTGAACTCAGGGCCTTGGCTGTTCCTGAGCTCTTTTATTCAAGGCTAGTTTTCTACCACTTTGAACTTCAGCTCTTCTCTGGCTTCCTGGTGGTTTATTGGAGATAAGAGTCTCACAGACTTTCCTATCTGGGCTGGCTTTGAACTGTGATCCTCTAGATATTAGCCTTCTGAGTAGCTAGGCTTATAGGGAGCCACTGGCACCTGGCATAAAGTCTTTTTTTTTCTAGTTGAAGTTGCATATTCTCCTCTGTTCAAGCAAATGTTTTATTTTTTAAAGACAGTTGCCCTCTCGGCTGGCTGAGACAGAGTACAAGAAGCCTTGTTCAAGTGTCCAGGGAGTTCTGGTTAGCATAGGTGATGGAATAGTGAACAGGTGCCTGTAGGCAGCACAGTGCAGCGTGAACATGACCAGATTATATGTGAACTGTGGCAAAGTGGAAAAACATAAGTACTAGGGCTGCTCTTCAGTTTCCTTGCTTCTACTTCTCCTTTTTCTGTTTTGAACAGATAGTTTAAACACATCTTGTTTCATAACATCTAATTTTTTAAAATATTACTTCTAATAATTATAATTTATGTTTCACAGTAGGAAACATTGATACATTATGAAGCCATAAACTTATTTTCTGCCTTAGAGTAACAGTAGGTAATTTCATTTTTAAAATGCATCAAATAAAACTGGGGTTGCTGTTTTTCCTGGGTAAGTGAGAAGCGCTCCCCTTTTGTTCAGCCTTTTGTCAATTGGTTTCACACCACTTTCCCCTTCACCCAGCCCTTATCTACCCTGTGTTCAGCTCAGGTCATGGAAAAGCTGGTAAGCCTGGTACCTCGTAGGAGAAAACAGTAGCAGCTTCCCTCCTCGTCTGTCCTTTTTAGAGAGCCAAGGGAGTCTAAAATATCCAATGCAGGTAGGAACTGCTCAAGACAGCTGTCTAGGCCTCAACAAACAAGCCTCTGCCCGGCCACTGTTGTTATATTCAGAATGAGCCATTTAAAGAAGGGCCTGAGAGTTGATGTCTTACAGAGATTAAAAGTAAACAGCAACCAGTCAAGAGGAAAATTGACATCTAACTCATCTTCTCTAATATATTCCACTCTGTACTTAGACTCTGTACTAAGACTCTGCTAAGATTTGATGATATATGCCAGAAATCTCAGCTATTCAGGAGGCGGAAGCAGGAGAATCACAAGTTTGAGACCAGCCTAGACTACATAGCCAGACTCCATCTGTTGGGGGGGGAGGGGTGCGAGAGGGAGGAAGTGAGAGAGAGAATAACAGTAGGACCCAGCCCTGGCAGTCATGGAACATCCCCTTAACACCCTCCTGTCACACACTGTTGGAAGTTAAGGAGATTCAAGGGCAATAGTGGGCTGATTAAGATTTGACTTATGGGTCCTAATGAAGAAAAGTGAGTTGGGACTATTTAGCTTAGATTGAGATCTAGAGGGTTAGGGACTTATTTTCTTTGAGCCTAAAAGAAAGGTGATTTGGGGGCTGGGAAGGTGGCTCAATGGTAGAGTGCTTGCCTTGTATGTATGATGATGCCCTGGGTTCAATTCTTCAGCACCACATTAGCAGACAAAGCTGGAAGTGGTGCTGTGGCTCAAGTGGTAGAGTGCTAGCCTTGAGCTGAAGAGCTGAGGGACAGCGCCCAGGTCCAGAGTTCAGGACCCACAACCAACCAAAAAGAAAAAAGGTGGTTTGGGGGAATATGGCTGCCATTTTTTTTCCCTCTTGTATTATAGGCAGACCAAGAAGAACCAGGAATTAAATGTGAGTAGGATGGAAATTAGTCCACATATATTTAGTGTTTTGACTGCTGACTGTGTAGGTGCTCTAGATATAGAGAAGTCCAGACTTAGAGATATAGAGATATAGAAAGGCCAGCCAGCCTGGTATTGAATCCTGGTTTCTGTGCTTGGTAGCTTTGGGACCTTGGCATACTGCTTTTCCTCTAAGCCTTAGTAATCTCATCTGTAAAATGGGGATTATATACCCACTCCTCCTGGGCTTCTTTTTTTTGTATGTCCTGGCTTGAACTCTGTCCCTCGCCATGCCCCTGAACTTTTGTTCTCAAGGCTGGTAGTCTACCACTTGAGCCACAGCTCCACTTTCAGCTTTTTGGTAGAGATAAGAATCTCATAGGCTTTACTGCCCAAGTTGGCTTGGAACTGTGATTTTCAGATCTCAGCTTCCTGAGTAACTAGAATTACCGGCATCTGGCTTTATATGAGATTTTTAAAAAAGAGTTAATACAGGTAAAGTGGCTTGAACAGTGGCTTATATTGTGATAGAGTTAGCTCACGCAGTGGAGAGGATCATAGGGTCACTTGGGCCACCACTTCGTTTACAGATAAGGAAACAGGCATAAGAGACAAAACAAATAAGAAAATCAAGATGAAACCTCTAGTCTAGAGCTGTTGCCACGGCTTCTTGCTATGTTTTACAAGTACATGTTGCGTCAACATTTCCTTTATGAGGAAAGAGCAAAGCTCATAGCTTCCTTTCCCTCCTTCTTAGAGCCAGTATTTCCTAAGTACATCAATGTGCCAGCACCATGCTAAATACCAATACATATGACCTAATTTAATCTTTATAGCCACCTGGAAAGTAGGTGCCACTGTTGTCCCCCAAGATGTGGTACCCGAGGCTCAGAAAGTTTCACTTGCTTGCCCAAGGCAACAGCTTGCAAGATACAGCCTGGAGGACAAAGCACAGCCTGACTCCAGAGCCTGTGCTCTTAACCACACTACTGATTTTCCTTGCAAAGTTTCCATGGGATGTAGACTTGCTAAATAAAGCCCATCTTTATTACCTACCACGTGGCTGCAAGAGCCACTTGGCCCAGCTTAAGGCTTGGAGTCATTTCCTACCTTTACAACTGAGTCTCTCATATGGTCCTTATTTTCAACACAGTGTGGTTACACTAAAACCAACTACAAAAAAGACTCTCCCTGATCAAGACAATGAAAGCTGAGTGTCAGAGAGCAGACCAAGAGAAGTAAGGACCAGAGCTTTTGTGCAACAGGGACCACTGGGGATTATCAGAGATCTGAGAGAAGTCAGGTCAAATGTCAGACTTCCCACCTTTACTGGTAGCTGCTTACCTTTCATTTCTGTGAGATTCTATTGTAGCTTCAGACTCTCCTCTTCAGAAAAAGATGTAAGCTCACATCCCCCCCAGAAAAGCATTTAGGGGGGTTGACTTCAGGGTTCATGATCTCACAGTTCAAGAGCCACTGAACTGCTGAGCACCAATGGCCCATGCCTATAATCCTAGCTAATCAGGAGGCTGACAGCTGAGAATTGTGTTTAGAGCCAGCCTGGGGAGACAGATCCATGAGACTCTCATCTCCAAACAACCAGTAAAAAGCTAGAAGTGGAGATGTGGCTTAGCTGGTCTTGAATTCATTCCCTGGCAGAGAATTTCATAGCATACTTCGGATAAAATGTCTTGTGTTCAAATCCTTGTCTCATACTAGTTATGCAGCAAGTTACTTGATGTCTTGTGGCTTAACTATAAAATAGGGAACTGGGTGCTGGTGGCTCATGCCTGTAATCCTAACTACTGAAGAGGCTGAGCTCTGAGGATCATGGTTCAAAGCCAGCTGGGCAGGAAAGTCCGTGAGACTCTTATCTTCAGTTAACTGCCAGGAAACCAGAAGTGGGTGCTTGTGGCTCAAAGTGATGGAACACTAGCCCTGAGTGAAAAAGCTCAGGTCAGTGACCAGGCCCTGAGTTCAAGCCCCACAACTGACAAATAAATAAAATATGGAAAGTAAAGGTATAGGATTGCTGCTAACATGTAATTTGCCTAATACATGCTCAGTTCTTCAGAGCATTAACTACCAGAAGTAGTAATATTGCTCCTTGGAGCTTTGTTCATTCAGTAAATGTTTATGGACAGAGTGAATGAATAATCTCAATTGAGATGCCAAGCCTTAGATAGAACATCCAACAGATGGGCTGTAGTAATGCCAGCATATTGATCTATTCAACCCTGAAGGTGCCAAAGCCCCAGCTGGTTTCTTGTGGTTCAAGCAGCAGCATCTGCTATGTAGCATACAAATATGCATTCCATACAAATGAGATGTCAGCCGGGAGGTCATAGGGATCAAGTAGGCAGTCCAGAGTCCATGTCCAGAATTCTGTGGATGGAGGCAAAAAAAGGAATCTGGTGGAACTGGCTTGAACTCAGGGTATGGGCTCTGTCCATTAATTAATTAATTAATTGCTCAAAGCAGGCTCTCTACCTTTTGAGCTACTTTTGGCCTTTTTTTTTTCTTTTGCCAGTCCTGGGTCTTTAACTAAGGGCCTGGGCACTGTCCCTGAGCTTCTTTGCTCAAGGCTAGCACTCTACTGCTTGTGCTAAAACGCCACTTCCAGCTTTTTCTGTTTATGTGGTACTGAGGAGGCAAACCTAGGGTTTCATGAATGCTAGGCAAGCACTCTACCACTAAGCCACATTCCCAGACTTACTTTTGGCTTTTTGGTGGTTAATTGGAGATAAGAGTCTCAGGAACTTTACTGCCCAGGCTGGTTTCAAACCTCAGTCTCAGCCTCCTGAGTAACTAGAATTACATTCATGAGTCACCAATACCCAGCAAAAGAAAATTTAACAAGTTGACTGAGAACAGAAGATATGAGCTTTCTTGTAGGCTTCATGAGTGTGGAGGTCTAAAGCTGGAGGAGGCTTCATGCTACTGGAGGTACCCGAGAACCCAATGAATCACTCTGGGAGGATCTGTGGACAGCCCTCAGGACTATATGCTGGAGAAACCAGGAACAGACTGGAGTCTGAAGTCCTGCCGAGGCAATAGAGATGAAGCAGATAGTATAAGTCTTTCAGGAGTAAGTTTTTCAGGGTGTGAGTGCTAGGAAAAGGTAGTATCCAGGCTTCAGGAACCATAACAGGACCCAGCCTTACCTGCCAGGTGAACTCTGCAGCATGAGAGGAAGTTATCAGAGACTTTATGAGGGAAGTACATTTAGGTTTATACTGTTTTCTAAAAGTCACTTTCAAAGCCAGGTAGAAACAGACAAGAATTTATCCAAGAACATAGGAGACTCTGATAGTTGAAGGATGAGAAGTGACAGTTGCCTGAAATTGATAGCTGAGTTGTAAGGGAAAAGGACTGAAAGATAACACCACTGCTTCTGGGTGGATGGAGGTGTCTGTCATTCTTGGGACAGAGATATTGGGAAAGTAGAACACTTCTGGGGAGCAGGGAGACATTGTATATTCCATTTGTGTTACACATGGGGTATTCCCTGAGAATAACAAGCAATGGCAGTGGTAGATGGGGCTGGGAACAGGAGATATGGGGTCAGCAGAGAGGACCAGCAGCATGTTTGGCTGTCTGTCTCTAATCAGGCTCCCTTGTGAGGGGAGCAAATTTAAAAGTGAGATTTGATCAATGAATTCTTCCTTTACAATTAATTTGATTGGCATACTTCTGTGCTCATCTTTTAAAATTTCTAACTATATATAATATAATATATATATATATATATCCTCAACACTTCATAAAAACTAACATAGTTCTCTATTTTGAAGAATATGCCTTTGTGTTCTTAGCTGGCCTCATTAACTGCATGCACAAGGAGGAAGCTGTGTAACTTTTTATGTGACACTCCATTTTCCTCAGATTTGTGACCCAGAAGGAAATCTCTGACATCAGCTGTGGCTCTCAGTGCTGGCCAGAAGCCAACTTCATGTCTGAGTGCATGAACAACAGTTTGCCATGGAGAGCTTGGGGCTGCAGACGGTGACCCTCAGTGATGGGACGACTGCCTATGTCCAACAAGCTGTCAAAGGTGAGGATTTCCAGGGGATCCTGGAAAATCAAAATCCTACCCCTCAGCCTCTGGCGTGTCTCCCTTGTGCATGAGAACCCTGCATGGTACTTGATGAAAAGGGAACTCTAAAATAAAATGCCAGGATGGGAAGTTGGCTCAGTGGTAGAGTGCTTGCCTCACATGCATGAGGCCCTGGGTTCAATTCCTCAGTACCACAGAAGCAGAAAAAAGCCAGAGGGGCATGAGCCTTGGGTGCTGAGGGACAGCGCCCAGGCCCAGAGTTCAGCCCCCATGACAGACAAAAATAAATAAATAAATAAAAATAAAATAAAATGCCATCCAGGAAAACTAGAAAAGCAGACTACCCTAGCCAAGACCTCTCAACAGCTCAATTCCTTCCATGCAGTGAATAATTCATAAATATATCTGGAGTGGATGAACACAGTATTAGTTGTGGCTTCCTGCTTTTCAGATAGTCTCTGACTAGTTTCTCAGTGCTTCATCTTAATTCAAGCATGTTTATGTACTCAGACAATGTTTTGAGTATCTACCTACATAAGATATTCCTCTAGGTTCAGAATGGGCACCCGCGCAGAGAGCTCATGCTTTTAAGTTTCAGGCACCCATGGATGCCAGAAATAAACATATGGGGTGCACAATTAAATTTGAATTGCAGACAAAGTGCAATTTATATTGCAGATAAAGAAACAACAACAGGTAAACAGTAGGTATGTCCCAAAAATGGCATGGGATACACAGGTATAAAATACAATTCAATCCTGAAAAAAAATAATAAATAATAAACTTAAATCCCCTATCCCTTATCCAAAATGCTTGCAACTGATTATATTTCAGATTTGGAAGGCTTTGTATTTGGAATATTTGTATAGTCTTAACCCGCTGAACATCCCTAATCTGAAATCCACTTAGATTTCAGAGCATTTCAGACTTGAGGCTTTGAGCTTTAAGATGCTTAACCTGTACTAAAAGCAATTTGTCATTTATATGAAATTCAGATTTACCGGGAATCTTGCATTTGATCTAGCAACTCTACCTCCACCTCAAGGACCTTCAAATCAAGATAGGGGTAGGAGAGTTAGAAGAGGGTGTTGTTGAGAGCTAGGCCTGCAAACAAGGACACTCCTTTTTTAATATTTCGTTCCTGCCTGCCTTCTCTCTTCCGTCTCTCCCTCCCTTCCCCCCTTTCTCCCTTCTTCACTTCTTCCCTTCCTCCCTTCTTCATTCTCTCCCTCCCTCCTTCCCTCCTTCCTTATGTTGGTCCTGAGGTTTGAACTCAGGGCCTAAGCACTGTCTCTTAGCTTTTTGTTCAAGGATGGTGCTCTACCATTTAAGACACAATGTCACTTCTGTGATATTGGTGGTTAATTAGAGATAAGAGGCTCATAGACTCTCCTGACCAGGCTGGCTTCAAACCTTGATACTCAGATCTCAGCCTCCTGAGTAAACAGACATGAGTCACCACTGCCCGTCCCTCCCTCCCTCCCTCCTCCTTCCTTCCTTCCTTCCTTCCTTCCTTCCTTCCTTCCTTCCTTCCTTCCTTCTTTCCTTCCTTCCTTCCTTCCTGTTTTGGAGCTAACATACGTCTGTAACACAAGGAGGTTTCATTGTGATATGTACATACATGCACACAGTGTCCTTTGAACAAATTTAGATCTCCACTATGTGTCCATTGCTCTTCTCCTCCTCCCCCCACCCTTTTTCAAATAGCATTTGGTGGGTTTCATTATGCTATATTCATATCAAGACTCATCCTTTCTTACCTGCATTCTCAGGCATGGCTAATGGTATTCCTGTCTTCCCTGTACAACACTGGGCAAAAGCTGCCTCATTCTTACTCTTTTTTAAATTTTATTTTATTGTAAAGATGCTGTACAGAGGGATTACAGTTACTTGAGTAATGAGTACATTTCTTGTCAAGCCTTGTTACCCCCTCTTCATTCTTACTCTTAATTTGACCTTTTCAGGATTCTATGAGCATCATTATCTTTCTGACCACATCGTCATTGCAGCATTGCCCTCCTTCAATCAAATACATTTCCAAAGTAAATTTCTATTCTAAGTTTACAAATGAGGTGTTTATTGATTTCATTTTAAATTGTCTGTTTCCCAATAATAATTAATCTTTTAATTTCATTAGTGAGCTCTTTCCATATTTATGGAGGACTTCTGGGAAAGTTCTTGTCATGAGCTGATTGTATTGTTTTATTCTTTTTTTTTTCCTTGTCAGTCATAGGGCTTGAACTCTGGGCCCAGGCACTATCCCTCAGCTCTTCAGCTTAAGGCTAATGCTCTACCACTTGAGCCACAGCACCACTTCCAGTTTTCTAAGTGGTTTATTGGAGATAAGAGAGTCTCACAGAGCTGGGCGTGGTGGCTCATGCCTGTAATCCTAGCCACTCAGGAGGCTGAGATCTGAGGGTCCAGGTTCAAAGCCAGCCCAGGCAGGAAAGTCCGTGAAACTCTTATCTCCAATAAACCACTCAGAAAAACTCTTAAGTGGCCCTGTAGCTCAAGCGTAGAGTGCTAGCCTTGAGCTGAAGAGCTGAGGGACAGCGCTCAGGCCAGAGTTCAAACCCTACAACTGACCAATAAAAAAAGAGTCTCATGGACTTTCGTGCCGGGGCTGGCTTTGAACCACGATCCTCAGATCTCAGCCTCCTGAGTAGTTAGGATTACAGGCGTGAGCTACCAGCGCCTGGCTTTGTTTTATTCTTTTGAGAATAGCTTTTCTCTAAAACACTTCAGAAACTGAAGCCCTCAGATTTTCCAGCACAGGTCTTGCATATTGCCACAGTGAGAGAGAAGGGACTATTTTGGTTTCATTAGTTGGTGTTATATCTGAATTTCTGCCCTTTTGGTTCTTTTTTGATTTAGGGCATTGTTTTTCATTGGATTGAGTCTAAGCGCAACTTGATGTTAAGTTGAAGTTTGCTGGGCATGGGTAGAATAATAAGGAAGTTGCCCCTCAGTAATGAACAGGAAAGGGTTCTGTTGGAGTAGAAGTTTCCTGCATTGCAGGATTTCTTTACTCTCAGTTCCATTAGGCTTGGATCTAGGAGGAAGGAAGCCAAAGAGCAGCAAATGTTATCTGTGCTTAGACCATAGGCTAGTGGCCTCTACTAAAAACAAGCAGGTCGAGGCTGGGAAGGTGGCTCAGTGGTAGAGCTCTTGCCTTGCATGCATGAGGCCCTGGGTTCGATTCCTCAGCACCACATAAGCAAAAAGAAAAAAGCCAGAAGTGGTGCTGTGGCTCAAGTGGTAGAGTATTAGTCTTGAACTGAAGAGCTGAGGGACAGCGCCCAGGCCCGGAGTTCAGGCCCCATGACCTGACCCAAAAAACAAACAAACAAACAAGCAGGTGTCTCTTAGTGCTCTTTAGGGCCTGGCCCATTTCTGTCTGCTTCTATCTCCACAGGAGAGAAGCTGCTTGAAGGACAAGTGATCCAGCTCGAGGATGGAACTACTGCATACATTCACCAGGTGACCATACAGAAAGGTGAGGGTACTCCAGCACACTCCTGTCATGGGAGGTGCACCTAGCAGCCCCCACGGAGGACCCTTCCATGGCACTGAGTTCCAGAGAAAGGCTGGCATTGCTCTTGTTACAGAATCTCTCTCCTTTGAGGATGGACAGCCTGTGCAGCTGGAAGATGGCAGCGTGGCCTATATACACCGCACACCCAAAGGTAGGGTCAGAGTCATCAGAGATGACAGAGAAGAAGAGAACACAGCACTGGCAGTGCACTGGTATACTCCATCATGGGTGCCACCATCCCCAAGGCACATGCTTCCTTACCTGTACAGAAGCCTTGCCTACCTTCCCTGGAACAGACCCTGGGAGCAGTTTCCTATACCTCTAAGGAGGTGGGGGTCCATATTGGCCTCTATGGTGGCTTTGGCTGCAGCATAGCTACAAAGTCTTAGGGCTTTAAATATAACCTGAGATGTCACCTAAGACCAGGAGAAATAATTTTTGTTGTTGTTGTTGTTGGTCGTTGGGCTTGAACTCTGGGCTTGGGCACTGTCCCTGCACTCTTCAGCTCAAGACGAGCGCTCTATCACTTGAGCCACAGTGTCACTTCTGGTTTTCTAGTAAGAGACTCATGGACTTTCCTGCCTGGGCTGGCTTTGAACCGTGATCCTCAGATCTCACCCTCCTGAGTAGCTAGGATTACAGGCATGAGCCACCGATGCCCAGCTCAGAAGAAAGAAATTCAAGAATGAATCTCCTGCTGGGCACCGGTGGCTCACTCACACCTGTTATCCTAGCTACCCAAGAGTCTGTTTTGAAGCTAGTCTGAGCAGAAAAGTCCATCAACCTCCATCTGCAAAATAACTAGCCCAAAAGCAGTCCTAGCAGTACAGCACAGTCAGCAAGTGGTAGCTGAGCAAGCAAAGCAAGTAGGCTAAGTGAACATGAAATACTGAGTTCAAACCCCTGTACTGGGCTGGGAAGAGTGCTTGCCTTGCATGCCTGAGGCCCTGGGTTCAATTCGTCAGCACCACATAAGCAAAAAGAAAAAAGCCGGAAGTGGCACTGTGGCTCAAGTGGTAGAGCGCTAGCTTTGAGCTGAAGAGCTGAGGGACAGCTCCCAGGCCCAAAGTTCAGGCCCACGACCGGACCAAAAAAAGAAAAAAGAAAAAAGAAAAAAGAAACAAACCCCTGTACTGAAAAAAAAGCTTTTAATATACTATTGAATAACAATTTAGTCCTACAGATAGCTTCTTGGTTCTTTTTTTTTTTTTTTTTTTTCCTTGTTGGTTGTGGGGCTTGAATTCTGGGCCTGGGTGCTGTCCCTGAGCTCAAGGCTACTGCTCCACCACTTTCAGCCACAGAGCCACTTCTGTTTTTCTGGTAGTTAATTGGAGATAAGAGTTTCACAGACTTTCCTGCCCAGGCTGGCTCTGAACTGCAATCCTCAGATCTCAGCCTCATGAGTAGCTAGGATTACAGGTGTGAGCCACCGGCACCTGGGGCTTACAGGTAGATTCTTGGATAACTGCTACACATCAAGGATTTTGGTTCAGAGCATACTACAGAGAACAAACACAGGCCCACAGTGTAGTTGGGGAAGAAGAGTGAAGTAAGCCATCCCTGACATAACCTAGTTCTGAGGTTTTAAACTGGTTTCAAACTCTCAGGGAGAGTTTCTCTGAGGAGGTGCTGCTAGATCTGAGAGCTGAAGGGTAGATGGACTTAGGAGGTGACATAGCTAGGGATAGAGGGACCAGCCAGACAGGACCAGCCTATGCTGACATGGAGCTGATGGGGAAAGAAAGAATGGCACATTCAAGGAACTGCTGGAACTAGAAGACTTGGAGAGAAGATTGAGGGGGTAGAAGGAGGCTGAAATAAAAAATACAGGGTCAGAGTGCTCTGGCCTTGTCAGGATAGGGTTTGGGTCTTTATAGCCTAAGGGAAGCATTTAGACTATTCAGGAAGCTGGGTAACCTATGCATCTTGTGAAAGTCCCTATGGGTGTTACTTGGAAGAGCTAAGAAGGGGTGAGGGGCAAATGATCAGGAAGCCATTGAGATTGTCTTAAGCCAAGATGATGATGGCCTCCTATCAATTTCTCAAAGAAATTGCATCTCCCAATCAGTGGCCAAGGTCATCATAGGAGAGGCCTTCCCAGAAGGAGAGCCAGCAAAAGGGGTGAGAGCCAGGCAAAATTCAAAATCATTTCCAAGTTAAAGCCAGAGTCCTAGATGGATTGCTTCTTCTTGTGTGGCATGGGCTAACCATTGTGTTCCCTGCAGAGGGCTATGACCCCAGCGCCCTGGAAGCTGTCCAGCTGGAAGATGGCTCCACTGCCTATATTCACCACCCTGTCACTGTGCCATCAGACAGCACCATCCTGGCCGTGCAGACAGAGGTGGGCTTGGAGGACCTGGCCACAGAGGATGATGAGGGCTTCCGCACAGACACGGTAGTAGCCCTGGAGCAGTATGCAAGCAAAGTGAGCATGCAGAGCCTACCGCTGCCCATCAGTCAGGACGGTAGGGCTTCTTTGCCCTGCCAAAGACAAGTACTGTCCTGTGCTTGGGCCACTCCCTCGGCTCCTCCACCCCAGCTCCCTGACTTGTGTCTCACATGTCCTTGTTGAAAGTGTACAGCAGAGCCTGGCCAGGGCTACTCACAGCTGTTGACACTTATCCTTGTTTATGCTGTCTTGGCAGAAGAAAGGCTGTAGGAACAGCAGCACCAATGTGATGGGAAGTTAGGCCCAGCCTCACTTTGGTAGCTGTATTAAGCCTCTGTGTTCTTTGGGAAAGCCCCTGCCAATGTCTTTTATTAATTTTCTTATCCACTGAAGTCAAATGTTCTTATATTTGTTGCTTCTCTCTGACTCATTTAGTCATTTGGAAAAATAATTCAGTAGGCAGAGAACTGGACATGTGTAACAGAGTAGCTAAGATTCTTAGAGCATGAGACCCACAGTATCTCCACTGGAAAGGAGAATGGTTCCAGGTCTCTGCTAAGCTATAGTCCTGCCTGAGTGAGGACAGGAGCAGAGAGACCCAGCAGTTTTCCAAATCAAAGTAATCCACCCTGGGCTGGCTGGCCTGTGGATGGATGTGGCAGAGCTTACCCAAAGTTAGGCAGTTCCTTTTATAAAGCAGGAGTGAATATATGGTAGAGAAAAAGAAGAAATTTTTGTGTATTTTCAAAATGAAGCATAGGGCCCAATGCCAGTGGCTCATGCCTATTACCCTAGTTATGCAGGAGGCTGAAATTGGGATCATAATTCCAGGCCAGCCTGGGCAAAAAGCTCATGAGATTTCAATGGAAAGGAAATGTAAATAGTAGGATTGAGGTCCAGGCCAGGCTGGGCAAAAAGCAAGAACCTGTTTTACAAATAACCAGAGCCAAAAGGGCTGGGGGTATAGCTCAAGTGGTAGAGCGCCTACATAGCAAGTATGAAGCCCTGAGTTTAAACCCTTGTGCCACTGGGGGGTAAAAAGGTGCATGAAACTTTATGCAGCAGGCCAGTTTGGATTATGCCCACTCCTGCCCCTGTTCCCTGAGGAATTATAGAGACCAACTTCTGACAGGAAGAGAACTGGACTTTACTTAAATCATGATCTCTAGTTGGGTGTAATGGCCCACACTTATATAATAACACACAAGAGGCTGAGTTAGAGAGATAATGAATTCACTGCTAGCCTGAGCTACATAGCTAGGCCCTGTCTTAGAAAAATAAAGAGAGGAATCATGAGCTCTGAGATCTGTGCTGGCCCTGCCACAGCCTAGTCCAACCTTGGCTGAGCCTCTCCCTCCCAGGCCTGAGCTGTTCTGTGGGAGCAGACTGGAGGAGCTGAAATTGCTTCTGGCCACAATGACTTTCTTTTTTTTTTTTTTTTTGCCAGTTCTGGGGCTTGAACTCAAGGCCTAGGTGCTGTCCCTGAGCTTCTTTTGCTCAAGGTTAGCACTCTACCACTTGAGCCACAGTGCCACTGCCAACTTTTTTTTTTTTTGGGGGGGTCCGGTCATGGCCTGAACTCTGGGCCTGGGCACTGTCCCTCAGCTCTTCAGCTCAAGGCTAACACTCTACCACTTGAGCCACAGCGCCACTTCCGGCTTTTTTTTCTGCTTATGTGGTGCTGAGGAATCGAACCCAGGACCTCATGCATGCAAGGCAAGCACTCTACCACTGAGCCACCTTCCCAGCCCCTACTTCCAACTTGTTCTGAGTAGTTTATTGGAGATAAGAGTCTCACAGACTTTTCTGCCCCAGCTGGCTATGAACCACGATCCTCAGATCTTAGCTCCTAAGTAGCTAGGATTAGTTGTGAGCCACCAGCACCCAGCCCACAATGACCTCTTGATTTCCTCGATTACCTTGGGAACTGGGAGACATTGGAATGTAATATGAGTGTCTGTGGGTCAGCCTGTACTGCCACCTGTAACCCTCCCTCTACCACCATCTGCTTCAGTGTCTGAAATTTTGCCAGCTGCTTGAGCCCCTGACTCAGAGCCTGAGTGAATGGACCTTAGCCTTTTACTCTCACTATTACTTCCAGAACTGTTTCAGAAGCTTCTAGAGAGAACACTGTGATTCCACAGCACCCAAGAAACCCTGATTAAGGGAGTCCTCCCAGTACCTTGCCTAGAAAAGCTAGAGTAGGAAGGGCTCCCTGTGGCCAGAGGTTCTAGGAGTGCCACCTCCAGTGTTGTCTTCAGGAAAGAAGACTGAAGAATCTCTCCATTCTCTGGGCCCTGTGGTAGAACTGAGCCTTCCCATTTTCACACTTCTGGCTGTGGGCACCTTACTCTGGGTCCTTGGCCTGCCAGACAGATGCAATGACGTCCCCATAGCCCTCTCACACTCCTCATGAGCACAGTCTCCCACTAGGAGGAAGGGACCCAGCTGACAGAGGATACTTGTGTCAAGAACCACCTCCTAGGTACATGTGGGGTTTGAGGCACTCACCTTGGTGCCCATCTAGACCACTCTGCTCCCCTGTGACCTTGTACTCTAGGAGATAGCCTTTCTTCAATAGGCATCAAAGTCCCTATGGCATTTAGTCCTCCCTCTAATCAGAAGTGGCACAAGGACGTGCCAACCCTGATTCTCCAAATGTCTGAATGTCTGCTCCTAGCCTGTCTGCCTATGTCTCTGTCCCAGAGGTTCCTGACCATCTCCCCTGTTTATTGGGTCTTAGGCTGCCATCTGAACCTTGTATCCTCTCTCTCCTCTTTCTTCAATGGGGAAAATACATGTAAGAACCCAGGATTTTTTCCTTCAGGTTCTACATGACAACCAGGCCCCCCACAATGGCAAAGGGCAGCAAGTTGGAGACAGAGCATTCCGCTGTGGCTACAAGGGCTGTGGGCGTCTCTATACCACTGCCCATCACTTGAAGGTAAAATGGCAGGAAGCTCTCAGGTCTGCCCTCTTCTGGCCAAGCTGTTTCTCCCTTTCTGCTTTCCTTGGGCTGGCTCCTGCAATCAAAGTTGTGCCTCACCTGCTGGAAAGAAAAGAAACTTCAGCACCAGAGGCTGTGACTCATGCACATTGTAGGACAGAAGACAGTCCGGGGCCCTAAAGGAGAAGGAAAGAGCCCAGCTCAGACCCTTGTTCCTCTGAATTCTGATTATTTGTCCCCACAGGTGCATGAACGAGCACACACAGGCGACCGGCCATACAGGTGTGATTTCCCCAGCTGTGGAAAGGCCTTTGCCACAGGTAACCTGCCTGGAAGGAAACTCAGTATGGACAGCTTCTAATTGAGGGCAGAGGCTTCTAGATTCACGTGAGGGCCTCTAGGACGGAGAAATAGCTGTAAAATACCCTCTCCTGCAGGTGTTCCCTCTGAAGGAACCTCTCCTGTGGAGTGAAAGCTATAGAGGGAGCCAGGACAGAGGTAGAAAGACCCTCTTCTTAGATCTGCTCTGTCAGCTGCCAGCTATAGGCTGCAGGGGGACACTGTATCTCTGGGCTGCCCCTCCAGCCATAGATTCTCCAGGCTCCCTCTCATGCCCGCCTTCTGGAATGCCTCTAAGAGCTGGAAGCAGGCACAGTGGGCTTTTCTACTCAGGCAGGGTGGGACATTGGCTGATCTGAGCCTACAGAGCTTCCCAAACACAGAAGATGGAAAGCCTCCACATGAAGTATGTCACAGAGATCAAGGTTTCTGACAGTTCTCTTCACCCCACCACATGTGACAGGCTATGGGCTGAAGAGCCACGTTCGCACCCATACTGGTGAGAAGCCGTACAAGTGTCCAGAGGAGCTGTGTAGCAAGGCCTTCAAGACCTCGGGAGATCTGCAGAAGCATGTCCGGACCCACACTGGTAGGCTGGGCCCTGCCCGCCTTTCACACCTCCACCTGGAGCCTTGGTGCCATCCCTTCTTGCTCCAGCATGGCTACCCCTTCTGAGCTACCCCTCGCACCACCATCTGCACAGGTGAACGCCCGTTCCGGTGCCCTTTTGAGGGTTGTGGCCGCTCCTTCACCACGTCTAATATCCGCAAGGTACATGTGCGCACCCACACAGGCGAGCGGCCCTACACATGTCCCGAGCCCCACTGCGGCCGTGGCTTCACCAGTGCCACCAACTACAAGAACCACGTGCGCATCCACACAGGTGGGCCAGCTGGCATGCAAGGACCATCCCCTCTTGACACCCTGCCTCCCTCTATTGTAGGCTTCTGGGTTGAGACACTGTCCCAACTCCTGGGCACTCCAGGCTAGTCTGAGGGTGGGTGTCCCCAGAATCACTTTCACTTGCAGTAAGCACCTCCCCTGTTTCCAGTTGGGTCTAGGCAGACATGTATCACTTGCCTTCTGTGGGACACCTCAACTCCTTACCACCTGTGTCCCCCGCTCCAAAATCTCCCCCTCCATCTGAGCTCCTGAAAAGAAGCCAGAATTGGGAATGGGAGAGGAAGTGGAGTGAACAACATACTCACCTCCTCACCTCATCCACTCCGCCTGTGACCACTCACCCTCTCCAGGCCACATCCCTTATTCAGTCTTCTGTGCCCTCTCTTAGTCATATGGCCCCTTCACCCATCACACCTGGCATCAGCCTCTGTCCTTCTCCCTTCTGCCTTGTCACATTCTCAATCCACCTCAACTTTCCAAGCCCCAGTGACTTCACCCCTTCTCTAAACCATAACCCAGCCTTCATACTTCCCCCATTCTCTCTCAGCTCTTCTCTGGGCTCGGAGATCCCATGCCCATGTCCTGCCTGTCTTCCCCAACTGTCCATTCAGAATCTCAGGTCTCAGTCCCTCTCCCTCCCTCTGGCTCTCTGAGCCAACCCTGCCCCCTGCCCCTTCCCCTTAGTTTCCCCCTGCCAGCCCCAGTTCCCACCCCTCACAGCCCAGTGTCCCCAGGGGAGAAGCCATACGTTTGCACGGTGCCAGGCTGCGGGAAGCGTTTCACTGAGTACTCCAGCCTGTACAAGCACCACGTGGTCCACACGCACTGCAAGCCCTACACCTGCAGCACCTGTGGCAAGACCTACCGGCAGACTTCCACTTTGGCCATGCACAAGCGCAGTGCGCACGGAGAGCTGGAGGCCACCGAGGAGAGTGAGCAGGCCCTCTATGAGCAGCAGCAGCTTGAGGGTGAGGGAGGGGAGAGGCGGGAGTGGGCCAGGCCTCCCTGTGGCATCTGGTGGCAGGTAGCAGCCTGGTTCTCTTCTCCTAGCCGCCTCTGCAGCTGAGGAAAGCCCACCACCCAAACAAGCCCACATTGCTTACCTTTCGGAGGTGAAGGAAGAGGGTGATGACATCCCAGCCCAAGTGGCCATGGTGACAGAGGAGGATGGGGCCCCCCAGGTGGCTCTGATCACTCAGGATGGCGCCCAGCAGGTACAGCATTGCGGGGTGGGTGAGGCAGGCCACTCTGCCCGGGGATCCCCAAGTCCTGATGACCCACCTCCATTTAGATTCCCATTTAGCTTTGCCCACCTGGGAGCTGAGGCTGAGGAAATCCTGGAACCCAGCCCCTGCCCCTTCTCTCCCTCCAGCTGTCTCCCCTCTTGGTGTACATTAATCTTTTCCCTCCTGGAGGTCTAGATATGCTTGTCATTTGAATGGGACACTTGGATGTCCTTCTCAAGAAGGGCTGTAGGTACAGGGCCTGGAAGCTTGCCAGCAATGCTAGCCAGCATGCTAACCCTCGATGTAACCTGACTTTGTCCACACCCTCACTATCTAGTGCACCTCTGTCTTCTAGAGTTGTCAGGAGGGCAGAATTAGATGGAGACCTCAGAATGCATACAGTAAGCCACTAATAGTGCACCATTTTCTGCAACCTTAACTCTCTTCTGTTTGCCTGTCCCCTAGCCCTGTGCCTCTGTGACCTGAATCTAACCTTCTAGCTTACTGTAAGCAAAGCTTATGATACCCAAAGGGCTTTCAAATAACCCTCCTATGGCAACCAACTCATCTTCTCCCTCCTGTCGGCAGGTCAGCCTATCCCCAGAGGACCTGCAGGCCCTGGGGAATGCCATCAGTGTGGTGACCCAGCACAGCAGCAGCACCCTCACCATCCCCAGCCATGACAGTGACCTGGCCACATCAGGCACGCATACAGTCACCATGGTCAGCGCTGATGGCACCCAGACACAGCCCGTATGAAGCCTTTTACTTGGGGTTTCTTGTTCTCTCACCTTTCCATGGAGTGGACATTTGTATGAGGCTTGATTAGTCAAGTCTTTACACAGGACAGAGATTGCCCACCAGGAATTGTCTCCCCAGTTTCTCTAGGTCCTCAGAAACTTTCATCTTTTCAAACCTGTAATCTTACCTACTCAGGAGGCTAAGATCTGAAAGATTGCAGTTCAAATCTCTGAGATTCCATCCCTAAAATAAAAAGCAGGGCTGGAGGCATGGCTCAAATGGTGGAACACCAGCCTAGCAAGCACAGAGTCCTGAGTTCAAACCTTTGTACTGCTAGAAAAAGCTTTTGACTAGGGACCAGAGACAGTTTCTACATCTCAGTCTACCCCCATTTGCTTTGCCACCAGAAGCACACTCCTTTTCCAGATTTTAAGATCCATTTTCAACTGAGTGATTAAAATATACTGGACTAGTGCTTATCTAACATGCTTGAAGTCCTGGGTTCAATTCCTCAGTACAACATCAGCAGAAAAAGCCAGAAGTGGCACTGTGGCTCAAGTGGTAGAGTGCTAACCTTGAGTGAAAGAAGCTCAGGGACAGTGCCCAGGCCCTGAGTTCAAACCCCAGGACTGGCCAAAAAGAAAGGAATGTAACAGATTCCTTGGAGATCAGTATAAGAAAATGAATCATAGCCAGGCGCTGGTGGCTCATGCCTGTAATCCTAGCTACTCAGGAGGCTGAGATCTGAGGATCGCGGTTCAAAGCCAGCCCGGGCAGGAGAGCCCGTGAGACTCCTATCTCCAATAACCACCAGAAAACCGGAAGTGGCGCTGTAGCTCAAGTGGTAGAGTGCTCGCCTTGAGTTGAAGAGCTGAGGGACAGCGCCCAGGCTCAGAGTTCAAGCCCCATGACCGACAAAAAAAAAAAAAAAGAAAGAAAATGAATCATGTGATTTACCACCTTCTTCTGTAAGGCAAAACATTTTAAGAATATTTTGTTTTGGGTTTTTTGGGGTTTGTTTTGTTGTCGGTCGTGGGGTTTGAACTCTGGGCACTGTCCCTGTGCTCTTCAGCTCAAGGTGAGCTCTCTACTGCTTGAGCCACAGCGCCACTTCCAGTTTTCTAGTGGTTTATTGGAGATAAGAATCTCACGGACTTTCCAGCCCAGGCTGGCTTTGAACCATGATCCTCAGACCTCAGCCTCTGAGTAGCTAAGATTACTAGGTATGAGCCACCGGTGCCTGGCTCAATTTGACTCTTACGTTGAAGAAAACCCAGCCTCATTTAGCTCAGAGCCCTGAGCTAATTAATCTGGCCCGTGATGATTTTATTCACTCCCTTCTAGTTTGCTCCTATATAGATTTTATTTTTTTCTAACTTGGAATGGGGAGAGGGAGAGTGCATAGGTGAGTGGGTATAAGATCTTCCTTCTGGGGCTGGGAAGGTGGCTCAGTGGTAGAGTGCTTGCCTTGCATGCCTGAGGCCCTGGGTTCGATTCCCCAGCACCACATAAGCAAAAAGAAAAAAAGCCGGAAGTGGTGCTATGGCTCAAGTGGTAGAGCGCTAGCCTTGAGCTGAAGAGCTGAGGCACAGCGCCAGGCCCAGAGTTCAAGCACCATGACCGGACCCCAAAAAAAAAAAAAAAGATCTTCCTTCTGGGGCTGGGAAAGTGACTCAGTGGTAGAGCGCTTGCCTTGCATGCCTGAGGCACTGGGTTCGATTCCTCAGCACCACATAAGCAAAAAGAAAAAAGGCGGAAGTGGTGCTGTGGCTCAAGTGGTAGAGTGCTAGCCTTGAGCTGAAGAGCTGAGGGACAGCGCCCAGGCCCAGAGTTCAGTCCCCACGACCAGCAAAAAAGAGTAAAAAGAAAAAAGAAAAAAATCTTCCTTCTGCTGGGTGCCAGTGGCTCATGCCTGTAATCCTCGCTACTCAGGAAGCTGAGATCTGAGGATCGTAGTTCAAAGCCAGCCTGGGCAGTGTGAGACTCTTATCTCCAATAAACTACTAGAAAACCAGAAGTGGTGCTGTGGCTCAAGTGGTAGAGCACTAGTCTTGAGATGAAGAGCGCAGGGAAAGTGCCCAGGCCCAGAGTTCAAGCCCTACCACTGACAAGAAAAAAAAAAATCTTCCTTCTGGGTTTCAGGTCACAATCATTACCTCTGGGACTGTAGTAGCTGAGGACTCAAGTGTCACATCCCTCTGTCACCAACAGGTGGCGCTGTTGGCTACAGCCAATGGAACGCACATCGCAGTGCAGGTGAGTACAAGTATGGGAGCAAAGGGGAATCCCTTAAAGAAATGGGGGGGGGGCCTGGGAAGGTGGCTCAGTGGTAGAGTGCTTGCCTTGCATGCCTGAGGCCCTGGGTTCGATTCCTCAGCACCACATAAGAAAAAAGCCGGAAGTGGCACTGTGGCTCAAGTGGTCAAGTACTAGCCTTGAGCTGAAGAGCTGAGGGACAGCACCCAGGCCCAGAGTTCAGGCCCCACGACCAGACCAAAAAAAAAAAAAAAGGAGGGGTAGGGCATCTTGAAGATAAGGACATCAATTTCAAAAAGATTCTACCTCAGAAGACAGATCTTTTTCTGCTTGCATCCACATGTCTTGGGCTCTTTCTTGACTAAGGCAGAATGAGAAGGTAACCACAGTCTACCTGTAGGCTGATCCCCTCATCTCTTCCTTCATGTTTCTTCACATGGAGAAAGAAGGCTGAAGTAGATACCCACCAAGGTCTCCAGCCAGCCACTCTTGTGAAAAGCTGGTCTCTCCAACCTGGGGCTAGCCCACCTAGCCTAGTAGGACTCTTTAGTGATGAACTTTTTGTTTATTGGATTCCTGCCAAGTAAAAGCTCAGCATATGGTCCTGGGTAGATGGGAAGAACTCAAAAAGGTAGAGCGCACTTAACCAGAGGATCTAGGAAGAAGGGCCTCACGCATTCCTCCTTTTGCACCCCATCTCTGCAGCTAGAGGAGCAGCAGACCTTGGAGGAGGCCATCAGTGTGGCCACTGCTGCCATGCAGCAAGGGGCAGTGGCCCTGGAGACCACCATGTCAGAGAGCGGCTGCTGAGCCTGAGGGCTGGCTCCCACACCATGCTGGCGGAAGTGCCGCGCTCACAGGCAGCCCTGCCTCCAAGGGCCCTGGCTGTGCCTGGCACATGGAAGGTGGCCACGTAGGTGTCTGGAGAGAGAAGGCAGCCCAAAGTTGGCCTCACTGAAGGGGAAGGGCCCCTGCCTGAGGTGAGGGCCAGGCAGCAGACGCTGAGGAAAACCAGCCTGATCGCTAGGCGGCACTAGGACCTGCTCTCTCCCTTCTGGAAAACACCCATCCCGCATCTGTCCAGTCCCCCTCTCAGGTGGAGATGGGGGCAGTGGGCACTGGCCTCCATGCTGACAGGTCAGGGCCTAACAGGGAAAAGGGCAGATAGCTCTTCAGCCCTGGGCGTTAGGGCAGAGCAGCCCAGCCTTGCCCAGCAATAACACCTCCTGGAGGCAGCCAGGATGTCTGCCACTTGGCACTAGAGATTTCCTGCCACCACAGAATTAATTCCTCAGGGGCCCGTGGCTGGAGCAGAGGTGCCCGGCTCCCCACAACACACCCCAGCTGCTTCCCAATCTCTTTGTGGCAAAAACAGGGAGTGAGTGGCCTGTACATAGACTGCTGGGGGTTGGGTTTCATTTGTTTTGTGGTTTGTTTGTTTTTTTAAATTCCATTTTGATATTTTTTTCCTTCTCTGGGTGGTGGTGGCAAATGGGTGAATGACTATTTAATAAAAGTTCCAAGTTTCCACCTGGTTCTTCCATCCTTGAACTCTTTGCCCTGGTAGCAGGACATGCTGTTTCCCTGGCACAAAACTTGCCCAACCTCCACGGCCTAGTTGTGGGGCTGGCCTGCCTGGGGTCTGGATGGGAGGAGGCCAATGTATGAGTTGCTGCGAGTAGCTTCCTACCCACACCTGAACTTGGGCTCTAGGGTAACAAGCCAGGGCCAGAGGACAGACCAGACTCTGGCACAATTCAGGTCTCAGATGGTTGGGCTGGAAGAGCTCTGGGTTTGGCTGCCTTTTATTGTAGATTGATTTTCTTTTAGCACCTCGGATTGCAAGTTGCTAGAATTTACCAAGGCAGGAGGATCCTTGGTAAAGTGTAGCTCCTCTCCCCACCCCCATTATACACAGTTGCCACAAAAGGGAAAAGCCCCAGGTCAGAGCAGCCAGGGTTATTGGGGTCCTGGCTCCATTACTTAGCTGTGGAGTGAGGAGCACTGGGTGTCAGGGGCTATACTATGGGACTCCAAAGCCATAGTCTGATCCCACTGAAAAGTGAAGGGTAAGGGAAGGCCAGCCCCACAGCAGCAAGGAGTTTGTGTACTTCATGGAAAGGAGCTGTGTGTTTTCCCCCAGCTGGATGGAAGCACTATCAGAACTGGAGGTGCCCTTTTCCCTGGCCCTTTCCTGCCCAAGAATGGAGCCCCTCCTCTAGCCTTGGCATCCTCACAGGGTGCCTACAAACTCCCATCTACTCCTTTTTGTTTTATTTTGTTCTTGTTTGTTTTTAGTCCCATTTAGTCTTGACCCCAGCCCAGTAGAAGCAGAGGGGCTGGGACGTGCCCAAGGGACGGGGTATCTCAGTTACTCTGAGCAGTACCTCTGCTGTGGGTGGGCCTGGCTATCCTCATAGGCTTCTACTCTAAGGCAACTGAAGCGCTGTGCAGAGGCCTTGAATCCCCAGCCTACTCCTGCTGGGACCCCTGTGCTCGGGGTGCTTTTTAGAATCAGTGACCCCCTCAGGAGGAGTGGGGTGCCAGCAAGTCAAATGCCAAGTCTGCTGACCTGGAGCTGTGCCCTGGCCCAGCTCCTCCTCTAGCCTTGTGGCGTCACTTTTGTTTTTTTCCACTTGGGTGGAGCCCCACCACTGAGGCTGTGTCAGGTAGAACTGAAATGCTTCATCCAGAGCCTACTGTGTCCTTAACATCCGGTCTCAGATGTCTCACACCCTGGGACTTGGGCATTTTCCCCCTTCACCAAGAAGAAACTGCTCTGTCAGGTTAAGTAACCCACTTAAGTGGGACCCCATCTGCTGGCTGCAAAGTCAGGATGGCCTTCTTCCCTCAGTGTGCCACCTCTGGTAGCCTGGGAAAGGTGCCAGCAAGCTCAGCAAGGAGGCTTCTAAAAGGCTTCACATACCCGGGGCTCCAGGCCCACCGGAGGCTCCAGCTCGGTGCAGTTGGTCCCTGCTCCCTGGCAGGTAGAGGGACTGGTTGAGCACTGTCAGAGCCACAGCCCAGCAGGGGAGTGAGAGCAAGCAGGCAGGTGGAGCTCTTGCTCTGTACCAGGGCCCCTCTGCGGTCTGCAGCCGTTTGCACTTCCTGAAACCGGATCTTGGTGTCGGAGCCGCCCCCAGGCAGGGCAGGCGCCTCAGCCATGGCCCTGCGCAAGGAGCTGCTCAAGTCCATCTGGTACGCCTTCACTGCCTTGGATGTGGAGAAGAGCGGCAAGGTCTCCAAGTCCCAGCTCAAGGTGAGGGGTACTGGGGGTTCCTGGAGGCCTGCACACTCACACTCACCCCACCAATCCCTGCCACCTGGGACTCGGTGGGCACCCTGCCATCCAGCAGCCCTGGCCTGGAGTAGAAAGCTGGTATGGAGTGATTGGACTCAGTGGCTGCTGCTGCCTGTTGCCGCCTGCTACCCGGGGGCCCCAGTGAGGTCTGTACAGAGCTAGTGCCTGAACCTGGCCCCCTGACTGGTGGGTAGAGGTGGCATCCTGGGGTTTTCAAGGCCGTGAGCCAAGTTATTTCACAGATTCCCTATGGGCTCCCCAGTCATGCTTGGGCCTATACCCTACTCCTCCCTGTTGCTGCCTCCTGGCTTTAAAGAAAGACAGTTAGCTAGACTTGTCAGTCACTTCCTCTGGAGCTGAGAGAGGCATAAAGGACCTCACCCCACTTACAGACCAGGCTGGTAGCTGAGCCTGCATGTGGGACAGAGCTGAGGAGGGAGTGAGGACCAAGGGGCCTGATAGACTGCCACCCAGCTCATCATCCTACACACACACACTACACACACACACAGAGCAGGTTGGGAAACCTACCATAGACCTTGAGATGTGGGGCAGGAAGTAGGTGGAAGCTGTGCACAGGATAGTCCTGTCAGTGGTCCTGAAGTCCATCATCTGGCCATGATAGTGATGGGGAGTTAGTTTCTCTCCATTTCCTCCATCCTTGGCTGGTGCTGCCCTCCCCACCCTCTTTGTGGGGAGGAAGCAAGGTCGTGGGCCACTAGAACAGGGAACACTGCGGGAAGGCACAGTGGCAGTCTCCACTCTCTGGGACCTGCTGTAAGGGTTTGTTCACTCACTGTAAATCACTTCACTGAGTGCTCAGTGTGGATGGCAGACACTAGATTCCAGATGTCTCCACTACCGTCCCACAAAGAGGGGTAAAACCACAACCTCTACTCTTTTTTTTTTTTTTTTTTTTTAATCAGCCGTGGGGCTTGAACTCTGGGCTTAGGCACTGTCCCTCAGCTCTTCAGCTCAAGGTTAGCACTCTACCACTTGAGCCACAGCACCATTTCTGGCTTTTTCTGTTTATGTGGTAGTGCTGAGGAATTGAACCCAGCGCCTCATGCATGCAAAGCAAACACTCTATCACTGAGCCACCTTGAGGTAGGAAAGCTGGGAGGCAAATGGAACACAGTAAGCATGCTCTAGCTTGGCCCAGCACCCATATTACTGAATTTGCCCCGTGAGCTTGGATGCCCCACACTGTGAGCATCCAAGGAATATTTTCTACTTCCCTATAAAGTCCACTGCTGTACATCCTACTTCAATCGCTTTTTTTTGTAGCTCACATTATCTAGTTGAGTCCTGTGTACAGATGAAGAGAAACAGATCAGATACCAAGGTACAGGAATTTTGGGCCCACACTCAAAACTCCCACTCTGTCTCTAATATCTTAGCAGGGCAGTCCTGATGTTCATGCTTCTTGTTTCCAAGGTCTTATTTTCCACCTATTTCCCTGACACCTCCCCAGGCTCTCTGTGTCCCTCAGGTATGGTTCCTCAGTGGTCAGCCATGAGCCAGGAAGGCCTCCTAGCTCATGCCTCTGTGTTTGGGTGACCCCATGCCCACTCCTCCAGCCCCGCAGGTTGAATATTTGTGGGGAGATTCCATGGGTGAGCTTGCGCACTGAACTATTTGCTGTCTTGTACCTCTTTACTGCTCGCACAGAGTCTACCCCCTACAACACCTCTGGTTGCACAGGACTCATGGTGGACTTCACAGAAACTTCTCCTCCAGGAACCTGTGCTAACAGCAGGAATGTCAAGAGACAGATGAGGGCTAGGGTGGAAACGGCAGGGTCCCTGCAGTGGAGGGAAGGTGGCCTGTTGTCATCACTCCCTCCCCGCCCCCCAAGCCTATAACATGGACACTGGAATGGTGAGGCGGGGGGGGGGGGGGGGGCGGAGTAGAGGTAGTGGGCAGTGCCAGAAAGGCAGAGAGAAGAAATGGAGAAGTGGTTAGAAGGCAGGGGAAGAGACAGATGAGACAGATACACCAGCAGGGCCTACTCACTCCCCTACAGACTGGGGGATAGGGGAAAGGTGTCTTGGAGTTAGCTTGCTCTTGCCAAAACGGCTTTTAGCTATGTGTGTCACACATAGTAGAGGGCTGTCTTGGATGTCCTGGGTACCCCAAGATGAGGCCAGAAGAGGAGGAAGTCCTGAGAAAAGCCCAAGGGCTTTGAGAGTGTTTGGGGCAGAAGAGGAAGAGACCAGATGAGCTTTTCCCTCTGAGTCCTTGTAGAAAGTATGACGGCATTTGTCCCGTGGAGTGAGAGCAGTAAAAGTAGACTGTCCAGAGCAGACTTTTTGGTTGTTGTTGTTGTAGGGCTTGAACTCAGCTCAAGGCTAGCACTCTACCATTTGAGCCACAGCGCCACTTCCAGTTTTCTGGTAGTTAATTGGAGTTAAGAGTTTCACATAAGCCGGGCGCTGGTGGCTCACACCTGTAATCCTAGCTACTCAGGAGGCTGAGATCTGAGGATCACGGTTCAAAGCCAGCCCGGGCAGGAGAGACCGTGAGACTCCTATCTCAAATAAACCACCAGAAAACCGGAAGTGGTGCTGTAGCTCAAGTGGTAGAGCGCTCGCCTTGAGCTGAAGAGCTGAGGGACAGCGCCCAGGCCCAGAGTTCAAGCCCCACGACCGACAAAAAAAAAAAAAAAAAAAAAAGTTTCACATAAGTTCTTTCTTGGGCTGGCTTTGAACCACAATTCTCAAATCTCAACCTACTGAATAAACAGGATTACAGGTGTGAGCCACCAGCGCCTGGCCAGAGTGGACTTTTTACACACAAATTTCTTAGGAAGTTTAGGGCTGGTATTTCTTATGGGTTCCCAGAGCCTTCTTTAAGGAACTTAAGGAGTGAGTAGCCAGCCTGACACACAGCTGTAGAAAGAAACCCCTCAGCCGAGGGTTGGGTCTCCCTCCCTGACTGCCAGGCAGTGACTGGATTGCAGATGAGCCCTGAGTGGCTTGGCAAGGATCTTGGGAGGTAGCAAGCCTATTACGTCCCCAGGACAGGCTTGGGGAGGGGGTAGTATACAGAGCATGGTCTCCAAGGCTGCCAAGCTTCTGGCTGACCTTAAAGGAGGGGACAAAACTACCTGCTCCTTGGCAGAAGGAAAGTTAAGAAACCTGCAGGCTGGGGTCATCAGCTTTGCCTCGACCCCTGTGTGCTCTGAGGGTGGTGGGAGGGAGTGATGTATTCACATATGGATCACTTGATCCAGAATCACATACGACTGGACCTGTGACCCACTGGGTGACCTCTGACAACTCACCCTCCATCACTGATCCTCTAGTTTCCTGTCTATAAAGCAAGAAGGTTGAACTGGGGATCACTAAGCCAGCCAGCCAGCCCATAAAAATAACACAAATACTTGCTAGGTGAAGTGGAGCACACCTGTAATCCTAGCACCCAGGAGGCAAAGGCAGGAGGAATCAGTGAGACACTATCTCAATAGACGATAGCTAGCCATGATTGTCCCCTCTCCTCTCTCTTTCCTGGGCCTCCCTCTCTTTTCCTTTGCTGCCCATACCAACCCATAGAGCCCTTTCTTGCTGTCAGTAGGTTACATAGCCAATAAAGAGATTTCCACGTTTGGCAGTAGTTACAAGTGAGTTCCCATGAAAAGGCATTCAGAAATTCTGCAAGGACCTCTCAATTCAAGACTGAGCTTACTCATCTTTCCAGGCCATTGCTCTTTATGGAGCTGTATCTCCTCCTCATCAGCCATCGGTTCAGGATCTGAAAGCTGGAACTACAGAACCAGTCCTTGCTGACTTTATGATCTGCATAGATCTGACACCCACATCTCTCTCCCACAGCCCTGGGGAGTGTGTGTGTGTGGGGGGAATGCCTCCAGAGGAAAGAGTGAATAAATTGTACCTCTCAAAAGTCAATGGCTGCCCACCCAGAAGTCAGAGGCTGCTACGTAGGTTGGGGAGGCTGTGGACATCCTTTCTGGAGGAGTCCAGATGACAGCTTGTGGAAAATACAGCCACCTGGACCCCACCCCTGGAAACTCTGAGTCAGCAGGTCAGGGCAGGGCGGCCATATTTCAGTTCCCTCAGCTGGGGGTGATTCAGATGCTCAGCTCAGTGACCAGGAGGTGTAGAAAGCAGGAACAGGCTTTGGAACCAGATTTTTGCAAGATGCTTGGCCTCTCCAGTCTTGATTTCCTCATCGGAGGATAATAGGAGTTGCTGCCTCTAGGGCTGAGGGTTGGTAGTGATTATCTGCTGCCACTCCTCCACCCTTGTCATTTCCTTTCTAGCATCACCTCCCTTCAACCTGCTCCCCCCAGGCACCGGAAGCCTGCTGCCTCTCTGGAGAGCCCCCAAGTGTCTGGAGCCCTTAACTTCCTCCTCCTCTTCTTCTTCCTCCTCCTCCTCCTCCTCCTGATACACACACAGGGATCAGAGCCTCTGCCTTGGGCTTTTATGGTCCAAAGGCAACAACAAAAAAAGGTGTGATTGAGGAAAACTTGCTAAATAGCCTCTGAGATTGGTGCTGGTGAGTAAAACAAGGAAGTTAGCTGCTCAAGCAGCTACTACAGGGTGGGTGGGAGAGCACATCTCCAACCCTCCCCCTCTCCCCCCCCCCCATCCTAGGGCTTGAACTCTGTCCCTAAGCTCTCTGTGCTCAAGGTTAGCGCTCTACCACTTGAGCCACAGCACCACTTCCAGCTTTTTCTGTTTATGTGGTACTAAGGAATGGAACCCAGGGCTTCATGCATGCTAGGCAAGCACTCTGCCACTAAAGTCCCTTCCCAGCCCCCATCCTCTCTTTGTAGACTGAGAAATGGAGCCCAGGGAGCTGAATTTGCTCAGGAGAGTCACTCCATATCTGTCTGCCTTTTGTAGCTCTTCTATTTCTGCCCAAGAAACATCTGAGTTCATTCCACAGGTAGCTGTTGAACACAGTGGATGCTCAACAGCCCGATGGGCAGACTCATTGATAGAGCAGGGAGTGAGAACACTCTCTGACCCCTGTGGGCTGATGGTATAGACAGGGGAGACAGGAGATAAAATGAATTCTAGGGGCTGAGAAGGTGGCTCAGTGGTAGAGCACTTGCCTTGCATGCATGAGGCCCTAGGTTCGATTCCTCAGAACCACATAAGCAGAAAAAGTCAGAAGTGGCACTGTGGCTCAAGTGTCTGTAGAGTGCTAGCCTTGAGCTGAAGAGCTGAGGGACAGTGCCCAGGCCCAGAGTTCAGGCCCCACAACCGGCAAAAAAAAAAAAAAAAAAAACAAAGAATTTAAAAATATTGACTGTGATGGAAGACAATGCAGGACAAGGAGGGAAATCAAGCAGGAGCAGCTAGCAGTGTGGAATTTACAGGGAACTAGGTTGTAGATTTAATAAGATGACTAGGAAACCTGCTCTGAGAAAGTGACATCTAAATAAAAGAAGTGGAGAGGAGAGAGAGGAGAGGGTGCCAGCTATGCAGTGACCTGGAAGAAGAATGATCCAGGCCGTACGAACAGCAGGTTCAAAGGCTCTTGGCAACAGCAATACCTGGCCTGTTTTGTGATCAGCAAGGAGACCCGAGTGGCTGAAGAGAGTGAGCAGAGAGAGATGAGATCAGAGAATGTGCAGAGGGCCAGGTGACAGGGCCTGGAAGCCTCTGGACAGACTCCAGCTTTTACCCTGAAAACCACTGAGGCACTGAAGTTCAGCTTCAGGAGCAACTTAGAGGACATCCAGCTGTGGAGATGTCATACTGACCTCTGGAGTTGGGTTTGAGGTTAGAGCCTTTACCGTGTCCAAGGAACAAATGAATGCACAACATCTAGACAGGGAACAGCACAAGACTGTGCAATTTAATAACAGGGCAAATTTAATAACAGAGCAAATTACTAACAGTGGATAATGGCACCCTTTAGTGTTTATCCCTATTGTTTTGATTTTTTTTTTGTCATACAGTAGGTGTGGTGGCACATACCTGTAATCCCAACACTCAGGAAATGAAGGCAGGAGGATCTTAAATTGGAGCCCAGCCTAAGCTATAGCAAGAGACCCCCCCTATCTTAAAAGGCAAAATATATATGTCACAAGGATAATATATACTCCAGAGTAGGTCTTGGACTGTGATCCTCCTATTTATACCTCCCAAGTAGCTGGGATAACAAGCATGCACCACCACACCCAACTTGCCAACTATTTGCCTGAACTGGCACTGCATTTTTCCCAACTTCTACCTCCCAAGTTGATGATATTACAGGTGAGAGCCACCAACCACACCCTGCCTGGATTTTTTATTATGAGAGTGAAACATGTTACTGGTTAAAAAAAAAAAAAAGCCAAGAGGGCTGGGAATGTGGCTTAGTAGTAGAGTGTTTGCCTAGCATGCATGAAGCCCTGGGTTCGATTCCTCAGTCCACATACACAGAAAAAGCTGGAAGTGGCGCTGTGGCGCTGTGGCTCAAGTGGTAGAGTGCTAGCCTTGAGCAAACGAAGCTCAGGGACAGTGCACAGTGCTGAGTCCAAGCCCCAGAACTGGCCAAAAAAAAATTCCTAGAGAAGAATGGGATGTTAATGAAGACAAAAGCCCCCTCCCTGGAGTGGCTCTGGGGGGTCTCCCTGATGGGTGAGGCTTCTCCATGGTTTTCTATGAACAAATGCACATCAGGTTGAAATACATGAAATTTCTGCTTTTTTAAAAAACTATTAAAATAGCAGTGTCTTATGGTTCAATCTAATCCTTGCACACAAACTTACTTGAAAAAATATTTCATTCTGCAGCTTGTTTTGTTCACGTTTTGTTCCTGTAGCCTGCAAATATAAATAAGATAAAAACAGCTCACAACTTTTTAACTTTTCATCCTGAGAATTTGAACCCAGAGCTTCACACATTCTAGACCTTCACTCTACCCCACAGTTGTTGTTAAGTTGTACACTGCACATCACACACTGGGCCCAAGGCTTCATCATGGCGGACCAGGATTTATGGCTGCTGCCCAAATAGTAGATAAGGCTCCTGCAGCTGCCCAGACCTGAAGGTCACTCTAAGGGGCTCCTCATGCCTTATATGGTGGTAGCCGCCCCAGACAAATGCCATCCCAAGGTGGTGGGGGGGGGTGGAGGCTGATTATTTACTGCCTTTACTAAACGGGCCTCCTGTTGCCTAGGAAGGGAGCATGCCAAGCTGTGGAGAGGGGAAGGCAGGACTAAGCTATGGGAAGGGAGCTCATTGGGCTAACATTTGGTTTGTCTCCCATTTTCTCACATGTGCCCAATGCTCAAGTAAACATTCTCAGATCCCTTGAGTTTTTGTTTTTATTTAATTTAGTAGTAGTAGTAGTAGTAGTATTTTGCCAGTCCTGAGGCTTGAAATCAAGAGCCTGGGCACTGTCCCTGAGCTGCTTTTTTGCTCAAGGCTAGCACTCTACCACTTGAGCCACAATGACATTTCCAATTTTTTCTGTGTATATAGTAGAGGAATCTAACCAAGGGCTTCATGCAAGGTAGGCAATCACTCTACCCTTCAGCCACATTCCCAGCCCCCCTTCCTTGAGCTTTTGTAGAGTCTGTGAGTGGACATGTCCAGTCAGGGTCATGTCTCTTGTCTGATAGATTCATGCACTCCAGAAAGATGACCAAAATTCATACAGTAGGACACTCCAATCCCCACTTCTATCTGTGATACTTGATATTAGCCATCGATATTGCCTGTGTTTGTGTCAGCAAGATAGAGAGCAGGACTCCCCAGGTAGGAAGGGACCTAGCATTTGCAGGCTTGCGCAGGTTTGGATCTGGCATTCCCTGTGTATTATCTTGCACCCTCCCCTAGTCCCTCTCCACCACCTGTATTAGCCCCACTTTCTTTCTTTCTTTCTTTCTTTCTTTCTTTCTTTCTTTCTTTCTTTCTTTCTTTCTTTCTTTCTTTCTTTCCTTTCTTTCCTTTCTTTCTTTCTTCCATGCTGGTACTGGGGATTGAACTCAGGGCCTGGGTGCTATCCCTGAGCTCTTTTGCTCAAGGCTAGTGTTCTACTACTTGAACCACAGCTCCATTTGTGGCTTTTGGGGGTTAATTGGAGATAAGTCTCTTGGATGTTCCTGCCTGGGCTGGCTTCAAACCTTGATCCTCAGATCTTAGCCTTCTGGATAGCTAGAATTACACATGTGAGTCAATGGCACTGAGCTAGCCCCTGTTTCTTAACAACAAAACCGAGCTCAGAGAGGTGAAGGGACATCCCAAGACCCCACAAACAGAAGGTGAAGGTCTCTGGTCTCCATGTCTCCTCCCTGTGCAGTATAGCCCTTTGACTGGAGCTCTGCAGGAAGGGACACTTTGAAGAGGCAGCAGATAGGAAGTTGTAAAACTTAGAATAACACCTATCACTTCAGAAGTGGTCAGTGTTTGTCACTATTGTTTTCTTGAGTTGGTCACCTTACACCTCAGTGCTAGGTCTTGAGCCAGTGGCACCCCTTAGAGTGGGGGTTTATACTCTAGAACCTCAGACGCATTAGGGCTTTTCTGGATGTAAATGATAGGAACCAAATTCGAAGGGCTTACTTAAAGGAAGCTGGGCACTGGTGGCTCACACCTATAATCCTTGGAGGCTGAAATCCATAGGATCAAGGTCCAAGGTCAGCCCAGGAATACTTGCTAGACTCCTTTTCAACTAATAACTAGGTATAATGGTATAGTTGTCATCTCAGCTATAATTGGAAGCCTAAAATAGGTGGGCCTAGGCAGACAGTGAGACCTTATCTCAAAACAGCCAGGGAAAAAGAAGGCTGAGATTTGTTTCACGTCTATGACTTGATTAGCAAACTTGAGACCCTGAACTCAAACCCTAGTCCTGCCCTCCCTCAAAAATTCATCTCAGGCCAGGCACCAGTGGCTCACGCCTGTATAATCCTAGCTACTCAGGAGGCTGAGATCTGAGGATCATGGTTCAAAACAAGCCAGGACTGGAAAGTCCCTGAGACTCTTATCTCCAATTAACCAGCAGAAAACTGAAGTGGCGTGCTTGGCTTAAAGTGGTGGAGCCCTAGCCTTGAGCTGAAGCTCAGGGACAATGACGAGGCCCAGGGTACAAGCACCACGACCAACCAAAAAAAAAAAAAAAAAAAATCATCTCAAGGTTGAGGCTGGGGATCAGTGGTAGAGTACTTGCATGAGACCGTGGGTCCCATTCCTAGTGTGCATGCGCGCGCGCGCACACACACACACACACACACACACACCTCAGACAGTGGCGCACACACACACACACACACACACACACACCTCCAGACAGTGGCACACACACACACACACACACACACACACACACACACCTCCAGACAGTGGCTAGCACTATATTGTGGAACCTATTTTTATTCAATTCCACTATCTATGATAAATGCTGGAACAGAATTTTCCCCAAGGCCATTTTTTCTTTTTTTTTTTTAAGCCAAATCCTCCTTGTTCAAACTTCAACTCCTTTGTTCTGACATCAAGAATTTGTTCAGGGGCTGGGAAGTTGGCTCAGTGGTAGAGCGCTTGCCTTGCATGCCTGAGGCCCTGGGTTCGATTCCTCAGCACCACATAAGCAAAAAGAAAAAAGTCGGAAGTGGCGCTGTGGCTCAAGTGGTAGGGCACTAGCCTTGAGCTAAAGAGTTGAGGGACAGTGCTCAGGCCCAGAGTTCAGGCCCCACAACCAGACCAAAAAAAAAAAAAAGAATTTGTTCAATAAACTTGTTTTCTTCCTATACACCATCTGATCAACAATACTTCTAAATCTTACTGTCTTCGTCTCATCTTATATTTGCTTTATGTGTGTGTCTGTGTGTCTGTGTGTCTGTGCCAGTCCTAGGGCTTGAACTCAGGGCTTGGCCACTGTCCCTGAACTTTTTTTTACTCAAGGTTAGCTCTTTACCACTAAAACCACAGCTCCACTCCTGGCTTTTTTGGTGCTTACTTGGAGATAAAAGTTAAAAAGGCTAAGTGCCCTCAGCTCACGCCTTTGATCCTAGCTACTCTGGTGGCTAAGATCTGAGGATCCTGATACTCATCTCCAATTCACCAACAGAAAACAGGAAGTTGACCCTGAGGCTTACAGTGGTAGAGAAAGCTAGCCTTGAGCAAAATCACTCAGGGATAGCCTGGAGGACAGGAGTTCAAGCCCCAAGCAAAAAAAAAAAAAAAAGTTTCACAAACTTTTCTGCCTAGGCTGGCTTCCAACTGTGATCCTCAGATCAGAGCCTCCGAAGTAGCTAGCATTACAGGCGTGAGCCACCAGCACCTGGGTCATTTTACCCAGCCCTACTTTGAGCCATCCCTTCCCTTTCCCTGGGCTTGCACACTGCCCCCTGCAGATAGCTCAGCCCCACTTAGGCTTTGGGATGTGGTAAAGCAGGATTGGAACCCCAAGCCCTTGCAGAGTGAGAGCTCTGGGCCAGTCATCGACAGGGCATGAAGTAGTTAGTAGTTCAGCCTCTTCAGCCTGCATCCAGTTCCTCTGTTCATGTGTCCAATGAGAACATGGAAGTGAAGTTCAGCACTTGGCACATAGTCTGTGCATGTTTTTTGGTGGTAGTGGTGGTGGTTGTGGTCGTGGGGCTTGAACTCTGGGCCTGGTCACTGTCTCTAGCTCTTCAGCTCAAGGCCAGAGCTCTACCACTTGAACTACAAGACCATTCTGGCTTTCTGGTGGTTAATTGGAGATAAGAGTCTTATGGACTTTCCATCTAGGGCTGACTTTGAACCATGATCCTCAGATCTCAGCCTCCTGAGTAGCTAGGATTACAGGTGTGAGCCACCACCCCTGGCCTATGTATGTTTTATTCATTGCACTGAAAGGTGTATGCAGAGAGTTCAGCTGGGATGGGTGAGAGGCGGAGGACAAGCAGGAGGGGGAGCAGTCCTTTGGCCTGCTTTTGGTTGGGGTGCAGGAAGACGAACAGCCACTCTTGTCTCAGGTGCTGTCCCACAACCTATACACAGTCCTACACATCCCCCATGACCCTGTGGCCCTGGAGGAGCACTTCCGAGATGACGACGACGGCCCAGTGTCCAGCCAGGGCTACATGCCCTACCTCAACAAGTACATCCTCGACAAGGTGGGGTCTCACTTGGAGAAGTGCCTTGAACCATCCCTGCCTTTCCATCTCCATCGTCATCTCCCAGCCTGCAGTCCCCTCCTGTCCCCTCAACTCACCCTCAGCGTATTTTGTTTCCATCTTAGCCTCACCCTTCCCATGACCTTCCACCCATCTCCCTCCACCTGCCTACTCCTCCCTGCAGCTTCCACCTCTAATGCCTGCCCAGCTCCTCGTCTGAGTCTTTCCTGGTTCTCTGGGCTATGCACCCCTCATCCCCCCCCCGCTCCAGGCGTCCCTACTTTCTCCTTTGGGCTGAAGAGCTAGAGCTTCTCTGTGGCAGATGGCTGTGGTGTGCTGGGATCAGCTCAGGGATTCTGCATGGTTAGTTTTGGTCTTGGCAGAGTGGGGAACAGAGTTCATGGATGACTCCAAGAAACCAAGCTGGAGCCTTGTGTGGTACAGAGTAGAGATGGGGCAGCTGACTGATTTGTGGGCCTGGTGTCAGGTGGAGGAAGGGGCTTTTGTTAAAGAGCACTTTGATGAGCTGTGCTGGACCCTGACGGCCAAGAAGAACTATCGAGTGGACAGCAACGGGAACAGCATGCTCTCCAATCAGGATGCCTTCCGCCTCTGGTGCCTCTTCAACTTCCTGTCTGAGGACAAGTACCCCCTGATCATGGTTCCTGATGAGGTAAGGGTGACAGCAGACCCAGCCCAGCACAATCACGAAGGCCAGATGGCCTTCTGTACCTTCCCATGACCCTTCTCCTCCTTGTCACCCCTGGCCAGTCCTAACGCTGCCCAGTTGTCTCTCCCTACCTAGAACTGCTCATGTTAGACCCAGTGTGCCTTTTTGCAGGAGAACCAAAACTGCTTATCTATTCGAGTTCCTCTAGTCCTCTTTGGAGGATAATGATCTGCAAACTTTATGAAATAGCAGTGTAGATGCCTGAGCATTATGAACATTTTACATCAAATAGCAGGCTCTGAGATACGACAGTAATCTAAGAAGATGCTTTATAAGGAGAAGGGAAACTTTACCAAGACAGGAAGTAAATCTCCAGTTACTCAAGGCGGACAACCAAGTTCAGTCTTGCTTCCAGGTTTTTGTTTGTGTATGTGTTTGTTTGTTTCCTGGAGAGCCAGGGACCAGAGAATCAGGTGCCTGTCTACTCAGCTCAGTATGAAGCCAGGACAGCCCAGGCCTGTCCTGCACCCTCCCTCTTTGGCCTGTTTTTCTCCCTTGCCCACTTGGCCTTCTCCTGACCCTTCAGTCCTCGTGGTGGTTGAATTTAGCGAGTCCTAGCATGCCTAAGTTCTTGTTTATGGGACAGGCAGGAGCCATCTGAGCCCTCAACTGACAGTCCCTCCATTATCCCTACCCCCTAGCTGAGACCCCAGGGTGAAAGTCCTGAAGAGAGTTTCTCAGGAACTGCTGGAGCAGGAGAGCGACTTGTGTCCCTGTCACTCAGGCCAAGTGGACTCTCAGAGGCCCAGAGGCCTCTTGCTGCTGTGATCAGCATGCAGTGAGAACATATTGCAGCAGGATACACCCAGCCACCACTTCCTGTTCCTCTGTAATGGGTTTCCTGTCCTTGCCTGCTTTCCCCCTACTCCTCTACTCCCCTTACCTTCCCACAAGGCAATCCCCTTACCTTCCCCAGGGTTGGGGGTTAGGGTTTAGAATTAGGACTTGAGTAAAAATCAGGAGATTCAAATAGAGTTCTAGCTACACTCAACTTGCTGTGTGATTTAAAACAAGCCACTCTCTTTGGGTCCTAGTTTATAACATTTAAAATCAAGAGTATTGGATGAGGGAGTTCCTTCTCTCCTTCCTTCCTTCCTTGCTTGCTTTCTTGCTTTCTTGCTTTCTTTCCCAGTCCTGGGGCTTGAATTCAGGGCGTGGGCACTGTCCCTGAGCTTCTTTTGCCCAAGGCTAGTGCTCTACCACTTGAACCACAGCAACTACTTCCAGCTTTTTCTGTGTATGTGGTACTGAGGAATCAAACCCAGGGCTTCATGCATGCTAGGCAAGCACTCTACCACTAAGCTGCATTTCCAGCCCATGAAGGAGTTCTTGTACTACTTCTAACACTGATTGGGATTTGCTGCTTCTGCATGATCCCCAACACTCAGCTCCCACCTTCATTCTGCCTTTAGTATAAAATAGGGAGGAATGGGATTAAAGTTAGGGAGCGGGCAAGGATACTTGAGGCAAGGTTGGAGCTCCAGAGTCCCCTCCAAAATGTCTATCCTGGTATGGTACCTGCCAGCTTTTGAGCTTCTGGCCCTTCCACCCACCTATCCCTGGTCACCTCTACTGAGGATCTGAGAGTCATCTGGAGCTCCCCCTGGTGTTGGTGATGGAGAACTACCACCTGCTGTATCACCAGACCTTCCTTCTCCAGGTGGAATACCTGCTGAAGAAGGTGCTTAGCAGCATGAGCCTGGAGGTGGGCTTGAGTGAGCTGGAGGAGCTGCTGGCCCAGGAGGCCCAGGCAGCCCAGACCACTGGTGGGCTCAGCGTCTGGCAGTTGCTGGAGCTCTTCAACTCTGGCCGCTGCCTACGGGGCGTGGGACGGGACACCCTCAGCATAGCCATCCATGAGGTCTACCAGGAGCTCATCCAAGACATCCTGAAGCAGGTCAGTCAAGGTGGGAGCTAGGGGAGGACCACCGGGAGGGTGCAGGAGGCCTCTGACTTGACCTTGGCTGTCAGGGCTACCTGTGGAAACGAGGGCACCTGAGGAGGAATTGGGCAGAACGCTGGTTCCAGCTGCAGCCCAGCTGCCTCTGCTATTTTGGGAGTGAAGAGTGCAAGGAGAAGAGAGGAACCATCCCGCTGGATGCTCACTGCTGCGTGGAGGTGAGGGCACCGATGAAGGGGAGGGGAGCTCCTCGGGGCTCAGAGGGTCCCCAAAGTGGTGTGAATATCAGGGATGGGGGAAGAATGGAGGAAAACCACAGTGACATATGTTTCTGCTTAGATTAGTGCAACCAAAAGTATACCTGAGAGCCCCGAAGCCATTCTCCCCAATCTAGCACTTTTTGTTGTTGTTTGTTTGGTTGTTTTTTTTTGGGGGGGGGTCTGGTTGTGGGGCCTGGACGCTGTCCCTCAGCTCTTCAGATCAAGGCTAGTGCTCTACCACTTGAGCCACAGCGCCACTTCCGGCTTTTTCCTTTTTGCTTATGTGGTGCTGAGGAATCAAACCCAGGGCCTCATGCATGCAAGGCAAGCGCTCTACCACTGAGCCACCTTCCCAGCCCTTTTTTTTTTTTGTCTGTTGTGACCTTGAACTCTGGGCCTGGGCTCTGTCCCTAAGCTCTTCAGCTCAAGGCAAGCACTCTACCACTTGAGCTACAGTGTCACTTCCAGTTTTCTGGTGGTTGATTGGAGATAAGAGTCTCAGAGACTTTCCTGCCCAGGCTGGTTTTGAACTGCAATCCTCAGATCTCAGCTTGTTGAGTAGCTAGGATTACAGGCGTGAGCCACCAGTGCCCAGCTTAGCACTTCTTTGGTGGGTCAAACTCACATCTGTTCTTCATGCATGCTTGGCAAGTACTCTATCAGCCAGCCTGTTGTCAGCATTTTAAAAACTTCAACCTGTCAATCAAATATGGAAGTCATAAATGAATATTGTGGAATTGGCTTGAGGAGATTTCAGATGACATGGCTTAAATCTATTTTCGCAGCAAATATTTCTTTTTTTTTTTTTTTGGTCGGTGGTGGGACTTGAACTCTGGGCCTGGGCGCTGTCCCTCAGCTCTTCAGCTCAAAGCGAGTGCTCTACCACTTGAGCTACAGCGCCACTTCCGGTTTTCTGGTGGTTTATTGGAGATAGGAGTCTCACGGTCTCTCCTGCCCGGGCTGGCTTTGAACCGCGATCCTCAGATCTCAGCCTCCTGAGTAGCTAGGATTACAGGCGTGAGCCACCAGTGCCCAGCCGCAGCAAATATTTCTAAAAATGACTTTTAGAAAGTTTTTCTCCTGCTGGGCACAGGTGACTTACACCCATAATCCTAGCCACTCAGGATTGTGGTTCAAAGCCAGCCTGGGCAAGAAAGTCTGTGACACTCTTATCTCCAATTAACTACAAAAAAGCTGGAAATGGAACTGTGGATCAAAGTGGTAAAGTGCCAGCCTTGAGCACAAAAGCTGACGGACAGTGATCAGGACTGGCACACACACACACACACACACACACACACACACACACACACACACACACATACACACACACACAGAAACACACAAAAAGACCAATTCAGTGGCACTAAATGCATTAAAAATATTATGCTACCATTACTACTTCCTGTTTATTTTTTATTACACCAGACAGAAACTGTATCCATTAAGCAACACCACCTCATTTTCCCCCTTTCCTCAGTCCCTGGCTATCTGCACTTTACTGTCTCTATGAATTACTTGTTTTAAGTACCTTAAATAAATGAAGTTATGGGCTGGGAAGGTGGCTCAGTGATAGAGCGCTTGCCTTGCATGCCTATAGGTCCTGGGTTCGATTCCTCAGTACCACATAAGCAAAAAGGAAAAAGCTGGAAGTGGCGCTGTGGCTCAAGTAGTAGAGCGCTAGCCTTGAGCTGAAGAGCTGAGGGACAGCGCCCAGGCCCAGAGTTCAGGCCCCACGACCGGACCCCCCCAAAAAAAATAATAAGTGAAGTTATACAATATTTGTTCCTCCTTTTCTGTCTGGCTTCTTCTCTTTGTTGATTTGGGGGCTTGAACTCAAGGCCTAGGTGCTGTATTCAAGCTTTCCTGTTCAAAGCTAGTGCTCTACCACTTTGCACCACAGTTCCACTCCAGTTTTCTGGTAGTTAATTGGTGATAAGAGTCTCACGGACTTTCCTGCCTGGGCTGGCTTTGAACTGTGATCCTCAGATCTCAGTATCCTGAATAGCTAGGATTACATGCCTGTGCCACCAGTGCCCGGCTCTGTGTGGCTTCAAGTTTTCAAGATTCATTCAAGTTGTAAAATATGTCAAAATTTCATTGTTATTTTTTGTTTGGTTTCTTTTGTTGTTGTTGTTTGGTTTTTGTTTGTTTTTGCTTGTGCCAGCACTGAGGTTTAAACTCAGGGCCTTGTGCTCTCTGTTAGATTTTTTGCTTAAGGTTAGCACTCTACCACTTGAGACACACTTCCACTTCTGGCTTTTTGCTGATTATTTATAGCTAAGAATCTCTCAAATTTGCCTGCCCAGGCTGGCTTTGGGTTTTATTTTATTTTATTTTTTTGACGGTAATGGGGCCTGAACTCGGCCTGGCGCTGTCCCTCAGCTCTTCAGCTCATGGCTAGTGCTCTACCACTTGAGCCACAGCCCCACTTCTGGCCTTTTCTGCTTATGTGGTACTGAGGAATCAAACCCAGGGCTTCATGCATGCAAGGCAAGTACTCTACCACTGAGCCACCTTCCCAGCTCCCTGGCTTTGAATCTTGATTCTCAGTTCTCAACTTCCTGAGTAGCTAGCATTATAAGCATGAAGCACTGGGTGCCTTGCTTCATTGCTTTTTTTTTTCTTTTTTTTAGTGAGATTAGGTGATTAAATAAATTTCACATATTTCACAGTATTGTGGAGTAGTGATACTTAGATAAAGTCACAAACATATTTTAACCTTCACAAGACAAATTGTCATTATCATGGCTGGCTTCATTGCTTTTTTAAATTATTTTTTTAATTGTGAAAATACTGTACAGAGGGGTTACAATTACATGGGCAAGATAATGAGTACATTTCTTATCAAGCATTGTAGCCTCCTCCTTTGTTTCCCCTTCCTTCATTGCTTTTTTAGGTTTGAGTAATATTTCATTGTATGGCCCTATCATATTTTGCTTATTTGTTGGTGAATGTTTCATTTCCACATTCTTACTACTGTGATAATACTGTTACGTACAAGTTTCTTTGTGGCTATGTATTCATTTCTCACCTAGAAGTGAGATTTCTGGAGCTACTGAATTTTTCTTCAGTGGCTACTTCATTCTCACCATTGGCTCAGAAATATTCTCATCTTTCTCTATTCTTGCCAAGTCTTGTTATTTTACATTTTAGAGAGTCCCAGGCGTGGTAGTGCATGGCTATAATCCTAGCACTTGGGAGGCCTGAGGCAAGAAGTTCTCAAATTCAATGCCAGTCAGGGCAGCATAGCAAAACCTATCTCAAAAAGAAAAAGCATTACCTAAGGCTCGATCCATTGTGGTGGGTGTAGGTACTTACCGAAGTCCAGCCTTGGAAGCATTCACGCATGGAGAATGTGCCAAGCCGGGTGGAAAGATACCAAGATAGAAATGGCCCCACCCAGCCTTCAAAGTGCAAAGAGTTGTGGGGACACAAGTATCCCATAACCAGAAAGATCATCTTCCCACCAGATGTCGGGGTGGGGTGGGGTGGGGAGAGGCCTTAGCTAGGGGGCCGACTCTGGGGCAGAGGTGACCCCACATCACTGAGGTCAGCCTGCCCTCTCCCAGGTGCTGCCCGACCGCGATGGAAAGCGCTGCATGTTTTGTGTGAAGACAGCCAGCCGCACGTACGAGATGAGCGCCTCCGACACGCGCCAGCGCCAGGAGTGGACGGCTGGTGAGTGCGGCTCAGCTGCGGCCTCGCTGGGCTTCAGTGCCTCAGCTACGATCATGCGCTGCCCCGTGGAATCGGGAGAGTGGACCCGAGAGACTCCTTAAAGCCCCCTTTGCAGCTGGACTGACCCCTCTTGGTGCCCCCCTGCAGCCATCCAGACAGCGATCAGACTGCAGGCCGAGGGGAAGATGTCGCTGCATAAGGACTTGAAGCAGAAGCGACGGGAGCAGCGGGAGCAGCGGGAGCAGCGCCGGGCAGCCAAGGAGGAGGAGCTGCTAAGGCTGCAGCAGTTGCAGGAGGAGAAGGAGCGGAAGCTGCAGGAGCTGGAGCTGCTGCAGGAGGCACAGCGGCAGGCGGAGCGGCTGCTGCAGGAGGAGGAAGAGCGCCGCCGCTGCCAGCACCAGGAGCTGCAGCAGATGCTGGAGGGCCAGCTGCGGGAGGCTGAGCAGGTGCGGCCTGGCCCGGGGGCGGGGCCAGGAAAGGGGCGGAGCCCCGGGGCTGGATACTGTCCTGGGCTGGGCCTTGACGGAACGCTGCCATGGGCGGGGCCTGTAAAGTAGGCGGACTCCAGGGGCTGGAGGATGCTGTGGGCGGGGCCTGTAAAGTAGGCGGACCTGGGGGGGGAGCTGGAGGATGCTGTGGAAGGGGTCTCAGGCTGTGGGGTGGGTGGGCAATGGGCGAGGCCATAGACTGAGCTACATTGGGTGGGACCGGAGGCACGGTGTGGGCCTGGGAAGAGGGTGGGGTCTATCAGGCTAGGAGTGCGCGTTTAGAATGAGGAATGAGTTGAGACCCAGCCAAGAAACTTGAAAGATGAGCATGGCCTGTGCCAAGGGCCATCCCTGGCTATGGGATGCTGAGATGAGGGACAGTGGGACCAGAGTTGAGTGACAGGTGTAGAATGGGGGCTTAGTTGAGAGACGGTTTGGGGGTGGACCAAGTAGGTGGGATAGTTGGGACAAAGGTTAAGTCTAGACTTGAGCTGAAATTACAGTGGAACCTGTTTGGATGCTGTAGGATAAGAGGTAGGTGGGACAAGGCATGCAGAGGCAATTAGATCTAGAGATCTGGAGTCTGAGGCACTTGATTCAATCCCAGTTCTGCACTTTTTGTAGCCCTGTGATTCTGGCCAAATGATTACACTTCTTGATGCTCCCTTCACATATCAGTAAATGTACACCCTAGAACTTTGCTCATGGAGGTAGGGAAAGGATTAAATGAAACACTTGTAAGGTGTTCAACACCTTTCAGTTGTTGTAATAATAATTATAGTCACTGCCTTTCGAGTACCCAGCCATAATGTTATGATAACATATAGTCTTTATTAGGGCTGGTACTAGGAAGTGATATTTGTTTTTATGTTATTTAATTGTAACATAACATGTTATTTAATAATAATCGGACTTTTGTGTGTGCAGTGCTAGGAATGGAACCTAGGGCCTTGGACCTATTAGGCAAGCATTCTATCACTGAACGACATCCTTACCCCCTAATTATTACTAAAACCAGTGCTAGGAAGAAAAGAATTTAAGGTGTCTATTCATTGACCATGATCTGGCTCTGTCAAGCTCTCTGACAGGGGTAATGCTAGGAAACATGGATATACAGGATTTTCCTGGACCTTACTGCCGGGTAGTTTGGCAGAACCCTAAGGAAGGGCAGTATAACCCACCCTCCCCACCCCCTACTGCCTTGTTCCCCATTGACCTGGCTCTGTGTTCCCTTCCCCCCCCACAGGCCCGGGCCTCCATGCAGGCTGAGATGGAGCTAAAGAAGGAAGAGGCTGCCCGGCAGCGGCAGCGCATCGAGGAGCTGGAAGAGATGCAGCAGCGGTTACAGGAGGCCCTGCAACTGGAGGTGAAGGCCCGGCGAGATGAGGAGGCTGTGCGCCTCGCCCAGACCAGGTAAACTTGAAGAAAGGACCCCGTGCTGTCTTCCCTCACCCCACCCTCATCTGGCTTTTTGCTGAGCACCTGCTAAGTGCCAGGGCACTCGAGGTCACCTAATGAATGCCTGGCAGACTGCTGGAGGAGGAGGAGGAGAAGCTGAAGCAGTTGATGCAGCTGAAGGAGGAGCAGGAGCGCTACATCGAGCGCGCACAGCAGGAGAAGCAGGAGCTGCAGCAGGAGATGGCGCTGCAGAGCCGCTCCCTGCAGCAGGCGCAGTTGCAGCTGGAGGAGGTGCGGCAGAACCGGCAGAGGGCTGACGAGGACGTGGAGGTGAGTCTGGGAGCACTTGGAGGCTGGTGGAGCGCATGATATCACATAGGTGCCCCAGTCTAGTGGCCTTCCCTGAAACCCTGGCGCCATGGTCAGCTGACTATGTGTCTTAGGGCAAATGGGCTCAATACTCTGAATTTATAGTCTCTCTTCTGGGAAAGCAAACTGGTAATAAATACCCTCCTAACAAAGAAAAAAGTAAGAAAATACAGAAGCTGGGTGGCCTAGGCCTATAATCTTAACTACTCAGGAGGCTGAGACATGAGGATCACAGTTTGAAGCGAGCCCCAGAAGGAAAATCCTTGACATTCTTATCTCCAATTAAGGACACAAAAACAGCTGTGGCTCAAGTGGTAGAGGGCTAGCCTTAAGCAAAAAAAGTTCGGGGGGGGGGTGGGGGGAAGCTGGGAAGGGATGTGAAGGGTAAACAAAGGAGGAGGCTACAATGCTTGATAAGAAATGTACTCATTATCTTGCCCATGTAATTGTAACCCCTCTGTACAGTATGTTCACAAAAAAAAAAAAAAAAGTTCAGGGACAGCTTCTAGGCCCTGAGTTCAAGCTCCAATACCTGTTCCAAAAAAATAAAAAAAAAAGAAGAAAATAGATTATATTTCTGTTTAATAGGTAGTGGTTCTCTCTTCTAAGCCCCTATCTTGTTGTCCTTGTACTTGGACACCACTTCTTGGAGGCTGACTCCCCATAGATGAGGGTTTGTTGTTGCTGTTTTTGTTTTATGTTTCTGATGTTTTAGGACTAAAAGTGTGACTCAAGTGGTAGAATGTAAGGCCTTGAATTCAAACTTAGGCACAGTTAGAATTTTTGAGGTTTTATTCGGGCACCAGTAGCTCATGCCTGTAATCCTAGCTACTCAGGAGGCTAAGATCTGAGGATTGCAGTTCAAAGCCAGCCCAGGCAGGAAAGTCCATGCGACTTATCTCCAGTTAATTACCAGAAAACCAAAAGTGGAGCTGTGACTCAAGGTGATAGAGTGCTAGCTTTAAGTGAAAAAGCTCAGGGAAAGTGTCCAGGTCTTGAGTTCAAGCCCCACAACTGCCAAAAAATAAAAAGAATTGTTGAAATTTTTATTTTCACTAATACTGAACTAAGGTCCTTGAGCTCACTCTGCTCACTTGCTCGTGGCTGTCATTCTACCATTTGAGCATTGGATCCAACTCAGATGGTTAATTGGAGATTGGTGGATGTTTTTGTCTGGGCTAGCTTTGAACCACGATCCTCCTGAGTAGCTAGGATGACAGGTATGAGCCACTTGCTCAGCTATATTGATCATTTTATTTCATGTTGCTGGATTTTGTAATCATTGCAAAAAATAACACCACAGAAATATGTAACATAGGAAAGTTTTTCCTATGTCTACCCTCCACCCCCCAGCCTGGCCAATGCTATGTAAATATTGGAGCAGAAGTTCCCACACTGGATCCTGGGGAGATAGGGTATTGTAGTGGTATGTGTACAGCTCCATCTATGTCTCTGGACATGTCACTTAACATCTTTTAACTTTTTTTCAGTATAGGTTTTTTTGTTTGGTTGGGTTTTTTTGTTGTTGTTGATTGTGGGGCTTGTACTATGGGCCTGGGCACTATCCCTCAGCTCTTCAGCTCAAGGCTAGCACTCTACTACTTGAGCCACAGTGCCACTTCCAACTTTCTGGTGGTTGATTGGAGATAAGAGTCTCATGGACTTTCCTGCCTGGGCTGGCTTTGAGCCGTAGTCCTCAGATCTTATCCTCCTAAGTAGCTAGGATTACAGGCATGAGCCACCGACATCTGGCTTCAGTATAGGTTTTGAACTCAGGGCCTCACACTTCCTAGGCAAGTGCTTTATCACTTGAGCCATTAGCCCCAGACCTTTTTTGCTTTAGTTATTTTTCAGATAATGTCTTAGATTGAGCAAAAATACCAGGGCCGGTCTCAAACTGTGATCTTCCTATCTATGTGTCTCCCTTGTTGCTAGGATTGGAGACATCCATGAACTCCCATACCCTTATATCCAGCTTGTTTGTTGAGATGGGGGTCTTGTTAAGTATTTAGTGCACTAGCTTCAACTGTAGTCCTTCTGTCTCTGCCCCTGAATACTGGCATATACAACCAGGCCCAACATGTTTATTTTTGACCCTGTGGAGATCCATGAGTCTTTTGAAATTGGAGGCAAACAAAGTTTACATTCACATAGAAAACTTTTTTTTAACATACACGCATTCTCCAGGGAAATGATCAGTAGCTTTGGTCACATCCTGAGAGGCTGTGAACATGCAAAGAATAGAATCCCTGCCATGGACTATGGTTCTAACCCATTCTTCACTGGCTCTACCCCAACAGGCTGCCCAGAGGAAGTTGCGCCAAGCCAGCACTAACGTGAAACACTGGAATGTCCAGATGAACAGGCTCATGCACCCAATTGAGCCTGGAGGTAAGAAGGGGTAGACTTTCCTGAGGGTTGGAAAAGAATACAGGAATACCTCCAGATCTCCAGGGCCAGGTAGAACTAAAGGTCACAGATGCTCATCTCCCCGGAGCAGGTTGGTAAGGCCCTCCCTCCTCTCTGTTCCAGTGTCCTTTCCCCCTTATTTGCCTGTCTTCTCTCTGCCAGATAAGCGGCCTGTCACCAGCAGCTCCTTCACAGGCTTCCAGCCCTCTCGGCTTGGCCGCGGGGCCTCATCCCTAAAGCGCCTGACCCGCTGGGGATCCCAGAGCAGTAGGACCCCCTCCCCCAACCGCAGAGAGCAGCACCAGTCCCTCAATGGCCGGGAGGAGACTCCTGCCCCGGCTTCCACCTCTCAGGAAGAGAAATTGGACCCAGCACCAGAAAATTAGCCTCACCTCATCTCTTGTTCTTCCCAACATCATGTCTACCAGAACCTGGCCGCAGCTGGCCGCAGCTGGCCTGTGGACGACACTGACATCTGCTAGGGGAGGGCTCTGAGGTCCTGGTGCCAGGAACTCAGCCCTCCAACTGGAAGCTGATCCAGGATAGAACATGGGTCACCTCTTGTGCCAGCTCCTAGGCCCAGTCCACGGAGGGTACGGGTATGTCGATACTTAAGGCCCTGTGCTTTAGCTCCAAGGACCCAGTGAGCAGGGCTGAGAAAGGCAGTGAACATGCAGACAAGGGCCACCGACCCCAGGCTGCCACCGAGTCGTGGAGGACATATTTCCAAATAAAAAGTGTTGTTGGAATAAGATATTGGCCCAAGTCTGTCCACCTCCCCTGCCTTCCACTCTCACGCTTCCTGGAGACCAGGCACAGGCTTCAGAGGCAGTGGAATTTGCACAATTTGCGCTACTGCCCCCAAAAAGCCCTCTGGTGAAAATTTTTCTTCTGGTTTAAGTGGCTATTGCAAGTCTTAGTAATATGCACCTGATCAGAATAATAAAAATATTATAACCATTGTAGATAAATATGAAACAAATACATCATTACATTGCAAATGCATCTGAAGGAAATGAATGAGTTACTTTCTTACTTCATTAATTCATATATCCATACTTGAATATTACCAAAAAAGAAAAAAGAAAAGAAAGGGAGAAAGGGAAGGAGGGAGGAAGGGAGGGGTAAGCAGGGAAGGAAGGTTCTGAGTTCATCCTCAGCACCAGCACCACAAAAAAAAAAAAAAAAAAAAAAAGGAAATGAATAAAAGTGAGGGCAATCTGAAATCCCAGTTCCTCCTACTTAAAGCTTGGCTTTCCTCTAAATTCCCTCAGTTCTGAGGGTTTTCAGGTCACGTCCCATCCCCAACTCACACTGGCAGCCTTGTTTCATGACACTCCGCTGCCTCATGCCTGCTATTCTGGCTACCCAGGTAAGAGAAAGGCTGGTTCTTCCCCAATTGTGTGTGTGTGTGTGTGTGTGTGTGTGTGTGTGTGTGTGTGTGTGTGTGAGACAAAGACTGGTACAAGGCAGTAGATAGGAGGCCTGGCACAGAAACAGATTTGAGAATAGCCAAAAAAAAAAAAAAAAAGCCTAATTAATTAGACTTTGGTACCTTATTACATAGAGAGCAAAATGAAGGAGTTACAGGTTAACACCCAACTGGAAGAGACAAGTCTTATTGCTGTGGCAACAGCATAAGCCTGGACAGGGGTGGGATAGGAAAGCATAGAGTGAATCTGCTAGGTGTGATGACAAGCTCTGGGTGAGAGCATGATAAAGGGAAAGTGAATCTCCCTATATCTAGTGTCTCTGTCCTCTGTCCTCCAGAGTCTCTGTCCTCTTAGGAAATAAGGTCACTGAGTGAGAGGATATGAGGAAAAAATAAAATGACAAGAGCCATGAGCTAGCTCCAAGGGTTGCCATGAGCAGTAAATTAGCTGGGAAACTGCAAGGTATAGAGTAGATGCTCCATAAGCAGTGTGTGTGTCTGTGTGTGTGTGTGTGTGTGTGTGTGTGTGTACACGCACGCGCGCATGCACATGCCCTAGTACTGGGGCTTGAACTCAGGGGCTGGGCACTATCCTTAGCTTTTTTTTTTTGCTCAAAATTAGTACTCTACTACTTAGCCACAGCTCTGCTTCTGGCTTTTTGGTGGTTAATTAGAAGATGAGTCTTGCAGGCTTTCCTGCCCAGACTGGCTTTGAACCATGAACTTCAGATCTCAGCCTCCTGAGTAGCTAGGATTACAGGTATGAACCATCAGCGCCCAGCTAACAACGTGTTTTGGCTAATTAGCACTTGTTCGTATGCCAAGAGAGTCCTTATCCCTGTGGAAAGGCAGCATTGTCATTTTCTTTGTTCTCCTGTGAAAAGCCAAGTTCAGAGATGCAGAAACACTTGACCAAAGTCAACCCAGCTAGTCAGTGGCAGGGCTGGGCTCTGAACCCAGGCAGTCTGGTGTCAGAGCTTCCTGTTCCTGCCCACATCTCAGTTTTCTGGTGGTTAACTGGAGATAAAGTCTCACAGACTTTCCTGCCCAAATTGGCTTTGAACTATGATCCTGAATTGCTAGGAATACAGGTGTGAGCCACTGGTGCCTGGTTAGTAACTGACATCTTGAGGGGCATTTTTAGGGGGCAAGAAAAGCTAATTTCTAGCTTTTTTTGGCTTCAAGGTTCAAAAATAGCTTATCTTTCTTGAAAATGGAGTGAATGTCTTGTCTCTGATGCTCTCCAAGACACTCATACACTTTGGGAAGACACAGGACAGTACAGCTATTGTGGTTGAGAGTGTAACTCAAGAGGAAGAATACCCGCCTAGCAGAGCTCAGAGTCAAACCCCAGGGCCTCCAAATGAGTGAAGGAAAGAAGGAAAGATTAGAAAAGAAAGGAAGGGGGGCTGGGAAGGTGGCTCAGTGGTAGAGTGCATGCCTTGCATGCCAGAGGCCCTGGGTTCAATTCCTCAGCACCACATAAGCAAAAAGAAAAAAGCCAGAAGTGGCGCTGTGACTCAAGTGGTAGAGTGCTAGCCTTGAGCTGAAGAGCTGAGGGACAGTGCCCAGGCCCAGAATTCAGGCCCTATGACTGGACCCAAAAAAACAAACAAACAAAAACAAATGTTTTATGTGGGAAGAGGTGTAGGCAGTCTCCAGGAAGGTCTGGGTTTCATCTTTAAATTTCTGAACTGTGGTATGGCAACAGTCTGACAGAAGTAGGAGCCCAGAAGCAAAAATACTGAGAATCTAAGTTTCTAGAAATTGGCAGAAATCTTAGGAAAGTTTTGCCTTCTGTAGTACATTTTTACTACAGTCTCAAAGATAAGGCAGATGACATCTAAATTACAAATGAATGTACCTTTGTTTCAAAATGTAGGATTAAAAAAGAGAAGCATAAAGGAGGAAACCACTAGAGTTCTACCATACAGAAAGCTCCGGGTGCCCTGTACTGGTGGTTTACACCCGTAATCCTAGTACTCAGGAGGCTGAAAGCTCAGGATTATGGCTCCTAGTCTGCTCAGGTAGGAAAATTGGTGAAACTCATCTCCAATCAACTACCAAAAAATCTGGGAGTGGAGCTTAAGAGGTAAAACACTAGCCAGGTACCAGTGGCTCACGCCTGTAATCCTAGCTACTCAAGAGGCTGAGATCTAAGGATCACGGTTCAAAGCCAGCCCCAGCAGGAAAGTCTGTGAAACTCTTATCTCCAATAAACCACCAGAAAACCGGAAGTGACCCTGTAGCTCAAGTGGTAGAGCACTAGCCTTGAGCTCAAGAGCACAGGGACTGCAGTCAGGCCCAGAGTTCAAGCCCCACAACCGACAAAAAAAAAAAAAAAAAAAAAAAGAGGTAAAACACTAGCCTTAAGCAAGAAGCTGAGGGACAGAGCCAAGCCCCTGAGTTCAAGCCCTAGGGGACCAGCATTAGAGAACAAAGCCAACTTCTTTTAGACGCTCTTCTTGCTTCTAGGTATCTTCTTTTTCCTTTTTCTTTTTTCTTTTTTGGTGGCACTGGGATTTGGATTTATAGGAATTTATAGGAAGGTGCTCTACCACTTGAACCATACCCCCAGTCCTTTTTGCTTATTTTTTTATGTGTCTGATGGCTTTGTCCAGGGTTAACTTCAGACTATGATCTTCCTATATACAATCTCCCTTGTAGCTGGGATTGCATTTATGTACTGTCTTGACAGCTTATTGAGATGGAGTTTCACTAACTTTTTCACTCAGGCCTGGCCTCAAATCATGTTCTTCCAGATTTCTACCTCCTAAGTAGCTGGGACCTTCTTAAAGTATATTTTAAGGGGCAGCTTGCTAGCAAGTACAAGGCTCTAGTACAAACCCTAGTACCATTAACAAAATAGTAACACTAATAATAATAAGCCAGGCACCGGTGGCTCACACCTGTTTTCTTAGCTACTCAGGAGGCTGAGATCTAAGCATCATGGTTCAAAGCCAGCTTGGGCAAGAAAGTCCTTGAGACTCTTATCTCCAAATAACTGGAGAATACCGGAAGTGGCGCTGTGGCTCAAGTGATAGAATGCTCATCTTGAGCTGAAGAGCTAAGGAACAGTGCGGAGGCCCAGAGTTCAAGCCCCACAACACACACACACACACACACACACACACACACACACACACAGAGAACAACAACAAAAACCGCATAAAACAAAACAATAATAATGTCATCTTGAGGGGCAGATTGGGATAACAGATCCCTTCTAGGTCTTAAAGACTGGGTTAAGAGTGAGAACATGACTGCCAATAGCTCACACTTGCAATTTTAGCTTCTCTGGAGACTGAGAGTTGAAGGATGGAAGTTGGGGGCCAGATCAAGAGAAAAGTTCTGATCTTATCTTGAAAAAAAATCAGCAACAAGTTGATGGTGGAGGTATGGCTCACGTAGAATGACTGCCTAGCAAGTTCTAGGCCTTGAGTTTAAACTCCAGTAACTGCTCCCACCAAAAAATGCAAAAACAGCTCCAGAATTGTCTGCAATAGTAGGAGACAACACTTCCTACTCAGGAGAACAAATGCATTAGATGAAAATATAGGAAGACTGGTGAGAAGTCCAAAACTGTAAGTGTCAAGTTGCAGACATCTCCTGCCCGGGGAAAGCCCTGTTTTGAAAACTTGAGGGTGCCAGGTCTTCAGGCATCTACCACGGGATTACAAATCGGGAGAATTGCTTCTTATGGTAAGTTACACACCTTCTCTGAGCCTGTGTTTCTTCATTGGAAACAAGAGGCGGTCGTACTAGATGACCTCTGTGTTCCCTCCCAGCTTTTTAATTTCCTTTGATGAGACTTGCTGGACTTGTTTGACTGGGGGGGCGGGGCTGGCAGAGGCTCCTCCCTCAGCTGCTGCTCCCGCATCGGACACCAGAGGGCGATGCAGGCGGGTTGTGGTGTGTGTGGAGGGGTGGGACGGAGAGACAGCGTGCGGTGGGCGGAGTTTCGGGTTGGGGAGGGTGGGGTGGAAATCTTCAGACGCCTCGGTGATTGGTCGCTGCCGGGCGGAAGGGGGCGCGGAGGAGGTGGGCCGAGGCGTGGGGCGTGACGTCACGGGGGGCGGGCGGGCAGGGGGGCGGGGCCTGGCCACGGAAGCTGTGACGCCGGCGCGGCCGCCGCGGAGCTGGGGATTAATGGGAAAAGTTTTGGCAGGAGGTGGAGGATTCTGTCGTGGAGGTTGCGGGACGCGGGCGGTGACGCGGGCGGCGGCCAGGACAGGTCAGTCTGGGACGGGGAAGTGGGCAGGCCGGCAGCCGAGGGGAGGCGGCTGGCCGGGCCGAGGCGGCCGGTGGCGCTGGGACTCCAGGCCTGCCCGGCGGGGCGCGGCGCGGCGCGGGGTGGGGACGGTCGGGTCCGGGGACGGCGCTGCCGCCCACACTTCCCAGCGCCCTGACCGGGGCCGCCTCGCGCCTGTCCTTGACCCTGGCGACGCCCCGCCTCGCTGCCCTTGTGGCCCCAGCCCTCGGACCCCCGCGGCTGTGGAGCCCGAATCGCCACCCCCCCCACTGACCCCATCACCCAACTCTGTGCCCCCTCGTGGCTCCGTCTCTTGTCGCACTCTCCTGACCTCTTCTTTCGTCGGGTGTCCCCAAGAGCTCTCGCCCTCTCCCCCGAGGCTCTCCTTGGAGGTCTCTGTCTCCTTGTTACCCTTGTCTCCTGCCTGCCTCCGTCCGCCCATCCTTGCCTTCCTCGCCGTCGTCTGCTCCCCGCTTCCCAGCCCTGTCCCCTGCTTCTCGACTTGCCTGATCCCTCCTCCCTGGGTTACGGCTCTCCGACCTCTTCCTCAGGGTGCTGAGGCTTTTCCAGCCCCGTGCCGGCATCCCTGCCCCTGTACGTGAAGTCTCTTCTTACTTAGCCTGGCCACTTCCGCAGGCCCTAGTTTTGCTCTTCTGTCCGATTTCCATCCAGTAAGCGTCGTCCCCTACATTCTAGTCACCTCCCTAGGACCCCCGCCTCTGCTCCAAGGAGAAGTGAGGGGGCCACAGGCATTACTTTCCTTTCTGTTGGCTGGCTGGCTGGCTGGCTGGGTGGGTGGGTGGGGATGTTGAGTCCCCATTGACTTACAGGGCTGAATGTCTGAGATAAATAGAAGAGCGCAAGTATGTCTGTGGGAGAATTTCCTGGGTTGTTGGAATGGGGCTCTGTCCAATTTGTAGGCTGTGCTCCTCATAGCAGCTTTAATACTTCCTCTTTATGAGTCTGGCGACTTCCAGGAACCCTTGGGGAGAGACCGCGCTGAGTTGGGTGTGTGCCAAGGGTAGCCAGAGTTCTCATCCAACCCTGTTCCCCTTCCAGGAAACAGGATTCTGTGTCTTTTCACTAGGGATATATAGAATACATTTCAACCATAATACCCCACCCTGTCTCTGCCCTCATTGGTACCTTCCACATACCACCCCATCCTGAAGTGTCTAGAAGCTGTGTCCCCAGAGAATGCCGTGGTCCTCAGCCTTCTTCCTCTGTACTAGTTTCCAGAACACTTTTTTTCCTGTTGGAGTTTTTTTGAAATACATTGCTTGCCTGCTAGCCCCAGGGCTGTCAGTCCCTTTTATTATCTATCTGTGGCTTGAACTAATTTCTGATCTGCTCTGGTGTGTCTAGCCGTCAGCCTGAGTGGACCTCTGGGGTCAGTTCCTTTTTTTTTTTGGTCCGGTTGTGGGGCCTGAACTCTGGGCCTGAGCACTGTCCCTCAGCTCTTCAGCTCAAGGCTAGTGCTCTACCACTTGAGCCACAGCGCCACTTCCGGCTTTTTTCTTTTTGCTTATGTGGTGCTGAGGAATCGAACCCAGGGCCTCAGGCATGCAAGGCAAGCGCTCTACCACTGAGCCAACTTCCCAGCCCTCTGGGGTCAGTTTCTGAACAGGCTGTCTTGCAGTCTTTTATCTCCCTCCCTTCCTCCCTTTTTTCCCCCTTTGGGAGTTTAAATTCCTATGAATCCAAGAGGAAGGCTGGCACTGAACCCCATTCCCTGAGCTCTGGTGTGGTCTGAGGTGTCAGGTTGATATCTGCCTGGGCAGGTTGTGGGGTTACCAAGAATCTGAGTTGTCTCTTTGCAGTCATCTTGGGCTGGAGGGGAGCCCATCAACCACCTCAGTGCTGGGACTGAATGCTTAACCTGGAGAAGGTCCTTTGCACCTGCCTGCAGTTGGAGCTCTTTTAATGCCTTTATTATTTAGTTTCAGCTCCGTTATTTGGCCTCAGCCCCTTGGAGAAATCCTCAGGAAATGAAGGGCCCTCTATTTGTGTCCCACCTGAGCTTGGAGGATTCTGAATGTATGACCCGCTCTCCTGTTTAGAAATGATGCCCTATTGTTTCACTGGCTCCAGGTTTCTAGGTCTCCTCTTTTGAGGATCGCACTCCCTGTCTTTGAGCCAAAATTGGACACAGAATTGGTCACAGAACAGGCAATGGCAAAGAGCCAACTGAACCAGCCCAACCAGACCTCATAGTTCTGTAATCTTGTGCACTGACCCTTGGCCATGAAAGCTGCAGGATTGTGGGTGGCTAATTTTGAGCCAGTCCCCTTCTCTCCACTGACCCCTAGACTCCTCCTGCAGCCCTTGGGGAGATTGTGGTAGAGTACACCCTGGGGCATCCTTTCTTCCTGTGGAAACATCCCTCCAGGGTTTTAACGTGTCATTAGAAGAGGCTGAAGGTAAGAGGTGGGCAGGAATTTGGTCCCGTCTCTGGCTCCCCAAAAGGGAACTTGCCTGTTGAGCAGTTTGTTCCTCCCCTGCGTTTGCTCTCAGCAGCGGAGCTCTGCACTGCAGCTCCAGGTAAGAGGGCTCAGGACAGGGCCTTTGCTGGGCCCCAGCAGCCCTGGCTTCTTATAGTTTGTCCACTCTATGCGCACCTGCGTGGGTCATCAACTTTTCAACAGTAACTATTTCAGTGCTTGGGTCAGTTTGCCCCTGCCAAGGGTGGGTAGGCAGACCTCTGGCGGTGTCCACTCCAGGTAACCAACTGCCTGCCCTTCTGTTTGTCCACCTTCCCTTTGCCGCTTCTCTGCTGCTTGTTTGTGTGTGCTTCATCCCACTCAGGAAGACAGCCCTCCCTCAGCGCTCTACCCCTACCTGATCCCTTTTGCGCCTTCCCTGAAGGCCTGGTAAGAGGACAGGCAGTGGGGGCACTGGCCTTCTCTGGAGACATCTCAGCTGCCTGGCAGTTGTGCAAGTTGTCCTCAGAATGCTGGCATGTCCTGGGACAGTGCAGCTGTCTCTGTGGCGTGGCTCCTGTAGCCTCGGCTATATCCTGTCACCAAGGCCCACCTCCCTGGCCACTCCCCAGAGCCTGGGAAGTGGGACTGTGGTAGAAAGCCCAGGAGCGAATCCCACTGTCCAACACGACCCACAGCAGAAACATTCTCTCTTCCTCTACCCATGACTCTGCCCTGCCAGGCCCTGGCTTCTATTATGCCGGAAACCCTGTGCCCAGTGCCCCTGTCTTTGCCATGTCCCAGATTACCCAGTGGCTGTTTCTTGGAGATGGTTTGGTGTCTCTGAATGTTTTTCTTGCCTTTGGAGCCAGCGGTAGTGGCATGGAGCAGCTGGATTCCAGAGTGGCAGAGAAGGGCTAAGTACTTGGCTCAGGCCTGAAGGGAGAAAGTGGCCCTGGACTCAGGTTTCAGACATGTGGGTCTTCCTTGGCAGGTAGTTCCCGGCCCTCCCCTGGCTGGTGACTGGCTATGACTCCGACCTGTCTGTGGGGCTTCACGAAGGAGTCAGGCATGACTCAAGGTGCTTCCATTTATAAGTTGCCACCCATGTTGGGATGTTGAGCACTACCTCGTTCTTACCTTGCCAGCTCCTTCTGCTCCACCCTAGTAAACTCAGCCAAGCGAGTGTCTGCTTGCTTGGAAGTACACAGATAACTTCCAGGATTGGGAAATGATTTGCTGACTCAGGCTCAGAATCACAAGCTCTCGGGATGGGGGCAAGGGAGCATGGAGGAGCTGGCTGCCTCCAGAGAGCTCTGAGCCGGGAGCCGCTTTTCCAGAGCCTCTCAGCTAACACTGTGGATTTCTTTATCTCCTGCAGTGCTGCGTGGCGTTTGGGGCATGCTCGTGGTACTTACTCAGTGGCTTCTGCTCACCAACAGATGAAGACACACTCACTGTAGAGGTAATCCCATTTCCCTAACTCTCACGCCCAAGCATCCAGACTTGGATCCCACTTGATGAGGAAGTAATTGGCTAGGTCTCAGTCCTGGATCTCAGATGCCTGATGTAACAGACACTCATTGATAAGTAGCCAGTCTCTATGGTTTTTCAGGAGCATGGAGATTTTTTTTTAACTCTTGAACCTTCTAAAAAATAAGTTCCACAAAAACAAGGTCTTTGTTTCCTGTTGTGTCTAAGACTCTGCCTGGCACAGAAGAGACACCTGTGTAAATGTTTGTTGAGTGAATAAATATGCTTTCTTCCTGCCTGGAGGGGTAAATAGGATGCTTACCCACTAAGACAATGCCCGTTATTCTCTTTCTCTTATGGAGTTTGTTTTCTTTTCTTTTCTTTTCTTTTCTTTTTTTTTTTTTTCTGGTTGTGGGGCCTGAACTCTGGGCCTGAGCACTGTCCCTCAGCTCTTCAGCTCAAGGCTAGTGCTCTACCACTTGAGCCACAGCGCCACTTCCGGCTTTTTTCTTTTTGCTTATGTGGTGCTGAGGAATCGAACCCAGGGCCTCAGGCATGCAAGGCAAGCGCTCTACCACTGAGCCAACTTCCCAGCCCTTCTTTTCTTTTTTTAAATTGGTCCTGGAGCTTGAACTCGGGGCTTAGGTGCTATCCCTGAGCTTTTATGTTCAAGGTTAGTGCTCTACCACACGAACCACAGCTGGACTTCTGGATTTTCTGGTAGTAATTAGAGATAAGTATCTCATGCACTTTGATGCCCCATCTGGCTTTGAACCACCACCCTCAGATCATAGCCTCCTGAGTAGTTAGAATTTCAGGCGTGAGCCACCTGTGTCTGGTAGAATAAATTTTTTGTTGTTGTTGGTCGTGGAGCTTAGACTTAGGCCTAAGCATTGTCCCTGAGCTCTTCTACTCAAGGCTAGTGCTCTACCACTTTGAGCCACAGTGCCACTTCCAGTTTTCTGGTCTCTGGCTTTAAACCATGATCTTCAGGTCTCAGCCTCCTGAGTAGCTAGTATTACAGGCATGAGCCACCAGTGTCCAGCAGAATAGATATTTTTGAATGCCATGTAACACAGGCACTTGGGAAATGGTAGTGAGAGGCCCATTCCGTCTCTGTCCCCTGAGTCTATGCTCTGTTGGTGCTTGTGAGGCTTGATAAACTTGTGTCTTCCATCTCCTCAGCAGCATTGGAACAATGCTGTGGGCTTCCCTGTTCTCAGGATGCTGGACAGGTTTTACAAGCTCTCAGAAGGAGCGCTCCGGGGAGTTTGAGGTTCATTGTTCTGGAGACTTGGAAGGCTGGGTTTTGGTGGGTCCCTGCTGGGGGTCAGGGGAAACATGGCCTCCTGTTCATTTTAATCTCTGAAGTTTAGTGGATTCAGGAGCTGTTTATGGGCTTCATTTCCCTTTCTCTGCCTTCCACGCCCTGTGGGTTTTCCTGTTGCCATACATGGTGGTAATGCCCACCTGTCCGTTGGTCTTGGGGGTCAGGAAGGTCCAGGGCAGGGAGGAAGAAAGGGAGTGGAGGCTTCTGAGGTCCCCTGCAGGGCTGGGCTGGAGTCCCCAAGCAGGGAGAGCTGCACTGATCTGGCTGGCCTTCATGTGTTCTGCGGAGCACAGTGGCAGCCATTGTATCCATCCTGGACCAGGTCCAGTTCATCCCTGAGCACAGGTTGCAGATCTAGCTAGTTGTTGTACTTGTATGGTACAGGTGAGGCTGTGTTGCTTTGTCATGTTTTTCTGTGTTCATCTCCAGTTCAGGCATCCTCACTAAGGTCCTTCCTGTGGGTGGGGTGCAGTGACTAATGTCTCAGGCTAGTCTAGGGCTGAGGAGCGTAGGAGAGAAGACAGGCAGGGTTTTAGACATTAGAGAGAAGTGGGTGCTCTGAGCATGAAGTGTGAAGAGGGTATGAGCTTAGACAAGCAAGTTATTCCCTGGGGCTAGCTTGTCCCGAAAGAAACCAGGTCTCACCAGATCTCACACTGGTTTGGGAAGAGACATGGTTGGTTTTGAGCTCAGCTTTAGAAGACTGTGAAACAGCCAGTCTCCCTTGTTTCCCTCAAGACACCTTGAACTCAGAGCCTTGTGCATTCACTGGCATTCTCACTAAGCTTTTTTCAGGCGTAGTTGGCACTCTCCTACTTGAGCCATGCCTCCTTACTGAGTGGCTGGGCCCTGATGGCTCATGCCCATAATCCTAGCTTCTCAGGAGGCTGAGATCTGAGGATGGCAGTTCAAAGCCAGCCCAGGCAGGAAAGTCTATGAGACTCTTATCTCCATTTAACCACCAGAAAACTGAAAGTGGAACTGTGGCTCAAAGTAGTAGAGTGCTGGCCTTGAGCAAAAGAACTCAGGAACAGTGCCCAGGCCCTGAGTTCAAACCCCACAACTGACCAAAATAACAAAACAACAATGAAAAATGAACATACTGAGTGTACAACTAATTGATGATAATAAAAATGTGGGAAAAAACTTGAGGATCCCAAGAGATTCAAAGTTAAAACTTAAGAGAAAAAATTACTAATTTATTAATTTCTTATATAATAAGCCCATTACATGTTAATAATGAAATTGTGGGACTGGGGAAATTGTCCAGTTGGTAGAGTTCTTGCCTAGTGTACATGAGGCCCTGAGTTCAGTCTCCAGGTACCACCAAAATGAATGAATAAATGATATTTTAATGAAAAAAATAGGTCCTATTTCCCAGAATTATTGAGAGAAGTGACATTTGATATTTTTGCTAATGTCTTTTGACTAGTCTAATAAATGGTAACTGAATTCTTACACTGCCTTCCATATTCAGTCTCTTATGTATTATTTTTTTTTTTTTGGAGCATAGGTAGAAAATGTGGTTTCACCCTGATAAGTGGTTTAGAAAGGGAAGAGTTGTGGTGTTTTGTTGTTGTTGTTGTTATTGTTGTTATGCCGTTATGCCGTTACTGGGGCTTGAACTCTTACCCTTGGCACTCTCTTAGCTTTTTGCTCAAGGTTGGTGCTATACTACTTGAGCCACCACTCTACTTCAGGCTTTTTAATGGTTAATTGCAGGAAAGTCTCACGGACTTTCCTGCCCAAGCTGGCTTCAACTGTGATCCTTCAGATCTCAGCCTCCTGAGATTACAGGTGTGAGCTGCTAGTGCCTGGCTAGGGGAGTTTTTTATAGCTCTTGGAGATGATTGAGGGTATTCATCTTTGATACTATTACCTAGTAATGTTTTGTTTTGTTGAATATTTATTATGCTGGGGGTTGAACTCCGGGCTTTGTGAATATAGAACACAGAACTACATGCAACCTCACATAACAAGTGGCAGTTTCTTTAAGGTCAGTTTCTTTGTGGAATCCACACTTTAAAAACTTTTTGTACTAAATTTCATTAAAATCCATTGGTCCAAATAAAGTTTAAAAAAAAAAGAAAGGCCATTCATGGGTCTGTTTTGTGCTTTGACAGTGTCTTTTACTTTGAGTTGGCCATTGGGAAGTGTTGGTGTTTCCAAATGTTGACACATGTCATTATATATTTAAAAAGTCATGTTATTTTATATTATCATTGATTGCACATGTCATTTTACAATATCAAAATCATGTTCATGGGTAGTCCATTGATGGAACCCGAAAAGTCTTCATGTGTTGAGAGCTGTTTGGCTTTTCACAGTATGGATACAAAAGCAGGCTCAGCTGGTTCTTGCTTGGAGTCTCTGTTGCTGCAGTGGGATGGAGGCTGGGCAGTGAGTGTCACCTGAAGGGGAAAGTAGAGAAGGGTGGGAGGAGGGGGAAAGAGGAGGAAAAGGAGTCTAAGAAGATGGGCAGCATCACCTGATTGTCTTCCTGCCTCATTGACTGCCACTTGCTGCCGGCTGTTGACCAGCCTCTTCCACATGTCCCCTCCGTGTGCCTCACGGCTGGACAGCTGGGCTCTGAGCGGAGCATCCCCAAGACAGCATATTGAAAGATCCAGGCAGAATGGCAAAGTTTCTCATGGACTAGTCTTGGCAGTCACTCAGTGACCCTTTTGGTCATAGGACCAATTCACAATGAGAGGACTGCACTGTGGTGTAGCTGTGAAGAGCTTGGTCCATTGGGGAAGGAAAGGGGCCTCTTTGGAAACCAGACACTAGTAGTGTCCTTAATGTGAGGTAACCTGTTCTGTAAATGAATTCTTTCCAGGAAAAATGAGTATCTTCTCATCATTCCCATTCCTGAAAACAGCTATCAGGACATTCCTAGAAGATTCCATAGAAAACACTGAGTTTGTACTCTGTTCTTTGGGCAGTGGGGAGCCATTGATAGTTTGGATCAAGGAGTAGTAGTGTTCATATTGCAGAAAGGTAGAATGGAGGCAAAGAGAATGGGTAGACTACTTCAGTGGTTTCTAAGAGAATTCTTCCTCTCATTAAATCTGAGTTTCTCAGGGTGCAGCCAAGTGCACTGATTTTGATCTATGGGCAACACAGATTAAGTACCTGAGGCATGGGAGGGGTGGCCCCTCCCCCATTTAGAGTTATTGATGCATGGAAGATACCAAAGAATTCACCAAAGTTGGGCAATTGCACCTAGGTTTTATTGTTGGGGCACATTAAAAAGTTAAACATAGGCAGGCACAAGTGACTCACGCCTGTAATCCTAGCTTCTCAGGAGGCTGAGATCTGAGGATCACAGTTCAAAGCCAGCCTGGGCAGGAAAAGCAGTGAGACTTTTTTTTTTGTCAATCATGGGACTTGAACTCAGGGCCTGGGCACTACCCCTGAGCTCTTTTGTTCAAGGCTAGCACTCTACCACTTTGATCCACAGTTCCATTTCCATTTTTTTGTTTGTTTTTTGAGTGGTTAATTGGAGATAAGAGTCTCATGGGGGATTTTTCTGCCCAGGCAAGCTTCAAACTGCTTTCCTGAGATCTCAGTTTCCTGAGTAGCTAGGATTATAGGCGTCAGCTGCCAGGGGCAGCTATGAGACTCTTATCTCTCAGGGATAGCACCCAGGCCCTAAGTTCAAGTTCCATGACTGACCAAAAAAAAAAAAAAATTAAACATGAATACTAGCTCCTGGTGGCTCATGCTTGTCATCTTAGCTATTCAGGAGACAGAGATCTGAAGATCACAATTCAAAGCCAGCCCAGGCAGGAAAATCCATGACATTTTTTATTTCTAATAAATAGGCTCAGAGGCTGGGAATATGGCTATAGTGGTAGAGTGCTTGCCTAGCATGCATGAAGCCCCGATTCCTCAGCACCACATACATAGAAAAAGCCAGAAGTGGCACTGTGGCTCAAGTGATAAGCCTTGAGTACAAGAAGCTCAGGGACAGTGCCCAGGCCCTGAGTTCAAGCCCCAGGACTGGCAAAAAAAAAAAAAAAAGGTAAAAGACTAACCTCAGTAGGTGCTGTTTTTCTCTTTTCTGCTGAGCTGAGTATAGCTTGGGGGACAGATGTCTTTTTGAAGCACCCCCTGCCCCATCTCAGGCTGGGGCCCCAGAGGCAGCCTCCTAAGTGGCCACCTCCCCCACTTTGTTGCATAGCCCCTGGCCACAGGGCCGTACCTGACAGCCCCTTCTTTTCCTTTCTAGTCCATTCTTTAGCATCTAACTGGGCCTGGCCCTGTTGCCATCTCAGCAACTCCCCAGAAACCATTACCAAGCTCTCCACAGCTAATGGAAGCCCAGCTTTGAAAGTGCTCTCTCAGGGGGAGAGCACCTCAGGGAGAGGCTTTGGTGCCCTGGGACACACCTGTGCTTAAGCAGTCTTCCCACCTTCCTGCTAGTATTGTAACCTAGATCCAAACAGATCACCAGGCCTCGCATTTGTGATCCTGTAACTCTTGACCCTTTCTACTGCTTTGACACTTCCGGCTCCAGGCTGCATGCCCTCTGAAGTACAGTTACTTGGCTCTACTCCAGCAGCAGGACACGCCAACTTGCTGTCCTGGTAGCAGCGTTGGCTGAGCAGGACGGCTGCCACAGCGTCTGGGGCCTGCCCTTGCCTCAGAGCTGTACTCCCATTTCTAAACAAGCAAGCACAGGGATACTTTCCTCAGTTTCCCTCAATTGCCCGAACCTGTATCATGGAGCTTCTCAGCTCAGCATGGTAAATGTATTGGCTGAGCTGTTGATCTGTCAGGGGGCATCCTGTGTACCATGGGGTGTCAGCACCACCCCCAGATCTCTAGACAGTGCTTCATCCCCCTGATTGAGAGCCACTTGACATTTCCCCTGTAAATACCCACTGGGATCATAGAGGTCATAGAGGAGTGAGCTCCGTGAGGGAGCAGCTACCCCTCCCCCATCCCCTCACTGGGCCCTCCCTTGAGGGCTTTGGGCTGGAGCAAAGCCACAGCCTGTTCCCAAAAGGGAAGACTATGATGGCCACGCCCCACATGCAAAGCCATCTCCAGGCTGGTTGTTTCTCAGACTGCGCTTCTCCCAGGCTTTCAGTGTACAGGAGACTTGCTATGACCTGCCATGCAATATGACCGACGTTGTCAGGTGATCAGGACACCCTGACCTCACACATCTTCCTCTCCAGACCCACATGGGTTCTCAGACCCTTGTCCCAGGCAGTGTTTATTTATTTGTTTATTTGGCCAGTCATGGGGCTTGAACTCTGGGCCTGAGCACTGTCCCTCAGCTCTTCAGCTCAAGGCTAGCTCTCTACCACTTGAGCCACAGTGCCACTTCCGGTTTTCTGGTGGTTTATTAGAGATAAGAGTTTCACGGACTTTCCTGCCTGAGCCAGCTTTGAACCATGATCCTCAGAACTCAGCCTCCTGAGTAGCAAGGATTACAGGCGTGAGCCACTGGCACCCAGCTCCAGGCAGTGTTTCTTTTTTTTTGGGGGGGGGGTGGTCCGGTCGTGGGGCCTGAACTATGGGCCTGGGCACTGTCCCTCAGCTCTTCAGCTCAAGGCTAGCACTCTACCACTTGAGCCAGAGCGCCATTTCCGGCTTTTTTCTTTTTACTTATGTGGTACTGAGGAATGGAACCCAGGGCCTCATGCATCAAGGCAAGTGCTCTACCACTGAGCCACCTTCCCAGCCCCTCCAGGCAGTGTTTCTAAAAGAAAGCTTATCTACCACCCTGGGCTGGCCCACACCATTTCATTGTAGCTCGCCACCCTGTAAAAGCCTTTGGGACAGTGCAGAGACTCATGAGTCCGCGAGGAGTCACTGCTTGATCCTCTGCATGTGTCCTGGGTGAATTCCTAGGGATATATAGGGGTCTATATCCCAGGATATAGGCAAGGAAGATGAGACCCTATCTGAAAAACAAGCTGGGCGTGGCTCAAGTGGTAGAGCACCTGACTAACAAGAGCAAGGCCCTGAGTTCAAGCCCCAGTATTCCCTTATCCTAAAAAAGAAAATAAGAACTAAAAGCAGTTAGAGCAAAAGAAAGACCTGGGCTCGAAGACACCACTGAGGTTCCCTGGCTGATGTCTTCTATGTACGTGACATCTTCCATGTAAGCTTGTTTCCTTCCATGCCCTTCATGTTTGCTTGCTCAGTGATAAGCTAAATAATGTCTCCCAAAGTCACTGAGGCTAGGATTCCTAGACCCTGTGAATATCGTCTTCTTTGACAAGACAGACTGCAGATGTGCAGGTGAGGATCTCAAGAGAGAGCTCATCCTGGATTAGCTGGTGGGCTCTAAATGCAGTTGGAGTCCTTAGAATAGGGCAGTAGAGAGGTCTGACACAGGAGAAAGAAGGTCACTGTGACCTCTGTAGTACGATGAGACAATGCTGGCTTTGAAGACAGTGGAGGGGGCCAAGGAATGTAGTTCTGGATGCCGGAAAAGGCAAGGAAACAGGTTCCCTCTGAGACCTCTGGTGGAAGTGTGTGTCTGCCAACAGGTGGCTTTGGTCCAGTAAAAAGTAGTGTTGGCCTTCTAACCTCCAGAACACTCAGGGGAATAAACATGTTCCATTTTAAGCCTGTAGGTTGGTAATAATTCATTACAATCACCAGAAAACTAATACAGTGTTCACCTGCCTCCAGGCTCAAGTGAGACGCTTAGTTCAAGATGTGCCTTTGGTGGTGCATTGGCCCAGTCTTTCCAAACAACTGGAAGACAATGTGTCATTTTAGGGGTCATTTCAGGGAACCCTCAGAATTTCTTTGGAGCGGGAGGGGGGAAAAGCTTCTCCTACACCTTTAATCAGACCAGTACTGAAGGCTTCCTTTCACCTTGCTTGAAGATCTGGGATTAAGTCTCACACCACTTCCACCTCCCCCTCTCCTCCTCTTCTGTTCACTTATTCAACAGGTATTTATTAGGTACCTCCTGTGTTTCTAGCACAGGGAATAAAAATGTAAAGAAAACAAATATTTAAAAATTCCTGGCTGGGTGCCCATGGCTCATGCTATAATCCTAGCTACTCAGGAGGCTGAGATCTGAGGATCATGGTTCAGAGCCAGCCCAGGAAGGATAGTCCCTGAGACTCTTATCTCTAATAAACCACCAGAAAACTGGAAGTGGTGCTTGTCTTAAAGTGGTAGAGTGCTAGCCTTGAGCTGAAGAGCTCTGGGACAACGACCAGGCCCAGAGTTCAAATCCCACGACCAACCAAAAAACAAATGAAAAAAAACCCCACAAAAATTCCTGCCACTTGTGTGGTAATGTGTGCTTGGGGTCCCAGCTACTCAGGCAGCTGAGGTAGGACAACGCTGGATCCTACTTCAAGCGCAGCCTGACCACATAGTGAGATTCCCATCTCAGAACACAGCTCCTGCCCACAGGGTAGTGGGGTGGGTAAAGGGGACAAACGCATCATGTTATATAGAAAAAATAAAACCCTGACAGTCAGGACCAGTGGCAGGTTTAAATAGATAGAAGTGGGGAGGGGGCTCCCATGGTGGGGAGACGCACAGGTGGGGAGGGAGGGCGGCTACTGCTCCTCCCCCCGTGGGAAGCCCATGGTGTCAAAACACATTTAATGCCATGAACACTACAGTGTAGCTTAGCAACACAGTACATGTGCGCACAAGTTCATTCTCTCTTTCCATCTCTCTCTCTCCTTTTATTTTTATGGAAATAGTGCTTGAACCCAAGGACGTATTCATGCTTGGTCAGCACTCCAGCAAGCAAGCCACAAGCTCTTTTCTTGGCATTTTGCAACTGGGCCAGCCTGTCACGTGATCCTCCCTGGCTCTGCCTTAACTGAGTAGCCGGGATCACCGGGGTGTGCCACCCTACCCTGCTCCCTTCACAGTGTACTTTGGCGTGTGGGTTGTTTACCTTCATGGTTCTCAAGGCTGACTGGGAGCCCAGGCTCACTACTGCCAGCATCTAAAGCGCACATTGATCAAGTGTGGTTCGCTGAGGGCTCTTGCTTACTCTTGCAAATTGAGCAAAGTGAAGTCAAGCCCCTGTCATTTCAGGTCTGTACAAAGGCCCCTCGGCGGAACTCTGCTGATATGTTTGACGACTGGCAGAGACTGGGAGGGGGAGAGTAGGAGGGGATGAAGTCAGAAACTTAAGCCCTGTGAGACCTTTTGCTTCACTTACCCTGCGTTCTTTATCTTCCTCCTCATTTCACCTCTTGATTTTGATGCCTGTGTTCCCTGTGTCCTTCCTGTAGAATATTTGTCACTATCTCAACCGGTAATAGCCAGTTGATTTAGAACATTAGAAGGAAGTAAAGCAACTTCCTATTCCTGAATAGTAAAGGCGGTTCCACTACTGTGCTGGTGTGGGGCAGGTGCTGGGACAGTGGGCTGCTCCCTCCAGGCCGTTCTGTGGGGGGGTCCTCACCTCCTCCCCCTCCCACAGATGCCACCTGAGGCGCTTTCTCAGCCCCCTGATCCACCTCTCCCTCCCTAAGCAATGCCACTCTCTGTCTTTCCCCCAGCCTGGTGGCTGCACATGTGTGGCCTTCCCTATGCCCCCAGCACTGGCGGCCACTGTCCACAGGCTCTGCCTCAGCCTCAGTGGTGGCCTCGCTCCCATGTGGTGTAGATAACTTAGGGGACCCTTTCCTGAGCAGGATCCAGCTCTCCCAGAGCCGCTTTCTCTCCGAGGACAGCAGCTTGAGCCTTGTTCTCTCTGCCTTCAGCTCCCATCGTGCAGAAGCATTGCCTCAGATGATGGTTCTCATGACTGGAACCCTTCAGTGCAGTCAGTCCTCAGTCCAGACGGGCCCATGAGCCACAGGCAAAGGCCATCTCCCCAGAAACTGGCTCTTTGATGGCCTGCATCATCAAGGTGCAGTCCTGGGGCTTGAACTCAGGGCCTGGGTGCTTCTGTGCTCAAAAGGCTAGCCACAGCAACTACTTCCAGCCTTTTCTGTTTATGTGGTATTGAGGAATCGAACCCAGAGTTTCATGCATGCTAGGCAAACACTCTACCACTAAGCCACATTCCCAGCGCAGAGTAGCCTTTTCAAAAAGCAACACCAGTCCCTATCTAGGAAGGCATTCACAGGAACAGCGGGAAAGGTAAGCCGTTCCCAGTTGTTGGCCCTTCCTTGCTAAGCTCAGTGGAGACAGCAGACTTTGAGCTTTGATGGATGTTGGAGGGCTTTTCCCAATTGCTTCCTCCTCACTGCCCTTCCTGTCCTGAGAATCTAGGTAAGGCTCCCTTTTCCTACTTCCTCTTTGGCACCTGTCATGGTGTATTATGATGGAGTTCTTGCTTACATTCTAGACTTCGTGACTGCACAGAGAAGAGCTGGGCTGGTTGTGTCCCCTTTTATCTCAGAGCCAGCCTGTAGGACTCAGGTACAGTGAGTAGTGGGGCTGCGCTCCATGGAATGCACTGTGCTCATCACGTGGCCTAGTCCACACTGCAGCCAGGGGAGGAATCATTCTACGGATGAGGAGACCAAGGCTCAGACTGTGCTTAATGCTGCACGATGTTAAAGAGTTGTAATTTTTGTGTGTGTGCCTGTCCTGGGGCTTGAACTCAGGGCCTGGGTCCTGTCCCTCAGCTTTTTTGCTCAAGGCTCATGTTCTACCACTTGAGCCACACCTCTACTTCCAGCTTTTTGGTTGTTAATTGAAGATAAAAGTCTCATGGTCTTTTCTGTCCAAGCTGGCTTCAAACCGTGATTGTGAAATGTTAGCCTTCAGAGTAGCTAGAACTACAGGCATGAGCCACAGGCACCCAGCAAGAGCTGCGATTTGAACCCAAGTGGTAAAAGTGTGTGTCTTTGCCTATCCCATTACAGGGCCTCAGAGGCAGGCTGACTGGCTAAATCTAATTGTTCCAATTTGGAAAGGACCGTCTTGACTGGCCAGACGGGTGATTTTAGAGAATAGCAGTTGCTTGTTGGTTCCTGAGCAGAAGCAAAATTTTGGCTGGCCTTGAGGCCCCTGCAGAGTCCCATTTGAGGTCATTGGGCAGAGGAGGCCCTGTGAATGTTTGTGTTTAGTGGCTCCCTGGATCTGTTCCAAGACACAGATGCTCTGGAGAACTGTACGGAACTAACCAGCCAACTAGCGGGCCAGGCCTTTCAGGTGGGAGGGCAGGCTCTGTTCCTGGCCCCAGTCAGCAGTTTTAATGTGGGGTAGGAAGAGGGAAAGGTGGCTCTTGGGTGCACCTGTACCTTAGGGAGGGAAAGAGGGTAGCAAGAAGCTGGGGAGGGGGCACACGGGGGGGGAGGGGGGAAGAGAGCTAGGGAAACTGCCTTCATCAGATTCACCCTCGGTCCAAGCTTTATCCTGCAGACTGGCCCCCTCCTCCCTCTTCCTCTTTCCCGCCACCAGCTGGGTGAAAGTTTTGTTCTTGTTTTATAGGGAGGCATAGGCTCAGAGAGGTCAATCAGCATGCTAAGTGGCATAGCCAACAGGTGACAGACCTGGAGTCTGAGCTTTTCGAACCATCTGTTCCTAGTTCAGGAACTGCACTCTTCCTGCCAGTGTCACCCCGGCCCAGAGGCCTGAAGGCTCTTGAGAACCGTGTGTGCAAGTGTGCACCTACCAGCCTGTGTGCGGGCTGAGAGGCCAAAAGCACCAGAGGCCTGTCCCTCTCCATGGCTCGGCCTAGACCTGCAGGGCTGGCTGTGCTCCGGCCAGCAGCGGCATTGTTTGTTTCCTTTCTTGCACCCTGCCACCCCTGGTTTATTTTTAGAGGCCTTTTTCTATTTCAGTTCCCATTTCCTGGCCTGGAGGCAGGGATGGAGTTGGGATCCAGAAAGGGTGGTCATAAGTAGCACCGCCGCAGTGGTTCTGCCGGTCCCTGGGCCCCAGGGACCTTGAAGGACAGCCAGGAGGGAGATGACCACACTCTTGTCCTGGAGCAGAGCAGTGCCTGTGGCGCGCTGTAACTCGACCTCGTTGCCTCTTAGGGTGAGGACTTCGAGGGAATATGGTAGCGCTTCAGAAGAGGCTGCAGGAGCTCAGTTCTGCCACTGCCAGTCCTAACCTATGGCCTCGTGCGGCGGGGGTGGTGACGTGACAAGTGCTGTGTCTTCATTTGATCTGCGCCCAGCTTCGGCCGGGTGTAAGCGCCCACTGAACAGAACCTCCAGACTTTCTGTGAGTGGGTTGGATCCTGAGGCTGCCTCAGGACTCCTCAGGTACTGCATGTGGCAGCTGCCTAAGGCACAATCCTGCCAGCCCCTGCCCAGGCCCTGGAAGAGGCAGGGAGGTATAGTGAGGAATCTGCTAGCTGGAGGGCCGGGGTTTCCATAACCCCTGGCTCTGATTTTGCTCTTGAGCCTAGCTGGGCTTCTGCCCTTGGATGTGCGCTCCAGCATGGTCAAAGCCTGTGTCCTGTGGCCCCTCGTGTGTCTGTGGTCCTCCCAGAGAGGTTTTCCATCCATCCTCTGCCCACACTCCCCGCTACCCCATCTGCTTTCCCTTCCTGGCAGTGCCCAGGCCTCAGTTTACCCTGTGTAGCAGCGGCCACACCACTCTATAGCGCCTCCCTGGGCAGCGGGTAGGAGTGGGGTGTCTGCGCAGTGGTTGGGGTGGGGATGGAGCGCCTGCCTCCTCACATCCATAGCTCAGATTCCATTCCAGAACAACAGCTCTGAGCCAGGGCAAAGAGGGAGGGATTTTGTGGGCAACAGAGTTCCTCCTCTCCGCTTCCTATGAATGAAGTGAGGTATCAGGCCATCTGTGAGGAGGCTGAGTGAAAGTTGGTGTCTCACAATTGGATTTTTGCAGACTGGGCCAGAAGTTGGCACCTAGTGACAGACTAATTTCCATAAGCCATCTGCTCTCTTGAACCTGCCTGGGTCACATCTGTTCCGTGTTCTCTGGCCCAGGGAGACCTCCGTGCTGCCGCAGGCCAGCGTCTTCCTGTTCGTCCTCTCGAAGGCTTCCTCCATGCCTGAGCTATAATTAAGTCCCATGTGAAACCATATCCCTCAGCTGACACACGCTGGTGACCGCAGCCCTGGTCATTGGACAGCGTATCTGGGGTGACTTGGGGGGCTAGTGTCGTGGTCCACAGACAGTCTCAGATAGGTCTGAGGAGGTGGTGTGGCCCACCAGGGATGGGTGGGTCCAGCAAGGCCAAGGGCAGGCCTTACCCAAGAGTTAGAAAGTAGAAGAGATGAAGGACAGCTGGGTGGCCAGCCAGGGCCAGAGGACACAGCTGGAGGTGACAGGCAGGCAGCCCCGCAGGGCTGGAGAGCACGGGCAGGGACAAGTTCTGGATCACTGAGCCACAAGGCACAGTGCGAGCTGGCGGTTGTTATTTTGTATGACAGTATAGATATATTTACTGCATTTTAAAATTGAGTATGTGTGATATAATGTTCACATCTTTTTATTTTTTTGGGTCTGGTGGTGGGGCCTGAACTCTGGGCCTGGGCGCTATCCCTCAGCTCTTCAGCTCAAGGCTAGTGCTCTACCACTTGAGCCACAGCACCACTTCCGGCTTTTTTCTTTTTGCTTATGTGGTGCTGGGGAATCGAACCCAGGGCCTCAGGCATGCAAGGCAAGCGCTCTACCACTGAGCCACCTTCCCAGCCCATGTTCACATCTTTTAAAAGGGGCACTCCGGAGGTTTTTTTTCTTTTTTCTTTTTCTGGTCTGTCATGAGGCTCTGGGCCTGAGCGCTGTCCCTCAACTCTTCAGCGTTCTACCACCTGAGCCACAGCACCACTTCTGGTTTTCTGGTGGTTTATTGGAGATAAGAATTTCACTGCTTTTCCTGCCCAGGCTGGCTTTGAACCTCGATCCTCAGATCTCAGCCTCCTGAGTAGCTAAGATTACAGGCGTGAGCCAGTGGTGCCCAGAACTCCAGTGGTTTTTAATGTATTAATTATTTATTGTATTTAAAGTATTTTAATGTTGTACAACCATCAGCATGATCTAATTCCAGAATGTTTTCATCCCCATCCCCCCACCCCCACCCCCAGACACAAGCACACACCTGTTAGCAGTTATTCCCAGACCTTCGGCCCTGGCCTGGCCCTGGAAACTGCTCATCTCTCCCTTCTCTGTGCATTTCACTTTCTGTGAGTAGAACCATTCCACACGTGACCTTTGCTGTCTGGCTTCTTCCACTTAGGGTAATGTTTGCACGGCTTATCTGTGTTGTAGCGTGCAGCCATGCTTCATTTCTTTTGAAGGCAGAGTATAGCATTCCATTGTACGAATATGTCCTATTTGTCCTGTTTCATTTATCCAGTCAATTGATGCTATATTTGGTCGGTTTCCTCTGTGTGTGTGTGTGTGTGTGTGTGTGTGTGTGTGTGTGTGTGTGTGTGTGTGTGTGTGTGTGTGTTTTCCTGGGGACTGAATACAACACCTTGTACCACTTGAGCCACACCCCTACCCCTTTTTTTTAATACCATGAATATTCATTTATGGGTTCGTTCCTTCCTTCCTTCCTTCCTTCCTTCCTTCCTTCCTTCCTTCCTTCCTTCCTTCCTTCCTTCCTTCCTTTCTTTCTTTCTTTCTTTCTTTCTTTCTTGTATGGGGGCTTGAACTTAGGACCTAGGTACTATTCTGTAGCTTTTTCTAAAGCTCAAGACTGGTGTCCTAGCACTTGAGTCCTGACTGTACTTCCATTTTTTTGTTGTTTTTTTTGCTGGCTAGTCAAAGGTAAGTTTCTTGAGTCGATCTGCCCTGGCTGGCTGCACACTGCAATCCTCAAATCTCAGCTCCTGAGGCATGACCAGCCAGCGCCTGGCTTCTTGCAGTACGTTTTACCCAAGAGGGTAGAAGCCAGTCCTGCTGAGGCCCAGGCTCGGGTCCAGAACCTCACCTTGGCCACATTCTGCAGGTCAAAGCCACACTGGGCCAGCCTAGATTCCAGGATAGGAACAGACTCCACCACTTGATGGGAAGAGTGGCCTGGCCAAGGGTCTGCGGCCATCTTTAATCTGCAGGCAGCCAGTAATGGAGAGCTGGGATTTGAACCTTGATCTGTGTGACTTCTAACACAAGGCTCTTTCAAGTCACACTGTGCTGTCCCTTTCTGCTTCTGACTCCAAGGAAGCTGCCGAGCTCATGGACTTTGCCGTGCTGGTGGGGGGAGCTGACTTTGCTTGAACTGAAGTTACACCAGTCCTCTTTTTCACATTGTCAGCTGCCAAGATTCTTGGGCTCAAGGAACCCTCCAAAATAAGCTCTGCCCTGGGGACTTGTGAGCTGCCCCTAGGCCTCAGCACTGATGGCCAGACACACATGGAATTTCCCTGTGGAGTTTCCCTGTCGGTGCCTGGTGGCCTTGGATCCCCAACACTGGCTGCCCTGCAGGCAGAGTGCCGCTGGCCATATCCACTGTGAAGGAGGGCATCTGGTCCAGTGGTTCAGCCAGGGAGTTTAGAAATAGGGAGATTTCCAGAGATAGAAACCAGGAATCTGCATTTAAAGCTTTGGGGATACATCTGATTAGAGGGCCCCTGGCTTCTGATTGGTGGCAGCCTCCTACGGCTCCAGTCATCTCAGAAAGAGGCCTTTTCCAAAGGTCTTGTGGGAGAGAAAAATTCACTTCACAACCAAAAAGGGACCCCTGAAAGGGTCCAGGAAAGTTTTGAAAGTCTTTCATAATTTTTGCATCCTGTGATACCATCTGAGCTGTATGGGAGCTGCTGGCTTTCTTAACAAGTGTTTACGGGGGAAGCAGGCTCTCCCAGTGGACAGACGCGCCCCTCCAGGCTGGACTCGGCTGCTCTGTCCAGTGTGACAGCTTCCTCTGTTTCACTGTCAGGCATAGGGGTAGGACAGCTGTGGCGGAATCCAGGGCAGCACACTGTTAGGCCCTTCCATTCTTGGCTATAGGGCAGGTAGATTTGATGACCCTGCATCATTTCCTGTGTCGGCTAAACAAACTGACTTCTCCATCTTAGAATATTCTGAAAATACCAAGAATTGTAACTGAGAAAATAGAAACTACCCAGACCCTGCCTTTCAGAAAGTCCTCTGTTAATTTTTTTCCCCCAGTCCTGGGGCTTGAACTGAGGGCCTAGGTGCCTTCCTTGAGCTTCTTTTGTTCAAGGCTAGCACTCTACCACTTGAGCCATAGTGCCACTTCCGGCTTTTCTGTATTTGTGCTATTGAGAAATAGAATCTAAGGCTTCATGCACGCTAGGCAAGCACTCTACAACTAAGCCACATTCCCAGCCTCATCTGTTAATTTTTTTTTTTTTTGGTAGTTCCTGGGACTTGAACTCTGGGCCTGTGTGCTATCCCTCAGCTCTTCAGCTCAAGGCAAGCACTCTACCACTTGAGCCATTAGCTCCATTTCTGGTTTTCTGAGTGGTTTATTGAGATAAGAGTCTCATGGACTTTCCTGTCTGGGATGGCTTAGAACCAAGATTCTCAGATCTCAGCCTCCTTAGTAGCTAGGATTACAGATGTGAGCCACCAGCACCCAGCTCTGTTAATATTTTGTTTTTTGGTTTTTTGGTTTTTTGGGGGGATCCGGTCATGGGGCCTGAACTCTGGGCCTGGGCACCATCCCTCAGCTCTTCAGCTCAAGGCTAGCGCTCTACCACTTGAGCCACAGCGCCACTTCCGGCTTTTTTCTTTTTGCTTATGTGGTGCTGAGGAATCAAACCCAGGGCCTCATGCATACAAGGCAAGCACTCTACCACTGAGCCACCTTCCCAGCCCCATCTGTTAATATATTGATGGATATATTTTTGCCTTTCATACAACCTCACACACTCTCTTTTTAAAACTATATTGAGGCCAGATTGTGTTTTATTTTAGAGGCTGTGTCAGTATGTATGTGAGGGTGGGGGGAGTGTGTGTGAGTGTGAATGCTACTACTAGACCTTGAACCCAAGACTTTGCTCTTACTTGGCTTTTTCATTCACACCTAACATTCTATAACTTGAGCCACACCTCTACTTCTGCGTTTTTGATAGTTAATTGGAGATAAGAGTCTCTTTGGACATGTCTGCCCAGGCTGGCTTTGAACTTCAGTCCTCAGATCACATCTTCCTGTGTAACTAGGATTATAAATGTGAGTCACCAGCCTTTTTTTTTTTTTTTTCTTTTCAGTAGTGGGGTTTGAACTCAAGGTCTCACACTTGCTAGACACTCTGCCACTTAAGCTAGCCCCTCCCTCTTTTAAATAATCTTTCCTTTAGGTAGTTGTACAAAGGGGATTCAAAGCCAGGTGCCAGTGACTCATGCCTGTAACCCTAGCTACTCAAGAGGCTGAGATCTGGGGATCATGGTTCAAAGCCAGCCTGGGCAGGAAAGTCCATGAGACTCTTATCTCCAATTAACCATCCGAATACCTAAGTGATGCTGAGGCTCAAGAGGTAGAGCGCTTGCCTTGAACTTAAGAGCTTGGGGACAGCACCCAGGCCCAGAGTTCAAGCCCCACGATTGACAAAAAAAACCTAAACAACCCAACAACAAAGGAGATTCAATCTACAAGTCAGGTGTGAGTACAGTGCATCTTGATCAGTGTCATCCCTTCTGTTGTTCTCCTCCATCTTGTTTGTTTTGTATTTGGGGGTTTCTTTGAGGTAGTCTAAAGACTGGTCTTGAACTGGTGATCCTCTTGCTTTAGCGTTCCAAGTGCTGGGATTACAGGTGTGCGTGGGTGTATACTGCCACACCTGGCTGTGTGGCTCAGCAGCTTTATGAGATACAATTTACAAAGCTCACCTTTTTACAGTGTAACAGGTTAATGGTTTTGTATTTACACAGTTGTGCAACCTTTTCCATAACCTACTTTTAGGACATTTTCATTGTTCCAGAAAGAAATCTCATAATCCATTAGCATTCACTCTGCATTCTCTCTCCTACCCAGCCCTAAGCAATCTCTAATCTACTAGACGTTTTATATAAATGGGGTTATACAATATGTGGTCTTTGTGACAGGCTTTTACTGAATGTGCTGTGATACTGTTTTGAAACCTACTTGAACTATTTATATCACTACCAATTCGAATATAGTTCCAAGAATGCATTTTTATTGTTGGTTTGCTTTTTAAGACAAAGTCTTACTGTGTAACCTAGGCTTTCTGTCAAATTCCCAGTCTTCCTGCCTCAGCCTCTTGAGTGCTAGGATTACCAGCTCAAGAATGCATTTCATCAGAGTAGGATACTGGTTTATGAGAGTAACAGTCCTGCTTGTGTGCATTCAGGCTATTTCTTTTTCTTTTCTTTTCTTTGTTTTTTTTTTTTTTGTCGGCCGTGGGGCTTGAACTCTGGGCCTGGGCATTGTCCCTCAGCTCTTCAGCTCAAGGAGTGGTCTGCCGCTTGAGCCACAGTACCACTTCCAGTTTTCTAGTGGTTTATTGGAGATAAGAGTCTCACAGACTTTTCTGCCCAGGCTGGCTTTGAACCGTGATCCTCAGATCTCAGCTTCCTGAGTAGCTAGGATGACAGGTGTGAGCCACTGGCGCCCGGCCAGCCTATTTCTTATCTTGTACTATCACTGTCCTCTCATCTACAACCTCGCTTCTTATGATCCAAAAATATTAAATGGAAAATTCTAGGAATAAAAGTTATTTTATTACATTATACTAATTGTTCCACTTTATTGTTTTGTTATTAATCTCTTTTGGTGCCTAATTTATCAATTTTTTTTTTTTTTTTTTTTTGTCGGTCTTGGGGCTTGAACTCTGGGCCTGGACGCTGTCCTTCAGCTCTTCAGCTCAAGGCGAGCGCTCTACCACTTGAGCTACAGCGCCACTTCCGGTTTTCTGGTGGTTTATTGGAGATAGGAGTCTCACAGTCTCTCCTGCCCGGGCTGGCTTTGAACCGCGATCCTCAGATCTCAGCCTCCTGAGTGGCTAGGATTACAGGCGTGAGCCACCGGCGCCCGGCCTAATTTATCAATTCAACTGTATAATTATATAGCATTTGGGGGAAAAGCATAGTATAGCATTCCGTGCTTAGACACAGTTTGCGGTACTGCAGACCATTGGAACATGTGGAGGGGGGGGTCGCTGCGTGTCTAATGCTTCTGCACTCAGAAACATCTTGTTTCTTGCTTCACTGGTGAATTGTCTGACCATCATCTAGAATAGAAGCTCCTAAAGGGCAGCCATCAGTCCTGTTAACCTGTGTCGCCCACTTGTGTCCCTCACTTCTTGACATTTGGTAGCTATAGTTTCTCCACACACGTTATTTTTTGTTTAAAGACCAGGACTCAAACTTGATATCTGACTCTTGCTTTTACTCATTGGCTGCTTGAGCCACAGCGCCACTTCCGGTTTTCTAAGAGGTTAATTGGAGATAAGAGTCTCACAGACTTTCCTGCCTGGGCTGGCTTTGAACCATGATCCTCAAATCTCAGCCTCCTGAGTAGCTAGGATTACAGGCATGAGCTACCATCGCCCGGCTTACACACATTTTTTGTTAGCATCAATTAATTGTAGAAAGGAGGTTTCATGTAGGCATGTGTATATAAGCATGCAGTTACCCTCAGCAGCCTTTCCCTCAGTCACTCTCCCTCCTCCCCTGCCTCGATTCAGTTTTTAAAGTGTGTGTGTATGTGTGTATGTGTGCATGTAATTTTGAGTGAATCAAAATATAAGGATATTGATAACTTTGGCCAGATTGCCTAATTTATCCTCTGCCCACAGTATTAGAATAATACCTAATTCCCTGCCCCCTGAATGTAAGTTCATACAGGAAACCTTGTGATCTTTCAAGTTCTGACATTGGCCTGCTAACCAGTTAGTTTAGAAATCAATACTCATAGCCATACACTGGTGGCTCATACCTGTAATTATAGCTACTCAGGAAGCTGAGATCTGAGGATCATGGTTGGAAGCTTGTCTGGGCAGGAAGATCTGTGAGACTCTTATCTCCAGTGAACCACCAAAAAGCTAAAAGTGGGGCTATGGCTCAAGTAGTAGAGCATTAGCCTTGAGCAAAAGAAGCTCAAGGACAGTGCCCAAGCCCTGAGTTCAAGTCACAGGATTGGCCCAAAACATGAGGGGGTGGGAGGTAGGACAGGAGAGAGAAGGGGTGGGGGGAGAAAAGAAAAGAAATCAGCGTTCATATCCCTATGTATGGGCCACGAAAGGCCTGGGTGAGGTGGTGGTGTCCAGGGCTTAGCCTTGCATCATTTCCTGTTGTACTTAGAATGTTGCTACTTCCCACACAGAATGAATGTGGGCATGTTGGGAGGGCAGTAGTTAGACGGGTGAAGAAGGTGTCACGTGACATTGGTTCTGGCTGCTGACTCCGATGCCTTTTGAAATCATCAGCGGAGACATCACTCTGGAAGTCGAAAACAGAGCTGAGGAATGCTTCCAGGAAGTGTGATGCAAGCCGCCCCCCTGGGGGGCAGGCACCCACACTGCCTGAGTCACCCGCTGGCTGCCGGCCCTGCCCAGCTCCACACACTTCCTGTCTGGGAAAGCCTGGTGTGGGCCCTGACGAGGAGCCACCAGAGAGCTTGCCAAGGATGCGCCACTGGGCTCCCTGCTTCTAGCAGCCGCCTCATGCAACGCTGCAGTCCTCTGCAAACATGCCCTGTGCCCTCTGCGAGGTTTTAGATACATAAGTAGGATTTACAGGGGAGCTGCGGCTGCAGTGCAGCCGCGGTAGCCCGTGCCCTGTGGTGGGGTCAGTTAGGGCCCTAACTTCCCCCTCCGCAGCTGGCTGATCCCCTTCATGCATGCCTCCTGGTTTCCTGTCAGGTTTCCCTTGCAGGCAGCCCAAGCTTCCCCCTCAGCCCATCCTCTCAGAAGATGCTGCCCCTGGAGCTCTGCCCAGATCCCAAGCATTTCACACACATGCCTTTAATGTCTTGCCTTGGCATCTCAGAAGTCTCTCTCTGTTTTCTTTCCTTCACGAGGTGGTTCATTGTTTTCTTATTAACTCCACAGTTACCAGGTGCTTTCTACCACAGGACTCCAAAAAGTTTCAGAGAGCCAGGGCCAGTAGCTCAGCTATAATCCCAACTACTAAGGAGGCTAAGATCTGAAGATCCCAGTTCAAAGCCAGCCCAAGAAGAAAAGTCTGTTGAGACTCTTCTCTCCTGTTAACCACCAAAAAATTCTGGAAGTGGAGCTATATCTAGCCCAAGTGGTAGGGTACTAGCCTTGCACAATAAAAGAAGAAAGAAAGGAGAGCGAGAGCAAGAGAGAGAGAGAGAGAGACAAACAAACACAGTGACAGCACATAGGCCCAGAGTTCAAACCCCAGGACCTGCACCAAAAAACAAAGCAAAGCAAAGTTACAGAAGAAAGAGGGGGCAGTGGCCCTGCTCTTCCTTGGCCTCCATTTCCCGTCCTCGTTGGCTGTGAAGTCCTCTGCTTCCTTTTCCTCTGGGGCTCTTCCCCTCTGCGTGTCTCTCACCCTATCTTTCACATTCTCTAATACCATTTCCTTTCCCCCTGAACTCCAGGTCCTTTCTGTCCTTCCTGCCTCATTCTCAGCTCCCAGAGCCTTGCTGACAGCTTTACTCTTGCTCCTCTGCCATGTGCACATTGTCCCTCTTGTGCCTTAGCGCATTTGTTCCCACTCTTATAAGGGGGGGGCGGTGCCCCCACCCCACCCCCAGATCAGTCCTTCTCCCTAGAACCTGTGAACATGACCTTATTTGGAGAAGCTGTTCGCCAGGTTCTTCCCCGACTGCAGATGCGGACAAGCCTGCCCCTTTCACCTCTTCTGGTCTGGTCTTGTCCCTGCCTGAAATAGTGACAATCCTTGTAGATTTCACAGTGATTCCAAGTCTGCCCCTCCCTTTTAGCAAGCCATAGGCAGATCTCCCGGCTCCTGTGTCCTCTGACTCCAAGTCAAGACCTGCAGAAGGCAGGTCAGATGAAGCTGAGGCTTAGCTTGAATCCTCCTTGTGTCTCTCATTCGCTGAGGGCAGATTGAGTCCTCTGAGCATCCATTTCCTCTTCTGGAAAATGGGGCTAATGGATTTTTGTGAGGATTAGTTTACCAGGCACCTAGCACTGTGCCTGGTGCTGTTGGCTTTGTGAGTGGACAGATTCGGGGAGCAACTGGATCCCTCGGCTGCATCCTTGGGGGAGCTCAGGCTTGGACAGGCCTAGGGTTGTCTCAGACCCGCTTAGGCCTTTTGCCAGCACCCGCATCACAGGGCTGGGCAGGTAGGTAGGGCCCGGGACAGTGATTGTGCTGCTGGCCTGCGACACATGGAATGCACACATATGAGGTTCTATTAAAAAGTGGTTAAAAGGGCCGGGAAGGTGGCTCAGTGGTAGAGTGCTTGCCTCACATGCATGAGGCCCTGGGTTTGGTTCCTCAGCACCACATACCAGAAAAGCCGGAAGTGGGTGCTGTGACTCAAGTAGTAGAGCACTAGCCTTAAGCTGAAGAGCTGAGGGACAGTGCCTAGGACAGAGTTCAAGCTCTATGACCAGCAAAAGAAGAAGAAAAGTGGTGGGGCTGGGAAGGTGGCTCAGTGGTAGAGCGCTTGCCTTGCATGCATGAGGCCCTGGGTTCGATTCCTCAGCACCACATAAGCAAAAAGAAAAAAGCTGGAAGTGGCGCTGTGGCTCAAATGGTAGAGCGCTAGCCTTGAGCTGAAGAGCTGAGGGACAGCGCCCAGGCCCAGAGTTCAAGCCCCACGACTGGACCAAAAAAAAAAAAAAAAGTGGTTAAAAGACCCAGAGGAGCCGGGCGCTGGTGGCTCACGCCTGTAATCCTAGCTACTCAGGAGGCTGAGATCTGAGGATTATGGTTCAAAGCCAGCCCGGGCAGCAAAGTCCATGGACTCTTATCTCCAATAAACCACTAGAAAACCGGAAGTTACGCTGTGGCTCAAGTGGTAGAGTGCTCGCCTTGAGCTGAAGAGCGCAAGGATAGTGCCCAAGCCCAGAGTTCAAGCCCCATGACCGACCCCCCCCCCCAAAAAAAAGATCCAGAGGTATGCTTCAAGTGGCAGAGCATCTGCTTAGCAAGTGTGAAGTCCTCAGTTCAAATCTCAGTACTGCCAAAAACAAAAACAAAAAATAGTTGAGAACATGAGCTAGCCGGGCACCTGTGACTCACACCTGTAATCCTAGCTACTCAGGAGGCTGAGATTTGAGGATCGAGGTTCAAAGCCAGCCCAGGCAGGAAAGTCCATGAGACTATTATCTCCAATTAACCACCAGAAAACCAGAAGTAGTGCTGTGGCTCAAGTGGTAGAGCGTTAGCCTTAAGCTATGAAGAGTTGAGGGACAGTGCTCAGGTCCAGAGTTTAAGCCCCATGACCAACAAAAAAAAAAAAAAAAGCATGAGCTATGGCATTAGACCCCAGTCCAGGTTCAGGCTCTGTGACCCTATGTCAGTCACCTTTGGAAATTTTTCTTTAATTTCTGAACCTCAGTTTCCTTTTCTATAAATTGAGAACAACAGTGGTATGTACCTTAGTACTACTATAACAAAATACCGAAGGCTGGGTGATTTATAAACTACACGAGGTTATTTCTTATAGCTCTGGAGGCTGGGAAGCCCAAAGTTAGAACATGGGTAGATTTAGTTGTCCCCTCGTTCCCCAGGGGACAACTACTCTGGCCGTATGGTAGAAAGGATGCAAGGGTCATGGGATGTAGCCAGCTCTGCCAGCCCTTTTAAGAGCACTAGCCCTGTGACCTAATCGCCTCTCAAAGGCCACGCTTCCTAGCCCTGCATTGGGGACTGAGTTTCCACATGGACCTGGGAGGCTCACAGCATTCTGACCATGTAGAAGAACCAAGGCACTGAATGGCGAAATGCCCACAGGCCTGGCTCTCTGTGAGCACTGTTCTACATGACCAGCTTCCGGGGTGGACGAGGGCACTGCCCCTGGGGTGCTGAGAAAGGACCTTGACAGCCCAGCCTTTTCCTGGACACTTTCACTGGACCTGGTGACCTCAGTTGGACCTTGAGATTCCACAGTGGGAGTGGTCAGCCGGCGAGTGGTGACCCGGGCCTGGCTGGACCCCGTGTCTGGTTCTCCTTCACTGCCACGTGGGTATAGGACTCTCACCTCCCAGAGCTCTCCCGTCACACTGTGACCCAGGAAGCTCCCAGAGCACAGTACCCCCTGCGGGCCTGGCACCCTTGCCCACCTCCCAGCAGGAGCAGGACGAGGTGGGCCAGGAACACTTGGGAGACACAGGGTAACTATGAAAGTCATGGTTAAATCTGGGGCTGGCTCTCTGGGAGCCTCTCTTCTGGCCTCTGGAATTGCTCTTAGATGTGTGTTGACCACTTTTTACCACCCAAGTCTCTATTGTGCTGTGTTGGCACTCAGCTTTCTTGTCTTATTCCTAATCCTTGGGATGCTGCTTTTCTGCAAGGCAGGGCCTGTGCCCCAGGTGGCTCACATCCTAGGTGGTTTGTAACTTGGGGCCTCGAGCTCATCCATAGAAAGGATTTGGCTTCCTGGGTGAGTCTCACACTTTCCCAGGTTGGGAAAGTCCCCCTCGGAGCGGTTTGTTTGCTTCTGGCGGGGCTGTGTTAGTCAGCTCTCCGTAGCTGTGGCAAAGCACCTGAAGGAAGCAACTTACAAAGTGGTAAAGTTGGTTTTGAGTCACAGTTTGGGCGTCTCAGGCTGTGGGGCCCGGCTCTGCCTTGGGGCCTGTGGCAGGGCAGCCATTGGTGGCGGGAGCATGTGGAGCAAAGGCTTCCGGCAGGGACAGCCAGCACAGCCACCAGGCACGGGGGGAAGCGCTCAGGATGTGTCACAGTGCTTCTGGGGCACTCACTGTTGTATCCTGGGCTGGCCAACATCCAGGCCTTGGAAGCCACATCCAGGAGTGGGGTTTTGTGGGCACGGGTGTGGCTCAGGAATGTCACTGACTGGAGCGGGTGGCTGGACCAGATGGAGCAGTGTCTGGGGATGGGTCCAGGTGAGTGGTGGGAAGACTCTGAGCCGGGACGGTGGCAGTGTCTGTGGGGGCCCAGTGTCATGATTGTGTGTGCCAGGGGCAAGACACCGGGAGGCAGGGGAGGCAGGAGAAGACATAGGCTGGCATGTCTCCCTGCCAGGTGCCCTGCCGCGCAATGCCAGGCTAGCGTGAGGTCACTGACGGCTTGGAGCACATTCTGAAGTCCTTGCTGTATTTAAGCAGCAGGAGAGGTCCCAGACCAAGGGACTCCATGCAGCTGCAGTGTATGAACTTGTTGGATGGTTTCACAGTGAGCAGGGAAGCCCATCAGGCTCAGACTGGTGACAAGACTGAGGGAGGGTCACTGTCTCAGATAGTGAAGAAAGGGCCAGCAGCAGAGAGCTTGGGAAAGGCCCTGGGCAGGGGGCTAGCTGATGGCTGCGGCAGTCACCTGGAGCCAGGACCTGTGGCACAGGTCCTTCCAGATTAGTGGGCAAGAGGAGGTCGGCCTGCTTTCTGGAATCAGAGACCTCCAGGTGAGGGCAGAGCGGAGTGGGCCCGGCCAAGTGAGGAAGGAAAGTAGCTGGCTGGAAGGGCATGGCTAAGCATAAGCAAGAGAAGATGGAAGAGGCAGGTCACCAGGGCCTGGTCCCGGTCCCATCAGGAGCTGGGCTTTGCTCTGACTGAGGCAGGGAGTTTCTGAAGAGGTCTATGCCCAGAAGCAGCTGTCATCAACTCTGCACTCCAGAAAAATCAGTGTGGCTAAGACAAGGGGCAGAGGGAAAGCAGGGGCCTTTATGAGCTGCCCCAGCACTTCAGGTAACAAAAGGGTGAGGCCGAAGATATTTAGGACTTGGATGAACAGAATCTGGTTCACTTGGTCCTTGGATTATTTGGATTTTAGGAGCTATTTGGTTGCTGAGGGGGTAACCTCACAGAGCCCCACCACACGGGCAAGAGTCCGTCAGACAGATTAGTAAGGCAGGAATGGAATCCACTTCACTTTCCCCTGGCAATGTGGACTTGTTTGATTGACCCGAAAAGTCACAGGTGAGGCTTCAGAGTGGGAGGGGCAGGTAAACTTGGCCTGGCAGAAAGGTTGCTGTAGCCTTTCTCCACCTGCTTCGCCGGTGATGCTGGTCTAGGAAGTCTGCTTTGTGCTCAGTGAAGCTGTTGTGCTGCAAAAGCTGTAGCAATCTCCCCACCCCCCCAACTCTGTCCCTTCTGTCTGCCCACTGAGGTTGCTACTCCGACCTTTGGGCTACAGATCTGCCAGGATTTGGGGAAGCAGGCTTTGGGGAGAAGAGAGCGGGGGATCATAGCACTGGCATGCCAGTACTGGGCCCCCTACTCCCTTGTTTGGCTCTGGCTCTGAACTTTTGGCCACATGAAGGTCAAGTTGTGCAGTTGTTGCTCCTTACCAAGCCCCAGGGAGCAGGCCAGCTCCTCTCCGCACTTTGGCGCTGAATGTGGCAGCATCTGTCTGGCTTCAAGGCCTGAGCCCAGATTCCAGAGGCAGCCCTGTGTTTTCTCTCAGGACGAGTAGGACCGCCGTGATGATCCAGGTTCAGCCCTTCACGTTTGCTCTTTTTCATGCTAGAAAGTGCATTGATATGAAAGCAGCACAGATCATTCTTATGACTGGAAGAGACTGGTAGGCTCTGCAGGCTCGGCTAGCCCCTCCCGCCCCGCCCTGTGCCTGGCAGCACAGAGTACTTCCCACACCACCAACTCCACCCAGGCCCTTCTCAGGGGTCTCCCACGTCAGCACACACCACCAATCCACCACATTCTTTTGTTGTTGTTGGTGGTGGTGGTGGTAGGGCCTGAACTCTGGGCCTGGGCGCCATCCCTAGCTCTTCAGCTCAAGGCTAGTGCTCTACCACTTGAGCCACTGTACCACTCCAGCTTTTTCTGCTTATGTGGTGCTGAGGAATCAAACCCATGGCCTCATGCATGCAAGGCAAGCGCTCTACCACTGAGCCACCTTCCCAGCCCTCCGCCGCATTCTTTGTAAAACACGTTTTGTTATCCTATGATGTAAGTGTAATTCAACCAATAATCCTCAAGGGAACATTCAGTTATTATACATTACAGTGCAATAAAAATTAAGGAGACGGGGTTTATAGAAGCTCTTCACAGCTCTTCTCTCCCTTGAGGAAGAGAGCAGGGCAGGGGGAGTCTTGTAGCTCAGGATGCTCTCTCAACAGTGAGAGAAGAGATGCTGGTTCCCGGAGAGCCTCCAGACACTGAATAGGAGTCAATGCTACAGGGTAGAATGGACTTTGAGAGAGAGCCAGGTCCGTGTGTGTGTGTGTGCGTGTGTGTGTGTGTGTGTGTGTGTGTGTGTGTGTGTGTGTGTCTCTCTCTCACTGTCCTAAGACTTGAACTCTGTGTGTGTGTGTGTGTGTGTGTGTGTGTGTGTATGTGTGTGTGTGTGTGTGTGTGTGTGTGTGTGTGTGTGTCTCACTGTCCTAAGACTTGAACTCAGGGCCTGTGTGTGTTCCCTGAGCTGCTTTTGCTCAAGGCTAGCTTTCTACCACTCGAGCTCCACTTGCAGCTTCTTTTGGTAGTTTATTGGAGATAAGAGTCTCATGGATTTTCCTGCCCGGGCTGGCTTTAAGCCATGATCCTCAGATCTCAGCCTCCTGAGTAGCTAGGATTACAGGCGTGAGCCACTGGTGTATGGCCAAACCAGGTTTGTTGTTGTTGTTGCTGTTTTTTTAAAGAAACGTCCTGCAATCCAGCAGCAGAGGCAGAGGTCCATGTCCTGGTGCTTCTTTTCTGCTCTGCCATCACTCTGGCTTGGTCTTCAGTGCTGTGCCAGCTCTGAGGACCAAAGAAAGGACAGGGGATCCACTCAGTGCCTGCTCTCCAAGAGCCACAGAAAAGCAGCTGTTGGCATCAGGTCAGAAGAGTGGGGGAAATTGAGTGGGTGGGGCCCGGAACCCTCTAGGGTGCTAGAAGGGCTTGCCATCTTCACCTGGGTGATGGGTTCGTGGTGGTATAAATGTAAGACTTCAGGTCAGCTGGCTATCTGTGTTAATCTGGGACATCTTATACCCCAGTTATAACGCAAATGGGCAAATAACTAGAATTGAAACCAAAGTCAGTCAAATGTGTCAGCTCAGAAGTGTGGAAAGAGCTGGGACCGGGGAACTGCCCGTTTGAGGAAGTGAAGATGAAGCCAAGATTTGGAGGAGGTGTGAGCAGAGGCGGCGGGGCAGTCCTCGTTGGAAGCAGCACCTGTGCCAGGTCCACCGGAGGCAGAGCCTGGTGCTGGAAAGCTCGGGAACAGAGTGCCGAGTTGAGCAGAGGAAGATGAGATTTCAGAACCTCACCTTCTCCCACTGTTATTTGTCATTAGCATATAAAATGGTCCTAATCTGATACAGACATTTGATGACAGTGGTAAAGGAAGAAAGAACACAAAAAGAAGACTCTAGACATGGTAGCACACATGTGTAATCCCAGCCCTTGAGAAGCCAAGGTAGGTGGGTCAAAAGTTCCAGCCCAGCCTAGACTATATAGTAAGATACTGTCTCAGGAAACCAAAACTACCGAACAACAGCACTTCCCAAAAGACAAAATAAATGCCAAATAAAAGTTGATTTGTGACTTAAGGGTAATGCTATAGATATTTAATATTTAAAAGTTATTCTCGGGGTAGGAGGGTGGGGGGGAGATGGGAAGGACGGGAAGGGGAAACAAAGGAGGAGGCAACAATGCTTGATAAGAAATGTACTCATGGGGCTGGGAAGGGGCTCAGTGGTAAAGTGCTTGCCTTGCATGCATGAGGCCCTCGATTCGATTCCTCAGCACCACATAAGCAGAAAAAGCCAGAAGTGGGGCTGAGGCTCAAGTGGTAGAGCGCTAGTCTACAGCTAAAGAGCTGAGGGAGAGATGTACAAGTCGTTATGTCGAAAAATGAACTTTACAACTTTGGTGGGAGGGGGGAGGATCGGGTGGGGAGAGGTAGGGGGAGTATGGGAAGGGATGGGAAGGGGAAACAAAGAGGAGGCAACAATGCTGGATAAGAAATGTACTCGTTATCTTGCCCATGTAATTGTAACTCCTCTGTATGGTATTTTCACAATAAAATAAATAAATAAAAAGCTGAGGAACAAGGCACAGGCCCAGAGTTCAGGCCCCACGACCAAAAAGAAAAAAGAAATGTACTCATTACCCATGTAATTGTAACCCCTCTGTATGGTATTTTCACAAAAAAAAAAAAAAAAAAAAGTTATTCTCAAAGGTCAGTGCTGAAAGCCAGGAGCTAACGGCTCACACCTGTAATCCTAGCTACTCAGGAGACTGAGATCTGAGGCTCATGGTTTGAAGCCAACCTGGGCAGGAAAGTCCTTGAGACTCTTACTTCTCTCCAATTAACCATCAAATAGCCAGAAGTGGAGCTGTGGTTCAAGTGGTAGAGTGCTAGCCTTGATCAGAAAAGCTCAAGGACAGTGCATAGGCCCTGAGTTCAGGCCCCAGTACCAATAGAAACAAGCTAACAAATGGTTAGAGCTTGAGAAATGCTGCTGGTCCCATCGTGAGATTGCAGCTGCTCGAGGTGGGGACAGGGCCTCCTGCGCTCACCGCAGGTGACACATGGGTGCTGTTGGGCTAGTGCTGACCTCCCTGCCCCCCCCCCCCCCGCCACACACACACCTGGAGTTGCTATCAGGGACAGCTACTTTGGTTTTAAGGCAGAGAGAATCAGAGGGATTTTCTCATGTTTGTGAATCTGACAGCCATTTTGGAAAAGAGGCCTCCATTCCTGTGTCCTTTGTAGCTGCAGTTAAGAAACATCCTATGTGGTCAGACGAGCCTCGGGGCTTGAGTGCCTGGGTTTGGGACCCAGTCCTGCAGTGTTTTCTCGTGACTTCCTCTTGCTGAGCTGGGCAAAATTGCATATATAAGGAAACAGACATTTGGAGAAGCCAAGAGGTTTGCCCAAGGCTAGCGTTTGGGGACAGAGCCCTGCCCAGTGCCCTCTCAAGGCTGGTCCGCATGGGGTGGCACGAGCTCTGGGTAATGCTGCTCAGAGCCGAGCGGAGAACGTCAGCCCTCAGGAGTCACCCAGGTCGCTGGGTTTGCATGGCAGCCCACACATAGGAAGGCCTAGCACCTAGGGCCAGCGGGTAGGCGGCTGTTGGGCTCTCCTAGCCACCCCTGGAAGAAATGCTTTCTCACCGTGTTACAAAGATACGCTGCTGGCTTCCCTCCAGCCGCCACCTGCTGGACGGGAAGCGCAGGCTCCATGTACCTACGGGGCCGCCACACTGCCCAGCACTGCTCTTCCCGGCCTCTGCTCTGCCAGCCACCATCAGGTCACTGACCCTTTCCCAGGGTAGACCCTCCAGTCAGACCTGCAGAGTCCTGTGGCCATAGCCCTGAGACACCTCGAGAGGCAGCCTTTCCCAGCCTCACCTGCTGGCCTTCTGTTGTTGCCTCAGGCCTCCAGGGAATGGCTGGATTCTGGGCCAACGCCAAAGTAGCCTGGCAGAGAGCACACTGTTGTGTGGGCTGGGAGTCTCGCCCTGGCCTCGGCTACCGTGGGCTGTACGTCTTGAAGAAACCTCCAGGTTCTGGCAGCCAGCTTGATGGGGCAGAGGCGCTTCTAGGGCAGGAGAACCCCAAAGGAAAGCAGAGAGCCCCCCCTCCCACCATTGACACTTATGTGAGGCTTTTATTCAGCCCTGTGTCTGTCTAGAAAGCCAAGAGAGGTAACACTATTTTGCGTGGTTCTTTCCGGGAGCTTAACGTGACCTGACATGCAAGGCCTTCCCTTCTGAATGCTTCCCTAACCCGTTCCAGTTCTGGTGTTTCTCCATCTTTCCTGGCTCTGAGTCCCAAGCAGTGATTTTGCAGTTTCAACCAGCTTTTTCATGGAGGGCCCTCGCGGCTGCTGTAGCTGTAAAATCCAGAGGGCGCTGTCTGATAGTAATGCATGCAAGAGCATGGGGGTACATGTCTGTAACCCCAGCCCTGGGCACTGGGAGTCCTTCAGTCAGCCTTGGATCCATAATGAGGGCTTTCTTTAGCTTCTCTGGGGCAGCGAGTCTTTACCAGGGTGGTCTCTGTAGTTTCTGTGGCACAGCGTGGATGCCCTTGCCACCAGGTGTTCCTGGACCACACTGGACATGTCATTCCAACACTTGCGTGTCTTCACAACTACTGGGAGTTGAGAGAAGGCAATGATTAACTGAGGAAGAGGAGAGACCAGGAAACACCAGGGCACATGCCTGCTAGCCAGAGTTCAGGCAGGACAGGCCCAAGGGTGGAGAGTCCAGTGGGTCAGAATACTGAAGGACTTTCTAGCCTTAGAGCTCAAAAGCAGAAGCACAAGGCAGAGCCGCCATGATGCGGAGCCCGGTTGCCATGGCCCCTCAGGAGGACTTAGCTCATCTGGAAACTCCTGACAGTCATTCCTTGTCCACCAGAAGATAAAACCACAGCCATTCACCTTCCAGATAGCGATTAGCTTTGTGATTTTTAGAATTAGGCAAAGCTTCATTCCAGAAAAGAGAAAGAGAGGTTGGTTTTCTAGACAGAGAAGGGCTGGATAAAAGCAGAAATAAGGCTGAGCACCAGTGGCTCATTCCTGTCATCCTAGCTGCTCAGGAAGCTGAGTGATGAGGATTGCAGTTCAAAACTAGCCTATGCAGCCAAGTCTGTGAAACTCTCACCTCCAGTTAATCACGAAAAGCGAGAAGTAAAGGAACACTAGCCTTGAGCCAAAGCTCAGGGATAACACCCAGGCTCAGAGTTCAAGTCCCAGGACTGGGAAAAAAAAAAAAAAAGATAAAATCAGAGAACTTTATTATCATTCCATTTGAAACTGGCCTGCTGGGAAAGTGTAGCTGTGACCTCTCTTGTGGTTTCTAGGAAGGTCAGGTAGCTTGACTTTGAGTTCCTTCTACCAAGTCCCAGGCCCTGACTTTAAACTCCAGAACCACAGAAAAAGGAGGAGGAGGAAGAAGAGGAGGAGGAAGAGGAGGAAGAAGAAGAAGAAAAGGAAAAGGAAGAGAGTGAGAGGCCAGGAGAGACCTTGGTTTCAGATTGGCTAGTCCCGTTGACATTAGTGACTCCATTGTGAGGTTTTGTGAGTGTAAGGGCAGGGCCCAGCCCAGGAGCTTAGCGCTTCCTGTAACTTGCATGCAACATGCCTTCTGGACCTCCTGTGGGCCAGAGTTACTGTGTCAGCATGGAATAGTGCCTGGGACATGGAAGTGCCACGTACTGCCTGAGTCCAAGGTCGGAAGTTTCAGGTTTTCCACATGCATTTGGCTGCAGCCCATTCCTCAAGCCTTTCCATTCCCTGCCACCCTGGTATCCAGACCAGGTAGTCTGCGTTTTTCCTGCCTCCACCCCCTTCACCTCAACCTTTTCTGAAACCAGTCTACCTTCTCCTTGTTTTATTTTCTTCTCTGAATTCTGAAGTATTCTCTAAATCAGGACGTCTTTGATGACCCAGCTTTTCTTGCCCAGGACCGAGACCTTCAGCCGCAGTGTCGTCCCTCTCAGGACAGGGCCCCTCCCTCACTGAACAGCCAGAGCCCGTCCCTCCTGCCCCACGGAGAGATCTCAAGGCACCTGTGAGGCAGTCCCCGCCTCTCCGCCTCTCACCCTCCCACTGCGCATTGAGCAGTACCTGTGGGGAGGACTTAGAGTCAGGGCGACAGCAGCACCCAGCACTCCCTCTCTGCAAGGGAAACTAAGCCCCTACCTAACACTGAGGATACCCCGTAGACTGGCAGAAAAATGGCCAGACCCAGACAGGCCCCCTGTGCCAGCTCCACCAGTGGTCCTGATCTTTGAAGGGTGTGAATGGCCTAGAGAGCAACGTCAGATGCCCCCAGGAAACTGAGGCCCAGGGGAGGAAAGATCTCCCAGTACTGCCTCCGACTGGGCGCTGTGTGGGACCAGCCTTCCCCAATTACAAGAAGTTGTTGGTTTGGTCAGCAAATATTGATTGAGTAATTGCTGTCTGCCAGTCACTCCCCTAAGACTGGCAATTGGTGTAAATTTAACAGATGGAAATCTTGGTCCTCTAAGGCTTGTGTTCTTAGGGGAAGAGATAAGCACCCAACAGATGAATAAACAGGAGTAACTACCAGGAGGTGGGTAGCAGGGGGGTGGGGGTGCAAGTTCTCCAAGGTTTGCTGGGCTGGCTTTAGGGAACGGTTCAGAAAATCCTCACTGGGCCGGTGACACTGGAGGAAAGGCAGAGAACGTTCACCTGCCAGGAAGACTGCATGCAGCCTGGGACTGGCTGAGGAGATGGGGCAAGGGGGAAGGGGAGTAGGAAAGATGGGAGGTGCAGAGGAGGGGGCCCCAACAGCTGCGCGGCACATAAGAGAAGGCTTGCACGTGCTTGGTGAGGGTGGTGAAGGTATAGACATAAAATGTTCCTCAAAAGCCAAACACAGTGCTCAAGTCTGTAATCTAGCTAGTTAGGAGGTAGAGATGTGGGATTGCAGTTCAAAACCAGCCCAGACATAAAAGTCTGAGGGACTAGCCGGGTGCCAGTGGCTCACGCCTGTAATCCTACTTACTCAGGAGACTGAGATCTGAGGATCGCGGTTCAAAGCCAGCCCGGGCAGAAAAGTCCATGAGACTCTTATCTCTAATAAATCACCAGAAAATGGGAAGTGGTGCTGTGGCTCAAGTGGTAGAGTGCCTGTCTACCTAGCAAGTGTACAGCCCTGAGTTCAGTCCTCACTACCACCAAAAAAAAAAAAAGCCCTATCCACATGGAAAAGCTTCCTGGGATGGAAGTGTGACTCAGGTGGTAGAGCACCAACCAGACAATGAATGAAAACATCAGATACCAAGTTTGAGTATCAGACCAAAAGAAAAAAAAAAGGCAGGCTGAGAACGTGGCTTCGCGGTAGAGCGCTTGCCTAGCATGCATGAAGCCCTGGGTTGGATTCCATTACCCCATACACAGAAAAAGCCAGAAGTGGTGCTGTGGCTCAAGTGGTAGAGAGCTAGTGTTGAGCCAAAGAAGCTCAGAGAGAGTGCCCAAGACCTGGGTTCAAGCCCCAGGACTGGGGCAGGAGGGGTTGGGGTGGGGAATGCTCTTAGAGTTTTATATTCTGCCCGTTCTGCACGTAATGAAGACACGGCTTAAAGGCTACAGATGCCCCTGCTTTCTGGGTGTGCTCAGTTTACTCAGCCATTCCTCTGTCATTGGGCATTGGGTCTTCTCTGATTTTCCATATCATAAGTCACATTGAAATGAATAGCTTTGTGTGTCTTCCTACAAGGGAATTACAGGGTCGGAGGACACGCGTATTTGTGGGTAAAGCCACAAATTGGCAGCCACAGTTTCTCCTGCACGGAACAGGCTGATGGTATCTTGGCTGGGCCGTTCCTCCATGTCTCTTCCCTTCCCTTCTTCTTCCCTAGTCTTCCTCTGGTCTTCCCTTCTAGTCTTCTTCCCTCCTAAGTCTCCAGGGCCTGTGGATCCCCATTCCTGCTTCCCTGTGGCTACTTTGAGCCCCATCCACCTCAGGTCAGTTTCTTGACCTCCTACTGTGCCTGGAACTCTCTCAGTGGCGCTGCCCTTGCTCTGCCCCTGGTCCCGACCCCACACGCAGGCAGGTCATGGACCCTGAAGGAGGCAAGAGCTTTCTCACTGGGTGGTGGCGTTAAGATGAAAGACTCCAAGCCTGTACCAGTGGCTCACACCTGTAGTCCTAGCTCCTCAGAAGGCTGAGATCTGAGGATCTAGGTTCCACACCAGCCCGTGCAGACACACTGGAGAGACTCTTATCTATAGCTAACCAGAAGTGGGGGTGTGATTCAAGTGGGAGAACACCAGTAAAAGCTAAATGAGGTCAAGGCCTGAATTCAAGCCCCAGTAGCAGCACACACACGATGAAAGACTCAGTTATCGATGCTCAATATGTGCCACCCTGCCTGCAGCAGGATTAACCCACAGGGGTGGGTTAAACGAATGATCATGAAAGCATTTGGGAACTGGAAGGCCCACCCCCAGGGCAGAGCCACTGACCCCTGTCCTGAGAGCTGTGTGAGGATCTTTGGGGAACAGCCTGGAGGATCAGTCTCTAGGAGATGGGAGGCTGGGCAGGTCAGAACAGGAAGAGGCCTGGTAGGTCATTGAACTGACTTTTTGCTCAGCAAGAACTCAGGTGGCAGAAGCACTGGGCTCTGAAACAGGGCCCGGCCCCTCTGCTCCTGTGCCCTCCGTGCAGGGTTCTGGGAGGTGCTGCTCCCTCACAACAACTTCACACTCAAGTTAACCCTTCATCTCCCCCGCCTCTTTTTATTGGTCCGTCATGGGGCTTGAACCAGAGGCCTGGGTACCATCCCTGAGCTCTTTCACTCAGAGCCAGTGCTCTATCACTTTGGGCCACAGAGCCGCTTCCAGTTTTCTGATGGTTTATTGGAGATCAGAGTCTCACGGCCTTTCCTGCTTGGGCTGGCTTTGAACCGTGATCCTCAGATCTCAGCCTCCTGAGTAGCTAGGATTACAAGCCTGAGCTGCCACCACCTGGCTTTCCTGTCTCTCTTAAACTACAGCCCTGATCCTATAGGACCCCTGAACCCAGCCAGCCCCAGGCCCTTCTCTCCTTCCTGCTGGGCCTAGCCAGGTTTCTGTTCTCTGGAACTATGCAGCTTGCCCCTAGCTCAAAGGCCAGACGTAGGCAGACCTTCCCAGCCACCCTAGACCAGCATGTTCCCAATAAGCCCCAGGACATTTGTCCTTCAGATCCCTGGTCATCGGTCACAGCTAGATATCTGTGTCAGTCTTTGACTAATGTGGCCTGGCACATGATGGTAGGTGCTGAGCAAATATTTGTTGAACAAGTGAATGGAAGCAGCTGGCAACAGCTGGCAACAGCTAGCAAGGGCCAGGCAGAGGCTGGAGGGGCTGCAAGGGCACCAGCAGCCTTAGCCTCAGAGTCCTAGGTGAGAGTCTCTGAAGGGTCCCCCAGCCTGTCCCAGCCAGCAGAGCCACCCTAACCTTAGAGCCCCCTGAGCAATGCAGGGCCTCAGCCCTCTTCAAGTTGAGGTAGGAAAGCTCTTGACCCTCCTGGAATCTGTGCATGTAAGGGGATGGTTGTCTTTCCTTCAAAACACTTAGAAACATCTTCCCATCTTCCCCTCCCCCTCCCCAAGCATAAAAATACATGATAGTCCTCCAAAAGAAACTGGGGACCACAGGGAAATTTAGAAGTAAGAGGATTGGGAGTAGTAGCTTGCACCTGTAATCACAGCTACATTGAGGTGGAGATGATAAGGATTGTGATTCAAGGCTAGCTTGGGCAAACAGCAAGATTCCATATGAATAGATAAGCCTGGCATGGTGTGGTGGTGTGAGACTGTACTCTCAGCTGATCCAGAGGCAGAGGTTGGAGGATCACTGCTTGAGGCTAGCCCCAGGCAAAGAGTACAAGACACCACCCAAAAAAACAGCTACAGCAGAACTCCAGCTGAGAGCCTGGCTCAGGTGATGGAGCCCACAGGAGGCTCTGAGTTCAAATCCCAGTACTGCTCCCCCAGTGACAGTGTGGACCGTGTCCTAAACAGTTTCCCTTTGGTGTGAAGACAGGTGGTGTTTACGCGTCTGTTTGTAAAACTGTGGTTTGGGTGGCCACAGGCAGAATTAGGAAGTGCTTCAGTCCTCCCAGGCATCTCTTCCTGCTCAGGGAAGGTGGGCAACTCACTGAGCCTCCCCCCAAAACACACACACACACACACACACACACACACACAGGCAAGAGTCTGGGTGTCCAGCTCCTCTGTAGGCTGACCCTTGCGGTGACTAGAATCGTGGAAGGGACACACACACACACACACACACACACACACACACACACACACACACACACACACACACACACACACACACACACACACACACACACACACACACACACACACACACACACACACACGCGCGCGCGCGCGCAAGAGTCTGGGTGTCCAGCTCCTCTGCAGGCTGACCCTTGCGGTGACTAGAATCGTGGAAGGGCCAGGGTGGCCCCCCACCTGTCCTTTCTCTCAGGCTCCAGTGCCCTGAACAAAACTAGCCCCAGGCCATTCAGGGTGGAGTGCTGGCCTCAGATGGCTGCTGGGGTGAGTCTGGCCTGGCTTCTGCACCCCCTGAGGAGATGGGGTGACCTGGATTGCCAAATGGGAAGCAGCAAGCACAGAGGAGCCACTGACCTGGAAAATCAGGGCACTGGATCAACACCCAGATTCCTGGTTGATAGCAAAGGTTGAGATAGAATCCCGTGGGCCATCTGAGGAGGAAGCCTCCCCTCCCCCATCTCCCTGCTGATCCAAGCCAGAGGTCGGGGCACCGGACACCCTCAGCCAGGGTGCAGTGGGACAAGGACACGGCAGCTGAAGCAGCTGGGCACAGGCAGACGTGGAGCGAAACGCCCCGGCAGGGAGTCCCTGACCGCGCTCTCAGGGTTGACAGGGGTCAGGGTCTGTCAGGGTCCTAGTTCAGAGAGCTGGCACACATGGAAGCAGCACCCGTATGTAGCCTGCACACAGCCTGGGTCAGTGATCCTGGCCATTTAGGTGACAAGTTCTGAGGACGCAGCATGCCCCCAGCTCACAGGGCACAGAGCCAAGGGTCTCAAGCCACGCCTGACCCACAGGTTGCTCAACTGAACGTTAAGGAGCACTGCAAACAGCCTCTGGCCAGTGTAAGACAGCTTTGCCTCCTCTGTGTTTGCACCCACTAGAAGCACCGTGCCAGGCGCTGGGGACCCACGTCACAAGACTGAGGACTTTCTCCAGAAACTGATAGCGGGGCGCGCCGGGGCAGGCAACGGGCGGTGCACGATTTGCTGAGTGACAGAGTGGAGGAACTGAATGCCACTAGTCCAGGAGAGCTGGGTGAAGGGAGGCACAGGTAGGTCTTGAAGGAGAGGGAGAGAGAGGATGACGCTCCAGGCCAGCACCAGCACAAACTCCATGTTCAGATGCGATGCTGGAGCCCAGGGCAAGTAGCAGGCAGAGCAGAGAGAGCTGGAGAAGGGGCAGGGACCAGAGCCTGTGGCTGGCTTCACTGTGACCCAGGACTTACTGTCTGGCAGGAATAGCCAGAGGGTTTTAACCAGGTTGTCCTGGACAGAAACAGCTGGAGACTGGCAGGATTCGGGAGGATCCAGAGGTGGGGAGACCCCACCAGACAGGGACCTGCCAGCTGTGATCCAGTCTTACCTAGCATGGTGTGAGGCACATAGCCTAGGAGCTAAGACGTAAATCCTGTGCCTGCCATTACTGTGTGGCCGTAAGCCAGCTCCTCTCCCTCTCTGTGCTGTTATTGCCTCATCAGCTAAACGGGATAAGAATAGATAGTACTGACTCAGGGTTGTAAGAATTAGAAGTGTCATCGTGCACTTCCTGCCTGGTGTGCCGGAAGGCCTAGGAGAATGGCAGCTGGCGCCGTGGTGACAAAGGTGGTCCCCTGCCCGCAGCTATGTTCGGGGAGAGCCCCTCAGGCAGCACCGCCTGGCAGATGGACCGTGGTAGTCCTGGTCATCGTGGGCAGGGCCGGGGCATTCTCACTGAACACAGCCTGCTGCTGCAGCAGGAGGAGCACTTGGGGGCTGCCCAGGTAGCCTGCTTGCCCTTGACCGGAGACCATGCGTCCCTGAGCTCTGGGCCGCCTGGGGTTCTGCTCCTTAACCAACTGCCCACAAAATGCACCTGTCTGCGGGAGCTGGGTGGAGCAGCGCCCGGCCTGCACCCCTAGAGGACAGGCGCACATGCACACACGAGAGCCAGACGCATTCCTGCACTGTCTCGTGGGCTGCAGGGCCTCAGGCTCCAGCCTTTGGTGGGCAAGGCTCCAGGCCAAGGGGCTCCGGGCCCTGGCCGGCTGCCAGGGAGGGGCGGAGGCCGCCCGCAGAGGAGCACAGGCAGCAGCCAGGGCTTTGCCTGCCCACGTGCAGATGAAAGCTCGTGCCATGCCGGGCTGTTTTCACTGGCAGGGTGGAAGGGAGGAGCCGAGGGCCTCACAGGAACGCTGGTGGGTGGGGTGGCAGCGGCCTGTGGAAAGCCAGCTGAGTGCCTGGCCGCGAGGTTGTTCCTGAGATCAGCTGCAGATGAGCAGTCAGAGCTGCGGAGGGCGTCTGGCAAAATGCAGGATGGGCTTCCTAAAATGCGTAATACAAATTGTAAGTAAAAGACAAGCCATCGAGTGCAAAGATAAAAATATAGTTCACAGGATGGGTGCACATTTGGTTCCTAAACATAAAAAAGTAAGTTTAAGATTGCTCTAACAAAAATACACATTAAAACAACACTGAGCTGGGCACTGGTGGCTCACATTTGTAATCCCAAGATTACATGGTGGGCTATAGCTAGATCTCAATGTGAAACAGCCCAGGGAAGGGTGTGAGTTTGTGAGCCCGGTGACTCTGCCCTTTGCCCTCTGGCTGTGTCCTTAAGAGGTCACAACCCAGACTAGCTGAGCTACTCAAGATAGAAGCACCTGAGTACTAAATGGAAGGCAGGCAAGTTCAAACCTCAGCTCCACAAAAAAGAAAAATAGGGCACAGCCAGAAGTGACAACTTGGGCTGAGAGAAAAGTCAGTATGAAATCAAAAAATCCTGCTCTTAACTCCAAAAATCTAACCAGAGTCCAGAACTGCATCTGATCCCAAGCAGGTGTGTGTGGTGTACTTCTGTAGTTCTAGCTACTCAGGAGTTACAGGCAGGAGAATCTCCAGTTTGAGGGTGACCCACCAGCCAGGTGGGCGCCAGTGGCTCATGCTTATAATCCTACCTTCTCAGGAGGCTGAGATCTGAAGATTCTGTTTTGAAACCTGGTTTTATTCTGATTATAAAAAAAGGTGTCTCTGTGTCTTCATTTTGCTTTTTTGTGTTGGTCCTGTAGCTTGAACTCAGGGCCTGGGTGCTGTTCCTGAGCTTTTGTGTTAGTACTCTACCACTTGAGCCACAGTGCCACTTCCAGATTTTTTAGTGGTTAAAATAAAAGTTTCGGGCGGCTGGGAAGGTGGCTCAGTGGTAGAGTGCTTGCCTTGCATGCATGAGGCCCTGGGTTCCATTCCTCAGTACCACATAAGCAGAAAAGCCAGAAGTGGCACTGTGGCTCAAGTGGTAAAGGGCTAGCCTTGAGCTGAAGAGCTGAGGGACAGCGCATCCAGGCCCCACGACTGGCAAAAACAAAAAACAAAAAAAACACTTTCCTGCCCAGACTGGCTTTGAACCAGAATCCTCAGATCTCAGTCAACTGAGCAGCTAGAATTACAGGTGTGAGCCACAGTGCCCAGCTCAGTGTTGTTTTAATGTGTATTTTTGTTAGAGCAATCTTAAACTCACTTTTTTATGTTTAGGAACCAAATGTGTACCCTTCCTGTGAACTATATTTTTATCTTTCTCCTTGATGACTTGTCTATTACTTATAATTTGTTTTACTCATTTTAGGAAGTTAGCTTTTGGATAAAATTTGCAAATGTTTTTCTGTTTGTTGTCTTATGGTTTTTACTGTTTACAGTGTTTATCTTAATGTAATCAATCTTTTACCCATAATCTTTAGCCTATAAAGTTCTTTTGAGTTTAGTGCCATGCATAACTCTGAACAATGTATAATTTTATTCACATAGTGTCCTGTATCTTGTGTATTTTTGTTTTAATTTTAAATCTGTAATGTCTTGGCACACGTCTGTCATCCTAGATTCTTGGGAAGCATAAATAGAAGGATTTCATCCAGGCAAAAAATGAGCCCTCAAAACACAAAGGTCATGACTCAAATGGCAGAATACCTGCCTTGCGAGCACAAGGCTGGGAGTTCAAAGGCTGGTATAGAAGAAAATAGTAAATAAAGTTTCCAGCGGTGGTGCTCCAGCCTACCCGTTCCCACCACCCTCCCACTCTGCATTTCCTTCAGCCTCCTCTCTCCCCTCTTCCCAGGCTGACAGGAACCGCCCTGTGAGGTCCATCTGCGCTCAGACCCAGACCCAGACGATGCCAGAGCTATGACCAGGCCTGCAGGCGTGGCGCCGAGCGGAGATCAGCCATGGAGCAGCCACAGGAGGCGGCCCCTGAGGTCCGGGAAGAGGAGGAGAAAGAGGAAGAGGCAGCGGCCGAAGGAGCCTCGCTTCCTTCTAGCAGCAGCTGCACAGGTGAGGTGGGCGGGGGGAATCCCCGCTCTTGGTGAACAACACCTGGTGGGTGCAGTGTGCGGACAGTACCCCACCCCTACTGCTGACCAGCAGTGGGCAAATTGTACCCATTCGTTCTGGAAAACAGGGTTGGTAGGCAACATGGACGGGGCATCTGTGAGAATTCACAGAGGTGTGTAGTGCAGGTGCCACCCCTGCTACCAGCAGGCACCCGGGCCTGCATTAGCAGTGCGCCAAGATAGGGAGCGGCCCTGCGATTGTCCTGAGCAGTGGCAATGCTCACCTCAGACGACCTGGTGCCAGTTCCATGTGTCACCGTTGAGGGGCATTGACATCAGCTGTGCCGCCACACAGCTAGATGGCCGTGATGGCAGGTGCTTCCGCAGGGCAGGCAGGTCACTGTCACGGTGCTCTATTGGTGGCAGTGTGTGTACGCATTGTCTCCCCTGGTTGCTCCAGGCCCTCCTCCCGGGCACCTGTTTTTCCCTGCTGCTCAGCCTCGCCTCTCTGCTCTCGCCAGTGCCTCAGGCCAGTACCACCAGCTGCTCCTGCCCCCGGCCTCGTGGCACTGTGGTCATGAAGGGTTGGTCTACAGTAGAGACCCCAAGCTTGCTCCCAGCCCCCCGGAGTCTACCTCGGGCAGGCAGAGAGGTGGTGTCAAGTGAAGGTGGAGATGTTGGGGTAAGGCAGGCTCCTGCCGGGGCTCACAGCCAAATGAGGCCCAAATGAGCCATGCCACCTCGAGCCTGCAGAGCAAGTTTTTTCCTCTTTCGGAAGCAGGTGGGCTGGGGTGAAGGAGAGCCATCCCGCAGTCCTGATCTACCTGGACATTGGGCATGACTAAGCAGGTCAAGTCACAGCTAGGACCAGAGACAGAATCGCATCTCCCACGCCCAGAATAGTCCACTTGGTTAGTGGTGGCCAGGATGGCTCTGGAGACCCAGCCTCTGTCAAAAGAGGGGGGTGGCTGGCCCACAGTGATGATTCCCCCCAGACCTGAGAAAGGCAAAGAGGGTTGAAAAGCCCAGAGAAGAGGTTGGAGCCAGCAGTGAGCTGGGGTTGTCAGGAGGCTGAGCTCACAGCCTGGCTCTCCTCATCTTCCCCCTGCACCCCTGCAGATCAGGGCGTCTGTCCTCAGCTTTCTCACGCCCTGTCCTCGGGACCTGTGTCACGCTGGGAAGTGGCCGTGTTCACATGCAGGTCAAAGTGCAGGGGCTTGAGCAGGAGTGAGCCGGCAGGCGTGGTGATGTCATGGATGGGATTCTGGGTGTGGTGAGTGAGCAGGGCAGGATCTGCCCAGGCACTCACTCAGTGCTGGGCCTCGATCTGGTGTTCACTTCCTATTTATTAGTCAATGGGTGAAATGGAGGAATGAAGGCTTCCTGCTCCATCATTGCTTCATATCCCCGAATGGGAAGTCTGTGACATATACAAACTTCCTGTCTTCTATAGGAGAGGTCCCTGGTGAACAGGACCAGTGGTCAGAAAACACAAAACAGAGGGCTGGGAAGATGGCTCAGTGGTAGAGCGCATGCCTTGCATGCCAGAGGCCCTGGGTTCGATTCCTCAGCACCACATAAGCAAAAAGAAAAAAAAGCCGGAAGTGGCGCTGTGGCTCAAGTGATAGAGTGCTAGCCTTGAGCTGAAGAGCTGAGGGACAGCGCCCAGGCCCAGAGTTCAGGCCCCATGACCGGACCCAAAAAAAAAAAAAAAAAAAAAAAAAAAACACAAAACAGAGTTTGCTCTGACCAGTGATCAACGAAGGCATATTAAGATGAGATGTCACTTGGTCTCTCGGGCTGGCGGAGCGGCTGTGATCACTGTTGGCCAGGGGCAGGGGCTGGTCCTTGGCCACCAAGGGTTGCAGGGAGCGTGCTATTCATTCTTTTCACCCTGCAGCTCCCTTGAAGTACAGGGCCCCTGCACGGAAGCACGTCCCGCAGCCAGCCCGGGGCCTGCCCTGCTGCTCCCAGAAGCTGAGTGGAAGACAGTCTGTGAGGATCTGCCTGGGTGGGCTGGCCCCAGGCCACTGGGGGATACCCTGGAGTCACTGACAAGGGCAAGAAGGTCTGTGGTACCTCTACCCTGAGAGTCACAGAAGGTACTAGAAGAGTGTACAACAAAGGGCAGTGAGGCAAACCTGGTGTCCTGGGTTTGCCCGTCATTAGACACTGCCCAGCCCTGGGTGTTTTCTCAACAAGCTGCAAGACTTTCCTCATTTAATAGAAGTGCCTTTACTGCTTTTCCTTACAACGTTAAAACAAACTGTTGAAAGGATTGAAAGGGAGCTAGCGGCGAGGGAGCCCAGAGACAAGCCAAGGCCCAGGAGAGCTTTGAAAGCCACACAAGCCAGAGCAGGGACGCCAGGTTGCCACTGTGGGCTGTGGCTTGGCCAATCGCTTACACCCCTCCATCTTTGGTTCCCTATTCTGCCCCCATGAGCTTATAACTTTGACCCCAGTGTCCCCTCGGGGACCGGAAAGGAACCTGGAAAGAGTAGAAAGGTGACATCGCTGCTTTCCCCCTGACCCCGCATGCTGCCTTGACCCGGTCCCGCACAGACCCAGTGCCCCGAGCACCAGTGCCTCACCCCACGTCCTCACCCCAGGAGACAGGCAGGACTGACCTGCCGTCCGCACGCCGCAAGCCTCCTTCCCTGCAAGCACTTGGCAGTGCCCGGGCACTGTGCCCAGGCTGACCACTCAGTGACAGGCTACATACCCCTTCCCCCTCCCTCCCCTGTTGCCCAGTCTGGGCGGACAGGACAGCAGAAGCAAGGAACTGCTTGGTACCTCAGCCCAGTTGCCCTGACTTCAGGAGTTAAACAGTACCTGAAGCCTGAGGATCCCGCCAGCAAAGCAGATCCACCCAGCTGGGTCCTCGGGCTGCCTGTGGGAGGGTGCTCATCACACATGACTTGTCATCAAAGATGGCGAAACTGATACTTCTCTCTCTTGTTTACACTGAAGCTAAGCATTGGGTAATGACCTAGAGTTACCCTCAGCAGTGACGTTGGGTTGTCATTTAAGGCATGTGAATGGATGGGGGGGGGGGCAGTTCAGTTGTTCTAGGCCATTGACAGCAGAGCCCTTTTACTACCCCAGTCGGTTTCTCCCAGTGTGTCCATGTCCCAAGCTCAAGCCCAGACTTAGATCTCTGAGACACCATTTCATAGATGAGAAAACCACAGCTTGGGCCCCAAGACCTTGCTTTTACCTCAGGACCGCTAGCTAAAATGTGGTAGAGCTGGGATTTGAACTTGGGTCTCATGGTCCAAGTCCTGTCCTGAAGCTAACAACTTGGAGGTGGTCTACCATTGAGCCCAGAGAAGGAAGCGACTTCCCCAGCAGACACCGCGCTGGCTCCATCTGGGGTCCTGTGGCATGATCTGCCCTTCCTGCTGTTACTGCTCTCTATCTTGTATTTTGGTTTTCTTGTTTATTCGTTTGTTTGATGGTGAGTACTGGAGTTCAGCTCAGAAACTCATGCTTGCTAAGCAGGCCCTCTACTGCTGAACCATGCCGCCAACCATTTTTGCCCTGGTATTGTTAAGATAGGATCTCACTTCCTGCCTACGTGCGTGTCTGTATTGCAGTACTTCTGTAAGCACGCACCATCATACCCAGCTTCTTCTCCTGACATGGAGTCTCATGGACCTTTCTGCCCAGACTGACCAGAACCAATAGTCTCCCAATCTCAGCCTCCCACATAGTTGTAAGGACAGACATGTGCCACTGTGCCCAGCTATGGGTCCCCTAAACTTCTCTACCCAAACTGGCCTTAAATTTCAATCCTTCCATTCTTAGCCTCCCAAGTAGCTAAGATTACAGGCATGAGGTACTGGTGCCTGGCTGCTGTCGTTTTTCTAGTCCCCTTTCTTCTTCCCCTTCGCCATCCTCTCCCCTTTTTTTTCTTTCCTCTCTCCCTCCCTGACATGCTAGGGAGGCACTCTATGACTGTGCCACTCTGCCCAGCCCTCCTTATCTCTTACCTCTGTTATCTGAGGGCAGGGTCAGGTCCTGCCCTGCACCCAGCAGGTGCTCACCTAATGTCTGTTAGTGAACAGAAGAGGTGGCAGTGACACACGCACAGCGAGCAGCAACCAATGACCTGACACTCACCCAGCCTCCAGTGCCACAGGGGAGAAGGAGGTAGACACTACCAGGAAATGTGGCCAATCAGTAGCCGAGATGGGCCCTGAGACCCAAAGGGAGTGTGCTGAGAGACGGTGTTCTGAGCGAGGCCCAGGGCCAACAGGGGCCACAGACGGACATGCGCACACAGTGCCCTGAGCCAAGGAGGAAGTGCACGGGCCCTCCTGCCAGCCTGCACAGCTCTCCACAAAAGGCTTTTGTTCGTCTTAGCACCCTGTCTCCCAACACCAGCTCCTGTGAGTTTAATGCCCCCAGGAGCGGGGGTCCTGCGAGCTGGGGCAGGATTCCCGCCCAGGGAGCTTGAAGACATTGATTTCCCCAGAGCCACCATGCCCACCCACCATGGCTCCAGCAGTGCAGGGATCTTGGCGTGGACTGCAGCGCCCCTTGCCTGTGGCCCTACATCTAGTGGACATCGCTTGGCGGTGTACAGTCGTTCATAGCCTGTGGGTGAGGACAGGTGCAGAGAAGCCTGGGGCACCACCCAGCCCCAGCACCTGTCTGGGTCAGCGAGAGACCCACACTCCTGGTTGTGGGGCCAAAAGGGGGTTGGACCCTTGGAGTGACTAAAGTTGGAAGGTAGGGTGCTGGGTCAGGTCGGGCCATTTGAGGGACTTGTGTCACCCCTAAACTAAAGCCAGGAGGGTAGCAGCACTAGGGCCAGAGGGGGCCCTCCTGGGAACCTGGGGGAACAAGAGCCATCAGGGAGGGGAGCGGGGATGAGGAGAAGAGCCAGGGCTACTTAGCCTGTGTCAGGAGACGAAGGGCTGTAGGCCGGGGCAAGGTCCCCATGGCTTGGCTGGATTGTTGTCCAGTGCTCCTGCTCGGATGGCTGGTTCCTGATTTGGGATCCGATGCCTGCCTGTAAGATCCCTGAGCCATCCCAGGAGCGAGGACAGACAGGAGGCGGCATGGCAGAGATAGGACAGGGGGGTCAGGAGACCAGGCCTCAGGGAGCCCTCCTGGGAGGCTTGGAGAAGACTCACAGATTCTCACTGAGTGATGTAACAGCACACCTGTCCTGCAGCCGTGCCTTCCCCCATGCTCCCTGAAAGTGCTCTCAGCAACACCATGCTTTCCCGTGCTCCCTGTGGGTGCTCCTGACACCACAGAGAAATCTGCACATTCAATAGGAAAATGGGAAAGTCAGTATGTTGCTCAGTCAACTTCAATACTTGTGCTCTGTGTGGAGCAAGGAGTTTTAAGGGAGAAGTTTGAGGTTCTGGGGAGATCTACCCTGTCATCCATAGAGTCCTCACAGGGATGGGGAGCCCAGGGTGGGGGGCTGGCTCTGTGCCTCACACCACCTATACAGGCAGTCTCTAAACTGCGACAGCTGCTTGCTGAGGAGCAGCCGCAGATTCTGCCCACAGGAGGGCCGGGACAGGAAAGACTGGGCTGTTGGGTACTGAGCACCTGCCGGCTGGGTGTCGGGCTGTGGGAGAAAAGCTCTGGTGGCTTTGCCCAGGCCCCCAGAGAAATGTCCTTAGCTGCATGCCAGGTGAAGAAATGCCTCCCAAAGGCCCTCCAGAGCCCCCACCGTGGGCTCTTCCTGCCGCCGGGCCTCCAGGCGTGCCGCGCCGCAGCCCCTCTGTCCTGTGTCCCATGTCCGCAGACCTCTCCCAGAGCGCCTCACCACCTTCGCTGCTGGACCAGCTGCAGATGGGCTGTGACGGGGCCTCGGGCGGTGGCCTCAACATGGAGTGCCGCGTCTGTGGGGACAAGGCATCAGGCTTCCACTACGGCGTCCACGCGTGCGAGGGGTGCAAGGTATGGACTGGGGATCACTGGCGATGGCGGCGGGGGGGGGGGGGGAGGGCGTGAAAATACCCACTACACAATCCCCTGGGCCTTGCAGCCTGAACACTGGGCCCCGCAGGAGGGATTTCTTTGCCAGGCGTGTCCTGCAGGGGACCTGCCTGCTACCCCAGCCACTCACTTGAAGTCTGTGTGTGGCCAGCGCCCCCTGGGGCCCAGGCTCCAGAAGACAGGCAGGACCTGCCTTCCTATGTGGGGTCAGGGCTCCAGAATCTCAAGGCTCAGAGAGGTTATTTGAGATAAAAGGAAACACTTCATTTCTTCTTCTTTTTTTCTTTTTCTTTTTTGGTCATGGGGCTTGAACTCTGGGCCTGGGCAAAGTCCCTGAGTGCTTCAGCTCAAGACTGGTCCTCTACCTTGAGCCATAGCGCCACTTCTGGTTTTCTGATGGTTTATTGGAGATAAGAATCTCACAGACGTCCCTGCCCAGGCTGGCTTTGAACCGTGATCCTCAGATCTCAGCCTCCTGAGTAGCTAGGATTACAGGCGTGGGCCACTGACACCTGGCTTACATTTCTTTTTCAGTGGACTTCTGAGTTTTTCTTCCTGGCTGCATATCCATCAACACCCCACAGGGTGGGCTGGAGGCATGGTTCAAGTGGTAGAGCCTCTGCTTAGCAACTTGAGCCCTGAGTCCAAGCCCTAGTACAAAAAACAATTCTTTTCATAAAGCTACCACTTGTAGAATACACAGAACCAGATACATTTATGAATAAATCAAGGTAGCCATGATACAATTTTATGTTCCCAAACTAAGAAACTTGAAGACTTCTCTGTGTAAATGAATATGGTACATAATTTTAATTATAAAGAAGTTTTTTTTGGGGGGGTCCAGTCGTGGGGCCCGAACTCTGGGCCTGGGTGCTGTCCCTCAGCTCTTCAGCTCAAGGCTAGCGCTCTACCACTTGAGCCACAGCGCCACTTCCGGCTTTTTTCTTGTTGCTTATGTGGTGCTGAGGAATCAAACCCAGGGCCTCAGGCATGCAAGGCAAGAGCTCTACCACTGAGCCACCTTCCCAGCCCCTTACAAAGAAGTTTTTATGGCCCGGCACCAGTGGCTCACGCCTGTAATCCTAACTACCCAGGAGGCTGAAATCTGAGGATCGTAGTTCAAAGCCATCCTGGGCAGGAAAGTCTGAGAGGCTCTTATCTCCAATTAACCACCAAAAAACCAGACGTGGTGCTGTGGCTCAAGGGGTAGAGCACTCGCCTTGAGCTGAAGAGCTGAGGGACAGGGCCCAGGCCCAGAGTTCAAGTCCCACAACCAACCAAAGAAAAAATAAGTTTTTGATTCCCCTCTGAAAGCTCTCATCCCAGCACTTGCAAATCACAGCAGTCAGTACCCTACACGTGACCCGCCCTGGGCGCTCGCGCCTGCCACTCACCTCCCCCCTCAATGCCCAGGGCTTCTTCCGCCGCACGATCCGCATGAAGCTGGAGTACGAGAAGTGCGATCGGAGCTGCAAGATCCAGAAGAAGAACCGCAACAAGTGCCAGTACTGCCGCTTCCAGAAGTGCCTGGCCCTGGGCATGTCGCACAATGGTGAGAGCGCTAGCGTGGCCGGAGGGGTGCCTAGAAAGTACTCGGGGCACACCAGAGCTGGGACTCCAGCTGCTGCCTCTGCGCATCCGGACCAGGGTCTCAGAGCCTGAGACCCGCCACTGCCCCAGAGCGGCCCCCTCGCTGGGTCCAGGCTGGGCCATGTCCACCTCTCTGTAGCTGTGGCTCCCCTGCTTGGCCCATAGGGTTACTGAGAATAGACCCCAGCTGAGCCGGCCTCCTGCAGATCCCTGTCATCTGACCCCAGGACTCTCCCCAACACCCCCACCCCAGTCTCCTTACTCAGCCCCATGTCCTCCAAATCAGACACTTGATTATTTTATTTATTTTTATTTTTTGTTGTTCATAGGGCTTGAACTGAGGGCCTTGGGTGCTCACATCCCTGAGCTTTTTTGCTCAAGGCTAGCACTCTACCACTTGGAGCCGCAGAGCTCTACTTCCAATTTTCTGGTAGTTAATTGGAGATAAGTGTCTCAGGGACTTTCCTGCCTGGACTGGCTTTGAGCTGTGATCCTTGGATCTCTGCCTCCTGAGTCGCTAGGGTTGCAGGCGTGAGCCACCAATGCTGGACTCAAGACACTTGTTTACATCACCACAGTGGCCAGCTACTGGACCAGCCTTCTCCTGCAGGAGCCCTAACTTCCTCACACCCTTGAGGGCGGTGAAACACAAGTCTGCTGTCAGCAGCTTTAGTGGTGGGATCTGGCCCTGTCCCAGTGGGGGCCTGGGAGGGGCCTTGGGAGGCCTGGGTGGACTGAGTTCTTCCCTCCCAGTCTCCTAGGCAAGCCAGATCCTGCTCCGTCACTAATGACGGCTTACTGTGTGACCCCCATAGTGCTTACTGTGCACATACTCTCCTTTAACTGTGCCAGTCACACAGTTAAGTTTTAAGAGTGTCAGCCCATCTTGCCCGATAACAAAGAAAAAGCTGAAGTAGCCAATCCCAGTGCCAAGCAGGGACACAGGTGCACACTTTGGCCATCAAAGTGTCTGCCTGCCTACCAAAGTGTCTGCTGCTGCCCTAGTCTAGACAGCACAGATCTACAATGGCTACTCCAGCATCACCATCTTCTCCACTGAGGGCCCAGGCTCAGCAAGGATGGCTCTTTACCTGTGTGCCGTTAGAGAAACTGGGAGGTTACAGGTGCTGGCTCCTGCCAGTCTCTCAGTGATTACCCCTACCTGTGCAGCCATCCGCTTTGGCCGGATGCCAGAAGCTGAGAAGAGGAAGCTGGTGGCTGGGCTGACGGCCAGCGAGGGGCACCAGCACAACCCGCAGCTGGCTGACCTGAAGGCCTTCTCCAAGCACATCTACAACGCCTACCTGAAAAACTTCAACATGACCAAAAAGAAGGCCCGCAGCATCCTCACTGGCAAGTCCAGCCACACAGCGGTGAGTGTCACTGCCCGCCCTGGCCACGTCCCCTGCTGCCAGCTGCCTGCCTCCTGGGAGAACTAGGCCTCCTCCGTGCCCTGACGGCGGTACATGAGGGGGTGTGGGGGACAAGCGGGCAGGGGTCCCCCGAGGCCTGGCTTTGACCAGGCCTGGTTTTCAGCCCTTTGTGATCCACGACATCGAGACACTGTGGCAGGCGGAGAAGGGCCTGGTGTGGAAGCAGCTGGTGAACAGCCTGCCACCCTACAAGGAGATCAGCGTGCACGTCTTCTACCGCTGCCAGTGCACCACGGTGGAGACTGTGCGGGAGCTCACCGAGTTCGCCAAGAGCATCCCCAACTTCAGCAACCTCTTCCTCAACGACCAGGTGACACTCCTCAAGTACGGCGTGCACGAAGCCATCTTCGCCATGCTGGCCTCCATCGTCAACAAGGACGGGCTGCTGGTGGCCAACGGCAGCGGCTTCGTCACCCACGAGTTCCTGCGCAGCCTCCGCAAGCCCTTCAGCGACATCATCGAGCCCAAGTTCGAGTTTGCCGTCAAGTTCAACGCCCTGGAACTCGACGACAGTGACCTGGCTCTCTTCATCGCCGCCATCATCCTGTGTGGAGGTGAGTGAGCGGTGAGGCAGGAGGGCCGGCCCGCAGCCGGGCTCGGGGCCGACATAGGCCGTGCAGGACCCGTGCCATCTGGTGCAGATGGGGCATGGAGGGAAAGGAGGAAAAACACCGCCACGCTTACGGGGCTCATTTGTAGGTGGTGGGGAGATTTCTCCAATTTGCCTGCGCTTTTCCAATGGCAGCGCAGTAAGTTCAGGCGTCGGCTGTTCTGATAAATTGTAACGCATCCGGCCCTCACAGCGGCCTCGCACGGGAGACAGTGCTGCCCCTGTTTTACGATGAGGAAGCAAGCTCGGAGGCCAAGTAACCTGTCCAGAGCATCATGAGGAGACTTTGAATCTGGGCGCCAAATCTCCCTCCATGATGCATCACTCCCCTACCCAATCAAGAAAAAAAAACAAAAAACAGAAACCGTATCAAGAAACAAGGTGGGAGGGGACATGGGCAGGCGCTAGAACATTCGGTGGAGCCGATGCTGGCAGAACAGGCTCGGGTCTCTCCCCTCGGCCAGGTCCCCTGTGCAGTAGGGAAGTTCCTCCTCCCGTCAGGGACTCCATGAATGCCTGTGTCCCCACAGACCGGCCAGGCCTCATGAACGTGCCACAGGTGGAGGCCATCCAGGACACCATCCTGCGTGCCCTCGAGTTCCATCTGCAGGCCAACCACCCCGACAGCCAGTACCTCTTCCCCAAGCTGCTGCAGAAGATGGCTGACCTACGGCAGCTGGTCACTGAGCATGCTCAGATGATGCAGTGGTTGAAGAAGACCGAGACTGAGACCTTGCTGCATCCCCTGCTCCAGGAGATCTACAAGGACATGTACTGAGGCTGCCCCAGGCCTCCTGGGGAGCCCCTCTGTGGGACTGTTCCATGGACCAGCCCACGAGCACTCAGTGCAGCCCGCACGGCCGGGCACACTGCACTCCAGACACATGAAGCCCTGGCTCCCGGCCTTCCTTTCCTCCGCCCGGCTCCCAGATCCTTCTGTCTGCCGTCTCCTTTCCCAGTCCTGTCTTCCTGATGCCTCCAGTGCTTCCTTGCCCTCTGCTCGTCTCCCTCCTCCTCGCTGCCTTTCCGTCCCCACACTGGTCCTCTGTTGGCACTGTCTCACCAGCCGCCTTGGACAGGCCCTCCGCCTTTGCTCCTGTCTTCCCAGGAGCACCCCACCCCTGGGCCGCCCCTTGTCCTGCTCCTGCAGGCCTACGGCCTCGCCTCTGTCGCCTGTCTTCATACAAAAGATTTGAGCCATACGAAGAAACACTACACTGTCTGGGCCTGGCTTTCTGGGTCCAAAGAAACACTATGCTGCCTGGGTCTGGCTTCCTGGAGGAGCCTGCCTGGACTGACTGCAGCCACGCCTGTGGCCACAGGGTCGCAGGGGCAGTGGGCAGGGGGACAGGGTGGGGGGGGGGCCAGATGCTTTCCTCAAACCCGCCCTTGCCCAAAGCCACTGCCACCTGTCTCTTCTTCATGCCAGTTTTCTAGGTCACTGTTGTTCATAGGCCGATGCTAGCTAGCCCAGAGGGAAGAGTGGGGACCCTGAGCCCCCACTATAGAGGAGGGAGGTGGAGGCTGGTGGAGGGAACAGCACACTTCACTCTGACCTCCAAGGCCAGGTTCTGGTGGCTCACAGTTGTAATCCAAGCTGATCAAGAGGCTGAGATCCAGAGGATCGTGGTTTGAAGCCAGCCCAGGCCAAGAGGTCCATGAGACTCCATTTCCAATAGTAAGCAGCACAGCCAAGCTGGAGGCCTGGGTTCAAATGACAGTGCTCCAGCGGAACATGAAAGCTGAGCAAGTGCAAGCCGAGTTCAAACCCCAGTACCACTGAAAAGGAAAAGAATGCTGACCCCAGAATCGGAGTAGGAGTGGGTCCAAGGGAAGGGAGAGAATGGGGCGGGCCCTCCACGAGCCCTGCCGCCCTTTCCCTCCCAGCTTCCCAGCGGTCAGCCAGCATATCTATCTCTATCTCCCTCCCTGCCTTCCTCTCTCTCTCTCTCTCTCTCTCTCTCTCTCTCTCACACACACACACACACTCTCTCACACACACACACACACACACACACACACACACACACACACACATACTGGCTGCTGCTCCTTGGAGCAACTAGACACGGAATCACGTGACCTCTACCCTCCTGGGAACCCCAAGGCCAGTGATCTGGTGACCGGAGAGGCCAGTCAGCCAGCATGGGCCCCACAGGTGCCAGGGACCGCCGAGCCTGCCCTGCCATCCACTCAGCTTGCAGCTCTGCTGCCCTCCCGTCCTTGTTTTCTTCCCCTGTGGTGACTGGAGACCTCGCCTGGGCCCCCTGCCTCCTCCCCAGCGCCCAGGTGGGGGCATGCCCTCCTCAGACCCCCTCAGCTGGCCCTGCTAAGCCTGGAGCAGGGGCAGAGCAGGGGCCGCAGGAGAGCGGGAGCCTGCCCTGGCCTGCAGGAGGCGCCAGTAGGTCCAGGTCCTGTCTGGCCCTTCCCAAGGGTCTTTCTGGGAGGAAATGGCCTAGAGAGGACCAGGCCTGTGCCCCAGGACCACCTGGCCCCCACCCAGGCTGGCCAGACCTTTGGGCCAAAGCTGTGAAGCAAGCGAGCATCGTGTGCTGGTCCAGCCCGACCCAAACCCGGTGCTGAGGCTGCAGCTCTTCGCCGTGTCTGAACAATCTCCAGAACTGAAATGTATATTTTTGCTAGGAGCCCCAGCTTCTTGTGTTTTTAATATAAATAGTGTACACAGACTGACAGAAATTTAAATAAATGAGAATTAAGTATTTAAGAGTCGACTGGAAGCTGGCTCGGTTCTTTGCACGCTGACCTCCGGGCTCCTCCGTGTCCAGTGTGGGGCTGGGGGGAGGGGGGGCTGCGCCGTCCCCACCACTGCCCACCCCGGCCCATCAGCAGGCAGTGTAGTCCTGCAGAGAGGGTGAAGGGAATGGAGGCATGGCTCTGCAGAGACCATGTACCACACGGCACTAGCCAGGAAGGCGGATGGAGGTCACAGGGGCAGTGAGCCCTGGCATTGAATAATATGTGGAACTTGAGAACCCCAGCCATCTGATGGCTGCCCCAGCCCCCAGAACTTGCCCCTCAGTTGACACCAGTGTTCTCTACTTGTGGGCAGCCAACCCTCGATAGCCAGTAGCAAGATGGGGAGTGGGGGGGGGGGGTTCTGACACTAACAAAACCCCTGAGATAATCACTTTACAAAGAAAGAGGTATGTGCCAGGTATGGTGGTACACACCTTACCACCCATCTGTAGTCCCAACTACCCAGAAGGCTGAGGCAGGATGATCTCTTGAGTCCAGAAGTTTGAAGCCTGCCTGGGCAATATAGCAGATTCCATCTCAAAAACATTAAAAAAAAAAAAAAAAAAAAAAAAAAAAAAAAAAAAACGCTGAGCACGCCTGTCATCCTAGCTACTCAGGAGGCTGAGATCTGAGGATGGTGGTTCAAATCCAGCTCGGGTAGGAAAGTCCATGAGACCTTATCTCCAATAAACCACTAGAAAACCGGAAGTGGCACTGTAGCTCAAGTGGTAGAATGCTAGCCTTGAGCTGAAGAGCTCAGGAACAGCATCCAGGCCCAGAGTTCAAGCCCCACAACCGACAAAAAAAAAAGAAAAAAGGCTAAGCAAGAGCACAAAGCCCTGAGTTCAAGCCCAAATATTGGCACATCTCCCTCCCTCCCTTCTCCTCTCTCTCCTTCCCCTCATTCTCTCTCTCTCTCTCTCTCCCTCTCTCTCTCTCTCTCTCTCTCTCTCTCTCTCTCTCTCTCTCTCTCTCTCTCTCTCACACACACACACACACACACACGTCTTAAGGACTAGAAGTCAGAAGGGGAAACCAAGATTTGAAAATAACACAGGAAGCCAGTCTCTCCAGAGCTAAAAGGGGAAATGGTACCATCCCAGCATGCATGTACAGACACTGCCAAACCCGCAAGCCTGAAGCCGCCTGCTGATCCAATTAGCACCTGACAGTGCACATACACACACACAGTTACCACTACTGCTGCCTGCAGCTCCACTTAGTGGCCCCAGTTGGAAGAACACTCATCTTCCTGTGTCCTCCACTCACTCCCCCAATCCCTACCCTACCATACCCTACCCCTACCCCCACCCCTAGCCCCCACCCTCCCATTGAACCAGGCTGATTGCAGTTTCTAGCTCCTGGGGAGCTAGAAAGGGAAAGGAGAGGCAGGGAACCAGCAGACCAACAGCACCAAGTACAAACGCCAGCCATGAGACTAGGGGTCCCAAGAGGACCCCTGGGGTGGGTGGGGCTGAGGATGACTTTGGCCTCCCTGGGTTCAGCTCCCCAGCGCTCCTCTCAGCCAGGAGAGTGACGTCCCGGGGAACTGGAGGAACAGGGAAGGAAGTGTCTGAAATTGCAGCCTTGCGTGCAGTGGATCTTGTGCTTGTGTTCTGGATGGAACACTGGGCCTCGAGAACGTCAGCACAGGCCGCACCACTGAGCCCCACCCTCAGCCCTCGCCCACTCGTTCTCACCTTCCTGCCCCCCCCCACTTCCAGATGGGGAGATCACCGAAGGAAGGCCGTTCTCAGCTGTTGAGGCCTGCCATCTTCACAGCCTGCCGCAGTAGGACTCATCCAGGCTACCTCCGGCCGGCTTCCTCTCAGTTCTGAGGATAGGCCTCAGAGCTCACTTCCTTCTGTTCCTGGCCTTCGGCACTGCCAGGAGGCGGGTGGCATTGTCACTCTGGCCATCACTACCCCTGATGCTCCTCCTCGGGCACCTGTGTGTGCGTGCATTACAGACACATCACTTCCCCAGATCCTCACAACCTGAAGGGTAAGTGTTACCACCTGCCTCTCCCAGGTGCGAGGACGAAGGCTCTGATTGGCTGATTTGCTACCATCCGGGTTTCCACCCATCCTCATTGGACCAAGCTTCCGGCAGGCCACCTCCCACAGCTGGATTCGGGGATGGAGACAGTTCCAGACCACAGCGACTGGAGGCCAGGTCCCTGTCCGTGGATCTCCCCAGTACGTGGCCAGGTTGACCCCACACGGGCTCCACCTTCTCCCAGCCTGCCCACTGGTCTCTCCAGCCAACCACCGCTCTGCTTGCTGGGTTTGAGGAGCGCTGGGCTGGAGACCCCCATCTGGCCTCCTGCGTTACAAATCCCCTTGGACAGCACTGGCTCTGTGCAGCCCAGGACTCAGTCCTCAGGGCCTCGATCTGCATCCCAGGGTCCTCATGGCTCCTCGCAGCCCTCGATGTCTTCTAGTAATATCTCCCACAGACCCCAGAAGGCCTCTGGCCCCTCATCTCCACGCCCCAGACCTTGGCCCCACCTCCACCGGCAGGCAGTGGGAGGAGCCTGCCAGAGAGGGAGGGATAAAGAAGAAGGCAGCCCAGCTTGCTTCTCCACAAGGGCAGCAGCTGGGATGGACCCTCCAGGGGCCGGTGGCAGCCATGGCTCCCAGTGGCCGAGCAGGTAGGGGTGCCTGGCTCAGGGAAGGTGGGACAAATCTGGAGAGGTCAGTCTGGCTGTGGAAACCATCCCTCCATCTCAGAATCGGGGGGAGCATCTGGGGCAGGGGCGCTCACTCCTTCCCTCCTTGCCTGAAAGGCATGAAGGTCAGACTGAGCCCAGAGGCCTGCGCCTTTCTCTTCTACCTGACAGGTTTCTCCTAGAATCACCAAACCACCCCATGAATGTGAGACCTCTTCCCCCCTCCCCTGCTCTGAGCATGGGGTTGGGGAGTCGCCATGCTTACATGGAAATGCTTGGGGTGAGCTTTGCACCATTAGAGAGCTAGCTGTTCCTTTGGAAATGCCGGCTTTCTAGCAGACATTTACACCTTAGCACGATTTATTTGCCAACACCTGGAAGCCATTAGTTCTTTTTAAAGTTCAGGAAGCAGAGGAGTCATGGTGAAGCTTGGCATCTTAGCAGAAAGTAGTTTTCCTACGCTGGGAGGAAACAGCCAGAGAATAAGAAATGGAAAGTGGGGAGAATGTTTATAAAGATTCTCCATTCCCATGGGCACTGGTGGCTCACACCTGTTATCAGGAGGCTGAGATCTGAGGATCAGGGCTTGAAACCAGCCCTATCAGGAAAAGCCCTTGAGACTCTTATCTCCAATTAACCACTGAAAAGCCAAAAGTGGAGCTGTGGCTCAAGTGATAGAGTACTAGCCTTGAGTTAAAAAGCTAAGGGACAGTGCCCAGGCCCTGAGTTCAAGCCCAAAGATTGGCACACACACAAAAGATTTTCAGTTCCTCCCTCCTGAGCATCCCAGACTATGTTTGGGATCTCAATGATAAAAGTGAATGGCTCGGGCTGGAAAGGTGGCTCAGTGGTAGAGTGAATGGCTCGGGCTGGAAAGGTGGCTCAGTGGTATAGTGCTTGCCTTGCATGCATGAGGCCATGGGTTCGATTCCTCAGCACCACATAAGCAAAAAAGAAAACAAAAACGGAAGTGGCGCTGTGGCTCAAGTGGTAGAGTGCTAGCCTTGAGCTGAAGAGCTGAGGGACAGCACCCAGGCCCAGAGTTCAGGCCCCACTACCGGACTAAAAAAAAAAAAAAAAAAAATGGCTCATTTGGCAGCCTACCCATTCCTCTCCTCTCCCCTGTCCCACCTTGTCTGTGTCCCCCCCACCCCCTCCCCCACCGCTGTCTCACCTCCCCACCCCCCACCCTGCTGACCTAGGCTAACTACCTGGGATCTTTGCTCCTTACCCCCCAGCTCCTCCTGTCACATCCAAGCCACGATCACCTGTGACCTCTGCTTTGGTTTCAGATTTTGGTGTGAGAAGTTCCCCCAAATCCACAGCTCTGATGCCCCCCTCATACGTCTTGGTCAGCTAGAGAGTTAGCGGGCAGAGGAGAGACACGAGTCATTACGGAACACTTGTTCTGCGTCTCAGGTTTAAGAGCAGAAAAAATGACTCTTACCTTCTAAGGCTTGGATTGAGAGTCAAATAATCTAATTTGATACATCCACAAATAAAAGTGTTGTAGCAGGGCTGGGAAGGTGGCTCAGTGGTAGAGTGCTTGCCTTGCATACATGAGGCCCTGGGTTCGATTCCTCAGCACCACATAAGCGGAAAAAAAATCCAGAAGTGGCGCTGTGGCTCAAGTGGTAGAGTGCTAGCCTTGAGCTGAAGAGCTGAGGGACAGCGCCCAGGCCCAGAGTTCAGGCCCCACGACCAACAACAACAAAAAAGTGTTTTAGGGCTGAGAAGGTGGCTCAGTAGTAGAGTGCTTACCTTGCATGCATGAGGCTCTGGGTTTGATTCCTTTGCACCACATAAGCAGAAAAGGCCAGAAGTGGAGCTATGGCTCAAGTGGTAGACCGCTAGCCTTGAGCTGAAGAGCTGAGGGCCAGCACCCCGGCCTAAAGTTCAAGCCCCATGACCGACTAAAAAGAATAAATAAAAAATAAAAAGTGTTTTAATACAGTAAGAGTTGTCTGAGCCGGGCGCCGGTGGCTCACACCTGTAATCCTAGCTACTCGGGAGGCTGAGATCTGAGGATCGCAGTTCAAAGTCAGCCCAGGCAGAAAAGTCCATGAGACTCTTATCTCTAACCACCAGAAAACCAGAAGTGGCCCTGTGGCTCAAGTGGTAGAGCACTTGTCTTGAGTTAAGAGCTCAGGGACGGCGTCTAGGTCCACAGTTCAAGCCCCATGACTGACCAAAAAAAGAAAGAAAAGAAAAAGAAAGAAAAAAGAGAGTCTGTGAGACTCCATCTCAAATACAAGTCCCTATATTGGCATACAAAAGAAGTTACCAATAATGCCAAGCAAGCAATTGCAGAGCATTGTTGTGTAACTGTTCAAGTCTGCACTCATGAACATGCCCTGGTACCTGAATTTGAACCCAAACTTTTAACTTCAGACACCACCAGACTCTCTGCTTAGAGGAAATAATAGTGCCCTGCAATGCACTGAGCTCTTGCTATATGGATAGAGAAAAAAAAAATTGCCTGGCTGGTGTTTTACTACTTGAATCATGCCTCCAGCACAGCTTTTTGCTTAAGTGTGTATATGTGTGTGTGTGCATATATGCATGTTTGCCAGTACTAGGCTTGAAATCAGGGCCTTGCACTCTCACTTGGCTTTTTTGCTCAAGGCTGACACTCCACCCCTTGAGCAAGTTTCACTTGCAGTTTTTTGTTGTCTTTTTTCTGGTTACTTGGAGATAAGAGTCTCAAGGGCTTTCCTGCCCAGGCTGGCTTGAAAGTGAGATCCTCAGCTCTCAGCCTCCTGAGTACATAGGATTATAAGTGTGAGCCACTGGGATTTGGCTTTGCTGGTTATTTTGGAGATGGAGTCTCGGATTTTCCTACCTGGGCTATATTTGACCTCAGTCCTCCAGATCTCAGCCTCTGAGTAGGATTACAGGCATAACCAGTATCATCCAAGGAGTGTGTGTGTGTGTGTGAGAGAGAGAGAGAGAGAGAGAGATGTCTCCTTTTCTTTTTCTTCTCTCAGTTGTGGGGCTTGAACTCTGGGCCTGGGCACTGTCCCTCAGCTCTTCAGCTCAAGGCTAGCACTCTACCACTTGAGCCACAGTGCCACTTCCGGCTTTTTTCTTATGTGGTGCTAAGGAATCGAACCCAGGGCCTTATGCATGCAAGGCAAGCGCTCTACCACTGAGCCACCTTCCCAGCCCCCCCCCCACTTCCAGTTTTGTAGTGGTTCATTGGTGATAAGTCTCACATACAGCTGGGTGCCGGTGGCTCACGCCTATAATCCTAGCTACTCAGGAGGCTGAGATCTGAGGATCGAGGTTCAAAGCCAGCCTGGGCAGGAAAGACCAAGAGAGTCCTATCTCCAATAAACCACTCAAAAAACTGGAAGTGGCGCTGTGGCTCAAGTAGTACAGCACTCGCCTTAAGCTGAAGAGTTGAGGGACAGCGCCCAGGCCCAGAGTTCAAGCCCCAAGACCAACAAAAAGAAAAAAAAAAGTCTCACATACTTTCCTACCAGGGCTGGCTTTAAACCGTGAGCCTCAGACCTCAGCCTCCTCAGTAGCTAGAATGACAGGCGTGCGCCACCAGTGGCCCCGCTGTCACGTCTCTTTCAGGGGTGAGGGTGGGGGGAACTAAGCTGCGGATTCAGGCGTAGGCAAGACTCAGATATCTCGTAGGAGCTGGGCTTTGGGAGTCCATGGCCGGGGCTGAGTGGCCACATTGCTTCCCACAGAACTCCAGCCCGGGTGTGCAGGTATTTCCAGCGGGGCTTCTGCTTCTATGGAGAAGATTGCAGGTAAGCGCCTCGGCTCCTGCCGGGGAGGCGGCCAGGGCCGGTGCCGCAGGGTCTCTCCTTCCCTGGCAGGTCGTGTATCTTCTCTGAGTCTCGCCTCAGCTCCAGGCTCAGCTAGCTCCGAGCCGCTGAGGGCTAACCTTGTCTCCTCATTCTCCTTTCCCTACAGCTATCAGCACCCGAGGGCCCCCAGCCTCCCCGTGTGGGCGCACCACTCTTCAGAACCACCGGCCAGCCTGCCTGGGCACCAGCTGCGCCGCACCCGGAGGAACTCCCTGCCCACCTACCTGCCCTCCATGGCCGGGGGCTGGAGCTGGAGCTGGGCCTACTGGGGCTGGGAACTTGACCTGGGGTCACTGGCCAGCCATGCTGAGGAGAGAAATGGCAGTTCTAGGATGTCCCCAATTCTATCTCGTGAGTCACAGGGTATTGTGGGTAGGCACGGGTAGGATCTGACCCCCCAGAGCTGCTGCTTGACCTCTGAGTAGTTTACATTTCCGTCCTGAAGTTTCCCAACTGGAGGGGAAATTGCCTCTGGCTCTGTGTTCTAGAAGCAGAGCCCCTGGCATCCAATGCTGGAGTTACCACACCAGCTGTGTGACCCTGGACACCTCACTTGACCTCTCTGGGCCTCTGTTCCCTCACTTACAAATAGGTCCAAATCACCACAGGAGAAAGAAAGGCTGATGTGGTACTCCAGTCACACGAGGGGATGATTCATGTGTGCCTGGCTCAGTACCCAGCCAGAGCACAGCCTAAATGGTGATTCAGGCTTCTCTTAAATTATGGCTGTAAAGTAGCACTGTCCAATAGAAATATGTGGCACAAAAGTATCTTTTTTGCAGCCAGGCACCAGTGGTTCACAGCTGTAACCCTAGCTACTCAGGAGCCTGGACCTGAGCATCCTGGTTGGAAGCTATTCCAGGGAGGAAAATCTATGAGACTCTTATCTTTAATTAGCTAAAAAAAAAAAAATGTTGTCTGAGGGCTGGGAAGGTGCTCAGTGGCTCAGTGGTAGAGTGCTGTAGCTGGGAAGGTGCTCAGTGGCTCAGTGGTAGAGTGCTCCAGCTGGGAAGGTGCTCAGTGGCTCAGTGGTAGAGTGCTGTAGCTGGGAAGGTGCTCAGTGGCTCAGTGGTAGAGTGCTCTAGCTGGGAAGGGGCTCAGTAGCTCAGTGGTAGAGTGCTGTAGCTGGGAAGGTGCTCAGTGGCTCAGTGGTAGAGTGCTGTAGCTGGGAAGGTGCTCAGTGGCTCAGTGGTAGAGTGCTGTAGCTGGGAAGGTGCTCAGTGGCTCAGTGGTAGAGTGCTGTAGCTGGGAAGGTGCTCAGTGGCTCAGTGGTAGAGTGCTGTAGCTGGGAAGGTGCTCAGTGGCTCAGTGGTAGAGTGCTGTAGCTGGGAAGGTGCTCAGTGGCTCAGTGGTAGAGTGCTGTAGTTGGGAAGGTGCTCAGTGGCTCAGTGGTAGAGTGCTCCAGCTCTAAGACATTTCATCACCCATTAAGAAGGCCTCTTAACAGCCACCCTCCCTCCAGCCATTAGCACCTGCTCATTTCCTTCCTATTTCTATGGAGTTGCTGATTCTGATTGCTTCATGCAAATGAAGTCAGATCTTGTATGACCATTTGTCCTAGCTTCTTTTTTTCTTTCTTTGTTGTTTTCCTGCCAGTTCTGGGGCTTGAACTCAGGGCCTGGGCACTTTCCTTGAACTTTTTTGCTCAAGGCTAGCACTCTACCACTGGAGCCACAGCCCCACTTCTGGCTTTTTCTGTGTATGTGGTGCTGAGGAATGGAACCCAGGGCTTCATGCATGCTAGGCAATCATTCTACCACGAAGCTACCTTCCCAATCCATGTCCTAGCTTCTCTTTGCTAACATTTATTTCTAGGTTCACTCATGTTGTAGCATGTATCTGAACTTTTTCTTTTTCTTTTCTTTTTTTTTTTAAAGTAAGTTGTGGGGCTTAAACTCAGGACCCAGACACTGTCCCTGAGCTTTTTTGCTCAAGGCCATTGCTTTACCACTTGAAGCTACAGCTCCACTCCCAGATTTTCTGGTGGTTCATTGGAGATAAGAGTCTCACAGACTTTCCTGCCTAGGCTGGCTTCGAACTGTGATCCTCAGATCTCAGCCTCCTGAGTAGCTAGGATTACAGGCATGAGTCACTGGCACCTGTTTTGAACTTTTTCTGCCAACATGTGTCACATATTTCTGATGAAGAGTGTTAACTTACACTAGTACAATAATAATAATAATATAAAAAATAGCCACTAAAGCCAGACGCCAGTGGCTCACGCCTGTAATCCTAGCTACTCAGGAGACCGAGATCTGAGGATTATGGTTCAAAGCCAGCCCAGGCAGACAAGTCCGAGAGACTCTTATCTCCAATAAACTACTAGAAAACCAGAAGTGGCACTGTGGCTCAAGTGGTAGAGCACTAGCCTTGAGCTGAAGAGCTGAGGGACAGTGCCCAGGCCCAGAGTTCAAGCCCCACAACGGACAAAAAAAAAAGCCACTAATGCACAGTGAGTGAATTAGTGAATGGGTGAATTAGTGAATGGACCAGTTGCCCCCACAGCTGCTGAGCAGGCATCTAGCCACTCCCAGGAGCCTCAGGCAGAGTCAGCCCCCGCCGAGGCGCTCCAGGCCCCCACGCAGTCTCAGGACCTGGAGGTACACCCAGTCCCCAGAGGGCTGGCAGGGAGGGTGGCAGGCTAGACCGGGCAAGGACAGAGGAGGCCTCTGCAGCCCCAGGCTGTCTGGGGGAGGTGGGGGGCTGTCTGACCCTCCCCACAGCTGCAGGGGAGGGAGGCCAGCCAGGATGTGGTGTGCGGCATCTGCATGGACAAAGTGTGGAACAAGCCGAGGGCGGAGAGGGTCTTCGGCATTCTGCCCAACTGCGCCCACGCCCACTGCCTGCGCTGCCTGCGCACCTGGCGCAGCAACCGCCACCACCTGCCGCTGGACATCATCAAGTCAGTTCCCCGGGGCCAGCGGGGAGGGGGGCGCCGGAGGGGCAAGGGCCCCCCACCCCGGGGCCTCACCGCACCCCGCTCACAGGGCCTGTCCCCAGTGCCGAGTCCATTCCAGCTACATCATCCCGCACAAGTTCTGGGTGAGCCAAGGAGCAAGGAAGGAGCAGCTGGTCAGGAACTTCAAGGCCCGGACCGGGTGAGGACGCTGGGGCAAGGGAGAGGGGGGCAGGCTCGCGCGCGCGTGTGCGTGCGTACGTGCGTGCGTGCGTGTGTGTGTGTGTGTGTGTGTGTGTGATTTGAACTCAGAACCTTGTACTCTCACTTGGCTTTTTCACTCAAGGGCTGGTGTTCTACCACATGAGCCATACCTCCACTCCAGCCTTTTACTGATTAATTGAAGATAAGTCTCACACACTTTTCTGGCAGGCTGGCTTTGAACTGTGGGCCTCACCTCTCAGCCTTCTGAGTAGCTAGGATTACGGATGTGGCACCAACCTCTGACTTCGTTTTTAGGGTTTTTGTTGTTGTTTGGTGTTTAGATAAGGCCTCATGGTGTTGCTTGTGGCGGGACCCCTACCCAGGCATGGCTGGATGACTGGTGTGCGCCACCATACTCAGCTTTCTATTAGTTAAGGGGAGGCCTTGTTAACTCTTTTTTTTTTCTTCCCAGTCCTGGAGCTTGAACTCAGGGGCTGGGCACTGTCCCTGAGCCTCTCTGTGCTCAAGGCTAGCGCTCTACCACCGGGGCCACAGCGCCACTTCTGGCCTTTTCTGTGTATGTGGTACTGAGGAATCAAACGCACGGATTCATTCATGCTAAGCAAGCACTCTACCACTAAGCCACATTCCCAGCGCCCTTGTTAACTTTTTGTCTGGTCCATTCTCTAAGTGCAATCCTCCTGATGTCTGCCTTCTGTATAACTGGTTCTACAGGTATGATCTACTGTGCCCAACCAGTATAAACTTTTATTCAAAATCAGAAGTCAGTGCCCATCCCGGGCTCCTAATCCCACCTCCCCCTGGGTTTCTGACACTTGACGTGCAGCAATCTTGACAGAGGGTGGGAAAGGAGTCAGGGCCCGCTTCTGCCTGCTTGCCTGTCTCCGCAGCTGCCCGGACAGTGGCTGAGGAAAATCTCAGTGTCGTGTCGCCGATGTGGGTATTGGCGCTGGGTGTTGGCAGAAGTTGAGGGCCTCTCAGGGGGAGAACGCCAGGGTAGCGCAGGCTAAGAGAGGTGAAAGTGGGGGGATTTTTCCACTGGCCATCCAGCTGAAGGGCTCTGGAAGACTCCTCTGCTGAGAGAGCCACACCAGGCCCGGGGCGATGAGTGTGTGGTGTGGTGACAGGCTTTGTACATCACGTGAAGTCACGCGGAGGCCGTGTCTGTGACTCAGTGAGCCAGTGGGATTTGAACCCAGGCATGTGGGGGCATGGCTGATACCAGAAGACATGGCAGGGTGGAAATGAACTTGAAAGGCAGGACCTGCGTGGCCCAGAGGAACATTTAAGATGACTTTCAGAGCCAACTGCACTGGTGGCTCACATCTGTAATCCTAGCTATGCGGGAGGCTAAGATCTGGGGATGGCAGTTTGAAGCCAACCTAGAAAGGAAGTTTATGGGATTATTTCCAACTACAAAAAAAAAAAAAAAAAAGGCAGAGCTGGGAATGTGGCTTAGTGGTAGAGTGCTTGCCTAGCATGCATGAAGCCCTGGGTTTGATTCCTCAGTACTACATACACAGAAAAGGCCTGAAGTAGAGCTGTGGCTCAAGTGGTAGAGTGCTAGCCTTGAGCAAAAGAAGCTCAGAGTGATGTGTGACAATGTTATCAGGCACTTTGTATTCATATACTGTTTGGTAGAATGGGAACGTCCTTGTACAACCACTTAAAGATAATTAAAAAAATTAAAAAAAAAAAAAAAAGCTCAGAGAAAATGCCCAGGCCCTGAGTTCAAGCCCCAGGACTGGGGGGGGGGGGGGGGGGAAAGGCAGGAAAGTAGAGTGGAGTGTCAGCCTTGAATGAAAAAGCTCAAGGATGCTCCCAGGCTCTGAGTTCAAGACCCAGGATTGGCACCAAAAACATAGAAATCAATAACTAAGGGGCTGGAAAGGTGGCTCAGTGGTAGAGTGCTTGCCTCGCATGCATAAGGCCCTGGGTTCAATTCCTCAGCACCACATAAGCAGAAAAAAGCCAGAAGTGGCACTGTGGCTCAAGTGGTAGAGCGCTCTTCTTGAGCTGAAGAGCTGAGGGACAGCGCCCAGGCCCAGAGTTCATTCCCCATGACCGACAAAAAAAAAAAAAGAAAAAAAAAAAGAAATCAATAACTAATGTATCTAGCTACACTGGTGGCTCACGCCTATAATTCTAATTCATGAGATCTGGAGAATCAAGGTTCAAAGCCAGTCCAGGCAAAAAGTCTATCAAACTCTATCCCCAAAATAATCAGCAAAAAGCTAGACTGGGGGTGTGACTCAAGTGGTAGAGCACCATCAGTGAACAAGCAGACAAAATCAGCAGCAGGCCTGTGTTCAAACTCTGTACTGCTCCCCCCAAAAAATAACAAAATCAGGGACTGGGAAGGTGGCTCAGTGGTAGAGCGCTTGCCTTGCATGCATGAGGCCCTGGGTTTGATTCCTCAGCACTACATAAGCAAAAAGAAAAAAGCCGGAAGTTGCACTGTGGCTCAAGTGGTAGAGCGCTAGTCTTGAGCAAAAGAAGCTCAAAGATGGGCCCAGGCCCTGAGGTCAAGTCCCATGACAAACCAAAACAAAAAGAAACAGATGACTAATGGTTGTATCATGGGTGTCCCATGCTGCTATGTCACATGGTGCAGGGGAAGGACAGTTGTTTCTTGGGATTTCCGCTCCGCCCTGGGTGTTCAATGGGTCTTGTGTCTGCTCGGGGTGTGCAGGAAGTGGAAGGGGCCAGCATTGACCCGGAGTTCAGTCAGGAGGGTTAAGCTGAGGCAAGATAGGCTAGTGCTGGAGCCCTCCCCTCCCAGCCTCCAAGGCCCCCCCTTTGCCCCACCCCCGCCCCACCCCTCTCTCTCTCAAGGGACCTAGTCTTGCTGAGTCCCACCAAATCCCTCCTCACATCACTCCTGTCCTGACCTGCAAGTCTTGGGTGAAGATCTTCCTCACATTTTTTTAGCCAACAGCCACTGATCTAAGGCCACGGCAGCCCAGGAGACGTTCCTAAGTTGGTCCCAGAGGCACATTTGAGGATTACCTGTGACTTTCTTTCCTCTGGTATTATTCTATGAATACTTGGTTGAATAAAAGGAAAGGAGAGTTGGGCACTAGTGGCTCATACCTAATCCTAGCTACTCAGGAAGCTGAGGCCTGAGGATTATGGTTCAAAGCCAGACTGGGCAGGAAAGCCCATGAAACTCTTTCTAATAAATGACAAAAAAGCTGGAAGCAGAATATGGCTCAAGTAGTAAAGTGCTAGCCTTGAGCACAAAACTCAGGGACAGCTCCCAAGCTCTGAGTTCAAGCCCTGGACTGGCACAAAAAAATAAAAGGAGGACTGGGAAGGTGGCTCAGTGGTAGAGTGCTTGCCTTGCATGCATAAGGCCCTGGGTTCAATTCCTCAGCATCACATAAGCAGAAAAAGCCGGAAGTAGTGCTGTGGTTCAAGTGGTAGAGCGCTAGCCTTGAGCTGAAGAGCTGAGGGACAGTGCCCAGGCCCAGAGTTCAGGCCCCACAACCAAAAAAATAAAAATAAAAATAAATAAAAATAAAGGAAAAGAAATGCCCTGGAGTTTGGGAACTAGAGCTGGGGATGTGTCTTGGTGGTAGAGTGCTTGCCTAGCACCCAGGAAGCCCTGGGTTCGATTGCTCAGTACACATAAATAGCTGGAAGTGGTGCTGTGGTTCAAGTGGTAGAGTGCTAGCCTTGAGCAAAAGAAGCTCAGGGACAGTGCCCAGGCCCTGCGTCCAAGCACCGACTGGCAAAAAACAAAACAAAACACAAAAAGAGTTTGAGGATCAGAGAAAAGCACTCTCAAAACACTTCCCTGCCACCTTCTGGAAGACAGTGGAATAAGTCAAATCTCTAGTAGAAATCTCTAGTGGTATACACCTAAAACCCAGCCTTCGGGAGGCTGAGGCAGGAAGGTCAAGAGTTCAAGGCCAGTCTGGACTACTTTGCATGATCTTGTATTAAAACAGTTTTAAAAACCTGCATTAGAGGCTAGGAATGTGGCTCAGTGGTAGAGTGCTTACCTAGCATGCATGAAACCCTCAGTACCATATAAACAGAATTCCTCAATACCATATAAACAGAAAAGGCCAGAAGTGGCACTGTGGCTCAAGTGGTAGAGTGCTAGTCATGAGCAAAAGAAGCTCAGGGACAGTGCTCTGGCCCTGAGTTCAAGCCTCAAGACTAGCAAAAAAAAAAAAAACTACATTAGAATGGATGCTAGCGGTGCTGACTCAATGCCTTTGACAGTCTGCCCAACTCTGTGGGTCCGTCCTCTTGCTTGTGGGGCCAGGCTGGAAGGTGATGGTCTTTCTCTCCTCTGTCTGCTCACAGTCAGATCCCATGCCGGTTCTTCCTGCAAAGGAATGGCCGGTGCCCCTTCCGGTCTGAATGCATCTACCTTCACCAGCAGCCAGCGGAAGCCCCAACCCCTCGTCCTTCCTGGTCCCTCAATATGCAACTGGCTTCTAGGAGCGAGGTAGGAACCATGGGGATGTGGGGCAGGCAAGGCCGCGTGTCCTGCTTTATAATTAATGTCCATTAAAACTTCAAAACCTGGGGCTGGGAAGGTGGCTCAGTGGTAGAGCGCTTGCCTTGCATGCCTAAGGCCCTGGGTTCGAGTCTTCAGCACCACATAAGCAAAAAGAAAAAAAGCCGGAAGTGGCGCTGTGGCTCAAGTGGTAGATCGCTAGCCTTGAGCTGAAGAGCTGAGGGACAGCGCCCAGGCCCAGAGTTCAGGCCCCACAATGACCAAAAACAAAAACAAAAACAAAACTTCAAAGCCTGTGTAAGGTGGGCACAGATGGCTCACGTCTGTAATCCTAGCCACTCAGGAGGTTGAGATCTGAGGATTGTAGTTTGAAGTCAGCTGAGGCAGGAAAGTCTGTGAGACTCTTATCTCCCATGAGCCACCAATAAGCAGGAAGTGGAGTTGTGGCTCAAGGGTAGAGCCCTAGCCTTGAGTGAAAAAGCTCAGGGGCATCACCCAGATCCTGAGTTCAAGTCCTGTATCAACACACACACACACACACACACACACACTCAGGGGCATCACCCAGATCCTGAGTTCAAGCCCTGTATCAACACACACACACACACACACACACACACACACACACACACACACACACACACACACACATCACCCAGATCCTGAGTTCAAGCCCTGTATCAACACACACACACACACACACACACACACACACACACACACACACACACACACACACACACACACACACACACACACACACACACACACACACACCCTATGCATGACACAGGGGATGTAGGGTTGTTGTGCTGTGTCCAGCTTGCCCACCCTCACCTATGAGTCAGGAGCTCCTGTTCCTGGGGCAGCTGTGGCCATAGCCTTTTTTTTTTTTTTTTTTTTTTGTCGGTCGTGGGGCTTGAACTCTGGGCCTGGGCGCTGTCCCTCAGCTCTTCAGCTCAAGGCGAGCACTCTACCACTTGAGCTACAGCGCCACTTCCGGTTTTCTGGTGGTTTATTGGAGATAGGAGTCTCACGGTCTTTCCTGCCCGGGCTGGCTTTGAACCACGATCCTCAGATCTCAGCCTCCTGAGTAGCTAGGATTACAGGCGTGAGCCACCAGCGCCCGGCTCTGCCATAGCCTTTTGTTTGGCAGGTTTTTCTCTCTACTTCCAGGTGCGGTACCCGGTGTTGGTCCTCTTAGCCAGCAAGCCAGGGGAGCTCCTGTTCCTCCCATTCTGTTCTCTTGCCCTGAGGGGAAGGGGCTCAGAACTCCGTGGCTTTCTGCGACCAGGATCCTCCTGAGGGAGCAGGGGCGAGGGGCGGGGGCTGCTAGGGAGTAGGTCTGCCCAGGGACTGGCAGGGGGAGGGGCAGCTCTGCAGTGAAAGGGAATCCTCCCCCCCCAGCCCCCCCCCCCCCACTTGCCAGGACCTAGCTTTTAAACCTTGTTCTTTTGTAGAAGGATTTTAAAAGAAAACCAATAAAATGCATCTAAGCTATGAAGGTGGTATCCGAAGAGAGATCTACTTGTAGCCCCACCGGACCCTGGCATTCATGCTCCCTTCCCCCAGCACACTAGCTCTCAGCCCCTCTTCCCCAACCACTCCTTTAATAACCAAAAGGCTGCCCTGGGAAGATGGACCTGCTTACCTGAGACAGACAGCACTAGTGACTCAGGAGGCTGAAATCTGAGGATCAAGATTCAAAGTCAGCCCAGACAGAAAACTCCGGGAAGACTTTTATCTTCAATGAGCCAACAAAAAGCTGGAAGTAGAGGTGAGACCAAGTGGTAGAGCTCCTTGTGTGAAAAAGCCAAGTGAGAGCACAAGGCCCTGAGTTCAAGCTCTAACATCCAGCAACAACAACACACATGCACCTGAAATTTCTTTTCTTTTTTTTTTTTTTGGGGGGGGGTGTCTGGTTGTGGGGCCTGAACTCTGGGCCTGGGCGCTGTCCCTCAGCTCTTCAGCTCAAGGCTAGCGCTCTACCACTTGAGCCCCACTGCCACTTCTGGCTTTTTTCTTTTTGTTTATGTGGTGCGGAGGAATCAAACCCAGGGCCTCAGGCATGCAAGGCAAGCGATCTACCACTGAGCCACATTCCCAGCCCCCTGAAATTTCTTTTTTACAAAGCAGGCACTTTTTTCTGGTCTCAAGGATTGAATTTTGGGCCTAGGCACTGTCCCAGAGTTTCTTTTGCTACCACTTGAGCCACAGCTCCACTTGGGCTTTTTCCATGATTTAATTGGAGATAAGAGTCTCATAGACTTTTCCTTCCTGGGCTAACTTTGAACCCCAATCCTCAGATCTCAGCCTCCTGAGTAGCTAGGATTACAGACGTGAACCAATGGCACCCAGCTAGGCACTATCTTAAGAAATATTTCTTCCTAATTCACAATAGCTTGAAATCATTTGGAAAAAAATTAGTGGCTCAAGTAGAAATGAGATGGCGCTGACAATATTGTGTTCCTCTGGTTTCCTATACTACTCAGCTTGAAAGCCAAAGTCCTGTGACCTCTGATGCCCTGTGATCCTTAATGCCCTGTGACCTCTGACGCCCTGTGACCTCTGATACCCTGTCCTCCAGCCACACCACAGCCCTAAGACCTTGGCCTTTGCTCTTAGCCTGAAATGGTTTCCTCCACCCTCCCTTCCCCCATCCCAGGCTTCTGCTCAGCTAGCCTAACCACCATCTATTTTACCATTATCTCACCTTAACCTCCTTTCCATACTGTATTTTTCTTGAAAGTTCTTATCACAAATCAAATACTTGATTATTTCTCTCCCCCTACCCTCCACTGTGTGTCAGCAACAGGGGCAATAATCTGTTTGCGCGGGGGCTGCGGGCAGGCGGGGAGGGGGCGTGTGGGCCGGCAGGGTGCAGTGGAGCTGCGAGCTCCTCTTGCCCTCCCTCCCTGTCCTCTGCACCGACCCCTCCTTTCCCGAGGAATCGGCTGTCCCGCGGGTTTTCCCGGAGCCCAGAGAGGCAAAGCCTCTCCTGCCCCCCCTCCCCCCGGCCCGTCCCCAAACAACCAGAGCAAGGCTGGTCCTTGGTCTTTGGAAGAAGCTCCCAGGAAAAGGCTGTGGCCACCTCCAGGCACTGGGGCAGAGATCCTCGGACATCAAGTTATATTTCTGGAGAGGACCGAACACGGACGGGGTTATCTGTTTTTGGCCTGTGGAAGAGATGTCAATGAACGGGATGGCAAACTGCTCAATCTTAGTGCGAAGCCACGATCTGCAGCTACAACCACAGACGCTTCGGGGTGCTGGGAAGGTGGTAGGGCGCTCGCCTCGAGCCGGAGAGCTGAGGGGCAGCGCCCAGGCCCAGAGTTCAAGACCCGCGACCGACCGACCAAAAAAAAAGACAGTTTGGGTTGAAAGTAAGGCAGGACCGCGGACAGACTGCACCGAGGGACCGACGGCGAAGACGCGGGGTGCCGCGCCGGGGACCCGCCCCTCCGCCCGGCCCCGCCCACTCGCCCTGGCCTGGCCCCGCCTCCGCCCGCCCCTCCGGCGCGTTCTCCTTGGTAAGGAGACCTTTAGCCCCGCCCTTCCGGTGTGCACCCTTAAGACCCCGCCCACGTCCCCGCCCCTTCACTGGCGCCCTCTGGGTGCGGCGCTCCGAGGCGTCGGCGAAGCTCCCGCGGCTCTTCTCCGCTCCCGCCAGCTTCGGAGCCGAGGCCCCAGCAGGACGGGGCGGCCGGGCTCGGGCTGCAGCATGGCGGCCCCGGACGGGGCGCCGGACCCCTGGGCGTCGCTGGAGGCTCCCGCCCGTCTGGTGCTGCGGGCGCTGCAGGCCGGGCCCGCGGGCGCGCGGCGCGGCCTGGGGGCGCTGCGGGCGCTGGGCCGCCGCGGCCCGGCCTCCTTCAGCTGGGGCCCCTTCCTGGAGGCGCTGTGCCACGAGGAGCCGGTGGTGCCCGCGCCCGGCGGCCGCCTGGAGCTGTAAGTCCTCCGCCCGCGGGTGCAGACGTCGGGGGGCCCGGGCGGGGCCCGCGTTAGGCCCCCACTGTGTGCGGTCGCGTGGGCACCGGAGACTCCGGGAGGCGCGCAAAGAAGCAACCTGAAAAGCAGTTAAGTCTGTTTTGACCGCTTGCTTCCATCCCAGAAAATGTCCCTGGGCGCCCATGGCTCACACCTGTCTCCTAGCTCCTCACGAGGCTGAGGTTCGGGGTTCGAAGCCAGCCCAGGCAGGAAAGTCCATGAGACTTATCTCCAATGAACCACCAGAAAACCGGAAGTGGTGCTGTGGCTCTAGTGGTTGTGTTAGCCTTGAGCTGAAGAGCTGAGGGACAGCGCCCAGGTCGAGTTCAAGCCCCACAACCGACCCCCCAAAAACAACAACAACAAAAGAAACCGGTTCAGAGACAGTGCTCAGGCCCTGAATTTAACCCCAGGACTGGCACAATTAGGCACATACACAGACACAGGTAAGGGGACAGCTCCCAGGTCCTGAGTTAAAAGCACATACACACAAAGGAAACACAGACCTACTGTCTAGGTATACTTAGGCTTAATGGGGACACCTGTGGTGAAATATGTACACAGAAATAAATATTCAAGATATGGTAAATGCTGGGTGCTGGTGCCTCATGCCTGTACTAGTCCTCAGGAGGCTGATATCTGAAGATCATAGTTCAAAGCCAGCCCAGGCAGAAAAGTCCATGAGACTTATATCCAATTAATCACCAGAAAACCAGAAGTGGTGCTCAGACTCAAAGTGGTAGAGTGGTAACCTTCAGCAAAAGAGGTCAGGGATCCGGTCTAGTCCCTGACTTCAAGCCCCATAATTAACAGAAAAAAAAAAAGAAGAGGTGGGGCTGGGAATGTAACTCAGTAGTAGAGTGCTTGCCTAGCATACATGAAGCCCTGGGTTCCATTCCTCAGTACCACTTAAACAGAAAAAGCTAGAAGTGGTGCTGTGGCTCAAGTGGTAGCATGCTAGCCTTGAGCAAAAGAAGCTCAGGGATGGGCTGGGAATGTGGCTTAGTGGTAGAGTGATTGCCTAGCATGCATGAAGCCCTGGGTTTGATTCTTCAGTACCACATAAATGAAAAAGCCAGAAGTGATGCTATGGCTCAAATGGTAGAGCTCTAGCCTTGAGCACAGAGAGGTTCAAGGACAGTGCCCAAGCCCTGAATTTGAGCTCCAGGACCATCAAAAAAAAAAAAAAAAAAAGATAGATGAAGGCATTAGCATCTGTTGATCTGTATAGCTTAGACTATCAGAGGTCTGGACATATACTTTTTTTGGGGTCAGTCATGGGGCTTGAACTCTGGGCCTGGGCGCTGTCCCTCAGCTCTTTAGCTCAAGGCGAGCGCTCTACCACTTGAGCTACAGCACTACTTCCGGTTTTCTAGTGGTTTATTGGAGATAGGAGTCTCACGGTCTTTCCTGCCCGGGCTGGCTTTGAACCGCGATTCTCAGATCTCAGCCTCCTGAGTAGCTAGGATTACAGGCGTGAGCCACCGGCGCCTGGCTTTGGACATATACTTTGCAGCAAGATCCTTTTCCTTAGGGGTAGCAACTACATTTTATGTTTTGATATTTCCTAGGTGTTTTGTTTTTGTGTGTATCACAAGTGCCCTGCCCAAAAGTCCCATTTTATTCTCTGTCCTCAGGCCAAGTCCCTCTGATGACAGACAGTTCTGCAGGGTCACATGGAGTCTGGGTTCATGTATCAGCAGAATCTCAGACAGTTACTCTGCACCATGGGCCTTTGATGCCCTGGAAGGACGATGCTCAATCAGAATGCTGGTGCCTACAGGAGGGGGCTTTGTTCTTGCCCCTTTGACTTGAAAGCACAAGACTGTCAGTCCTCTGAGTCTTCCCTTCTGCTTCTGGGAAGTACTGTTTGGAAATTGATTTCATAAAGGATTATTACCTGGTTCCTTCTGTTTCAAGTCTCACCTCTGTGCCTCTGTGAAGCCTTTGTCCTCAGCAGCCCTGGCTGCATTCTGTGCACTAGCTGTTAGAGAGTCGACTCATTCCATGAATGTGCACCAAGGGCCTACTGGGACACTGAGGATGTAGACACCGCATCTGCCTTCTAGAAGGGCCTGGTGTGGTGAAAGAAACAACCTGAAAGTTCCAGGGGACTGTGGCAGAGGCTACATGGTAGCACACCAAGCATTACACAGCATCCTGAAATATTACTATCTTTAATATTTTTATCTAAAATATGAGAGTGGACTTTTTTTCTGTGATATAAAACCAGAATATACTTATTATAGAATAGGTCCCAGCTTGTTTTTATTTTTTGTTGGTCATGGGGCTTGAACTCAGAATTTGAACTCAGGGCTTAGGCGCTGTCCCTGAGGCTAGCACTCTGCCACTTTGAGCTACAGCTCCACTTCTGGTTTTAGGGAAGTTAATTGGAGATAAGAGTCTCACAGACTTTTCTGCCTTGGCTGGTTTCAAACCAAGATCCTCAGGTCCCAGCCTCCTGAGTAGCTAGGAGTATAGGTGTGAGTCACTAGGGCTTGGCAGGCATTTTTTTTGTTTTGTTTTTTGGTTTTTTTAAAGCTGAAATAGATGTCCAAGGTTCAGAGAACAGGTCTGGGCATGTAATAGATAGTCAATGAACACTTGTCTCTTTTCTCTCTCTCTCTTTTTTTTTTTTTTGGCCAGTCCTAGGGCTTGAACTCAGGGCCTAGGCACTGTTCCTGAGCTTCATTTGCTCAAGGCTAGCATTCCACCACTTGAGCCACAGTGTCACTTCCGGCTTTTTCTGTTTATGTGGTTCTCAGGAATCAAACCCAGGGCTTCATGTATGCAAGGCATCCTACCACTAGGCCACATTCCCAGTCCCCCACTTGTCTCTTTTCTGCTACCCTCTATCCAGAGCAACTCCTGCAGATATTGCTGCCAGTTTCTTTTTTTTTTGAAGATTTTTTTTTTTTTTTTGGATCCGGTTGTGGGCCTGAACTCTGGGCCTGGGCGCTGTCCTTCAGCTCTTCAGCTCAAGGCTAGTGCTCTACCACTTGAGCCACAGAGCCAATTCCGGCTTTTTTTTCTGCTTATGTGGTGCTGAGGAATGGAACCCAGGGCCTCATGCATGCAAGGCAAGCGCTCTACCACTGAGCCACCTTCCCAGCCCATTGCTGCCAGTTTCTAATTGTACCTCTAGTCTCTCCCAGTCTGCCCTTTAACGAGCTACCTTCAGCAGGACACCCTGATTGCTTATTCTCCCTCTGCTACCAGGAAGCCACTGTTGCTGCGATTGCCTGCGTTATGCCAGAAGAACCTCATGTCTCTGTTAATGGCTGTTCAGCCTTTGCTGCCTGCAAGTGGGCTTCTCTCTGTGCTGCATATTGCACAGCAGGAAGTCGCCTCTGCCCCAGATGCCTGGCTCCAGGCCCTAGGGATACTGCTGCAAAGAGATCTGGGTGACAGGGACCCTGTTGAGGGAGTCTCTCCACTGTCCCAAACTTGCCAGAGGCAGCTCCGCGGCCTGTGCAGGCAGCTGGGCCAGGGGGGCAGGAGGCTGAGGTCGCCTCAGGCTCCAAACCTGGAAGAGGACAAAGAAGAGGAGGATAGCAGGGACTCTCAGGCTCCAAACCCAGAGCAGGAAGAGGAAACAGTTACCGAGGACTCCCAGCAGCAGGAGAAACGCAGGAGGGAGCCAGAAGATGCCAGTCCTGGCAGCCAGAGGGCCCCCAAGAGGATCCGGAGTTGGGAAAGGGAAGAAGAGAAAGACCATAAGGAGGAGCGCGAGGCCTTGGCCTCCCCGTCCGAGGAAGGAGGTGCACTACCCACGAAGCAGCAGCTTGTTGGGGGAACTGAGGCCAGTGAGGCTGGCCAGAGGCCGGAGGCCAAGAACCCAGCTGAAAGAGTGGAGCTGCCTAAAGCTCTCCAGGTAGTGTGGCGGGGAAGTGGGTTTACAGGGCACTGCTGGCCAGAACTGGAGGGTTCCACGTGAGCCGCTGTTTCTCAGCCCCGACATCTCTGAAGTCCATGGGCTGGAGGAGGGAGGAGGGAGAACACAGTTGAGGTAATGTGGCTTCCACTCTACAGACTGAAGAGTTGTGATCTCTAACATGGCGTTGTTAAAGGGGCCAGCCCTGCTGCCCTAGCCCCTGAGGGTGAGGCCGGGGCCAGCCTGCCCTGCCAGTCCAAGGCCCGCAAGTCCCTATACTGTTAGGGTTGGAAGCAGAGAAGACATAGAAGGAGGCAGGCTAGGCTTCGGGCAGCCCTGCAGGGTTAGGAACTGGCAGTGACAGGATTCTCCTCCACAGGACCAGGTGACCAGGCTGCAGAAGCTGTTGAAGACCTTTGAGGAGGTAACTGGCCCTACCCTGCTCACCATTGCCTTCCCAGCTGCTGCCTACCCTTCAGCCGGGGCCAGGGAAGCCCCTGCTCAAAGAGGCACCATGGGTTGGGGAGCAGGGCTAGAAAGAAGGTGGAGAGTTTTCCTTGGCCTTGGAGCAGACATCTAACCCCAGGGAGGGCCCTCTCCTATTCCTCCAAGAACGACTCCCTGACAACCAGTGGTGGTTGTGAGGGGCTCTTTCAGCTGTAACATGGGGTTTGTCTCCCCAGGGGCTGGAGGTGTTGGAGGACAGCTCTCCAGTTGAACTGCAGTTTCTGCATGAGTGTAGCCCCAGCCAGGTAAGAGCAGATGCCGATGGCCTGGCCCCCAGGTCGCACTTGTCACAACCTCCTGCAGGGCTCGTGGGAGGGGATTTTGTTTTCCGTCTCTTGGGCAGGTAAACCCTGAATGGGGTTTCTTTTAGGTCTTGGTTCCTCCCGTTGGAGCAGCTCTCTGGCTCTACCTTGTCTCCTGTGGTTCCCCCCTTGTCCTCTCCCCACCCCCCATGGGCAGATGGAGTGGCTGTGTGTCCAGCTGCAGCTCCCACAGCTCTCAGATGCAGGCCTCCTGCAGTTCTGCACCCAGCTGCTGGCCCTCTCCCCACACCTGAGCATCGGAAATGCCACTGTGCTGGCCAGGAGCCTCTTTCTTGGACGGGTAGGTGCAGGAGTGCTGAGCCCTCAGGAGGGGGTTTGCGGGGAGAGGGCACCTTTGGCCTTGCAGGATTCTGGTTTGCCTGGGACAAGGGGAGGGCCCTTGCTCAACTGGCAGGCCTTGGGTTCCCCAGCCAAAGCCACGTGCCAACCAGCTCTTCCCTCTTGGGCCCTAGAGCCCTTCCAGGAGCTGGTGAAGGTTTGGGAGCTGCAGGGGGGAGCCATGGGTCTTTTCCATGGACAGCCCCTGCAAGTGGGCTACAAGAGAAATTCATGTGTGACAGCATTATTGAGAAGAGGAACCTGCAAATGTTTCCTCCCCACTGGCCACAGGTCCTCTCCCTGACTTCCTCTGCTTCTTGGCTGCTCAGAACATCCCTCACCTCCTTCTGTGCCAAGTATACCTACCCGGTCTGCAGAGCCCTCTTGGACCCTGTGCTCCAGGCCTCTGGCATAGGTATTCTAGAGTCATCCCCAGGCCTGGTAACCGTCTTCTCTGTTCCTAGCATCCTGCACCCCACAGTGGCCCTGGTAGGAACTGGGTATTTGCTGATTAATTTGCTTACACTTGTAATGCTAGTTACTCAGGAGGCTGAGATCTGAGGATCAGGATTCAAAGCCAGCTCGGATAGGAAAGTCCACGAGACTCTTATCTTTAACTAACCACCAGAAAAATGGAAGTGGTGCTGTGGCTCAAGTGGTAGAGCGCTTGCCTTGATCGGAAGAGCTGAGGGACAGAGCCCAGACCCAGAATTCAAGACCCATGACCCACCAAAAAAAAAAAAAAAAAGTTATCTCTTGTGGGCTGGGAATGTGGCTTAGCAATAGAGTGCTTGCCTAGCATGCATGAAGCCCTGGATTCAATTCCCCAGTACCACATAAACAGAAAAAGCCAGAAGTGGAGCTGTGGCTCAAGTGGTAGAGTGCTAACCTTGAGCAAAAGAAGCTCAGGGACAGCACCAGGCCCTGAGTTCTAGCCCCAGGACTGGCAAATAATAATAATAATAATAATAATAATAATAATAATAATAATAAAAATATCTCCTGCTTCTCTAACAGTGCTCCTGTAACAAGCAGGACCTCCTGTTCCCCCAGTCCCTTTCCTGCCTGGCCCCCAGCCCCCCTCCCCTGTTCTCTCTGTCCCAGGTCCAGCTCAGACAGAGTTATTGTGTTCTCTGATGAAGGAGGAGTCTCTCGAGACAGACATGCAGCTCCTGATGCTCAGGTGCGTGTGCTGGCCTCCATGCTGCCCCTCCCTCCCTTCTCCCAGGCCAGGCCTGCCCCTGGCACTCAGGTGGGAGCCAGATATGCACCAGACTCTGTCTCTAAAGATAGGCTTTGGTAAGAGTGCTGTAGCTGAGTGGTAAGAGCCCTTGCCTAACAGGGCAAAACAAACAACTGAAGAGAAATCAGGCCGTGGCACAGCCAGTGTCCCTCTCCCTGGGATCTGAACCTGCCTGTGCTTTCCACCTGGGTGCTATTGGATTTGAGTATTAAAATTGAGGAGTTACAGTACACATGTGAAGGATGAGTAAAAGCCCAAGGAACAGGTATGAAATATGCGGTGACAACCTCGAGAAGGACACAGCTTCACAGATCATCTCAGCTCCCACTCAGGCAGCACTTCGTGTGTTTACAGTCTCAGTGCTGCCACCACCTGACAGATGGAAGAACTACACAGGAATTAGGGAGTTGGCCAAGCCAGTACCCAGCCAACGCAAGTGAAAAGCCTGGGGTCAAACCTAGGTCTGTAACTCTCCTCACCCCCACCAAGAAGACACACTCCACACTGCGGTCTGGGCCTTTTGGAGCAAGGGAGATTGCAGGGGGATGGAAAGCTCACTAGTGTGGATAGCGGCAGTTCCTGCAGGAATGACTCACCAGCTCTGCGAGTCTCGTGTCTAACATCAGCACCTGTTCCCGAGTCTCCTTCCCTTGATTTTCAGGGTACACTCAATTCCTGATGGTTTCTCCAGGGATCTTTGTGCCGTGGGCAGACTGCAGCAATGGCTCCTAGAGCTGTCACCTGCTCTGGTGATCCTCTGTTGGCGAGGCCTTGCTCTGTGGGGAGTAGCGGCCTGGCCTCCCAGGCTTGGGTGGAGGTCGGGCTCTCCTCAGCAGGCCGCCTCTGTGCAGGCACATGCTGGAGCTGTCCTGGAGGGATGAGACGTTCGTGGTGCTGCAGGCGCTCCTGGAACGGCAGGTGAGCTGGCTGCTGCCCTGGCCTGTCTGTGGGGAGCACGGGCTGCCGGGATCCGAGTCAGGTAATGGAGGGCTGGGAAGACGGCTGTCCCCAGGGCTGTGACAGAGGGCGAGCTCTGCCAGCATGCAAGCTGGGAGTGGAGACTGGCCGTGTGGTCCATGTGGCACTGCTCTGACTAGCTGCAAGGCCTAGAGCAGGCTTTTCTGAGCTGTCTGCGTAAGCTCGATAGTATTTTTGGATAGTAATAGATTCCTATGTTCAAAGCTTTAAAAGCTCAAAGGATATGATAGCCACCATTTTCTGAGACCTACACCTTTCACCTGATGCCTTTCACCCTCTCACTGCCTTCAGTGGTAGGTTTTGTTGTTGTTGTTGTTGTTGTTGTTGGTCATGGGGCTTGAACTTTGGGCCCAGGGGCTGTCCCTCAGCTCTTCAGCTCAAGCCTAGCACTCTTCCACTTGAGCCACAGTGCTACTTCAGGTTTTCTGGTGGTTATGGTGAAGATAAGAGTCTCATGGCCTTTCCTGCCTGGGCTGGCTTTGAACCGTGATCCTCAGATCTCAGCCTCTTGAGCAGCTAGGATTACAGGTATGAGCCACCACACCTGGCAGTGGTAGGTATTTTGAAACTCATTTTACAGGTGTGGAAACGGAGACTTACCTTATATATTAGCTTTCTGTCATTGTGACAAAATACTTGAAGATAAAAAAAACTTTGAAAGAGTGTGGTGAGGAAGTGGAGGTGTAGCTCAAGTATAGACCAGCCCTGGGAGAGGGGACATGACACACAAAAGGCCCTGAGTTCCAGCCCCCTACTGAAACAAAAAAAAAAAAAAAAAAAAAATCAAACAAAAAACTATTTGCTGGGTATGAGTGACTCAGGCCTGTAATTCTAGCTGCTGTGGAGATTTATCTGAGAAGAAGTTCAGAGCCTGCCTGGACAGTCAAAGCTAACGCTTATCCACCAAAAATTAGGAAGTGGAGGTATGGTTCAAATGGTAGAGTTCCAGCCTTGAGCAGAGTGAGAGCGCAAGACCCTGAGTTCGAGCCCCAGTTCCAGCATACACTACCAAGAAACCTTGAAAGGAAGGCAGATGTAGTGGAGCATTCCTGTAATTCCAGCACTTGGGGGGAGGTAGAGGTAGGAAGATGGTGAGTTCCAGGCTAGCCTGGGCTACATGAACTCCACAGTGAGACCCCGTCTCAAAAACAAAACAAAGTGAAAAGACCCTAGTGGAAGGAAAGACTTCCTTTGGCTCATGTTTCTGAGGATTCAGGCCATGGCTGGCATGGTTGCTTTGGGGCCTGTGGTGAGGCTCTGAGTGTGCCATGGTAGTGTGAGTGTGCCGTGGTAGTGCAGGTGTGTGCAGAGCCGCTGCTCAACCTGCAGCCCAGGAAGTGAAGAGCGGGCCTTCAAGACACCCCTCCCCCTGAGCACCCAGCTTCCTTCCGCACAAGACCCGAACTAGAGCTGCCACAAGGTGCTGGAGCTGGGGTTGGCTCAGGGCTGGCTCTGTGACCACGCCATCTCCTGTGTGCAGGTAGACGTGCCTCCGGAACCGTTCGGTGTCCTCATGCAGAGGCTCTGTGAAGAGGGGCTGGTAGCCACTGCCTCGGTGGCCTACGCCAAGCTCGTGCTCACTGTGCTGACCAACTACCAGGCCCATGTGAGTGCTGCTGGGGCCTGGAGGCCGAGCTGGCTGGCAGGGTGTGCCCGGGGAGGGGGGCTGCTTGGGGGCCAGTACTAAGTCCTTCCATGTGGGGACTTGTAGTGTACTCCATGGGTCAGGCTGTGAAAGAAGAGACAGGAGAGCTATCATTATCTCCTTTTCTGACTTCTTTACTTTGGATGGTTTCACCGTGTTGCTCAGGCTGGTCTCCAACCCTTGGGCTCAACTGGTCTTTTCTATCTTAAAACTTACTTTTTGGTATTTGAGATTGCACTGGGGCCTTGCCCATGCTAGACAAGCATTCTGTCCCTGGGGTCCCACCCCCAGCCCTCAACTGCCTCTCTTGCCTTGGTTCCTCGGACTACAGGTGTACTACTGGACTCCATTTTATGGATGAGAGTACTGAGCCTCAGTGTTTAAAATAATAATACAGGCTGGGAAGGTGGCTTAGTGTAGAGTGCTTGCCTAGCATGCATGAAGCCCTGTGTTCCATGCCTCGCTCCACATAAACAGAAAAAGCCCAAGTGGCGCTGTGGCTCAAGTGGTATGAGTGCTAGCCTCGAGCAAAAGAAGCCCCAGGACAGTGCCCAGGCCCTGAGTTCAAGCCCAGAACTGGCCAAAAAAAATCCAAAAAACTAATACTAAATTTTTTGTTCATATATATGTATGTATGTGTGTGTATGTATATATATATATATATATATACACACATATAATATATAACATATATTATAATACATAATATTATACATATTATATATAATGTTATAATTATATTTATATACATAATATATATAATATAATATATAATATATGTATATATACATACACACATACACAGGGCCTGAACTCTGGGCCTGGGCGCTGTCCCTCAGCTCTTTAGCTCAAGGCTAGCGCTCTACCGCTTGAGCTACAGCTCCACTTCCAGCTTTTTTCTGCTTATGTGGTGCTTCATGCATGCTAGGCAAGCATGCTACCATTGAGCCACCTTCTCAGCCCCTGTTCAAATATTTTTAAATGCCAATACCACTAGGTTGATCCCCTTCCAGTCAGCACTTTTCCTATTCTAAGGAAAAAGTAGTAATACTTGGGATTCCAGCTGAGCAAAAATTTGACTATCTGGGCTGGGAATGTGGCTTAGTGGTAGAGTGCTTGCCTAGCATGCATGAAACATTGGGTTCAATTCCTCAGTATCATATATACAGAAAAAGCCAAAAGTGGTTCTGTGATTCAAGTTGTAAAGTACTAGCCTTGAGCAAAAGAAGCTCAGGGACAGTGCCCAAACCCTGAGTTCAAGCCCAGGACTGGCTAAAAAAAAAAAGATGATCTGAAGTAACCTTGCATCAAACCACAATGTTAACAAACCGCTACTAGCCGGGCACTGGTGGCTCATGCCTGTAATCCTAGCTACTCAGGAGGCTGAGATCTGAGGATCAAGGTTCAAAGCCAACCCTGACAGGAAACTGTGAGACTCTTATCTCCAATTAACTACTTGAAAACCGGAAGTGGTGCTGTGGCTCAAGTGGTAGAGCACTTACCTTGAGCTGAAGAGTGCTGGAACAGTGTTCAAGCCTCATGACCGACAAAAATAAATAAATAAATAAATAGCTACTAATGAGAAAAAGAGACAAGAGTTTTGGGTGAGGCCCGCGGTCACATTACTGAGACTGGCAGCTCCACTTAAGAGCTTAAGTTGTATCTTTAGCCTTTATCTTGAAGACCAGCATCCTTGGCTGTTCTGTTAGCATTTTACCTTTCTCTTGAGCATCACAGGCTTGTTTGTGGGTAAAATTCACTGTAGATCAGAAGCGTGGACACTACACGTTTTCAGAGTTTCTGGGCCCTCTGAGATCCCGTAGGCCCCAGGAGGATCCCCCTCCCCCTATTCTGTGTGATCCACTGGAATCTCCCAGGAAGTGCTAGCTGGACAGTGACTTGGTCAGCTGCAGACCAGATGTGTTTGTCACCTGTGGGGAATGACGACACAGGAGCCGAGAGTCAGGAGTTGTGGGAACAAGTCAGCAAAGAGACAGTGTGGTCCACAAGGACGGTGGCAGTACACAACTGACACGGGGGCTGCAGTGCACGTAACGTGTACTAGCTGCCAGCTAGAGGCAATGTGCCAGCTAGCCACTGCGCAGCTGCTATCTGGTTCCAGATCCATGCGGTGAAATAATGAGGTTTGATTACTTCGGAACCTTCTCCTGTCCTCCTTCCCCAGTCCCACATCCTAGCTTCCTCTCCTTCCAAAACAGAGGAGAGGGGAAGACCCATCTGTTGGAGCTCTGACCTGACTCTTCCTTCCCTCAGATCACAGAGACCCACAGACTGGGCCTGGCTGTGGCCCTGGAGTCTAACACCACCTTCCTGAGGAAGTCCCTGCAGGCCTCCTTGAAACATCTGCCCCGCTGAGCCTCCACCGAAGGACCGCCCTCCTGAGCTGCACTAGCACCCGCTCTCAACACCTGGCCTGCCCCTTGCCTCAGCAGGAAAGCAGGGCCTGGCCATCCCAGGGGCCCACTGCCCCCTGCTCCAGGCTGCACAGAGGTCATCTGGGCCCTGCAGCACGCACGGGGGCTCCTGGCCCCAGACAGGATCAATAGTATTTAATAAAGAGCAAGATTTGCACAGGGCTCTCATGCTTTTTATTATTTTATTATTATTACTTTTTTTTTTTTTTTGTCAGTCGTGGGGCCTGAACTCTGGGCCTGGGTCCTGTCCTCAGCTCTTCAGCTCAAGGCTAGCTCTCTACCACTTGAGCCACAGCGCCACTTCCGGCTTTTTCTCTTTATGTGGTGCTGAGGAGTCAAATCCAGGGCCCCATGCATGCAAGGCTAGCACTCTACCACTGAATCACCTTCCCAGCCCTTTTTTTTTTTGCTGGGCCTGGGACTTGCACCCTGGACCTAGGCACTGTACCTAAACTTTTTTGCTCAAGGCTACCATTCTACCACTTGAGCCACAGCTCCACATTGGCTTTTCCTGTGATAATAATTGGAGATAGAGACTCTCATAGACTGGGAATGTGGCTTAGTGGTAGAGTGTTTGCCTAACATGTATGAAGCCCTGGTTTCAATTCCTCAGTACTATATAAACAGAAAAAGCCACAAATGGCGCTGTGGCTTAACTGGTAGAGCACTAGCCTTGAACAAAAGAAGCTCAGGGACAGTGCCCAGGCCCTGAGTTCTAGTCCCAGGACTGGCAAAAAAAAAAGTCTCACTGACTTTTCTAGGTTTGAACCATGATCCTCAGATCTCAGCCTCCTGAGTAGCTAAGAATTACAGGCATGAGCCCCCAGTACCTAGCTCCATGCATTTCTGTAGTCTCAGGAGGTTGAGGTGGGGAAGATACCAATTTCAAGATCAGCCTGGACAACATAGTGAGTCCTTGTCTCAAAAACAAGTTCAGTGCAGGGGCTGGGAAGGTAGCTCAGCGGTAGAGTGCATGCCTTGCAAGCATGAGGCCCCTGGATTCGATTCCTCAGCACCACATAAACAGAAAAAGCCGGAAGTGGCGCTGTGGCTCCAGTGGTAGAGCGCTAGCCTTGAGCTGAAGAGCTGAAGGACAGCGCCCAGACCCAGAGTTCAGGCCCCATGACCTGCAAAAAATAAATAAATAAATAAATAATTCAGTGCTATCTTATTAGAAGCAGTGCTAGGCCAGTCCTGGGATCTGAACTCCGGGCCTGGGCTCTGTCCCTCAGCTCTTCAGCTCAAGGCTAGTGCTCTACCATTTGAACCAAAGTCCTACTTCCGGCTTTTCTTGCTTATGTGAGACTGAGCAATTGAACCCAGGGCCTCATGCATGCAAGGCAAGCACTCTATTACTGAGCCACCTTCCCAGTCCTCCGAGAGACTCTTATCTCCAATAAACTCACAAAACCAGAAGTGGTGCTATAGCTCAAGTGATAGCACACTCACCTTGAGCTGAAGAGCTGAGGGACAGCGCCCACGCCGAGTTTCAAGCCCCAGAACTGACCAAAAAAAAAAGAAAAGCAGTGCTTGACTCCCTGCTGTCTCTGGGTGTTTGTTTGTTAATGTTCCCTGTTTATCCTCACACAATGTCATCTTTTAATGGTAAGAAAGTTGCAGGCCTTCATTCTAAAATTCATGTATTCAGGGGCTAGGAAGGTGGCTCAGTGATAGAATGCTTGCCTTGCATGCATGAGGCCCTGGGTTCGATTCCTCAGCACCACATACACAAAAAGAAAAAACCGGAAGTGGCGCTGTGGCTCAAGTGGTAGAGCGCTAGACTTGAGCTGAAGAGCTGAGGGACAGTGCCCAGGCCCAGAGTTCAGGCTCCATGACCGGACCCCCCCCCCCAAAAAAAAATAAAATTCATGCATTCACATTCTGCCCAGTTGTGTGTGATCCCACCCCTGGTACCACTGGCAGAGCTGCCTATTTTGGCAGTACCAGGGTTTGCACTCAGAGCCTTGTGCTTGCTAGGTAAGTTCTACCACTAAGCTACTCCCTAGTCCCACATACATATTTGCGGAGGAAACTGAGTTACTCTCGGCTAAGAAGAGGATGGGACCCAAAGGGCAGAAAAGAGGTTTGTGGTGCTGTGCACCTGTTTTACTAGCTGGTATTCCCATAGCACTTACCCCAGTGCCTTGTTCACTGGAAACACCCAACACTTGTTCAAATGAAACCCTGGTTCTGTTTCAACTAACTAGTGTCAATTAAAAAAAAAAATCGAAAGCTGAGTCCTGGTGGCTTATACCTATAATCCTAGCTATTCAAAAGGCTGAGATCTGAGGATGGAGGTTTGAAGCCAGTCCAACCAGGAAAGTCCATGAGACTCCTAGCTACAATTGGCCGGCAAAAGGTAGAAGTGGAGGTGAGCCTGAAGTGGTCAATGCCAGCTGTGAGCACGCTCAGAGTAAGTCAGTGGGTTCAAACCCAGTACTAGTATGAAAAGATGGCTTAAGCCTTAGTTGATCTGGAGGGCAGCAGGAAGTGGGCAGATATTTGAGGGACAAACATGGGTTCTGACAGTGGTCTGTATGATACTACAGAATCTCTAGCCCTGGGCCTGTTACAGGGCCCCAAATCTCCTCTGATCCTGTCTGGATCCTTCTCACAGTACCTGTTCAGCATATATATGCACATCAGCCAATCCATGGGCCAGATCTAGCACAAGCTTCCAGAGAAAAGGTGTCAGTGGCTCATGCCTGTAATCCTAGCTATGCAGGAGGCTGAGATCTGAGGATCATGGTTCAAAGCCAGCCCAGGCAGGAAGGCCTGTGAGACTCATATCTCCACTAAACCACCAGAAAACCGAAGTGGTGCTATGGCTTAAGTGGTACAGTGCTTGCCTTGAGCTGAAGAGCTGAGCTCAGGACAGCACCCAGGCCCAGAGTTCAAGACCCATGACTGACAAAAAAGAAAGGAAAGAAAGAAAGAAAGAAAGAAAAAGAAAGAAAGAAAGGAAGGAAGGAAAGAAAGAAAAGGGGCAGCCATAAGGATCTCTGAGGAGAGCCCTGCTAATACCTTTCTCTTAGCCAAGTTCTGGGTGAGACCCCTTCACCTCTCTAGATAGGCAACACCTGCCCTGACCCCTGACCTTCTTTTGAGACATAGAGGTCACCAAGGGAGACAACTTTATTAGGTGGAGAGAAGGTGGTGAAGAACGAAGACTTTAGTGGTAAAGGCAGCAAATACAGAAAAAATGGACATTGATCCAATGTCTTGTCATGGGGGCCGCCTCACGGGTGGCCGCAGCCTGCCAGGCGTCTTCTCACAGTCCAGGTGCACCTGTGATCCTAATCAGTCACAACAGGCTTTTCAGTTCTGCACATCTCAAGAACAGAGATCATTATTTCCCCCAGGGGCTAGTCTTGGTCACTGACTGGTTGTGGCCCACATTGAGTTCCTAGCATACTACACAAGGACAGGCTTAGAAGTGGTAGCTGCCCTGAGGCCCTCTTGCTGATCACCCTACTCAAGGCAGCAAAAGAAAACAAACTTCATAAGCCTGGCACTGGTGACTCATGCCTGTAATCCTAGCTATTTGGGAGGCTAAGATCTGAGGACTGAAGTTTCAGGTAAGCTGGGACAGGAAAGACTCAGACTCTCATCTCCAATTAACCACCCAAAATTTGGAAGTAGAGGGCTGGGAATGTGGCTTAATGGTAGAGTGCTTGTCTAGCATGCATGAAGACCTGGGTTCAATTCCTCAGTACACATACACAGAAAAAAAAAAAACAGAAGTGGTGGCTGTGGCTCAAGTGGTAGAGCACTAGCCTTGAGCACAAAGCAGCTCAGGGACAGTGCTCAAGCCCTGCATTCAAGCCCCAGGACTGGCAAATAAATAAATAAAAAATAAAAATCTAGAAGTGGAGGGCTGGGAAGGTGGCTCAGTGGTAGAGAGCTTGCTTTGCATGTATGAGGCCCTGGGTTCAGTTCCTCAGCACCACATCAGCAGAAAAAAAGTCAGAAGTGGCATTGTGGCTCAAGTGGTAGAGCGCTAGCCTTGAGCTGAGGAGCTGAGGTATAGCACCTAGGCCCAGAGTTCAAGCCCCACAACTGACAAAAAAAAAATCTAGAAGTGGAGTTGTGGCTCAAGTGGCAGAGTGCTAGCCTTGAGCAGAAAAGCTCAGAGATGGCAAGCAGGCCTTGAGTTCAAGCCCCAGGACCAAATTCACATGGTTCAAAAAGAATTGTAGCTGATTGTACCTGATGCATATAACTTTAATCCCTCTGTATATTAACTGTACAAATACAGTAAGTATTTTTAAACCATCTGATCGTTGTGGAAGACAGGGCAGTTGAAGGGCTGCACCGAAGCCTGGACTCACCTCAGATCTAGTTCCTAGGCTGAGTCTGGCAGCAGCTGGGAACTGGGACCCCGCCTGCCACGCTACCGGAACGTCACACGACTGCGCCCTCCAGTGGCTGCACACGGCAATGCGCAAGGCTGAATTGAGCAAATAGCGCTTCCGACAGACAATTCTCGCGAGAATCGAGTCCGTATTTGAGCGCCTGCGCACGGCGTACCAGCCTCTCTCCTGATTGCTTGTGTACCGCGCATCCTGCAGCCATGAGGTATGTAGCTGTCGGCATTCGCTATCCGCGCCCATCCGTGCCTCTGGGTGCCCATCGGGGCGCGGGAATCCTCCTGTCTGCGTCGGGGGCTCCTGACGCTGGCTCTGGGCAGCCTGCGAGCCACTTGTTGGCCCGTCTGGTCGCGGGCCCCGGCCGCCCGTCATGGTTCCGGCGGTGGGGCGGCGGGCCGGGCTGAGCGCCCTCGCTTTTCCCCCGCAGCAGCAAAGTCTCTCGCGACACCCTGTACGAGGCGGTGCGGGAAGTCCTGCACGGGAACCAGCGCAAGCGCAGGAAGTAAGCGGGGCTCCGGGGAGGGCCGGGCCGGCGGGGGGCGCGCGGGTCCGGGGAGGGCCGCGGCCTCACCGCGCTCGCTCCCCGAAGGTTCCTGGAGACGGTGGAGCTGCAGATCAGCCTGAAGAACTACGACCCGCAGAAGGACAAGCGCTTCTCGGGCACCGTCAGGTTGGCACCGCTCGCCCCACCCAGCCCTCAGTGTCCCCGTGCCCGCTCCCCCCCCCTTGAGGCGGGCACGTGCGCACTGACCGCCCGGGTAGTTCAGACCCCCTGCTCCGCGCAGGCGCGGCTGGACGGACCCCCACCCTGGGTCTTAAAACATGAGGGGAGGCGTGGGGAGGCCTCGGCCGAGCCCGCCGGCTAGTCTGAGAAGCCAGACTAGTTGCTGGTGATCGTGGACGCCCTGGGTAAGGAAGGCTGAGCGCTCGCTGCCGCCCGCGACCCCATCGCCAGCTCTTGGTACTGCGGGGCGGGCCGTGACCTCTGGTGTCCGCCTCGCTCCCAAACACAGGCTTAAGTCCACTCCCCGCCCCAAGTTTTCCGTGTGCGTCTTGGGGGACCAGCAGCACTGCGATGAGGCCAAGGCCGTGGATATCCCCCACATGGACATCGAGGCGCTGAAGAAGCTCAACAAGAATAAGAAGTTGGTCAAGAAGCTGGGTAAGCTCCAAGCCGGCCGCCCCCAGGAGAGCCGTCTGGGCTTCCCGATGATGATGTAATTGGCTACTTACCTTGAGTGGCTGTGGGGGGCGGGGAGATTGTGCTGGAATTCGTTTAGTGTTTGCTCTAAATATATCCGGTTCGTTCTGCCACCTAGTACAGAGAGGATACAGAATTTGAGCCTGTGTCTTTGCTTGGGAGGGGTTTGGATTCAGATTTGTTGTTCTGGGTCCAGCTCAAGGCTAGCCACTTGCAGCTTTTTCTGCTTATGTGGTGCTGAGGATTTGAAACCAGGGCTTCATGCATGCAAGGCAAGCACTCTACCACTGAGCCACCTTCCCAGCCCTGGATTCAGATCTTGACTAACATGGTTCCACCTGGTTAGAGACTTGAAGCTAAGGAAAGGGGGCACTTGGGTGGATTGGGTGGAGGGTTCAATTAAGGACAAGGCTGCTGGTTGGAGGTTGCTTGTGTGGTTCAGATAATGTTCTGTCTGAAGAGCTGTGCCTGGCCAGGACGCATCTCATGGCTTTCTCTTTCCAGCCAAGAAGTATGATGCCTTTCTGGCTTCAGAGTCTCTGATTAAGCAGATTCCACGAATCCTGGGCCCAGGCTTGAATAAGGCTGGCAAATTCCCATCTCTGCTCACACACAATGAAAACATGGTGGCCAAAGTGGATGAGGTGAAGTCCACTATCAAGTTCCAGATGAAGAAGGTAGGGTTCACCTGCTGGTGCCATGGGCAAGGTGGTGGCAGGGCTTTTCTGTCACCCCCAGTCTAAACGTGGGGACAGGACACAGGATGTGGTGCTGTGAATGCCCTGAGCAGAATTAAGCTTCTGGGATAACCTGGATCTAAGCCCTGCCCACAGCCCCTTAGGTCACAAGGCAGTGGGACTGGCCATCTTCTTACCTGGTTTGACCTGCTTTCCCTCCCCAGGTGCTGTGTCTGGCTGTTGCTGTTGGTCATGTGAAAATGACAGATGATGAACTTGTGTACAACATCCACTTAGCTGTCAACTTCCTGGTGTCATTGCTCAAGAAGAATTGGCAGAATGTCCGGGCTCTGTACATCAAGAGCACCATGGGCAAGCCCCAGCGCCTATACTAAGACATGTAATAAATCCTAGAGCTACCATCACCTTGGTCTGCCTGTGATGAGGGGTGGGGCTGCCAGCTGCTGATGGTGATTGTTTCCCTTGGTGATAGGTACCGCAAAAGGGGCATTCTGTCTGTCATCTCCCAGGCATTTGATACAGCTGCTCAACAGGCTTGGGTTTTTCAGGTAACCCTGTCTGGCAGCTTTTCCAGTCTAGCCTAGAACCTGTTCCTGTGTATGCTGGGTTGTCTTTAACACAGGTCTTTTAGTCCTACATTTTAGGGAAGGTTCATGCTTTGCAGACAGACACCAAGTTGGGGTTTGTGCATCATTTGCATTGTAGGAGAACCAACAATGGGTGGTGTCACATTGAAAATGTCTGGGGCATTCCCATGTGAATTCAGGCCAGACCACACACAGCGCAATTTTTTGCCAGTCCTGGGGCTTGAACTTGGCCTGGGTACCATCCCTTAGCTTTTTTTTTTTTTTTTTTTTTTTTTTTGTCATGGGACTTGCCCTCTGGGCCTGGGCACTGTCCCTCAGCTCAAGGCTAGCACTCTACCACTTGAGCCACAGCACCACTTCCAGCTTTTTCTGCTTATGTGCTGCTGAGGAATCAAACCCAGGGCCTCATGCGTGCAGGGCAAGCGCTCTACCACTGAGCCACCTTCCCAGCCCTTGAGGCATTTCTTGTTGCCAGTTCTTGTCTGTACTCTTACTGAGTGCCAATGCTTTAGCCCTTGACTTATAATCGCCTCGCTTTGGTAAATACAGAAATCAACTTTCTAATTGCATATGTATCTCCCCTCATGAGGCTTTAGAGTGCCTGGGTACTCTCCTTGAGCTTTTTGGCTGAAGGCTAATGCCCTAGCACCTGAGCCACACTCCATTTCCCAGTGTTTTGGCTGGTTAATTATAGATGAGATCTGCCTGGGCTGTCAGACATCTCACAGCCTGGAGTAGGATTAACAGGTGTGAGCCACCAGTGCCGGCTTTTTTTTTTCTTGTCTGTCTTGGGGCCTGGGTGCTGTCCCTCAGCTCTTCAGCTCAAGGCTAGTGCTCTATCACTTGAGCCACAGCACCACTTCTGGCTTTTTTTGTTTATGTGGTGCCTCATGCATGCAAGGCAAGACACTACCATTGAGCCAGCTGCCTGGCTTTTCTTTTGGTCAGTTGTGTAGCCTGGGCACTGTCCCTGGACCCTTTCGTGTTCAAGGCTCTACGGGTTGAGCTCTGCTTCTGTTTTTTGAGTGGTTAGTTGAAGATAGGAATCTGACTTTTCTGTCCAGGCTATCTTTGGACCTCAATCTCAGATCTCGTCTTCTGAGTAGCTAGGATTACAGACATGAGCCACCAATGCCTGGCCCAGCTTCATAGTGATTAATTGGAGATGAGAGTCCTGGGTCTTGAACTCTGGGCCTGGACACTGTCCCTGGGCTTTTGCTCAAGGTTAGCACTCTACCACTGGAGCCACAGTGCTACTTCTGGCTATTTTTCTTTGTTTATAATGAAGCCCAGGGCTTCATGCATGCTAAGCAAGCACTGTACCAACTAAGCCACATTCCCAGCCCTGGTTGGATTCAAACATCTACCTTCAGATCTTGGCCTTCTGAGGATTTCAGGGATCCTTGTTTCCTAGTCTGGCTTCAAAAAAAGGCAGTGGCTTCAGTCTCCCAAGTAGTTGGGACTACAGGATTGAGCCACTACACACAGCCTTCAGCTTTTTAATATAGTTTAGTTAATCCAAAGTGCAAAATTGGTGCTTAAAGCTAGGCATTATGCTGTGCCTGCACATGTGTAATCCCAGTTTATCCAAGAGGCAGAGGCAAAGTTAACAAGACCACAAGAAATTGCTTCAGAATGCTGTCCGTTAGAAGCAGCTTCATTCATTGCAGAGTGCTGGAGAAGGCAGGCTTTGTCTGCTCAGTTTTGTGCTGTACCTCGGCTTTGGGGTGAAGCAGCTCAGTTGCCTGGCCCGGATGAGCAGGTCTGCGCTGTCTGTAAAGTACTGCTCAAAGGCAGCCGACACTACTATTTGAGCTGTGTGCATGGCTGGCGGATTTAAAATGAGGTGGGTTTCCTAAGTACCTAAGTGGATCTCTGCCCCCAGGGTCCCTCCCATGTAGTAGTGGGGCCTCTTGGCACATTATTAAGCAAATGTCGGGTCTTAATGCTGTAGACCAAGGCAAAAAGCCACAGACGGCTGGTTTGGGTTTTTGTTGTTGGTCATGAGACTTGAACTTTGGGCCTAGGCACTGTCAGCTCTTCAGCTCTTGGCAAGCGCTCTACCACTTGAGCCACAGCACCACTGCTGTTTTCTGGTGGTTTACTGGAGATAAGAGTCTCACAGACTTTCCTGCATAGGCTGGCTTTGAGCCATGATCCTTAGATCTCAGCCTCAATAGCTAGGATTACAGGTGTGAGCCACCCATACCCTGTGATGCTGATTTTTTGAACTGCTACAATGCTATGTATGTTTGGCTCTGAAGGACCTGGATCAGAGGCTAGACTAGGATTGCCAGGTTTAGCCCAAGGTAGATGTACGAGTTTGAATGTGGGTGGACTGTTCCCAGCGCTGCGTGGGGATGTGTGCTAGTGGCTATGCTGAGACCCGAGTGCCCAGGTCTCATCCAGGAACCAGTGAATGCAGCCCATGTTGAAGTCCTGGTGGAGACGGCCCACTGGGGAGGTCCAGGTGACCCCAGCCCCTGTGCACTGTAGCACGGTGGGCGGGCAGGGACGGACCAGCAGTGAGACTTGGCGCTCCCATCATGAGGGCCTTGGCGTTTCCTCTCTTGACCTCTATGCCGGTCTTGGGCTTGAATTAAGTCCCGGCCACTGTCCCTAAGCTTCTTTTGCTCAAGGCTGGCACTCTACCACTTGAGCCACAGCGCCACTTCCAGTTTTCTGGTGGTTCATTGGAGATAAGAGTCTCATGGCTTTTCCTGCCCGGGCTGGCTTTGAATAGTGATCCTCAGATCTCAGCCTCCTGAGTAGCTAGGATGACAGCTGTGAGCTGTAATCACCGGTGCCCAGCTGGACTGCCGGTTGGATGGGGCCCTGGAATTCCCATCTCGGTAGCCAGACATGCTGAGCAAGTCGGTGCAGCCGGGGCACACGAGCATCTAGCTGGCCACGGCATGATACAGGTTGGGGCTTAGAAAGGTTTCTGCGCACCTCTGCTTCCCGTGTCCCGGCACCAGCGGGAGACATGGGAGACGGGGGACAGGGAACACCCCCATCCACCCACCCACTACCGCTACTAAACGGTCCGCCACACATTGGTCATGATTTGACCCAGAAACAACTTTTAATTTCTTGTTTAAGCAGGGGCCAGGCCTTTGAGGGGCCCCGGCCTCTGCCCAGAGCCACATTTGTAATACAACCCATCACAGCTGGATTTAAAAAACAACACAAAAAATATATATAATACATGTTATAAAACCGAGTGGGGTTCGGAGGTGGCCTGAGCAGTTGCACACGGTGAGGACACCGGCAGGCGCCGGGCGGCCGAGGGCAGGGAGGGGCACAGTACTTCATATGACACTCATAAATACCCACAGGGCTGGGAAGGGCCACAGGGGGAGGGTCTAGGGAGCTGCTGTCCAGGTAGGGAGCCCCCCCCCCCCCCGCACAACAGGGGGCAGTGCCCGGCTTTCCAGCCGAGCCTCAAGGCCTTGGTGCCTTTCCCGCGCTGGCCCCTGGAGGCTTGGGGACCGTGACTGGCAGCTGCTCTGCCAGGTCCTGGCCCAGTGGTTCCCAGTTGGCTCTGAGCCCTGCCAGCGCCCCACTTCCTCTCCATCCCCCCCCTGCTGCAGGGAGGTAGCGCGACCCTGGGCTGCAGCTCTGCCCTCAGCCTCAGCACCTCATCTGACGCGGAGAGCCAGCTTGCCTTGCGGGGTCTCTGAGGGTGGCACACGCCACGAGAAGGGCCTGCCACCCAGGACGTGCGGGGTGTGGGCCCCTCTCCTCAGCCAGTCCTCACCGGTTCCTGGGCCTCAGCTTGCCCGGGGCCTGGCGGCCGCCGCGGTCTCCATCCCCACCTCTGAGCCAGGCAACGGTGGGCAAGCGGCCGTCCCACCCCCGAGCCCTGCCCTCCCCTCCCACAGTAAAGCGCAGATCAGTGACAGGGAGCGTGTGTGCCGGGGACAACCAAGGAGGAGGCCACCAGGGTCCGGGCCCGAGGCCTTTGGGTGGCTGAGTCCTGGGCCCAGGCCCGGGGAGCCGGCAGGCAGGATGTGGAGGACGTTGGTCCCGCGCAGTCGGCGAGGGGAGCAGGCGTCCTAGTCCTTGACCAGCCTGTACACGTGGTGCTGGGCGCCGTGCTCGCTGGTGGAGACTTCGAAGACAAACGCGATGACCAGCAGGGTCTCCTGGGAGTCCCGGCTCGTGACCACCTGGGGGGCAGGGAGGAAGATGGGGGGCGGTGCTCCCAGAAGCTCCTTCCCTCCCACCGGGTGTGTGTGTGTGTGTGTGTGTGTGTGTGTGTGTGTGTGTGTGTGTGTGTGTGTGTGTGTGTGTGTGTGTGTGTGTGTGTGTGTGTGTGTGTGTGTGTGTGTGTGTGTGTGTGTCTGTGTGATATCCCGGCTGGGCCGCCTGCCCGCTACCTGCAGGACAGTGAAGTTCTCCAGCACGCTGTTCATCATGTACTTCTCGGGCAGGTGCTTCAGCTTATGGATGAAGTTGACCATGTACTCGCACATGGGCGAGCGGTGGATGCGGTACACGAAGCGGCCGTTCTCCAGCCGGGCATACTCTGTCTGCAGGCAAAGCCAGGAGGAAGTCGCGGGCAGCCTGGCCGGCTCCCTCCCCCAGGCTCGTGGGGACCCCCCCCCAACCTCCACCCCCCGCCCCAGTACCCACTCACCTCCACCTTCTCCACCACCTGCTTGCCGAAGGAGCACACCTTGGTGGAGACGCTGATGGTCATGCTGTCGGCGGAGCTGTACTGGGAGCTGACCCCGTAGAAGGCGCCTGGGCCCTCCTGGATGGTGCTGCTGAGGTCGGCCTGGGGAGAGCGGGCTTAGGGTGGTGTCCTGCCGCCCAGGGGCCACCCCGGGGCCCACAGGAGGAGCCGGGCAGGGGTCTGCTGCCATCTGGGGCAGGAAGGGGCTTCCATGGAGAGTGGGCGGCTTACCCAGAACTTGACGAGGAAGAAGGCATTGGGGGGCCCCTTCTCATAGAGCTCCTTGAGCCCCCCCTTCTTCTCAGGGAACTTGTCGTAGATCTGGCGCACGTCCACCGCCTCCAGGGGAGGGTCTGAGAAGGCAGGGTTGGTCTGGCCGATGTGCACGAACAGGTGTTTGCTGTACTGTGGGGAGGGCCCAGCCGGGGTTAGGGGGACCTCCAGCAACAGGGGTCCAGGGAGGCCTCGCCCCCCACGCTAGGACCCTGCGCCGGAGTCCAGGATCACGGCCAGTCCTCAGGACATCGCCAAGCGCCCCTCCCCCTCCCCCAACACGTTACCGTGTCTGGGTCTCGCTGCACCTCCATGAAGGCTGAGTACTCCAGGAGCCGCAGCCGGGAGGAGGCGATGGTGCGGTCCTGCCACACGGGCACAGAGGCGGCGGCCGGGGGCAGCGGCGCCAGCGGCTCATAACCTGCCAGGGCAAGACCGAGCCGCAGAGTGTGAGCACACGGCGACCTGTGAGGCAGCCCCGCGGTGATGCCGCGCTTGAGCAGGATTCTGAGCCTCCTGCTAGGTGCTTTCGTGTGGTGTACGCCCTGCACACCCTCAGATAGCCATCGTCTGGACATTTTCCTTGTGACTATTAATGTGTATTTAGACAGAAAAATCAAACTGAGTATGACTTTGGTGCTAGGTACTAGTCGCTCATACCTGTGATCCTAGCTACTCAGGAGGCTGAGATCTGAGGATCACAGTTTGAAGCCAGCCCAGGCAGGAAAGTCCCCATGAGATTCATATCTCCAATGAAGCACCAGAAAACTGGAAGTGGTGCTGTGGCTCAAGGAGTAGAGCTCTTGGACAGTGCACAGGCTCTGAGTTCAAGTCCCACAACTGACAAAAAAATACAGTGAAGACTACAGAGTAAAAATAAATAAATTCTACTTTTGGACAAGTCTTGTTCACTCAGACCATGACACAGACATAAAACATGCCTGCATCATTTTTAACTAATAACTCGAGCTATAGCCTCTCCATTCTGTTCCTATAGTCAGTAAAAAATACCAGCTGTGGGGCTGGGAAGGTGGCTCAGTGGTAGAGTGCTTGCCTTGCATGCCTGAGGCCCTGGGTTCGATTCCTCAGCACCACATACGCAAAAAGAAAAAAGCTGGAAGTGGTGCTGTGGCTCAAGTGGTAAAGCGCTAGCCTTGAGCTGAAAAGCTGAGGGACAGCGCCCAGGCCCAGAGTTCAGGCCCACGACTGGACCCCCCCCCAAAAAAAAAAAAAAAAGTCCTGGTAACCTGGTATTTCTTTGGGAGTCTTGCCTTATCCTTAATTTTCATTGAGGTCTCTGTCCCAGAGGTGATAGAAGACACTTATAGAAACCAACTGAAGATACTCTATACTCTCAGGATTCTCCTTGTGAAAAAGGAAGCAATGAAACAGACCTCTGCATACACAAAAATACCGCATGTCGGGCTGGGAAGGTGGCTCAGTGGTAGAGCGCTTGCCTTGCATGCATGAGGCCCTGGGTTCGATTCCTCAGCACCACATAAGCAAAAAGAAAAAAGCCGGAAGTGGCGCTGTGGCTCAAGTGGTAGAGCCCTAGCCTTGAGCTGAAGAGCTGAGGGACAGCGCCCAGAGCCAGAGTTCAGGCCCCACGACCGGACCCAAAAAAAAAAAAAAAAAAAAATACCGCATGTCCTTGTAGCAACTAACAATGTACTATTACCCAGGGGTAGTAATAAGAGGGTGCAATTCAAAGACCCTTAGCTGAGACTTTAGTGTATTTCCTACTGGCAGTCACACATGCCATACTTTGGGAGATGGGGACATGCATACAAAGGGTTTTCCACCAGAGTTCTGGAAGCAGCAACAGCATGCTAAGTCCCAATCCCTGACGGTTGTACCCACTCTGTTACACACACACACACACACACACACACACACACACACAGCGGGGTGTGGGCACTTACTGCTGAGCGCAGGCGGCAGGGGCGGCTGGACGGGGTAGGCTGTCTGTGCAAAGGGCTTGATGCTGTGGGCAGAAACACAGATGCTCAGCGCCTAGTCCAGCGCTCAGGAAGAAGGCCCCGGCCTCTGGGGAATCCAGAGCCACCCCTGGCAAACCAGCCCGCAGCCTGTGCTTCCTTCCCTTTCCATGTCACCATGTCCTGCACCTCACACCGGCCAAGCGCACTCAGAGTTACAAGCTCACCCTCGCCCGGCCCTGCAAGGCTGTTCATTAACCCGCACATGCGGTGGATGGGGAACACTGTGCTGTGGCTCGGTGTGGCACCGAGGGCACAAGAAACGCCGGAACAGGGCACACCAGATTGGGTGGAAGGCGTCTCTAGGTTTGGGACGGCTCAGCCACTGCTGGAGCAGATGGGGGTGCGGTACTCACTCCTGAGAGGGCCCGGGCTGCTGTCCGAGGAGAGGGGGGGCGCTCCAGAACTGCAGATGGGATAAAGAGGGCCTCAGTACCCAGGAACCCCACATCACCCCGCGCCAGCCCCCTGCGGCTCTGTACCCTGGAGGAAGAGGAGAAGACAGCCTGGGGCAGAGGGGAGGGCGGGCTGAACTTGTTCTGTAGGACGCTGGCCGAGACGATCTGTGCGGATGACATGGACGCCATGCTCTGCAGGGCTTTGTCCTTGGAGACCTGGTCCTGCAGATGGAGGGTACAGGTGAGCCCAGGGAGTCCGGCCTGGATTCCAGCCCCAGCTCTGCGGTGTGGTCTCAGACCCTAACTTCTCTAGGGGTCCTAGTGTACATCAGCTCTCCGAGCATAACCCGCAAGAGGAAATAATACTGTATTCTGGCGTCCAGTATGGGGTCTCCTGTTTCAGGGCCCCCTCAGGTAAGTACATTATAGAAAGTGGCATCGTATGTGCATCTAACCTGCACAGTCCTCTCTTATGCCTTCAATCGTCAATGATCTAGGTGACGTTAGACTACCTGCTGCAATAAATGCTGTGTAAGCAGTGCACAGTGTTTCGTTATTCATGTGTGTGTTTGCCAACACCAGGGTTTGGCTGCAGGCTTGCTCAGCTGGCACTCTACCACTTGAGCTAAGTCTCCAGTGCAACTTTTTGGTGATTAACAGACATGCACCATTATGCCTGGTACAAATAGTTTTCATGCTGTATTGTCCAGACAATGACGACAGAAAAACAGGTCTATATTTGTCTGGCACATTATTTGTACATATTTATTATCTGAAGTTGGTTGAATCCTCAGATTCAGAACCAGAATAGAGAGAGCCTGTTTTACTGATTCGTAGTACTAGAACTCGAGACTGAACCTGGATTCAGTCTTTGTACATGTTCAGCTCTTTGTGCATGTTAAGCAAGTGTTATACCATATGAGCCATGCCTGGAACCCTCAACTCTGTGTCAAAGTGGTCCCCCTATCTCGAATCAATATATATATATTTTTTTGATCGGTTGTGGGGCTTGAACTCTGGGCCTGGGCACTGTCCCTCAACTCTTCAGTCCAAGGCTAGCTCTACCACAATGAGCCACAGCACCACTTCCGGCTTTCTGAGCAGTTTATTGGAGATAAGAGTCTCACGGGCCAGGCACCAGTGGCTCATGCCTGTAATCCTAGCTACTCAGGAGGCTGAAATCTGAGGATCGCGGTTCAAAGCCAGCCCAGGCAGGAAAGTCCAGGAGACTCTTATCTCCAATAAGCCACTAGAAAACTGGAAGTGGTGCTGTGGCTCAAGAGGTAGAGCATTTGCCTTGAGCTGAAGAGCGCAGGGACAGCGCCCAAGCCCAGAGTTCAAGCCCCACAACTGACAAAAAAAAAAAAGAGTGTCATGGGCTTTCCTATCCAGGCTGGCTTTGAACCGAGATCCTCAGATCTCAGCTTCCTGAGTAGCTAGGATTACAGGTGTGAGCCACCGGTGCCTGGCTAGAGTCAATACTTTCTATTCTTCCTTCCTCAGTGGCTTAGGAGTCTAGGGCCTAGCACAGACACTGAATCAGTCCTGGAGGCCTCACCCAGAGCCTTTGGGCAAGCTTCCAGAAGATTCTGGTGTCATTCATGTGGCAGAGCCCCCGAGTGCCACTCACGGATGCTGCTGTCACCTCCCATTACCTGGAGCCCAGGAGCTTTGGTGCCCGGGATGCGCAAGTGCAGGCAGCCACCCCCCTGCCCCGCCCACGGCGCCCGCAGCCCCTCCCCGGGTCAGGAAGCAGAGGTCAGTACTCACCAGGTTCATGGCCTGTGAGGAGAAAGGGAGGACAGATTAGATGACAGGACACAGATCAGATGAGGGCTCAAGACGGAGGGGACATGTCCATTCCCCTCCCGTCAGTACGCTAGGAAGCTCAGACTGACGGGAGGGCTGGGGAGCGAGCAGGAAGGAGCAGCCGATCCCTGCGTCTGCTGTCCCCTGCAACTGCACTGAGCTGTGCAGGGCACGCTGCTGGGGCAGAGCCCAGCACCAGCGAGGGACCCGGTGAGGACTCAGCTCCCAAAGCCCAGACTCACAGCGGCCAGGGCTCTAATCCACACCCACACCCACAGTCCCGCCAGCCAGGGCCCACCAGGGCCTCCTCCCTGCCCACCTGAAGACCCCATGCAAGTGCGAGCGGCAATCAGAGGAAGGAGGAAGCGGAAGCGGAGAGGAGAGGTGGGCCCGGCAGCCCCAGATGGTCTGCCTCTCGCCTGTGACAGGGCTGGCCGGGCCCTTGGCTCCTGCCCTGTGCCCGGGGGCCCGGCCTGGAGGCTTCCGCTGCCACCGGCATGGCCAGACCCCCTCCAGCTGTGGGCTGTGACAGGGCCCATACCTTCAGCTTGGACTGAATCTCCCGAGATTTCCGTCTGGCTAGAACCTGCAAGTGGCTAGACACCTGTAGAGAGAGAGAGGAAGAGAAAAAGGACAGAGGGAAGGGAGACAGGCAAGACCAGAGCTTCAGCCAGAGAAGAGGCGCAGGGGCGGAGGGCCAGCGAGGCAGAGGCCTGTGTGTGCAGAGAGCAGAGAAGGTGCCTCAGAAGGGCTGGGCGCGAGCAAGGCCTGGCCAGGCGCCTAACGTACCTTGATGCCAACCTGGTACTCCCGCACCTTCTTCCGAGCTAGAACCTGTATGTGGCTGGACACCTAGGGGCCGCCCCGCGCCCCGCCACGGAGGAAAACAGACAGTGAGGAGACACAGCCACAGGGCCACGGGCAAAGAGCGCCCCAGCCCTGACCGCTGGGAGCCAAGTGTAACTGGGGGAGCCTCGGAGCCCCTGTGGACAGATCGCTCTTGGTTTTTGTCAGTTGTGGGTCTTGAACTCTGGCCCTGGACACTGTCTCTGAGCTCTTCAGCTCAAGGTGAATGCTCTATCACTTGAGCCACAGCGCCACTTCCGGTTTTCTGGTGGTTTATTGGAGATAAGAGTCTCATGGACTACGCTGGGCGCCAGTGGCTCACGCCTGTAATCCTAGCTACTCAGGAGGCTGAGATCTGAGGATCATGATTCAAAGCCAGCCCGGGTAGGAAAGACCGTGAGAGTCCTATCTCCAATAAACCACTAGAAAACCGGAAGTGGCGCTGTGGCTCAAGTGGTAGAGTGCTAGCCTTGAGCTGAAGGGCTGAGGGACAGCTCCCAGGCCCAGAGTTCAAGCCCTGCAACTGACCAAAAACAAAAACAAAAACAAGAGTCTCATGGACTTTCCTGCCCTGGCTGGCTTTGAACTTGGATCCTCAGATCTCAGCTGCCTGAATACCTAGGAGGACTTTCTGGAAAGAGGCCCTCAGACCTCATCTCATGTGCAATGACACACTCACTGCCCAGTTACACTGAACCAAGGCCATGTTTCTCCTGGACCACTGCTCAGTGCCCGCCGCCCTGCAGCTTGCTGCTGGCCCCATCCCACCTGGCTCCAAGCTTCTCCCTCCACTTCGCCCTTTCTCCCTGGACTGGCAAGGCCAGATGTGTCAGCTTCATGGGCAAACCAGAGCTAACCCTGGGTGGTCCAGCCTCAGACCCTGATCTCGGCCCCCACAGCCAGTCTCCCCAGAAGGCCACGGCCCTCAAGGCCATGCCACACTGTGGGCCTTCTTTGCAAGATGTTCGTATCCCCACAAAGAAATTCTTCTCAGGCTGGGAAGGTGGCTCAATGGTAGAGCGCTTGCCTTGCATGCATGAGGCCCGGGGTTCGATTCCTCAGCACCACATGAGCAGAAAAAAGCTGGAAGTGACGCTGTGGCTCAAGTGGTAGAGTGCTAGCCTTGAGCTGAAGAGCTGAGGGACAGCGCCCAGGCCCAGAGTTCAGGCCCCACGACCGACCAACAAAAAGAGAAATTATTCTTTCTCTCTCTCTTTTTTTTTTTTTGCATTGGTTATTCTCTTCTTTTTTTTCCTTTAGTAGTGCTGGGGATTGAGCTCAGGTGCCTTGCACTTGCTAGAAGGCACTCTACCTCTTGAGCCACATCTCCAGGACCTTTTTGCATTGGAATTTTCTTTTTTTCTTTTTTCTTATTGGCCATGGGGATAAAATTCAGGGCCTGGGCGCTGTCCCTCAGCTCTTTCTGCACAAGGTTAGCGTTCTACCACTTTGAGCCACAGCGCCACTTTCGGTTTTCTGGTGGTTCATTGGAGATAAAGAGTCTCACAAACTTTCCTGCCTGGGCTGGCTTTGAACTGTGATCCTCAGATCTCAGCCTCCTGAGTAGCTAGGATCACAGGCGTGAGCCACTGGCGCCTGCTTGTCTCTCTCTTTTGTGTGTGTGGGGAAGGGCGTGTGTGTGTGTGTGTGTGTGTGTGTGTGTGTGTGTGTGTGTGTGTGTGTGTGTGTGTGTGTGTGTGTGTGTGTGTGTGTGTGTGTGTGTGTGTGTGTGTGTGTGTGTGTGTGTGTGTGTCCCCTAGGGTTTGAACTCAGAGCTTACGCACTATCCCTTAGCTTTTTTGCCCAAGGATAGCACTCTACTACTCGAGGCACAGTTCTACTTATTGGCGCTGGTTATTGGAGATAAAGAGTCCCATGGATTTTCCTGCCCAGGTTGGCTTTGAATCATAACCCTCAGATCTCAGCCTCCTGAGCAGCTAGGATTATAGGCATGAGCCACCTGCACCCAGCTTCTTTTTCTTTTTAATCTCAGCCTGAAGGTGACTCTGTGAATGACACCAGCAGCTGCTGCGGCTCCTCCTTCAGCCCAGGAGTCAGGCTCCAGCCCAGCCCAGGGGCTGCCAACTTCCTGATGGTACCCACGGCTGCCGGGCACAAGCACTGCTCTTCCCAGCATGTCCTTGCTGATCTCAAAGATTTGCAGCAACACTAGGAAGGAGGTTCCAATATGACCTCTGACTTACAGACGACGAACCCCCAGCCCAGAGAGGCTTACCATCATATCCAAGCCCACACAGCTGGATGCTAGAGCCAGGATTTGAACCCTGGCTGTCTGACGCCAAAGCCCATTTGCTTCTCACCAAGCTATTCTACCAGGGCTCCTTCACACTTGGGAGTGCACCCCACCCCAGCTCTGCGACACTGAGAAGCCCCGTGGAGCATACTGCCCACTTAATAGTTAGCTGAAGGCTTGGTACTTGCCATCACTTGCCACCAAGAAAAACTGCATCTCTTTGCCAAAAGCGAAATGAAAATGACTGAGAACTTGTCAGCTAGATCCTCCTTGAGACACTCCAAAGCCTGCGCTCTCGCCAGGATGGGGCCCCTGTCAGGTGCACGCAGAAGCACAGCTGGAGGGGCTCCATCTCTGTGAAGGACGGAGACCCCAGCTGGCTGGCAGGCGCAGGCGCGCACAGGTCTTAGTTCCGTGCTGAGCTGAGTGACCCTCGACCCTTCCCACGCTGACAAGAGGCTCCAGTGACCCTGGATGTGGCCAGGGTGTGACTGGATGGGCCCTCCCTCCCTGGGGAGCTGGGGACAGCAGCAGGCTCGGCACGGGACTCACACGGGAACTCGGGGCTGGGGAGCCAACACCTGCTTTGCTGTGCTAGAACAGGGGGAGTCGGTATGCTGACAATCAGGCATCTTCCTCGGGCAGGCCAGGCTTGCAGGCCAGGCCAGGAGCAATGTCCCCTCCCACACGGCTAGAGAGGAGACTCACGGCAGTCTCCTTGGGACAGGCTGGGCTTGTCTTATGCACATGTGGGGATCTGGAAGGATCCGGAAGGATCTCAGAAGGTGATCACACAGCTCAAATTCCTCCCAGATAGGAAGCCTGGGAGGGCCACAGGGGGGAGCTGGCCTCCTGTCCACCAACCCCCCCCCCCAGGTCCCCATCTCCAGCTACACTTCTCCCTTAGTCACCCCCCCCACCTTCCCAGCCAGATGTCACCCCTGTAGGCCCAGGTCTCCGCCTCCCAGTCCTCCTGTCATGTCCTCCAGGGCCCCTGCTGCCTGAGGGACCTGTCCCCCACATCTCCAGATGACTCCCCCTCCCAGCTCTGCCCATCCTTCCTCCACACCACCCTGCCTGCTCCTGGACAGCTCGTCCCGGATCCACTGCCCAGCCAGCGACACTGCGGCCATTCAACTTGTCCCTGCCTCAGATTTCTCATGTGAAAGGTGGAAACACTGCGCCCTCCTAATGCTACTAAGAGGGTTAACATGACTGACACAGAGTAAGCGCTGAGTGTTTCTGTTTTGTTTTGCTTTGTTAGTTGTGGGACCTGAACTCTGGGCCTGGGCGCTGCCCCTCAGCTCAGGCGATCACTCTACCACTTGAGCCACAGCGCCACTTCTGGCTTTTCTGCTTATGTGGTACTTAGGAATCAAACCCAGGACCTCATGCATGCAAGGCAAGCGCTCTACCACTGAGCCGCCTTCCCAGCCCAGCTCTGAGTGGTTTACGATCACAAGCAACAGGACATGCTCTGAGAAACGCATCATCCCAGGATTTCCCTGAGTGTCCATGCCATCCAGCGTGTGCACACACACCCAACACACACTGTACCACGAGGTACAACTGCTGTGGGCAGGGCCCAATCTGTCTTGTGATATCATGTGACCCACAATTCTTGTCTTGTGTACAGATAACTGCCCAGCAGGTAGGGTCCTCCCTACACCGGCCTGGCTGCTGCCCTCCTACCCCTCGCTGCCCCCACAGTCTCATGCCACCCGGCTCCGCAGTTGTCCATCTGTCTCCCCAATTGGTCAGCGGCTACTCCTAGCAGGGGACACTGGCTGCCAGCAGCCTCGTGGGTTTCCCTGAGGTCCCTGAAGTCAAGGCATGGGGAGGGTGGCAGGCCATCAGGGAGCACAGGGCATCTTTCCAGAACAACACGTACAGAGCAGGGCACAAGAGGCCACCAGGAGAGGGAAGGGGAGCTGGAGGGCGGGGCCTGGCGCGCATCATCTCTACCTGTTTTCTGGTCCGTGTCTTCCCCGTCCTCAATTTGATATAGCGTGCAATCAGCTCATTTCGACCTAGACAGGGAGAGGGGAAAAGTGAGGCGTGGGTACAGGGTGGGGCTGCAGGCTGGGAACCGCCCCCCCCCTCCGCTCTCAGCTAGTCTTTACCCTGTACCTACCAAGCTCTACAAGTAGGCCACAAAGCCGGGGCCTCATCCCCAGTGCTCCCCCTACCACCGCGGGGGGACAGGGTGCACCTCACAGGCTTCCTACACGTCCATGAGAGTAGAATGGGACCAGGGGCTCGGCGCCCTTCAGCAGAGGCTGAGGCACCCACGTGTGCAGGGGCTCTGCCCTCGCGTGTGGCACGCATCCCCACGCATGTGTGTGCAAGGCCTGCTCCATCATGGTCCCACTCCCTTCCCCTGGCTGGCCAAGGAAGACAGAAGGACAAGACAGGAGGGAGGTGCTGCAGCGCGGTCTCCTACGCTGACAGCCCGCGTCAAGATGCGTCCCGAGCCTGTGACCGTGTCCCTCTGCTGGACACCCCATGTCACCCTGAAAAAGTGAGCCTGTGGGTGGGGCCTTGAGCAGCTACACGGACCCTCTGGGTCCTGAAAGGGAGGGGGTGCCTGACCCATGGCCAGTGCCCCTGAACCCCAAACCCAAGCTCCCTGCCCCTTGGCCTCCCCAGAACAGCCACATTCCCCAAATTCCTCTCGCATGACGGAAGCCGCCCTGCCCCTCCCGGCCCCTCCCTTCACCCATCTAAAATTACCCTGTGGGTCACCCTCACCCCTAACCTGGAACAGCAGCAGGGGAGGCAACCTTGCCCTGAGGAAGGCACCCCAGAACCTCAACCTGTCCTGGGAACGGGGCTTGGGGAAAGCCAGCCGTGGCCCAGGGCGGGGTGGAGGGCCAGGTGACCGGGCGCTGGAGGGAAGGCAGGGCCTGGGGGGGGGGGGGGGAGCTACAGGGGAGCCAGGCCCGCGGCTGAGGAGCCTACAGATGCCGCTGCTCCCGGAAGGGAGTGAGAGGGCCCCGAAGGCCTCACGACAGCGGACACGTCCCCGCACCCCACTTCTCTTGCCGCACAGCCCCTGTCACACAGTGTCACCCCAGGCCATCTCCCCAGGCACCCTCCTGCCACTCTGCTGGGGCCGGAACCCTGTCCAGGCCTGGCCTAGAGCAGACTGGAATGACCCAGTTTCTTGGGCCCACTGAGTCACCCCGAAACCTCCAGGCCAAGAAGGAGGCGAGGCTGAGCAGGGGCAGGCGGTGAGTGTGGGCTGCGGCCGCCTGTTTGTGAGGAGCAGCTGGGGGAGGCCCCAGACGCAGGCCCAGGCTCGCCCCACACGGGCGGCCAGGACTTCCCAGACCGGTTGGGTGAGGGGGCAGAGAGCAGCGGAGGCCGGGCGGGCGCTGGCCGCCCAGTGTCCCGGCCTGCTGCTGCTGCTGCTGCTCCGAGCACGTACCGTACATCTTGCCCTCGTCCGACAGGATGATCTTGCGCCGGCCGCAGGGCGGGTAGATGGCCAGGGCCTCCTGGAAGCTCTGCTCGATGTCCGGGCTCCACACGCCCTCCGCATCGTTGTCCAACCCCTTGTCCAGGCCCTCGGGCCCATCTTCCCGGGCCTCCCCGGGGCTGCTGCTGGCGGTCCAGCTGTTGGACGCTATTGTGCTGGTTGCTCTGGGCTCTGGGCCTGAGCCCACTGGGCAGCTGGAGCCTGGGGGGCAGCACAGAGGGTCAGGCCAGGGCCTTGTGGACCACAGTCACCTCCGCTCCTGCCACCAGCTCCTCCCCAGTGGGGGGGAACAGAGCTCCAGCAGGATGGAGACAGTGAATGCTGTGTGACCTTGGGTGCATTACTATACCTTTCTGAACCTGGGATCTGGGAAGTGAGAATGGGGTTTCTTAGGGGTTAAAATTAAATTACAAAGCACCAGCCACCTCCGTGCAGGCAAGAAGCAGGACTGGGGGTGAACAGAGACTATAGGGATGTGGCCCTGCACTGGTGGAGTACTTCCCATGTGTTGGCAGGGAAGGAAGGCAAGCAGTGACACCCATCAGTTTTCAGATGGGGGAAACTGAGGCTTACAGGCCAACATGGCTGCCAGGGGTGTCATGCTAAGAGAGAGCCTACTGGGCGAGCCCAGTGTTTTTGTAGCTTTCTTGGGGGGTGGGGGGGAAGGACAGAGAGGTCAAATCTCTGCCAGGGACCCCATCCCTCATTCTTTTTCTTTTTTTTTTTTTTTTGTTGGTCATGGGGGCTTGAACTCTGGGCCTGGGTGCTGTCCCTCAGCTCTTCAGCTCAAGGCGAGCGCTCTACCACTTGAGCCACAGCGCCACTTCCGGTTTTCTGGTGGTTTATTGGAGATAGGAGTCTCACGGTCTCTCCTGCTAGGGCTGGCTTTAAATGGCAATCCTCAGATCTCAGCCTCCTGAGTAGCTAGGATTACAGGCGTGAGCCACCAGCGCCCAGCTCTTTTTCATTTTTTACTGTGCCAATCCCAGAGCTTTTGTGCTCAAGGCTAGTGCTCTACCTCTCTACTTCCAGCTTCTTTGGTGGTGAATTGGAGATAAATTTCCTGCTCAGGCTGTTTTTTTGTTTGTTTTTTTGGTCATGGGGCTTGAACTCTGGGCCTGGGCGCAGTCCCTCAGCTCTTCAGCTCAGGGCTCTACCACTTGAGCCATAAACCACTTCCAGTTTTCTGGTGATTATTTGGAGATAAGAATCTCGCAGCACCAGCGCTAGAGGCTCACGCCTGTAATCCTAGCTACTTAGGAGGCTGAGATCTGAGGATCACAGTTCAAAGCCAGCTCGGGCAGGAAACTCTGTGAGACTTTTGTTGTTGTTGTTGGTCATGGGGCTTGAACTCTGTGCTTGGGTGCTGTCCCTGAACTCTTCAGCTCAAGGCGAGCGCTGGACTGCTTGAGCCACAGAGCCACTTCCGGTTTTCTAGTGGTTTATTGGAGATAAGAGTCTCACAGACTTTCCTGCCCGGGCTGGCTTTGAACCGCGATCCTCAGATCTAAGTCCCTGAGACTTTTATCTCCAATAAACCACTAGAAAACGGGAAGTGGCAGGCACTGTGGCGCAAGCAGTAGAGTGCTCGCCTTGAGCTGAAGAGCGCAGGGACAGCACCCAGGCCCAGAGTTCAAGCCCCACAACTGACCAAAAAAAAGTCTCACAGACTTTCCTGCCCAGGCTGGCTTTGAACTGTGAGCCTCAGATCTCAGCCTCCTGAGTAGCTAGGATTATAGGTGTGAGCCACCAGTGCCCAGCTCAGGCTGGTTTTGAACCATAATCCTCACATCTCAGCCTCCTGAACAGCTAGATGTAAGCATCTGTTTTTCTCTTTATTGTTTGATTTTTTTTTTTAATTTTTTTCCAGTTATGGGGCTTGAGCTCAGGGCCTAGGCACTGTCCCTAAGCTTCTTTTGCTCAAGACTAGCACTCTACCACTTGAGCCACAGCACCACTTCCGGCTTGTTCTGTGTATGTGGTACTGAGGAATCAAAGCCAGGGCTTCATGCATGCTAGGCAAGCACTCTACCACTAAGCCACATTCCCAGCCCTTTCTTTTTTTAAAATTGTGCCAGTATTGAAGCTTGAACTTGAGGCCTGTGTGCTGTCTCTTAGCTTTTCATGCACTGAAAGCTGCCAATCACAGGGTTTGAATTAAAAAATCTCACACTTTTTGTATTCATAGCTGGTGCTCTACCATTTGAGCCAGGCCTCCAGTTCTGACACTTTGCTGATTCATTGAGGATAAGTCTCTCAGACTTTTTGGCCTGCGCTGACTTTGAACAGTCATCCTCTGATCTCAGCCTGTTGAGTAGCTGGGATTACAGGCATAACCACCAGTACTCAGCTTCCCATCCTTCATTCTCGCATCAGCATCAGCACAGGTCTGCCAAGGATTGGTGTGGATGAGGGCAGCTCCTGACACAGGAAGGGGTGGCTTCACCTTCCTCGAAGCCATAACCCTCATCACCCCTGTACCCAAGAAACTGAGGTAGGCGAACTGCCAGGTCCAGGCCATCTTGGGCTACGTAGTGAGACCTTGCCTTAGAAAAACAAGGGCTGTACTGGAGGTGTGGCTCAGTGGGTGGAGCACCAGCCTCCCAAGCACAAGATCCAGGGCTTCATCCCTGGTAATCAACAACAACAAAAAGGTAAGTAAAGGGCTGGGAAGGTGGCTCAGTGGTAGAGCGCTTGCCTCGCATGCATGAGGCCCTGGGTTTGATTCCTCAGCACCACATAAACACAAAAAGCTGGAAGTGGTGCTGTGGCTCAAGTGGTAGAGCGCTGGCCTTGAGCTGAAGAGCTGAGGGACAGCGCCCAGGCCCAGAGTTCAGGCCCCATAACCGGACCCCCCTCCAAAAAAAAAAAAAAAAGAATCCCATGGAGGAACTCAAACTCAGGGATGAGGCACGGCGTTTCTGGTGGGAATGACCAGCGGGAGTCACACTGGCGGGAGAAGGCGCAGCTGAGAAGGTGGCATTGCCCCACCCCACTGCTCCCCAGCCACTTCCTGTTCCCGCACCTCGGTGGCCCCAGAGCAGCCCATAAACCACCCACAGCCTCCCTGGCCGGGCCGGGCCACATGGCAGAAGGGCCAGGCCTCTGCACACAGGCTGCCGGGCTCTGGGCTGAGTGTATTAATCCAGACCGCACTCAGCCAGTCCCCACCGCACTCAGCCAGTCCCCACCACACTCAGCCAGTCCCCACCGCCGCACATAGTCCAAGACCCCCTCACCCACGCAGCCCTCACCCACACGACCCCCTCACCCACACGACGCCCTTGCCCACGCGATGCCCTCACCCACGCGATGCCCTCACCCACATGACCCCCTCACCCACGCGGCCCCCTCGCCCACGCGGCCCCTCACCATGTGGCGCCTCACCCCCGCGGCCCCGTCGCCCACACTGCCCCGTTGCCCACATAGCCCCCTCACCACGCGATGCCCTCACCCCCGCGGCCCCGTCGCCCATGCGGCCCCCTCACCCACGCAGCCCCTCACCCACGCAGCCCCTCACCCACGCAGCCCCTCACCCACATGGCCCATGGACCTTTGAGCCAGTCCCAGGGCTCCACGGCAGGGCCAGGGTGGAGAGATGGGGACCTGTGAGGAGCCCAGGGAGGGGAGCATGAACTCAGGGTCCCCCCAGATGGGGAGAGTGGCTTCTTCTTACGGAGTGGTGTGTTTGCTTAGGAGGGGTGTGGGGTCACTGGTGGCTGGGCGGCAGGGAAGGCATGGGGTGGCAGAGCACACGTCCAGTTTATTCATTTACTTGTTTGTTTAGAGGTGTGGTCTCGTGTATCCCAGGCTTACCTAGAACTTGGATCCTCCTGCCTCAGTCTCCCCAGTGCACCATCACACCTATCTCCTAGACTTGGTATTACCACTAACAGCGACTGCCCCACGGCAGGCTCAGTTCTGGGATTTTACACACACTGGCTCACCCATCCTTACAATAACCCTGTTGGGGGGGAGGGTGGCACTACTATTGATCCTACTTCACAGATGAGAAAACTGAAGAACAGAGATTGGACAACTTATCCAAAGACACACAACAAGTAAGAGCAAGAGCTGGGGTTCTGAACCCAGGATGAGGGGCAAGAGCTGAGGAACCCCACCACGGGGACAGGCAAGGGAGGCCTAGCTCTCCACCACACTGTCCTCGATTGCACAGTGGAGGTCCAGGCAGAAGGCGCCCTGCCCCGCCGCTCATATGTCTCGCCATTTCAAGGTACCCACTCTACTGTCCAGTCCTGTGAGATCACAAAGACACAATTAAGATTCTCCTGATGGGCTGGGAAGGTGGCTCAGTGGTAGAGCACTTGCCTCGCATGCATGAGGCCCTGGGTTCGATTCCTCAGTACCACATAAGCAGAAAAAGCCGGAAGTGGTGCTGTGGCTCAAGTGGTAGAGTACTAGGCTTGAGCTGAAGAGCTGTGGGACAACACCCAGGCCCAGAGTTCAGGCCCCACGACCAACAACAACAACAAAGATTCTCCTGATGACCCTGAATAGGACAAGCAGGATAGGTCATCCCAGGAACCTATATTTCAACCCCCAGCCCCCTTAGGCAAATATTTGGGGGGAGGGGGCATGCTATTGGCAGGGGTGAGACCCTCCAGTGACAGATGGAAGTAGTTGGGGGGCCGGCCTCCCCCTGGCTTTCAGCTTGGCACTGCCAGGGGGCTGTGGGAGGAGCAGAGTGGCTGGGACCCCTCCCAGCGGAGTGTCAGCTTTCCCCCCTCCCCCTGCTGAGGCCTGCCTCCCTGGGAGCAGCAGGAGCCTGGCCCATGGGGGGCCCTGGCAGCCCCAGACTTCTGAAGCAACTTGCCTGCCTCCCCCAAGTCTCTGGCAGCCTCCCCTCATCCAGGCCGTGCCCCCCTTCTGGTGATGTCAGCCCTGCCCCGCCCCCTGCGGGAGCATGTGGCCAAATATGGCGAACAGAGCAGCCCAGAGCTGGGAGACTGGGGGGCGGGGCGGCCCCTGGCTGAGAGTTGGGCAGCTGGGGGGTGGGGGGGAATGACAGCGGACTTGTCAAGGAGAGAATTAGGGATCCCCATCCCTCCACTGGCAGTACTTGCAGGACTGACCTGGTTCTAGGAAACCCCTGGGGGGGGGGGGCCCACACCAGGTGGGCAGGTGGCACTCCAGGTACAACCCAGAACAGCAGTGCACGCATGCCCCACCTGTGCGCAGAGCAGGCCAGGGGTGTGGGCCTATCTGCCTCATCCCTGAGCTGACCGTCCAGGGTGGCTGCGGGACAGCCCCTGCCCTGGGACCTGGAGGCAGAGGAAGCTTGGGGCTCCTGAGATTTACAGGAGCCGATGGGGCGGAGGCAGGAGCTGAGCCTGAGCAGACAGGAAGGGAAGAAGGCAGAAAGATCGAGATAAGCCCTGACAGTCCAGAGGGTGCCAAGGATGGGAGAGCAATCCCGAAGGAGTCAGACACAAAACCTGGAGAGTGACCCATCGAGGGAGAGCCAGAGGAGACAAGGAGTGCTGGACGGACAGACAGAGAGACAGATGATGGCTAGGGCAGACAGAGGGGAGAGAAAAAGAGAGGAATCTAGCAAAGAACAGAGACATAAACGCACAGCTTCAGAGGTGAGGAGGACAGGAGAAAGGTCAATGACCTCAGGTGCCAGACAGTGGGGAGGGGAAGGGGGTGGGAAAGGGGAGGGGGGGAGACAGAGGCAAGGGCAGAGGGGAGGACATGACCGGGACCAGGGGGCTGGGCTCACCCCTTCCCCTCCTGGCAGACCAATGCCCCCTCCCCTGCACAGAGCCCTGCTAGTTCTGCCCGCAGGCTACAGCTATGCAGGTGGGCTTGCTGGCATATCCGCTTCCCCTTTCCCAGGCCCTCAACCCTCTAGGTGAACAGGCGATGGGCGGGAGCGGGGATGGGGGCTAGGAGGCTGGGTGAGCAGGCTCTGGAGCCCTGGGGGAGATAAGGGGCACCTTGCTGCCCACTCCCCACCCTGGGGCCGGACCTGCTGGAAGAACTGGCTGGACAGCTTCAGGGATGGAGGCCAGAGTTGGGGCTGCGGCAGAGACCAGGCCCAGGCGGCTCCAGACCACCAGCCTGGAGCTCCTTTGAAGAAGGAGACCAGGCCCGCCAGCCGGGCTGGGGCTTGTCTTCCTCCAGAGCTGCTGCCTAGTGGGGGCACGGCTGAGCCAGACCTCGCTGGGCCGAGCAGGCCTCAGCTTTCCGGGGATCTTGGCCTCCAAGGCCTCCCCCTGCCTGCCCTAAGACCCCGGGGCTGGCTGCGCAGCGGGTAAGGCTGGAGGGGGCAGCTGAGAAGTGCCAGCAGCTCCCACCCCCTTGCCTGCTTCTCTCCACCCTACCCCCACGGTGGCCAGCTGGTCTCCAGCTGCCAGCGGCTCCCACCCTACAAGTGGCCACGCTCGGGTTGGGACCAGACTGGGCCGTGGAAGCGGGTATGGGTGGTATCTGCCTCCCCCATCTCCAGTTGGAGGACCCCAGAGGAACTTGCCAAGACGCCACACCCTGCCAAGCCGGGGAGGGAGGACCCTCTTCCCTGGAGAGGGTTGGGGGTTGGAGTCTTACAGGCGGAAGTAATCTGCAGAGCCCACTGGGAGGTGCGATCTCTTCCTCTTGCCCTCCCCCCACACCCCCCCCCCCCCCCGTCCCTCTCTCCCTCTCCTTATTAATGTGCTTCCAATTTGGGAATCCAGACTCTCAGCTCCTCCTCATCCCCTCTTGGGCGAGCAGGGATGGGAAAGCCCACAGGCTCCCTGGCCCAAAGCAGTGTAGGGGTGGAGGTGGAGACTCAGAGCTGGAGTCCCCAGCCCCCCCTCATCCTCTCCAGGCTGGCCCTGGTGTCCTCCTCTGGTCCCATTCCCAAGGGGCAAATCCCAGGGATCCAGAGGGGGACAGGCTGGTGGGAAAGGAGGCGGGGAGGCGCTGGGTTTCACAGTGGTCAATTCACATGTTGATCATCTCCACTGGCTTCCTCAGCGCCTTCCCCAGAGCCCACGTCAATCGCTGACAGCGATTGACCAGCACACTCACCTGCACCATTCTTCTTCCTAATTATTATTACTGTACTTATTTTTTTGTCAGTCACAGGGCTTGAACTCAGGACCTGGGTATTGTCCCTGAGATTCTTCGTTCAAGACTAGTGCTCTCCCACTTTGAGCCATAGCACTACTTCTGGTTTTCCAGTTTTCTGCACTTTCCTGCCCCAGCTGTCTTTGAATCATGATGCCCAAATCTCAGCCTCCTGAGTAGCTATGATTACAGGCGTGAGTCATGGTACCTGGCTTTATATAATTATGATTATTATTATTTAATTGTGGTAAACTGTTAAGCCTCCTGCCTCAGCCTCAGTAGTTCTGGGCTCACAGATGCGTGTCAACATGCCCAGCTCATTCTAACTTTTTTTTTTGGGGGGGGGTCCAGTCATGGGGCCTGAACTCTGGGGCTGGGCGCCGTCCCTCAGCTCTTCAGCTCAAGGCTAGCGCTTTACCATTTGAGCCACAGCTCCACTTGGGGGCTTTTATGGGTAGTTAATTGGCGTCTAAAGGAGTCTCGTGGATCTGAGGATCAAAGTTTAAGGTTGGCCCGGGCAAAAAAAGTCCCCATGAGACTCTTATTTCCAATTAACCCCTCAAAAACCAAAAGTGGCCGAGCGTTGGTGGCTCACGCCTGTAATCCTAGCTACTCAGGAGGCTGAGATCTGAGGATCAAGATTCAAAGCCAGCCCAGGCAGGAGAGACCGTGAGACTCCTATCTCCAATAAACTACCAGAAAACTGTAAGTGGCGCTGTAGCTCAAGTGGTAGAGCGCTGGCCTTGCGCTGAAGAGCTGAGGGACAGTGTCCAGGCCCAGAGTTCAAGCCCCATGGCTGACAAAAAGAAAAACAACAAGAAAACAAAAGTGGTGCCGTGGCTCAAGTGGTAAAGTGCTAGCCTTGAGCACAAAAAGGTTCAAGGACAGCGCCCATGCCCTGCATTTAAGTCCCACAACTGACAAATAAATAAATCAAGGAGTCTGATGGACTTTCCTTCCTGGGCTGGCTTTGAACGGTGATTCTCAGATCTCAGCCTCCTGAGGAGCTGACAGGCCTGAGCCACCGGCGCCCAGCTTCATTCTAGTCATTTTTATGTGCACAACACAGTGACAATACATATTTTGCTCCTGTCCATTTTTCAGTGTCCTTTTCCTGTGTCTTCCACATCGATGCCACAAGCATTGGGGTGACAGGTCCCCACTCCCTGTCTGCCACAGACCCTGAGGATACCACCCACAGACGCTCAGATGGTGACCACCCACGGGGCTAGCCCCAGTCACACCCCACAGCTTCAACACAGGGCGGCTCACCTGAACAGGTATTCGCATCGCAGGCCACGCCGCACCCTCTCATGTCACCATCACACGGTGTCCAACGCCATCACACCAACCCAAGGCAAGGCTGTGTCACACACTGTGTCACAACACACCAGGCACCCGGTGACGCCGAATGTCACTTGTTCTGCTCCTCTCTCTCTCACACACACACATGCGCACACGCACGCACGCATGCACACACGTACAATGGCAGCTCCCTCACATAGGCACCCAATGTGCTCCATAGATGTGTGTAGCATGACACCCCTTCCCACAAGATGCCCCCCCATCCTCACAGGCTCCTCACGGACTTCTGTTTCCAGTCACAGTGGCTCTTACTGACAACCTTTGCTTTCCTGAGTGTGCATCCAGCCTGACCATGGTCACACACGCGGACTGCACCCAGACCCTCTCCCACGCATCCACCCCACACAGTGTCACCCCCACACAGTGTCCCTTCATACTGCCTCGCTCACATCCAGGGTCACACACAGCTGCACTCGTTTCCCTCTATAACTTCCTGTCTTTCCAAGCCTGGCAGAGGCCAGGAAACAATCAGTACTCTAGGAAACGCCAGGGGCTGAGGCTGGGGGCGGGGGGGAGCATTCTCTGACCCAGGCTCCAGTGGGTGAGGACAACGGCACCCATCCTGCAGCAGCTGCTTCTGCAGCAGCCCTCTGTGTCTGGCACACCGGGAGGGGAGGCAAGGACAAGGCCATGAAGCCAGAGCTGAGGTGATCTAATGACCCCCAACTCTAATCAGACGCCCCTGTCTTGGTCCTAGGGCTGCCCAGAGGTCCATAGGGCCCTGGATCCTCAAGGCTACCCCTCAGGCCTCTGCGATGTGGGAAGAGAGTCTGGGACCTCCCAGCCGCTCCCTAAGCAGCACCAGCCTTGGACCCTTAAGGCTCCAAGGTCCCTTCTCCACGGCCCTCACACCGCAGCCTGAAAGTGATGTGGCAGGGTTGCTAGGCTGTCCCCGTCAGTTTACACATGGAGCCCCCCAGAAAACCTGGCCACGGGGAAGGGGGAGCCAGTGGCCTCTGAACACCCTCCTTCCTGCCCACCCCACAGGCCCCCCCACTTTAGAGGACAAGTTCCCCTCTCCACCAGTCTCCCTGGCCACACACTGCAGGGGTAGGTGAACTTCTCAGCTGTATTCACCAAGTTTAGCTCTCCTCATGCCCTGTGACTGTCTTCTTCAACCACCTTATACCACGAGGCGGCCCCTGTGTCTCAGGGCCTCAGCAGGTTCAGGTTCTAGGAGGAGAGGAAGGGGAGGGAGGGGAGGAGGAGGACTTAGGGAGGCAGAGGCTCTGGGAGACGCTCGAACAAAGGTAAGGACACAGATGGTACAAGGTCCAGTTGCGACCAGACCCTTACTTCTTGAGCCCCTTTGTGGAGGGGGTCTCCTCCTGGTTTTAGTCTTCTTTCTTTTTTGTGGGTCATGGGGCCTGAACTCTGGGCCTGAGCTCTTCAGCTCAAGGTTAGTGCTCTACCACTTGAGCCACAGTGCCACTTCTGGCCTTTTCTTCTTATGTGGCACTAAGGAATGGAACCCAGGGTCTCACGTATACAAGGCAAGCACTCTACCACTGAGCCACCTTCCCAGCCCTCCCTCCCTCCTTCCTGTCTCTCTTTCTTTCTTTCTTTCTTTCTTTCATGTGTCGTTGGTCTTGAACTCTGGGCCTGGGTGCTGTCCCTCAGCTCTCCAGCTCAAGGCTAGCGCTCTACTACTTGAGCCACAGCGCCACTTCCAGCTTTTTGTGCTTATGTGGTGCTGAGGAATCAAACCCAGGGCCTCATGCATGTGAGGCACCTGAGCCACTTCCCAGCCCTCTATTCTTATTTCTTCCAACAAGCACAATGTGTTGTGGTGTGCAAACCTCCGAGTGAGTGATAGTGAACACCGGACTCAGACATACACACACACCACACACACACACACACACACACACACACACACACACACACACTCTCTCTCTCTCTCTCTCTCTCTCTCAAAGATCTGTCCTGCCAGCCACCGACCACTCTGCTGCCCCATTCCCAAGTGTGCTAATGAGCATTAATTATGATCCCCTCCCTGGGGTCTAGGAAAGGGCCAAGGAGCTATGCCTCCCCTGACTCCCAGACCCTCCTTGCGGTGGACCCCTCCAGTCACCCTGCCTGCCCTGCCAGCCCTGCCCTGGGCAACATGCGTGTCCATCCCCTTCCTGCGTGGAACCCATCCCCATGGGTACTGCTGGGGGAGGGGCTCTTCCAAAGGAGCTTCTGCTGTCCCTCCTGGCCCCAGGCTGCCCCCAGCACCGGGAGGGGGGTGGGCAGAGGGTGTGGAGGGAGCACCAGGCTGGGCAGACACGATGGCCCCCGGCCCCTCCGAGTGCTGTCCAGGCCTCACCACCCCCATCCTCTGCGCGGGCTGCAAGTCCAGGCCTGACGCTGCTACCTCGAGAGAGAGGTAGATACAGGACACCACCTCGGCAAAGCCCTCCCCAACGTCTCCTTCCCCCCGGGGGCCCGGGGAAAGAATCTGAGCCTGAAATCTCCGTCCCTATCTAGGAAAGGTGTCGGCAGGTCTCAATGACACAGCCCCAGGGCCTGGCTGGACTGGAAAACAGACCCAGACCAGCGGCCCGGCCTCCCTTCCCTTCCCAGGCAGGAGTAAAGGACGTGACAGACAATGGCGGGAACTGGGTGGGAAAGTGGGGGGTCTGGGGGGGGGCGGCTAGCCATCCTTAAATGCCTTAGCAAAGCACCCGACCCAGAGCGGCCAAGGCCCCAGCTCCAGCCCGACTCAGAGCGGGAGCGCGGCGCGGGCGGCTCCGAGCCCCCACCCCCCGCAGACGGCAGGGTGGAGGACGCCCCGGGACACACACCCACACCCACACCCCGGGGCTCCGTGACACCCCCAGCTCCTCCGGCTCCGCGCGCGCACGAACGGCCGGGAGGCCGGGCCGAGGCCTGCGCGGAGCTGGGGCCCGGCGGGCTCCGGAGAGCTCCGGCGCGGAGTCCAAAGGGCGGCGGGGCCCGCGACAGGGCGCCCCGGACGCGAGCCGGGGTGGCAGGCCCTCCCTCGGGCCGCGCGGCCCCCCGCCCCGAGCGCCGACGCCGCGGCGCGGGGCTCCGCCGAGGGCGAAGGCGCGGGGACCCCTCGCTGCCCGGCCTCCGGGACCGGCCCGTCCGGGTCGCGGGGAGCGGGGGGCGGGGCTTCCCGGGAGACTCTCTCCCCGCTTCCCTCCAAACTTCCCGGCACCCCGATCCGGGGTTCCAGCTCGGGCTGGACAATGGCTCGGGGATCCCCGCGCCCCTCGAGGGTTCCCGCGGCACCACCCCGTCCACAGCCACCCAGACACCACTCCCTGGCGAAGGCCTCCTCCTCGGCGTCCGCCGGGCTTACCTGGTCCGAGCTCGGGGGGGCGCTGCGCCGGGCCCGAGGGAGCCGCGAGGGGGGCCGGGGAAGGGGGGTCGTGGGGAGGGGGCTGGCCGGAATGCAGGGAATGAGCCGGGCCGGAGCGGGAGGCGCCGGGCGCGGAGGAGGGAGCGAGCGGGACGGAAAGTTTGTGTTGAGGAGCCGGCGGGGGGGTGGGGGCTGCGGGAGGGGCGTGGCCGGTGGCGGGGCGTGGCCTGCGGGTGGGCGGGCCCGGCGCCCGAGGGGCGGGGCTCCCGGCCGGCCCGGGTGCTGCCCACCCCGCGGCCTGGCGACCGCGGCCAGCCCCCCCCCGCGCCCGCGCCCCTTCTCTCGCGGCACACCGGGCCTCACTGCAATCTGGGGCTGCGCACAGGGACGGAGCGAAGACAGGAGTTCCCGCCTGGGGGCTGAGCGCCCGTCGGTGGGTGTCGGGCGGCCCCGGGTGCCGCGTCACGAGCAGCCCCGCGGAGCTCGAGCGCCCGGGTCCCGGGGCTCCCCACCACCGCCACCCGCGTCCCGGGCCGCCGAGGCTGAGCGCCCCCTCCCGCCCGAGAACCCGTCCCCCACTCCCGGGGCCCCAGACCCGGCTCCGCCCTGGCGGCTGCGCCCGCCCTGCCCGGACCCGGTTTGTCTGGTTCTCCCCGAGCGGCTTGTTTCTCGGATTTCTCCCCTTCTCCCTCCTCCTGGACGCCCTCCCCCTCGCCCGGCTGGGGTCCCCGCGGGGGGCGTCTGGACCCCGCGTCCCTCCGAGTTTCGGCCGGACGGGGCTGCGGGCAGGGGCCGGGGGCGCCCCGGGCCTGGGCGGAGGCCTCCGGGTCCGGGACCCCGCCCGCCGCCCGCCGCCCGCCGCCCGCCGCCGGGCCCCTCGCCCAAGAACCACCGCCGCGCTGGGCCAGGGACGCGGCTTTATTGGGGATGTGGGAACCCGGCCCCGCCGCCGCCCCGGTCAGATCCACACCGACGGCCGCTCCCGGACAGGAAGTGGGGGGAGGGGCCTCCCCGCCACCAGATGTGCGGCTCCGACTCCAGATGTTCCCCATCTCCATCCCCGCCTCGGCCGGTGCCAGCCCGGGGCGCGCGCAGCGCCCGGCCCGACGCGGCCGAGGGTCAAGCCCCGGGCGGGGCGGGGCGTGGGGGGGGGGCTGCCTCCCGGTCGGGCTCCGCGGGGCGCCGGGTCACTCGCAGGCCAGCTTCCCATCGAAACTGGAGAGGGCGATGGCGAAGGCTTGCAGGGCGCACAGCGGGTACCGGTAGTCCAGGGTGAAGGCGTCCTCCGCCACCCGGCCGAACTGCAGCACGATGTAGTCGGCTGTGGACCGACACGAGCCGGTGGGGGAGGGCGGGGGCCTGGGGACCCCACCCTGGCCAACAACACCCCCAGCCCGCACTGGGGGGGGGGGCTCGTTTCTTTGCAATAGAGCCCCAGCCCTAGCAGAGCTCTGCCCACCTACCTTCCCCTTCCTAGCTCATCCAACCGGCCCCACCTGTACTGGGTCACTGTAGGCCTCAGGGCAGGGGCCCTGTCTTATCTGTGGCTGCCCCGGGCCATACCTCTGCAGGCCTTAATCTAGCCGTGCAGACTCCTCCTCCACCAAGCTCACCCCAGCCCAGAGCCTTTCCTTCCCAACTTCTCCGTTTGTCTTTTGGCAGCCTTCCTTCACGCTCCTCGCTCTTCCCAAGTTCCCCCAAGCCCCACCTTAAACCCCAGGTTCAAAACTTTCACTGGTCCCTGGGGCCTTCCTTAGGTAGGGGCCCCCCTCAGCATGGTCCTCATCCAGTCCAGTCGGATCCCATTTTCTAGCCCCAAACCACAACACCTCCCCCAGCACTGGGAGAGACAGAATATTGCTAAATATACCTCCCAAACTCTGGTCTGATGGGGACCAAGCTCTACCAGAAATGTGATCTAGGGAGCAATCTAAAGTCAGAGGACAGGTGACAGATGCGGGGTCCATCCCTAGGGCAGAGTAGGGGGTGGGGGACTTGCTCCATGTTATCCCAACTCTGTGAACCTGGAGTCTTTCCCAGCCCCCCAAACTTCTTCACCCTAGTTTACAATAGGGTCAGTTTCATCTAATTCTGTTCCAGGTACATCTAGTTTCCCTCATTCAGTTAAGGTAGTCCTTTGATTTCATTTAAGGTACTCAAATGCTTGATTAGTATTTCGTGCTCCTGAAAGGCAACCATTTTGAAGACTTGGAAAGGTTCTGGTCTGTTGCTACCTCCTATTTGCTGTGTGACCTTAGGCAGATTACTGAGCCTCTCTAGAAGCTAAAGACACTTTCCTCATAGGGTTGTGGAAAGGGTTTGACAATTTGAAGAGCCAAGTACAGTACCTGCCTCTTTAAAGACACTGTCAGAGTTGTTGGGGTACCGAGGTTTGAACTCAGTACTTCTCTCTACCACTTGTGTCATGCCCCAGCCTCTGTGTCCATTTTGCAAAATAATTTTTTTTTCCTGCCAGTCTGGGTTATGGCTACTGCTCTATAACTTGACCAAAGCTCCACTTCCTGTCTTTTAGTGTTTAAAGATAAGACTATCACAGTCTATCTTGCCAGGGCTGTATTGAACCTCAGTCTTCAGATCTCAGCCTCCCCAGTAGCTAGGATTACAGCCCTGAGCCATCAGGACTGCTCAGCTCGCAAAATAGAGAGACTCTGGGGGGGTAAGGGCCAGCCTCTGAGCCTCAGAACCTTTGACCCCGTCAGGTTGGGTGCTTGGTGGCTGTGGGACCCCAGCAGTTCATCTCTCCTGATACAATCAGGCTCTCAATGTCCCAGATCTACCCCAGGGCTTTGGTTAATGCTAGACTGAGCACCTGGAATCGCGAAGCCTAGACTCCCTCTGGGAATGCAGAGGCTCCCAGAAGCACAGAGTCAGAGCCCTTAGAAGACAGTAACCTTGCAGATGTCCCAGGACACAGGCCTGGGCCAGGCCTGAGTGATGACAGAGGTCAGGCAGATGCAGGGAGCAGCCTGACCTGGGCCCTGACACTCACGGTCATCAGCGTGGACAATCTGGAAGTTCTTCACTGAGGCTTGGGTGACTCGGCCCTGGAAGTTAAGGGTGTAGGAGCCGCTATCCTCATTCCAGACCGGCGGCTTGTTGTGCAGTTCGATGAGGCTCTCCAGTGTCTTGTTCTGCCAGCGAACCAGCAGCCCATCGCTGGCCTGCGAGGGCAGGATGGGAACAGGTGAGAGGAGAGCACAGTTAGAGGCGCTGAGCTCGCTGGACCAGAACACCCGTGCAGAGCCTAAGAGGCACAGTTAGGCATGCCACATCCACTGAGCATCAGTACCCCTGGCACCTGAGGGTACTAGGGGCTGGGTCAACATCTGAGGACAGGGCTTGTCTGGGAGGAGGGGTTCCAAAACAGAGGGCTGGAAAGTAGAAAGGGGCACCTGACACCCCACAGGGTCTCCAGGATGTATGACTAGCCAAGGAGATGGATAGGAGGCCAAAAGACAGTGATATAGTTTGCAAAAAGGAGACGTGACTATAAGATGGTGCTGGTGGGCTGTCTCCCTGTCAGTCATCGGCTGACATTTCTGGCTTGGAGATCACTTCCTCCAAGGAGCCTTCCCGACTTCAATGGCTCGGCTTGGCTCCCATGATGCTTTGCTCCTACCATTCCCTTCCTGGGCTGGAATTTGATACTGTGTTGGCAGGAGTCATGGGTTGTCTCATCTCCGTGTCCCACACAATGGGGTGTGTGAGGACTGAATAAATTCATAGCACATGGAGGATTATTTAGAGGAGTTCCTGACATGGGCTGATCACTCACGGTCGTATTTTAGGAACCTGCTGTGTGGAGTTTGGGTCTTGGGTAACTGACAGAGTGTGTGGATAATAAATGACTGCAGTGTCAGGTGCTGTGGCTCAAGCCTGTAATCCGAACTACTCAAGAGGCTGAGATCTGGAGGGCTACAGAAGGAGGCCAGCCGGGGCATAAAAGTCTTCTAGATCCTACCTCCAAAATAACCAGCACAGGGCTGGGAAGGCGGCTCAGTGCTAGAGCGCTTGCCTTGCATGCATGATGCCAGGGTTCGATTCCTCAGCACCACATAAGCAGAAAAAGCCAGAAGTGACCATGTGGCTCAAATGGTAGAGTGCTAGCCTTGAGCAAAAGGAGCTCAGGGACAGTGCCCAGGCCCTGAGTTCAAGCCTCAGGACTGGCAAAACAAAAAGTCAAAGATAACACCTGGGCCCAGAATTCAAGCCCCAGGACGGACACACACACACACACACACACACACACACACACACACACACACACACGGAGCACCACTGGAGGTGTGGCTCAAGTGGTAGCGCACAAAGCAGGTGAGTAGGCAGACCTGAGTACTCCTCTCCACCCCCTGAAAGCAAATGACGGCAGTGGGAACGGCGATGAGAAGAGCTCCCAGCTCCCCAGCTCCCCGCACCTTGCTCTTACTAAGCCCCAACTCGCACGTCCCTGCAGGAACAGCTCTGGGGCCCTAGAGGCTCAGTTTCCCATCACTGTGCCCCAGGCCCAGCCTGGCCGGTGACGGTAGCACAGCGTCCGGGCAGGGAAGGGCATATGAGCAGCTGACGGGGTATTTACTTTCGGTCGTAAAAGAGCAGGGTGACATCAGTGTCCTGTGAGCGCAGGACATGAAGTCCCGGCCTCCCAGACCTGCAGTGCTAAGGAGCAAAGCCCAGCATTGCCAGTCCCGGACAACTGTTAACCTACCCCACACCCGCACTCCCCTCCCCTCAACCTTTGCTTTCAAAAAATGTCATATGGCTCAAAACCCTTTCCATATTTCTCAGAGCCAAAACCAGTTCCGCAGGCCCTATCTGTCCATTATCTTCCCCTCTGACCTCATGTCTTCCAGCTACCACGGCCACCTTGCTGATCCTCAAAGCACCAGGCGCCCTCCGCCGCAGGGCCTTTGCACTGGCTCTCCCTGTTCCAATGCTATTCCCTTGGCTGTGTGTGTTCTGTGAGGCCCCGAGCGCATGCTTTGCTCTGAAAAAACTGCATTCCATGGCAGACCAGACTTCATTCTACAAGCTGTCAGAGTACTGGGCTTTGGGGAAACTGAGTCCCCAGCTAGGGGCCCCGGGGGGTAGGGGTAAGAGGGCTCACGTTTCGGGGCCGGATGGGGACCCTCTCATTGTCAGAGCTCATGCCTGGGATGATGACTGTCATGCGTCGGGGGCCGCGGAAGCCCAGCACGTTGGTTTCCTGGGAGAGAGTTGAGGGTCAGGGTGTCCCCCTCTCCCCCTCCCCTCCCCCCCCCCCCCCCCCCCGCCAGGCTCTGGTGTGGGAACAGACGCCAGGCTCTCACATAGATCACAGCTGCCAGCTCCTGACGCAGGCTGCCCACGTCCGAGCCACCCCCGCCCCGCTGCGGGTTCTGGCCGCTGTCGTAGACGGTGAAGCGGTTCCCCAGGAGGTTGGACCTGCAGGTGGGGTGGGGCTAAGGGGGTGCAAGGCCCGACCCAGACCCCCAGAGCCTCCTCCTGCCACCCCAGGAAAGGTGGGGGGACTCAGCACTGAATCCTTCACATCCTGCCACAGTCCACTATGTAGCACAGGCTGGCCTCAAACTCAAGATCCTTCTGCCTCAGCCTCTCCAGGGCTGGGATTATAGGTATACGCCACCACACTTGGCCAGCAAAGCTTACTAAATAGCCACATCTTCTGAAACACTCTAATGCTGGCTCTTATCTTAGACAAGTTAAACTCACAACTTTCCCATCTAGAAGATGGGCACAACAGTTTTTCCCTCATTTGGATAAGAAGAGGATTAAAAGGGTTCCTATTGGTTTAAAACTATGTTTAGCCAGGCAAGTGACACAGGCTTGTCATCCTAGCTACTCAGGAAGCTGAGATCTGAAGACTGCAGTTCAAAGCCAGGCTGGGCAGGAAAGTCTGTGAGACTCTTATCTCCAATTGATCATAGAAAAAGTCAGGCTGTAGAGCTGTGGCTCAAGGGGTAGAGGGCTAGCCCTGAGCAAAATGAACCTCAGGGAGAGCACCTGGGTCCAGAATGCAAGCCCCAGAACTGGCAAACAAACAATGTTTCCCAGGGAGAAGGGGCGACATTGTCCAAAAAGAAATGCACTCTGCTTGACTTACGCAACTGTAACTCCTCTGTATATCACCTTTATAGTAATAAAAATTAGTTAAAAATTAAAAAAATATGTTTAGCTATTAGAACTCAGCTTAATCATAGACAGCTCCTCTATAATTTTTGTTAAATACACAAGAAAATAAGGCTGTGAGGTGCTGGAGGCTCACGTCTGTAATTCTAATCAGGAGGCTGAGATTTGAGCATCACAATTTGAAGCCAATTTAGACAGCAAAGTTTATGACATTTTTTATTTTTTTGGTCATGGAGCTTGATCTCTGTCCCTCAGCTCTTCAGCTCAAGGCTTGTGCTCTACCACTTGAGCCACAGCGCCACTTCTGGTTTTCTGGTCATTTATTGGAGATCAGAGTCTCATGGATTTTGCAGCCTGGGCTGGCTTTGAACCATGATCCATAGATCTCAGCTTCCTGAGGAGCTAGGATTACAGGCGTGAGCCACCAGTGCCTGGTTATGACACTGTTATCTCTAGTGAACCAGCAAAAAGTTGGAAATGGACTGTGGCTCAAGTATAGAGCACCAGCCTTGAGTGAAAAAGCTCAGGGATAGCACCCAGGCCCTGAGTTCAAGCCCTAGTACCAGCACCAAAAGAAAAGGGCCTGATGTCCCCACCTCCTCTCAGACGTGGATGTCGGGGAGACCTCACCGACTCAGCCTGTGACACTGGGAGTCACTGGGGAAATAAATGCCCAGCCGCTGCTGTGCCCCAGGGCTGGAAATTCACACACAGCCCTCGAGGGCCAGTACCACCCCCACGGAGCCCTGTGCCCGGCCCGGCCAGATGGAAACAGCAACCCTGCAGCCCACCCAGGACTGCTGACCACCCCAGGTCACCCATGCCCTGGGCCAGAGTCTGGGAGCGGGGACACTGCCAGCCACCCCGACCCCAGGCCCTGCCCCCGGGACCCCACCCACCTCAGCTTTCCCACGAAATTCTCCCCTCCTCGGGACAGGTTGGTGGGGTCGCTGGAGATGAGGTAATTGGCTGTCTTGCTCCGCTTCCGTTTCCTGCCCGCCAGCAGGAACACCTGGGGGAGGGAGACAGACGGACAGACGGACAGACAGTGGGGAGGAGACAAGGAGGTGGAAGTGGGCTGGGGAGGGGTGGGACCTCCCTGTGGGGGCCCCCTCCCCGTTTGAGACCCTTCCAGCACCCCCACCTCCTCCCTGCATCCCCACCTTCTTCTGGGCATCCAGGTGCAGGAAGTAGGAGGGGTACATGCCCCTGTCCATGCCCTTCTTGTCGCGGGTGAGCCGGCAGCGCACGGTGCGGCCCTGGGGCGCGGGCCGCAGCACGAACTCCCGGGGGTCATCCACTTCCACGGGCGGGGACGCGGGCCTCTCTTCCTTCTGGTGGACGGAGGCCCCTTCAGCAGGTGCCTCCCCCCTCCGTGTGGCAGGGCGCGTGGCAGGCTGGCCAGGCCGGGCCCTGGAAGCTGGGTCACCTCTGTCCCCCAGCTCAGCCCTGGATCCGAGCAGTGGCTCAGGAGCCCCCCCAGACTGTTATTTCATTTGTGATTAAGAGCTGGGGTTCTGGAGAGACTGTTGAGGGGCCAAGCCTGCTTCTATCACTAACATCTTTCAGGGTTGAGTGCATTTCCTTTTTCTTTCAAGTCTGATAAGCAAGGTGCTTGTGTGGAGTCACTCTTGTGCACCTCAAAAGGATCTCTTGTTAATTCGTTGTTTTGTCCTTGAGACAAGAGTGTCTCTACAGATCAGGCTGGCCTTGAATTTGGGCATCCTCCTGCTTCAGCCTCCTAGTGCTGGGATTACCGATGTGTACCACCACACCCAGCATTTGTGTGTGTGTGCTGGTCCTGGGGCTTGAACTCAGGGGCTTTGGGTGCTGTCCCTGAGCTTTTTTTTTTTCCCCTTAAGATGAACACTCCCGGGCTGGGAAGGTGGCTCAGTGGTAGAGTGCTTGCCCAGCATGCATGAAGCCCTGGGTTCCATTCCTCAGCACCACGTAAAGAACAACAACAAAAAGTAGTACTCTACCACTAGAGCCACCCAACCTATTCCAGGTACCCCAACTCTGGTTTTAGGCATGGGGAGCCTCCTGTCACAGAGTGTCTTTGCATTCATCTTTGTGACCAATAAAAGCAATCGGGGCTCACTTCTGAGACTGGGTCATTGGCTCTGTCTTGGACCCTGGGGAAAGTTGGGGGGGCCCAAGTCATGCAAATACTCTAAGGAGGAGCCATGTACAGAGGGATAGGCCTCTAGACCTCAGCCACCACAGGGAGCCATCGTAGCCATCTTAGACACGGACTGTCCCCGCAGGTCAGGCTTCCCAATGACCCTCCTTGAACTCTGGCTTTCAGAAGCTGAGTGGAGGAAAATGCACATTTGTGGCAGTGCTGCTGGGGAGGGATTTGCGACATGGCTAACCCCTCAAGTACCAAGTACGTGCGCTCTGTTCTTTGAGAAACTCCTAATGCTTTCGGTTGCAGAAGCCCCCGCAAAGGCCTGGGGATGCCACAATGATCCTTCCTGTTCCCAGTGGCCTTCTGCCTTTTGTCCTTCGATTCCCTCCCTTCCAGCGGGGAGCCATGACTCAAAGCCCTGGCCCCCACTAAGGAGAGCGCGGAACTAGCAGCCGGTGCCTGCTGCACCTGAGAGCGAGAACGCAATGCTGTCTGGGAGCCTGGGTGGACTGGGGCCGGCGCGCTTGCCGCTGGCAGGGTTCTACTGTGTGGAAGGGGACAGACAGCCCGTGGGCCCTCAGCCTGCGGCGAATGACCATGGAGCCTCCCCTGTCCCCTGCTTCAGAGGAAAGTTGGGAAACACAAGACTATGTTTGGAATGCCATGTGGAAAAAGCCAGAGCAGACTCCAACACTCCCACCGCTGGGGACTTCAGGGGCCTCCCCTGTGGTCTGTCCTTCACTGTGTTCTCCCCGAGAGAATGCACTGGCCTGGAGGTCCAGACATCAGCACCTGGCCATCTGGTCTGTGTGAATCAGCACCTAGACCCACATGCCCGCTCCGCTCAACCCGAGCGACCTGTGGGGTGCTCTCTCTGCTGGCAGGAAACCTACTTCTAGAAGATTCTCTTCTTCACTTTTTCTCCTCTGAACCTCCCTCCCTGTCCAGCTTCTCGGTTGGAACAGTTATTATTCTTTTTTTTTTTTTTTTTTTGTCAGTCATGGGGCTTGAACTCAGGCCTGGGTGCTGTCCCTCAGCTCTTCAGCTCAAGGCGAGTGCTCTACCACTTGAGCCACTTCCGGTTTTCTGGACATAGGAGTCTCACGGAGTTTCCTGCCCAGGGTTGGCTTTGAACCCCCATCCTCAGATCTCACCCTCCTGAGTAGCTAGGCTTACAGGCATGAGCCCAGCTGGAGCCCCCCCCCTCATTGTGGAACTTGAACTCAGGACCTGAAGAGTGCTGTTCTGGAGCTTTTTCCAGCTCAGAGCTAGCGCTCTACCACTCTGAGCCACAGTGCCACTTCGGGTTGTCTGATGGCTCACTGGAGATAAGTGTCTTACAGACTTTCTTGCCCAGGCTGGCTTTGAACGGTGATCCTCAGATCCCAGCCTCCAGAGTAGCTGAGAGTTCAGGCGTGAGCCACTGGTGCCTGGCTGGCTGCCCCCGTGCCTCTTCTGCCCCCCTGAACTGGATTCCCTGTGCTTTTCTGTCACACAGGGTGGCCAGAGTCCCACCCAGCCCAGGGCTCCACAGGCCACGCCCACCTGCCCCTCCCCTCCCCCTCTGCACCCCTAACCTTTTTGCCTTTTCCTTTTGCTTTGCCCTTCTGGTTGCTGTTCTTGGTCGCCACAGCTGCCCCCTCCTCTTCCTCTTCTTCCTCCTCCTCTTCTTCCTCCTCCTCTTTCTTCTCTTCTTCTGAGCCTTTGGGTGGGGCTGGGCATGGGGGGGGGGAGGCTGGGAAGACCTCACCAAGCTCAGATGCCTGTAGCCCTCTCCCTTCCCCCAGCTGTCAAAACAGGGGCCAAGAGGTCCCCCCACATTTTCTGACTCTCCAACCCACACTCTTCCCCCTGCCCTGACCGCTGACCCCTGACGAGCCACCCCAGGCCCTGGAACGCTCACCTTTCTTCTTTTTGGGGAAGCGGGTGGCCTGGGCTGGGCTGCCTTCCCCAACCAGAAACATGGCCGCCGGGCTCTTCTTCCTCAGCCCATCCGGGCTCCCCTCCTCCTTGCCAGTCTCTCCCGACGACGCTGCTGTGTGGGTATGAAGGTCATGACCTGCCCCTCCACCCCCCCCCATGCTGTGGGTATGAGAGGTCATGACCTGCCCCTCCCCAGGCTTCCTGGCCCAGCTCACCTTTCTTCTTTGCCTTCTTCTTGGCTCCCAGCCCGGCCTCCTTCCTGGTGCGAAGTGCTTTCCGCGGGGGGTCTGGGCTTCCAGGGTCCCCTGCAAGTGAGAGGTGCAATGGGGGTACTGGGACCCCTCACCCCGCCTTGATCCCCAGGGAAGCTGAAGGCCTGGCAGGGTTTGCAGTCTACCTTCTGCCTGTCTTTATGGTTTCTTTTCTTTTCCTTTTTTTCTTTTTGTCGGTCATGGGGCTTGAACTCTAGGCCTGGGCGCTGTCCCTGCACTCTTCAGCTTAAGGCTAGCAACACTCTACTACTTGACCTATACCGCCACTTCCGGTTTTCTAGTGGTTTTATTGGAGATAGAGTCTCATGGACTTTGCTGCCCAGGCTGGCTTTGAACCTCAATTCTTAGATCTCAGCCTCCTGAGTAGCTAGGATTACAAGCACGAGACACTGGAGCCCAGCTTCTTCTCCTTTCTTCCTTCCTTCCTCTCTCCTTCTTTCTCTTGTCATTTATGGGGCTTCAACTCAGGGCCTGAGCACTGTCCCAGAAGTTCTTCCAACTCAGGGCAAGCACTCTACCACTCGGAGCCACAGCGCCACTTCTGGTTTTCTGGTGGTTCATTGGAGATCAGAGTCTCACAGACCTCGATCCTCAGATCTCAGCCTCCTGAATAGCTAGGATTGTGCGCTTGGCTTGAGCCCCCCCCCCCCCAGCTTTTACATTTCCCTCATCCCCTCTGGATAAAAAAAAAAAAAAGTGTTGGACAAAATCTAGAAACAACACACGCAATTAGCAAGGGGGGGCACAAGTTGCTGGGTTTCCCCCCCCCCCCCGCGCCCCACAGACCCTCCTTCAGGAGCTGCTTCTTTCCACAGCTCGACTGGCACAGTCCAGGTTCTTACCTAGCCACAGTTATTCATTTTCTAATATGACCACCGCTCCTGGCTGTAACTATTTTAAAAATAACACTAGTTAGCCGGGCGCCGGTGGCTCAAGCCTGTAATCCTAGCTACTCAGGAGGCTGAGATCTGAGGATCATAGTTCAAAGCCAGCCCAGGCAGAAAAGTCCATGAGACTCTGATCTCCAATAAACCACTAGAAAACCGGAAGTGGCGCTGTGGCTCAAGCGGTAGAGCGCTTGCTTTGAGCTAAACAGCTGAGGGACAGCGCCCAACCCCAGAATTCAAGCCCCATGACCGACCAAAAACAAACAAACAAAACAAAAACACTAGTTTACATTTGAGTGAAAACCCCACAAAGAAAGCCAAACTGCCGGGACCCTTTCTGAGCAGGAGTGCGGGAAGGGAATACCAGGCTATCAAAGAACACCATGGAAAAGAAGCTTCTGGAAAGGCACTGGTGAGCTCTGAGTCTCACATCCTGTGCACAGCGGTTCTAAGGTGGCTTGGGCTCTCCAGTGGCCCCAAAACCCACCTTTCAGGCCTGGGGCCTTGGCCCTCCTGTCCTTCTCCTTGGGGGGCTTTTTAGGGGGCACAGGGCTTTTCTCTTTCTTTTCTTCCTCTTCCTCCTCATCCTGGTCATCATCCTCTTCCTCATCATCTGTGGATAGAAACTCATAGTGGGACCCAGATCCTGCAGGTTGCTGGCAACAGGCGCGCGGGGGCGCGTGTGTGTGTGCGTGTGCACGCGCGTGTGCGCGCCATCCTGGGGCCTGGGCTCTGTCCTTGAGCTTCTTTTGTTCAAGGCTAGCACTCTAGCGTGTGAGCCAGGTGCTACTTCCTGTTTTCTGAGTAGTTTATTGGAGATCAGAGTCTCAAGGACTTTTCTGCCTGGGCTGGCTTTGAACGGTGATCCTCAGATCTCAGCCTCCTTGGGAGCTAGGATTACAGGTGTGAGCCACGGCGCCTGCAGCCTTTGGACACAGGGCATCCTCACACCTTTCTGGTCAGTGAGCTGGGGTCGGTCCCCCCTCACCTGTCCCCCCTCACCTGTCCCCTCCTCCCCTTCTCAGGCAGCTTGGCTCCCTGCCGCTTCCATTTCCCTCCTTCTCTGCTGCCCCCACCGCCTTCCTTGTCTTGCTGTTTTCCTGACTCAGCCCCATGGGGCCCTTCGGGCTCCTCGCTGAAACTTAAGGCCAAACGCTCAACCACTCCGTGCCTCAGTTTCCTCAGATGTAAAATGGGGAGAGGCGATCTTCAGGCTGGCGCTTAGCCCCAGGCGGCCCTGCGCCCAGCGCCGGCCCCAGCTTCCCCCCCCTCGGGTCCCCCCTCACCTTCGGGGGCGTCGGGGGCCCGGACTACCAGGAAGGTGTCCCGGGGGTCGCGCTTCTTGGCCTCGGGGTCCCGGAGGAACCTGGCGTAGACGGTCTGCGCGCGCTCGGCGGGGGGCTCGGCGGGGGGCCCGGCGGGGGGCTCCTCCCGCGGCCTCCGCCTCGGCCCTGCGCCGGCCACGAGGGGTTCAGGACAGGCGCCCCTCCCCTCGGGGCTCGGCGTTCCCCCCCTTCCTTCCCCCTCCCCCCGCCCCCCTCCTCGCCCTCCCTCCGGCTCTCCCGCCCGCCCCGTCGAACCCACCCGCAGGCCTGCGGGGCTTGGGTCCCGCGGAGCCGGGGGAGCCGGGGGTCTCGGTCCTCTTCTTCCGGGGTCCGGGCCTCTGGGGGGCGGGGGGCGGGGCAGGGGCCTCTGATCCCCGGAGCCTCCGGGCATAGCCGCGGATTAGAGGCGGGGCCGCGGACGCTCGGTGGGGGATGGACGCCCGGCCTCGCTGGGGGGGGGTCCGGCCCCGACGCGCGTGGGGTCCGCCCCCCCGTGGGTCCCACCCCGTCCCGGGCGCGCGTGGGGTCCGCCCCCCGTGGGTCCCACCCCGTCCCAGCGCGCGTGGGGTCCGCCCCCCCGTGGGTCCCACCCCGTCCCAGCGCGCATGGGGTCCGCCCCCCCGTGGGTCCCACCCCGTCCCAGCGCGCATGGGGTCCGCCCCCCGCCCCGCCTCCGCCCCCGGGCCCGCGTGGCGTTACCTGCGCGGGGTGGGGACTGGCTGCGGGCGCGGGGCGCCGCGGGGCCTCGGGGCTCAGGCCTCCGTCCTCGTCCTCGGGGCCGCTGCGGAGAGGAAGCGGCCGCGTCCCTCGCCACCCCGACGGCCGGAGGGGCGGGGCCCCGGGGCCGGGGTGGGGGCCTGGGACCGGCGGGCGGGGGGCTCCGGGCTGCGGGGCTCCCGGGCTGCGGGGCTCCCGGGCTGCGGGGCTCCCGGGCTGCGGGGCTCCCGGGCTGGAGGGCTGCGGGGCTCCCGGGCTGCGGGGCTCCCGGGCTGGAGGGCTGCGGGGCTCCCGGGCTGCGGGGCTCCCGGGCTGCGGGGCTCCCGGGCTGGAGGGCTGCGGGGCTCCCGGGCTGCGGGGCTCCCGGGCTGCGGGGCTCCCGGGCTGGGGGGCTCCCGGGCTGGAGGGCTGCGGGGCTCCCGGGCTGGAGGGCTGCGGGGCTCCCGGGCTGCGGGGCTCCCGGGCTGCGGGGCTCCCGGGCTGCGGGGCTCCCGGGCTGGAGGGCTGCGGGGCTCCCGGGCTGCGGGGCTCCCGGGCTGGGGGGCTTCGGGCGGGGGCTCCCGGGCTGCGGGGCTCCGGGCTGCGGGGCTCCCGGGCTGCGGGGCTCCGGGCTGGGGGGCTTCGGGCGGGGGCTCCAGGCTGGTCTGGGGGGCTCCCGGGCTGGGCTGGGGGGCTGCGGGGCTCCAGGCTGGGGGGCTGCGGGGCTCCCGGGCTGGGCTGGGGGGCTGCGGGCAGGGGCTCCCGGGCTGGGGGGCTGCGGGGCTCCGGGCTGGGGGGCTGCGGGGCTCCGGGCTGGGGGGCTGCGGGGCTCCCGGGCTGGGCTGGGGGGCTGCGGGGCTCCCGGATTGGGGGGCTGGGGGGCTCCGGGCGGGGGCTCCCACCTGTCCGAGGCCCACACCTCTCGGAGGGTCTCGTCCTTGAGCGGCATGGCGCTGCTCTCCTCTCCGCACCCCTCCTCCAGCCGGGAGCCTCTCCCGCTCCTCACCCGCTAATCTCGGCTCAGCCCCCCCTCCGTGGGGGGGGCGCCGGGCAGGGCCGGCACCCTGCTGCCCTCCTCCCCTGCCCCCTCCTCCCTCCTCCCCTGCCCCCTCCTCCTCTCCTCCCCTCCTCCCCTGCCCCCTCCTCCCTCCTCCCCTGCCCCCTCCTCCCCTGCCCCCTCCTCCCTCCTCCCCTGGGCCCAGGACGCTGGGGACCGGGCGGGCTGGCTGAGGCTGTGACTCTGGAGGGAAACACCAGGCTGATCCTGGGTAATCCCCATTTCTCCTCCACAAGGAGGAGGCGCGGGGTGGGGTGCTCGCACCTGTAATCCCCGCGCTGGGGAAGGTGGCTCAGCATGCCTGGGGCCCTGGGTTCGATTCCTCAGCACCACATAGACAGGACAAATGGCGCTGTGGCTCCAGTGATAGAGCGCTAGCTAGCCTTGAGCAAAAAGCTCAGGGACGGCGCCCAGCCCGAGTTCAAGCCCCAATGCTGGAAGAAAAACAACCCAGGGTGGCTCACACCTGTAATCCCAGCTACTCAGGAGGCTGAGATCTGAGGATCAGGGTTCCGAGCCAGTCCAGGCAAGAAAATCCATGTCTCTTCCACTAACCAGCATCAAGTGAACTGGAGCTGTGGCTCAGGTGGTAGAGCGCTGGCCTTGGGCAAAAAAAAAAAAAAGAAAAAGAAAAGAAAAGAAAGCTCCAGCACAGCTCCCAGGCCCTGAGTTCAAGTCCCAAGACCAGCACAAACAAACAAAAGCCTGCCAAACCAACCTAGGTGCCAGTGGCTCCCACCAGCTAGCTATTCAGGAGGCTGAGATTTTGAATTGCAGTTTGAACACAGCCCTGGGAAGGAAGGTACTTCAGATGCTGATCTCCAATTAACCATGCACACAGCTGAAGGTGGAAGAATGACTTAAGTACTAACGTACCAAACTTGAGCAAAAAAAAAAAAAAAAGCTCAGGGGCAGCTGTACCCAGGCCTGCCACACACAAATAAGTCTGATTTCAATCGGTGTGTAGAAAAGTCCAAGTACTTTATTTTATTTTTGTCGTGGGGCTTGAACTCTGGGCCTGGGCGTTGTCCCTCAGCTCTTCAGCTCAAGGCTGACACTCTACCACTTGAGCCACAGCGCCACTTCTGGTTTTCTGGTGGTTAATTGGAGATCAGAATCTCAGGGACTTTCCTGCCAGGCTGGCTTTGAACCACAATCCTCACATCACAGCCTCCTGAGTAGCTGGGGTTACAGGCGTGAGCTTCTAGTACCTTTTGGTGTGGCTGCTCTCTGCTACCCCTCCAGAAAATCAGGCTCCAAGTTCTGGAATTACACCTTGTTTTGAGCCAAGAACGGAAGACCTGGCTCCCTGGGTTGGTCAGCTCACTCCATTCCACATGACTTTCAGCTGCTTCTCAAACTAAGTTCACTCTCATTGGACGAGAGGCTGCGTGCCCACAGACACCAGGCCCTGGGTCCAGCGCTCTCAACCCGCCTTGAGTCCACTCACTCAGCCAAGTTGGATCTGAACCCACAGCGACCTCCACAGGGCTTCCTGTCCCCACCCTGGCTGCACATTGCTTTTACCTCGGGTGTCAGGAGGCTCCTGGGTGACCCTGGTTCTGAGGAGCCAGTGAGAGGTTCACAAGGCTCTGGTGGGGGGACCCTGCTGGGAGGCGCTGAAGACTGGCCTGGCCGGTCTGCTGTGTGCTGTGCTAGCTGGGATTCGGGTGGGCTGGGGCACTCCTGGGGCTTGAACTCAGGGCCTGAGAGCTGTCCCAGAGCCTTTCTTGCTTGAGGCACAACTTCATTCCCCGCTTTTTGCTGGGCTAGAGCGATGAGCCTCTTGGAAGCGGCACTGTGGCTCAAGTGGTAGAGTACTACCAAGATGTAAGTCCCATAAACCTTTCTGCCCTGGCTGGCTTTGAACCTAGATTCTTAGATCTTAGCCATCTGAAGAGCTAGGATTACAGGTGTGAACCTTCCCCCCAGCTCTTGTTGCTTTAGTTCTTGTTGGGATAGTCTTGTATTTGTGTGGAGATCCAGCTGTTTATGCTTCCTTTGTGTCTGGGATTACAGGCATGAGCTACTTCCTCACCCAGTTTTTTTACCCACTTTCAAAGGCTTCTGAGCACACGTCATTGGCATGAAATGTCATCCCAAAGGTCCTGGCTTAGGGGCCCAGGCCTGTAACCTAGCCACACAGGGGGCAGAGGGGGGAGATCCACCTTGGCTGTGTGACTTTGTGCCAATCACTCAATGTCTCTGAGCCCCCAGTGTCTCATCTGCCTGCATCATCTATAGGGAGGGGTTTTTAGGCCTGAGCCGGGAACCCCCCCAATCCCCACCCCTTACTGGATGCTGGCAGGGGGTCCAGGCTGTGAGAGCTGCCCAGGGAGACAGAACAATACCCACTGCCCAGCATCTCTACCATGTGGCTGGACCAGGCCTTGTGCAGGGATGGTGGCTCTGGACTCACCTGGCCCAGGCTGGAGATGGGGGTGGGAGAGGCTGCGATACTCAGAGTCACCACCAGGTGGCAGCACAAGTCCATCCCTCCCTCTGGCCCTCCTGGGGAAGGGGGCATGCTAGGATGCTGAGGGGCTGGAGGCCCTGACACCTAAGAAAGGAGCCTGTGAGTTTGGGTTCCCTGATCCCTGGGGCAGCAGAAGGGTACCAGGTCCCACCAGCCCTCACCTCACCTGCCAGGTGACAAATGTCATCTGGGGATTTTATTTTTTGTTGGTCATGGGCTTGAACTCTGGGCCTGGGTGCTGTCCCTTTTGCTCTTCAGCTCAAGGCTAGTGCTCTACCACTTGAGCCACAGCGCCACTTCCGGTTTTATAGTGATTTTTTATTGGCGATAAGAGTCTGGGGGGAGGGAGGGGAGGGAGGGGCTGGGAAGGTGGCTCAGTAGTAGAGTGCTTGCCTTGCATGCATGAGGCCCTGGGTTCGATTCCTCAGCACTACATAAGCAAAAAGAAAAAAATCTGGAAGTGGCGCTGTGGCTCAAGTGGTAGAGCGCTAGCCTTGAGCTGAAGAGCTGAGGGACAGCGCCCAGGCCCAGAGTTCAGGCTCCAGGACCCGACCAAAAACAAAAAACAAACAAACAAAAAAAGTCACATTCCTAAGGACCTGGAGCTGGATTCAAATTTCTCAGGAAGCTGGGCCTGGGTGTGTATGTGCTTAATACCCTCCCACCCCCGACTTCTGTTTCCAGAGAGGACCGGGGACCTGCCCAAGGCCACACACCTCCGGATCCACACACCTCCAGAGCCAGGCCACTCCCTGCCTCGGACCTCACAGCCGCATGGTGCAGGTACACAGCCACAGCACCCACAGCGGGGCGGTGATGGTGAACCCACAAACTGCCAACGTGGGAGAGTGGAACAGGATGCTAGGGGCCTGTGGCTCATGCTTGTAATACCAGCAGAAAAGTCCATGAGATTAACCAGCAAAAAGCAGGGCTGGGGGCATGGCTCAAGTAGTAGAACATCAGCCATGAACAAGAAAGCTGAGTAAGAAGTACTGGGTTTAAACTCTGATACCAACAAAAGAGTAATAATAATAACAATAACAATAATAATAATAAAGAATATAGGTTATAGCCATGTGCCAGTGGTTCAACACCTGTCATCCTAGCCATTCAGGGGTCTGAGATCTGAGGATTGCAGTTTGAAGCCAGCCTAGGCAGGAAAGACTGAGATTATCTCCAATGAATCATCCAAAAGCTGAAAGTACAGCTGTGGCTCAAGTGTTAAACGGTAGATACCAGCCTTGAGAAAAAGCTAAAGGGCAGTGCACAGTCCCTGAGTTCAGGCCCCAGTGCTGGCCACACACACACACACACACACACACACACACACACACAGAGGAATCTCTGTTTTTGACAATCATCTGCTATAGGACGGCGGCAGGGTTAGAAAGCAGAGGCTGAGAGCAAAGGCTCCCATGTTAAGGAGTCACTCTGTGCACTGTGAACATCAGCAGGACTTGCGGGTGCAGCAGGCGGCCTGGCTGAGCCTCAGCCTCCACAGCCCATGGAGAATGACAGCCCCAGTCTGACTTAGCCAAGGCCAAGCCCAGCCCTGCCGGGGTTATAGGAAGTCTCGATGACACACAGCCCCGCCTGCGGGCATTAAGGAAACATATCTCAGTTGTCTAGGACTGAGCACTCTCCACGTCCAGACTCCAGCCAAAGCTTGAGGTGTTAGGACCCCAGGCTCCTGCCCACCCCTCAGGGCGCACTTTGTTTTCTTTGGGTTTTGCATCAACAAACCTGCTCCTGCTGCTCTCCCGGCCTGGCACGCTTTCCCCAGCCAGGTCAGGATCTTTCAGATTCCTGGATCTGGAGACTTGACTTCAGTTAAAAGAATGGCTAGGTTTATTACTGAAAGAGAATATGGCTCTGCCTCAGTTTCCCCCAGTTTACCATACCTTCTAAGTACTTTTTTTTATTTTAATTTTTTTGGATTTTCCTCAATTGTGGGGCTTGACCTCTGGACCTGGGCGCTGTCCCTCAGTAATTCTGCTCAAGGCAAGTGCTCTACCACTTAGGCCACAGCGCCACTTCCGGTTTTCTGAGTGGTTCATTGGAGATAAGAGTCTCAGACTTTCCTGCCAAGCCTGGCTTTGAATGCGATCTTCAGATCCCAGCACCCAACTACTTTTTTGTGTGTGTTCCAGTACCAGGGCTTGAACTCAGGGCCTCATTTTTTTTTTTTCTCACAGCTAGTGCTCTACCATGTTTCAGTTAAACATTTTTGCCAGTTCATTGGAGATAAGGGTCTCTTGAACTTTTCTGCCCAGGCTGACTTTGAACTACAGTCCTCAGCTCTCAGCCTCTAGAGTAGCTGGAATGACAGGTGAGAACCATCCGTACCCATCTTGAACTGATTAAAAAAAAAAAAAGCAGGGCTGGGAAGGTGGCTCAGTGGTAGAGTGCTTGCCTTGCATGCATGAGGCCCTGGGTTCGATTCCTCAGCACTACATAAGCAAAAAGAAAAAAGCTGGAAGTGGCGCTGTGGCTCAAGTGGTAGAGCGCTAGTCTTGAGCTGAAGAGCTGAGGGACAGCGCCCAGGCCCAGAGTTCAGGCCCCACGACCTGACCCCCCCCCCCAAAAAAAAAGTACCTTCAGGCTACCCAGTTGTATTTCTCGAATCAAATAGCACTCCGAGACTGCGTCACATGGCACTTGGCCTCCACCCCTCAAAATGAAGTCTTGAGCACCTGAGTCTTTTGGCTCGTGGACAGCCTGGCCACCCACGGCCACCGCCACACCCTCCCCCATCACCTGAAACTGCTCCACCTTGGCGGTGACTGTGCCCCCCCACCCCCTCCCACTGGCTGCACCCACACCTGGCCCGTGACCTCCTTGGGACTTCCTGCCGCCCATCCCAGCCCTTTGACAAAGCACCTGTTCCTTTCCTCTGGGAAAATTAATTCCTGCCCCCACCCTCCCACCCCCCCGCAGGGATAATACAACTGGGCTACAGCAGACTCCACCTCCACACTCCCCAGTGCAACCAACTGCTCAGTCACCATAGTTTAAGTCCCTGAGGTGGGGTGGGGGAGGGGGGCTCTGTCAGCGCATGCCTGTGCCAGTTCTGGGCCTTGAACTCGGTCTGCGCACTGTCTCTGAGCTTTTTTGCTCAAGGCTAGCACTCTACCATTTGAGCCACAGCGCCACTTCCAGTCCTTTTGGTGGTTTATTGGAGCCAAGAGTCTCAGGGACTTTCCTGCCCAGGCTGGCTTTGAACTGGGATCCTTGGATCTCAGCCTCCTGAGTAGCTAGGATTACAGGCATGAGCCACTGGCACCCGGCTCCATGAGACTTTTATCTCCAATTAACCACAAAAAGCTGGAAGTAGCCAGGTGCCAGTGGCTCACGCCTGTAATTCTAGCTACTCAGGAGGCTGAGATCTGGGGATCATGGTTCAAAGCCAGCCCAGGCACGAAGTCCATGAGACTCTTATCTCCAATTAACCACCAGGAAACTGGAAGTGGTGCTGTGGCTTAAGTGGTAGAGCACTGGCCTTGAGCTGAAGAGCTGAGGGACAGCGCCCAGGTCCAGAGTTCAAGCCCCATGACAAAAAAAAAAAAAAAAGAAGCTGGAAGTAGAGCTGTGGCTCAAGTGGTTGAGCACTAGTCTTGAGCACAAAAGCTCAGTGACAGTGCCTAGGCTCAGACTGGCAAAAGTCCCTTACTGGCAAGCAAACAAACAAAAGAAAACAAAAACTAACAAGAGCACAGGCCCTGAGTTCAAGCCCAAGAACTGTTAAACAAAAAAAATCCCATGTGTAGAATTATTATTATTATTATTATTTGCCAGTCAGGGCCTGGGCACTGTCCCTGAACTTCTTTTGCTCAAAACTAGCACTCTACCACTTGAGCCACAGTGCCACTTCCAGCCTTTTCTATTTATGTGGTACTGAGGAATTAAACCCAGGGCTTCCATGCATGCTAGGCAAGCACTCTACTACTAAGCCACCTTCCCAGCCCTGTAATTATTATTTTTATTTTATTTATTTATTTTTTTGTCAGTTGTGGGACTTGAACTCTGGTCTTAGGCGCTGTCCCTCAGCTCTTCAGCCCAAGGCAAGTGCTCTACCACTGGAGCCACAGCGCCCCCTTCCGGCTTTTTCTGTGTATGTGGTGCTGAGGAATGGAGCCCAGGGCCTCATGCATGCAAGGCAAGCACTCTACCACTGAGCCACCTTCCCAGCCCTCCCCCTCCCCCCCCCCCCCCAGTCCTGTGGACTGAATTCAGGGATTGGGCACTGTTCCTGAGCTTCTTTTGCTCAAGGTTAGCACTCTACCACTTGAGCCACAACGCCACTTCTGGATTTTTCTGTGGTACTGAGGAGTGGAACCCAGGGCTTCATGCATGTGAGGTAAGCACTCTACCACCAAGCCACATTCCCAGCCCCTGTAATTATTATTATTATTATTATTATTATTTGTCAGTTGTGGGGCTTGAACTCTGGGCTTGGGAGCTGTCCCTGTGCTCTTCAGCTCAAGGCGAGCCACAGCGCCACTTCCAGTTTTCTAGTGATTTATTGGAGATAAGAGTCTCACAGAGTTTCCTGCCTAGGCTGGCTTTGACCTGTGATCCTCAGATCTCAGCCTCCTGAGTAGCTAGGATTGCAGGCATGAGCCACCGGCTCCTGGCACTGTAATTATGTTTTAATCACTGCTTTTATATAAAATAGTGGTATGTTATAGATGCATTCTTTATTTTTGCTTATTTTAGTATTTCTGTTTTTTTTTTTTTTTTTTTTTTTGTCAGTTATGGGGCTTGAACTCAGGGCCTGGGCGCTGTTCCTGAGCCTCTTCGTGCTCAAGGCTAGCTCTCTACCACTTGAGTCACAGCACCACTTCCAGCTTTTTCTGGTAGTTTATTGGAGATAAGAGTCTCACTGACTTCCCTGCCCCGGTTGGCTTTGAACCACAATCCTCAAATTTCATTCTCCTGAGTAACGAGGATTACAGGCGTGAGCTTCTGGTGCCCTTTTTTTGAACCCAGCTGGCCTTGAACTCAGGATCCTCCCGCTTCCTCAGAGTGGAGACTGCAGGCAGGGACACCACACTCGGCTCACCTTGATTAAGGTTCATTTTTGCCAAATATGATATAAAATTCTTTTTTTTTCTTTTTTTTCTTTTTTTTGCCGGTCATGGGGCCTGAACTCTGGGCCTGGGCGCTGTCCCTCAGCTCTTCAGCTCAAGGCTAGCGCTCTACCACTGGAGCCACAGCGCTACTTCCAGCTTTTTCTGTTTATGTGGTGCTGAGGAATTGAACCCAGGGCCTCATGCTTGCAAGGCAAGCACTCTACCGCTGAGCTACCTTCCCAGCCCTGATATAAAATTCTTATGCAACTAAATACGCCTATCTTTTCCCTTAGACTTTCTGGTTTCCTAGTCTTGGCTTGAAAGAGCTTCCAGAGTAAAAATTATGTCTTTTCTGAATATTGTTTATGCCTGAAGTTTATTTTCCCAGTGTACGGTGAGATAGAGTTGGGAAGCTGGTTGGTCAGAAGCTGGTTGGTCTTAAGATATGTCCTTCTATTCGCCTGTCTGCGCCCTGATGTTAATACAGCAGATTGGTAATGAAGTTGCTCTTCTTTGGTGCCAGTCCTGGGGCTTAAACTGGGGGGCGCTGTGTGCTGTTCCTGAGATTGATTGGGCTGTGAAATTCTTCATCATTTTCTAGAGTATTCTTGGGAACACGTTGGCAGATGTCAGCGTTCTGGAAAAGTCTATATCTCCTCACAGTCTGCAACAGACAACCCAGATCACCATAGGTCCTGTCTACAGGTTGGCTGCCTGTGCTGGGGGGGGGGGTGAGGGAGGGTGAGGGGGGTGCCCTCCTCCCTCCAGCCCTGCCAGCCCTCAGCCTGGCCCTGCCCGCTGCCCTCCAGGCTAATCTCATTACTGCTTAGTCCTGTGCATCGCCCCTCCCACCCCCCCCCATCTTTCTAATCCGCCCTGGCCCACTTCCTTTCTCTCATCTTGTCTCTCCCTCCCCCCCCTAGGCCCAGCCATCCTGTGAGCCCCAGAGCACGGGTGCGGGCTGGACCCCAGACTCAGCTCCCTGGCCCTCCAGCTCTCCTGAGGGTGCTGCTGGCCCTCCCACTAGGTCTTCTGCCTCTGCGTTGAGCCTCTGGGCTGGGAGGTGGGGACCTGCCTGTTCTTGCTCAGCTTCCAGAACAGCATCTTCCCTTCCTCCTTCCCCAAAGCGCCCAGCTTCCCACTCACCTCTTAGACACACTCACTGACCCCTGAGTGGCCCCACCCCCATGGCTGCCCCGCCCCGCCCCTCCTGACCTCTCATTTCTTTCTTCTTTTTTTTTTTTTGCCAGAGGTGGGGCTTGAACTCAGGGCCTGGGCACCGTCCCTGAGCTTCTTTTGCATCAATGCGCTATCACTTGATTCCATTCTGTGGGTCAGGGACTTGGTGTGGCTCAGTCAGGCTCTGCCTGCTGTTATTCATGAGGTGGCCTTGTCTGGCAGCCCTTGGGGCTGGGCGCAAGATGGATGTGAATTCTCCTCCTGTTGAGCTCAGCCGGGCCTCTTTGCCTGTGGTCTTGGGGTATCAAGAGTCATGTGGAAGCTGGGCGCTGGTGGCTCACACCTGTCATCCTAGCTACTCAGGAGGCTGAGATCTGAGGATCACGGTTCAAAGCCAGCCCGGGCAGGAAAGTCCGTGAGACTTATCTCCAATAAAAACCACTAGAAAACCGGAAGTGGCGCTGTGGCTCAAGTGGTAGAGCGCTTGCCTTGAGCTGAAGAGCACAGGGACAGTGCTCAGGCCCAGAGTTCAAGTCCCAGAAGAGAGGACTGGAGTTTATTTTTATTTTTTCTTTTTGTATATATTTCTTATTGTAAAGATACTGTACAGAGGGGTTACAGTTACATGATTAAGGTAATGAGTACATTTCCTATCGAGCAGTGTTATGGGGTTGTTTGGGTTGTTTATTACCTGCATGCCTACCTTGCTGCACCCTCAGGTCCCAGAGGCCCCGCCCATGGCGTTAGGAATACATGAGGGATTAGTAAGGTTAGAGTATTAAGCCCAGGGCTGGCCACCACTTAGCTGGGGTACCACATTTCATGGGAAACCTGGAGTCAAGGGTCCACATTTAATCACCAGAGACCTACCAGGCATTGGAGGATGACAACAGACCTGCATGGTTGAGGGAGGCCATGTGACCATGATGGTCTAAGACTAAAATAGATGGGCTGTCCACTAAGATAGTACCTGATCGGCAGACCAGTAAAACGTCAGACCCAGGAGCTGTGTATCTGATTAGTTCTCACAATAATGGTCATTCCTTAGGATCTCCAGTAGTTCACAAGTCCAGAGGTGTGTGTGTGTGTGTGTGTGTGTGTGTGTGTGTGTGTGTGTGTGTGTGTGTGTGTGTGTGTGTGTGTGTGTGTGTGTGTGTGTGTGTGTGTGTGTGTGTGTGTGTGTGTGTGTATGTTTTAAGTGAATTGTCGGGCTAGAAATGTAGCTCAGTGGTAGAGTGCTTGCCTAGCATGCATGAAACCCTGAGTTCCATTCCTTAGCACCACATACACAGAAAAAGCCAGAAGTAGAACTGTGACTCAAGGTAGCCTTGAGCAAAAGAAGCTCAGGAATAGTGCGCCTAGGCCCTGAGTTCAAGCCCCAGGACTGACAAAAATAAAAACAAAAACAAAAAACCAAACCTGAATTGTGGCCAGGATCTCTCAGAGATAAGATCTTATAAAATTTCATAAGCATATCTTCCTCCAGAAATCCTCTGACAAGCTTTGCTCAGAGGACCTACAACCATTCCTAGGCTATCTCCTGGGGTAGGAAATGTTCTCAGGTTTTTGGAGATGGCTAGATAACGCAAGGACTTTCACTCCATTAGGAAAGGTGGAAGGTAGAGTTTCTGGTCCATCTTAGCAAACACAGCACTGTGGAGCAAAACAGTCATTGCTACTGGGAGTGGTGTGCTCTGCTGGTTATAACTGGGCCAAAGGACCTGTTTTGACTTAGAACAGGCATGGCAAAACTATAGCCCTTTGACCAGATCTGGCTGGTCATCCATTTCTGTTTCTGCCTGTATTTTTTGTCATGCTGAACCTAGGGTCTTGCATATATTAGGCAAAATGCTCTACCACAGAGCCCCATTCCTAGCTCTTTTTCTCTTTAAATTTAAATTGTATCATTATTTATTGAATAACTACTTATGGATGAATTATTTATTGTATCATATATACATAATTTTAAAAAAAACAAAAAACTTTTTTTGGGTCAGTGGTAGGGTGCTTCGGTGCTGTCCCTGAGCTTTTTCACTCAAATCTAGTGCTCTATCACTTCCACTTTCCTGGTGGCTAACTGGAGATAAAAGTCTAGGGACTTTCCTGCCCAGGCTGGCTTTGAACTGAGATCCTCAGATCTCAGCCTCCTGAGTAGCTAAGATTACAGGCGTGAGCCAGTAGTATTCAGCGACTTTCAAAGGTAAAGAGAATACAGTTGAAAGCAGCCCCTCCGCTTCCCTTCCTCTATCTATCCAGCTTCCCTCTATTCATGGAAATGTTTATTGTCTAATTCAAGATACATGAACAGTATATATAGTTTTCCCATGGTCTGTCTTGGGTTTGAACCAGTACTTTCATCTGACTCTAGGTGGCGCTCTAGGCCAGATTGCTGGTGAAGACAAGGGTGCCACGTGAAAGAGGAATTGGTAGGTGCGGTGGCTTCAGGCTTCGGGTGACACACCCGAATCTTTCATCCTCAGATGGAAATTCACACTATACTTCCATCAGATAACTTGACCGTGGTCTACAGCTGCGTCACCGCCTCCAAAGAGGCTCTTTGCAGCCACTTCCTGCCCCTGCTCCCCCTGCCCCCCACTCCTCCGGTTCTGTCCTCACTTGTTCTTGCTCCTTGTTCTTGCTCGGGCCTCATCGGAATCGAATGGAATGTACTATTTGGGGTCTGTTCTTTCCATCCAGCACAGTGCTTTTTGTGATATTTCCTTGCTGCCTGTGTCAGATTTTTTCCTTTTGACAGCTGTGCTGAGTGGGTGGTAATCCATTCTTCTGCTGACAGATGCTGTTCTCCTTTCCTTTCCCCTCCTTTGTTCTTTCTTCCCTTCCCCTCTTGGGGTGTGTGTGTGTGTGTGTGTGTGTGTGTGTGTGTGTGTGTGTGTGTGTGTGTGTGTGTGTGTGTGTGTGTGTGTGTGTGTGTGTGTGTGTGTGTGTGTGTGTGTGTGTGTATTTGAGTGTGCCAGTTCTGAGTGCTATCCCTTTGGATTTTTCTCTCAAGACCAGCATTCCATGGGGCTGGGAAGGTGGCTCAGTGGTAGAGTGCTTGCCTTGCATGCATGAGGCCCTGGGTTCGATTCCCCAGCACCACATAAGCAAAAAGATAAAAAGCCGGAAGTGGTGCTGTGGCTCAAGTGGTAGAGTGCTAGCCTTGAGCTGAAGAGCTGAGGGACAGCGCCCAGGCCCAGAGTTCAGGCCCCAGGACCGGACCAAAAAAAAAAAAAAAACAAGACCAGCATTCCACAACTTGCTCCATAGCTCTACTTAGGGCATTTTGGTGGTTAATTGGAGATAACATGGACCTTTGCTGCCCAGGCTGGCTTCGAACTGTGATCCTCAAGCTGGGCGCCAGTGGCTCACGACTGGCTAATCCTAGCTACTCAGGAGGATGAGATCTGAGGATCATGGTTCAAAGCCAGCCCAGGCAGAAAAGTCCCCAGAAGTGGCGGTGTGGCTCAAGTGGTAGAGTGCTAGCCTTGAGCACAAAGAGGCTCAAGAAGAGTGCCCTGAGTTCAAGCTCCACAACCGACAGCAACAACAACAACAAAAGTCAAACCTCGGTGGAATTCCAAAGATTAGACCTTTGGGGGCTGGGAAGGCGGCTCAGTGGTAGAGCACTTGCCTTGCATGCATGAGGCCCTGGGTTCGATTCCTCAGCACCACATAAGCAAAAAAACCCGGAAGTGGTGCTGTGGCTCAAGTGGTAGAGCGCTAGCCTTGAGCTGAAGAGCTGAGGGACAACGCCCAGGCCCAGAGTTCAGGCCCCACGACCGGACCCCAAAAAAAAAAAAAAGATTAGACCTTTGTTCTATGCTGCTGCTTCAATTGTGAGAGGTGGGCATTTGGTGCTTTTGGACTAATTTGGAACCCCAAATTGTTTTGGTTTTTTTTTGGTTGTGGGGCTTGAACTCTGGGCCTGAGCGCTGTCCTTCAGCTCTTCAGCTCAAGGTGAGCGCTCTACCACTTGAGCTACAACGCCACTTTTGGTTTTCTAGTGGTTTATTGGAGATAAGAGATTCAGGGACTTTCCTGCCCGGGCTGGCTTTTAACCGCGATCCTCAGATCTCAGCCTCCTGAGTAGCTAGGATTACAGGCCTGAGCCACCAGCGCCCGGCTGGAACCCCAAATTGTGTACTGAATGCCTTTGTCTCTGTCTCCTGTCCTTGTTCCCAGTGTACAGACCCAATACTGACCATTTTGCATTCTTAACAATATGCTACATATACTTCTTGAGTTCCTCCTAAGTTGATATCTTTCAAACAGCTTGGCTTTTATGGAGCTACCATTGCAAGGAGTGGTAGAAAAAAAAAACAAAATAAGCAAGAAAGAAAACAAAAACAAATGCCTCTGACCCAGCCTCTATAATACTGGATATTCAGGAGGCTGAGGTTCAAGGTTCACAGTTGAAGCCAGCCTGGGCAAGAAGGTTCATGAGACACTTATCTCCACTTAACTACCAAAAAGCAGGGAGTGGAGCTGTGGCTCAAGTAGTAGAGTGCTAGCCTTAAACAAAAAAAGCTAAGGGGGACAACACCCAGGCCCTGAGTTCAAGCCCCAGTACTTGCACACACACACAAAGAAAACCTCTTTTCTCCCTAAGGGATCTCAAGTGTCTTAGGGGCTGTAAATCTCCCAGAGGTCCAAATAAACTAATGTGCTGAACACTAGTGTGTCTAGATTAAGAATGTGACTGAGTAACAGTGAAACTGATGACTGTGTAACATACTTTTGTAAGTCTAATGGTTTCCAATTATTTGTGTTCAATGAAATTGAATCAGAATCTCTGGAATTGTCATCTAGCTGGTCATTAAAATGAGTTTTGGCTTTGATTATGCGACTTTTTGGCATACTACATTTAAAGAGTTAAAAAAAAACAGTGCTATTGCTTTATTAAAATGTGTTTCATTCCCAAATACTTACATCAGGTGAACAAGTTTTCTTCCGAAAAAAGTATAGAATGATGCAGGATTTCACCAGGTGCCAGTGGCTCACTCCTGTAATCCTAGCTACTCAAGAGGCTGAGATCTGAGAATCACGGTTCAAAGCCAGCCCAGGCAGAAACATCCGTGAGACTCATCTACAATTAACCATCAGAAAACTGGAAGTGGTGTTATGGCTCAAGTGGTAGAGCACTTTCCTTGAGCAGAGGAGCTCAGGGACAGCGCCCAGGCCCAGAGTTCGAGACCCATGACCAACAAAAAAGAAAAAAAAAATTAAGGATTTCAATAAAACTTATCTTACAGTGCACTGAAATATATTTGCAGTAAAAGCTCATTAAAGATAAAAATCAGGCCAGGTGCTGGGCGCCGGTGGCTCATGCCTGTAACCCTAGCTACCCAGGAGGCTGAGATCTGAGGACGGCAGTTCAAAGCCAGCCCGGGCAGGAAAGTCCATGAGACTCTTATCTCCAATAAACCACCAGAAAATCGGAAGTGTCGCTGTGGCTCAAGTGGTAGAGCGCTAGCCTTGAGCTGAAGAGCTGAGGGACAGCGCCCAGGCCCAGATGTTCAAGCCTCATAACCGACAGACAAAAAAAAAAAAAAAAAAAAAAATCAGGCCAGGTGCCATTGGCTCATACCTAGAATTCTACCTACTTGACTACTTGAGCAGCTGAGATCTGGAAGATCATGGTTTGAGTCAGAAAAGTTTGTGAGAGCCATTCTCAACCAATAGCTGGGCATGGTGGCATACTCCTGTTTATCTAGCTATGAAATTCTAATTTAGACCTGTCACGGTCCAGGCAGGATATAAAGCCTTATCTCAAAATAACAGCCAAGAGGGATAGTGGGAGAAAAACAAACTAATGGGTAATAATGTTCAACAAGAAATGTACTCATTACCTTACTCATGTAACTGTAACCCCCCTGAACAGCACCTTTATAATAAAATAAAATAACAGCCAAAAAGGCTAGAGGGATACTTCAGCAGTAGTGTGGTTAAGTAAGCACAAGATCCTGACATCAAACCCTGGGACTGCCAAAAATATAAATAAAAATAATAAATGATACTGTGTGTTAATCTGATTAATCATGGAATAATAGTACTCAGAATGATAGCTAAGAAATTTCTTGGAGGATCATGATCCCAGGCAATTAAATTTCTATGAAAAGGCACATTCCTATGGTGGAGATGTGCAAGACTTTCTAGAATTTTTTTATGCTACTATAAACTTCTGCATGGAGAAAATGAAATAGAAATTTCATGTTCAAGGAGAAAATAGAATTGTGTTAAATTTATTTTAAAAGGGTGCTTTTACTTTTTTAATGCAGTGTATATAAATGGATAATGATAGACTAGAGCTGTATCTTGGTGGTAGCGCTCGTACTTAACATGCCCTGTGTACGGCCTTGGAAGGTTGGCTTAGTGGTAGAGTGCTTGCTTAGAATGCATGAAGCCCCAGGTTCTATTCCTCAGTACCACATAAACAGAAGAAGCTGGAAGTGGCACTGTAGCTCAAGTGCACACATGCACATGCACAGGATATTGACCTGGAGACCCAGCAAGAGTACCCTCCTATTGCCTGCCAGAATTCTGAGACCAGATAACTAGGACAGGAGACTGAAGGAGGAAGAAGAGAAAGGGCTCAGGATTTCTTCAAGATTGGGTCCTGCCTAGTCTGTTCTTAGCCACAGGGCAGGGCCTTCTGGCAGGTGGGGGGCAGAGCCCCTTCAGGCTACCATCATGGACTGAGGAAAGAGGACTGGTAAAGGAGTTGGACTCCTCTTTTGAAGTCCAACTTGGAGATACAATTTGCAGCCCAGAGAGAGCCAACCATCTCCTGACTTCCTAGCCCACCGCCCCTTCTTTATCCGACTCCAAGCCCAAGAGGCCAGCCCCTCCTTGCATTCCTCTACCCCAGTACTCCTCCCTCCACCCTCCACCCCTGCTTTCTAGCCTTGGGACATTCCCCCCCCCTCCTCACCTTTCCTCCTAGATCTGGTGTTTTACAATCTTATCTCAGAGCCTAGAGATTTCAACACCTAGAAAAGTCCCTTCATGAGTCCCCTGGGGGGACCCAGAGCCCAGCAACAGTTAGGTCGGCCCAGGTGCTGGTAGTATTAAGAGAAAAATACTGATTGCCTGCCCAATTAGATTGTACCATCAGTCATAAATAATGCCAGCACCAGTGGCTCACACCTATAATTTCAGCTACTCAGGAGACTGAGTTCTGAGGATTGTGGTTTGAACTTAACCAGGGCAGGAAAATCCAACTCTTGTCTCCAATTAATCAGCAAAAAGCCAGAAGGAGATCTGTGGTTTAAGCAGTAGAGCACTAGTCTTGAGCAAAAAAGCGAAGGGAGAGAGCCCAGGCCCAGAGTTCAAGCCCCAGTACAATTCTAGACATAGATGCACAGAGTTTTAATATACAGAAAGCAAAACTGGCAGAACTGAAGGTTGAAATAGACAGTTTAGAGGTCTTTAGCTCTGATTTCTTTCCTGGGGAGCAGAAATGTTTCTTTTTCCCATTTCTTTTTACTTTTGCCTTGTTCTATTAAAATCCTTGCTAAAACTTGGAAGGGGGAAAGAAATACAAAGTTTTCATTAATAAGTAGAATAACTGCCAGGTGCTGGTAGCTCACGCCTGTATTCCTAGCTACTCAGGAGGCTGAGATCTGAGGATCAAGGTTCAAAGCCAGCCTGGGCAGGAAAGTCCGTGAGACTTTTTTTTTTTTTGGGTCCGGTCGTGGGCCTGAACTCTGGGCCTGGGCGCTGTCCCTCAGCTCTTCAGCTTAAGGCTAAGGGCTAGCGCGCTACCACTTGAGTCACAGCACCACTTCCAGCTTTTTTCTTTTTGCTTATGTGGTGCTAAGCAGTCGAACCCAGGGCTTCATGCATGCAAGGCAAGCGTTCTACCACTGAGCCACCTTCCCAGCCCTGAGACTCTTATCGCCAATAAACCACTCGAAAACTGGAACTAGTGCTGTGGCTCAAGTGGTAGAGCGCTTGTCTTGAGCTGAAGAGCACAGGGACAGCACCCAAGCCCAGAGTTCAAGCCCCATGACCAACAAAAAAAAAAAAAATAGAACAATTAGTTAAAAGATTGACAAAGAGCCAAGCACTGGTGGCTCACACCTGTCATCCTAGCTACTCAGGAGGCTATCTGAGGATCCTGGTTTGAAGCCAGCCTGGGCAGGAAAATCCGTGAGACTCTTATCTCCAATAAACCACTAGAAAACCGGAAGTGGTGCTGTGGCTCAAGTGGTAGAGTGCTTACCTTGAGCTGAAGAGCACAGGGACAGTGCCCAAGCCCAGAGTTCAAGCCCCATGACCGACCAAAAAAAAAAAAAAAGATTGGAAAATTGGCAAAGAGCTACACGCCTTAAGCAGCACTCTGACTCTATTAAACCTCATAGAAGTTTATCAACTGCTCCACCCAACAGCAGTGCACAGGCATCTTCTCATGACCACACAGATGATTCTCCAGGGCAGACCATATTTTGGTAATAAAAGTCTCAATAAATTTAAAAGGGTTGAAATCAGAAAGTATGTTTCCCAACCACAATGGAATGAAATCAGAAATAAATAACCGAAGGAAATTTGGAAAATACATAAATATGCAAAAATGAAACATACTCCTAAATCACTTCACTCAGGGCCATAGAAGAAATCACAGAGGAACTTAAAAAAAAATATTTTGAGAAGAATGGACAGGGCATGAGATTTTTTTTTTTCCTTTTCCAAGTTGTGGGGCTTGAACTCTGGGCCTGGGCACTGTCCCTCAGCTCTTCAGCTCAAGGCAAGCACTCTACCACTTGAGCCACAGTGCCACTTCTGGTTTTCTGGTAGTTAATCGGAGATGAGTCTCACAGACTTTCCTGCCTAGGCTGGCTTTGAACCAAGATCCTTAGATCTCAGCCTCCTGAGTATCTAGGATTACAGGCATGAGCTACCAGCACCTAGCACCCGGCCCAAGAAACTTATCTACAATTAACCCCCAATTATCTCCAATTAAGCCCCATCACTGACAAAAAAGAGAATGAAAGCAAAATCCCAACATATAGTGTATGGGGCACTGCAATAATGATAGGGAATTTGGATCTGAGAATGCTTGTATTAAACAAGATCTTAGTGCTGGTGACTCCTGCCGGTAATACTAGCTATTCAGGAGGCTGAGACCTGGAGGATTAAGGATCAAAGACAGCCTGTGTGTGTGAGACTCCCATCTTCAACTAACCAGCACATTGCTAGACTAGAAGCATGACTTAAGTGGTAGAGTGCCAGTCATGACCAAGAAAGCTTAATGAAAGCTCAAGTTAAGAATTCAACACCAAGCCGGGCACCAGTGGGTGCTGATGGCTCACACCTCTAATCCTACCTACTCAAAAAGCTGAGATCTGAGGATTGCAGTTCGAAGCCAGCCCATGTAGGAAAGTCCATGAGACTCTTATCACCAAAGAAACTAACATTTGCAGATGTATTATTCCATTTATCTCTTGCTGCATGACAAATCATTGAAGCTTGGAGGCCCCAGACAGCATCAGTCATTTATTAGCTAGCACCCAGTTCACTTCTTGATGTTTCTCAACAACTGTGTGCAGTCTCCATCTGCCTCAGCTGGAAGCTGGCAGGCCCTCAGCTGACAGAGACACTGCGTAATTGCTGGCTTGATGGTTTACTGGGAGGGATGATTCACTGCATCACGGAAGGCCTAAATCCCTTAATATGCCTCCCAAGAGGGTATCTGGTTTGAAAAAAAAATGAGACAAAAACCAAGGAGAACAAGACACGCAGAGAAGTGGGAACGATTTTGTCTGCCAAAAAAAAAAGCTTTACCAGGCTAGGAAGGTAGCTCAGTGGTAGAGTGCTTGCCTCGCATGCATGAGGCCCTGGGTTCGATTCCTCAGCACCACGTAAGCAGAAAAAGCCAGAAGTGGTGCTGTGGCTCCAGTGGTAGAGCGCTAGCCTTGAGCTGAAGAGCTGAGGGACAGCGCCCAGGCCGAGTTCAGGCCCCATGACTGACCAAAAAAAAAAAAAAAAAAAAAAATCTTTTCCTAGCTGGGCATCGCCTGTAATCCTAGCTACTCACAAGGCTGAGATATGAAGATTATGGTTCAACGCCAGCATGTGCAGGAAAGGCTATGAAACTCATCTCCAATAAAACCACCAGGAGACCAGAAGTGGTGCTGTGGCTCAAGTGGTAGAGCGCTAACCTTGAGCTGAAGAGCTGAGGGACAGCGCCCAGGCCGAGTTCAAGTTCCACAACCAAAACAAACAAACAAAAACCCAAAACAAAAAAAAGAAAAAAAAACACAAAGCTTTTCCTGCCAGGTGCCAGTGGCTCATGCCTGTCATCTTAGCTTAGGAGGCTGAGATCTGAGGATCATGGTTTGAAGCCAGCCCAGGCAGGAGTCCGTGAGACTCATCTCCAATAAACTACTCAAAACCTGTGGCTCAAGTGGT